>NC_057936.1:38213557-38845223 GCF_018555375.3 Anguilla rostrata | reverse complement strand
GACAGCAGGCCAGTGAGCAGACAACGCCATTATCTACAATCTGCCAGCGGCGATTAAAACCTGTAAATTGCTTTTTCCTTGATTGGGGAAATGTGTAAATTGACTGATAATACAAACAAGTGGTTGTTATTAAGCGCGATATGAATTCAACCCTTTCATTTTCATCCCATCAGCCATGAATGGAAATTAAAGTTCAACATAATACTTTTTGACACTATGGATCTGGTCACCCTACTTAGTACACTTATTATTATTTCCCCTCTTCAAGCACTGGTTAAGCATGCTGCTTCAATTGTGTTTGAGAACATGTATTGAGACTTTTTGAATTACTTTGCTTAGATATTGTTTAATCACCTATAGAGCATTTTGGTTTGGTTAAGACTGCTGACTGGATTAAATTACACAAGTGTTCCTGTGCTCTAAAGCTGCTGTTGATGTAGTGGTGTAAATGGAGTCCAAGTGCTTCCCAGAGTTTAAGAATTTTTAGAATTTTCATTTCTCACTACCCTGACACCCCACTCCCCTCACCAACACAAATACACACCCCTATATATCTTATAAGTACACACTGAATGAAGGGTATGGGGAGAGGAGATGGCATGTTCTTCTAAACATTTGGAGAAGTATTACCTTTCTGCAGTATTCTTTCCCTTGTTTGAATATGCATATACAATCAAACAGTAAGGTCTACTGATCAAAGAGCCAATTTTTGCACTGAAGTTGATCCACTGCTATTAATGCAATGTCAGGGTTTTGCTATAGGGAAGTCTATTACTTATGTGTCTTAATTTTCTTACAGAAAAGTTATGGAAAAATATGGAACACAACAAATTCTGTGTTATGAAACAAGGAGAAGTCTTAGGCAGTGTGGATCGCATTACCAAGCACCAAATCAAGCGTGGCTTGCAACCCTAAATTAGGTGGTATACTTAGTAAGAAGTAGAAGTTTATGAGCAAAAAGACGGAATCAGAACAAATGAAGAACAAAAAAACGCGGTGTTGTGTGTTCTCACGGTGCAGTGTGCGACGGGAGAACTTTTCGAAAATGTCTTTCTTGTTCTCTGACTTTCCCCTCTCAGCTATTGATCCAAATTGCACATGGTTGGTTACGTCATGGTTGAGAGTTCAGAGGGCAGAATTCACATGCTAATGTACGGAGAGTCAACACCAATCACTCTTCTGTAGAGATGGGATTTCTGTGAGTTCCCGCATGTTTGATGATTAGTGCTACTCGTTTCAGCAAGTCATCAAAATGCCTAGCACACATTCGGATATAAGAGAAGTGGACCCCCTCGTCTAAACTCCGCATTTGCCGAATGTACAGAAAAAACTCTCCATTCTCCGTCCTGAGTTAGAGGACGAACGTACCATCTCCTTTGCCTTTTTTGCTTCTTTTGCATAGCTAGATAAACTAAAGGCACTTTAAACACTTCAAACTTTTTGTTTTCTGTTGTGATCTCGCGTAGCCCTTCTCTTTATACATCCATGGTCGTAGCCACGAGACAGAGGTCTGGGCGAGATTCCAGCCCCGGTTAATAGCTGCCTTGTAATTATTCACGCCCCAGCGGCGTGGAGCGACATTAAACGGTGCGGTGTTCTCACCGACAACGGTGTTCGTGGACATGTTCGCCGGTGGTTCTCAATCCTGAAGTTCTTGCTTCTTACTGAGTATACCGCCAGCTTAAGGGCTTGCATGTAATCGGACATAGTGGTGAGGGGGAGGGTATGATTGCAGTCATCTATGTCTTATGGCACGCCAGTAACAAACTGCCCCCCCCCCCACCCCCACCACCTCCCTTCAGCAGAAAATATTCTTAAAAGTGTGGGACATTGTACAGTTTGTCCAAGGTCAATGAAAGAGGGAAAGGGGTTAAAATAATATTTATGTCATGCCCCCGTGTTTCGGTTGTCATGTGGATTTCCTTGTGTTCCTGTTATTTCTGTTCCTTGTGCTTTTGTGTTCCGCACCATGTCTTTGCTTTTCCCCACAGGGGTGGGCGTGACCTTTCCCCATGCACTCCCTAATGACTTCCAGCCTTCAGCCATTTTCTCACTCGTTCAGGTCGCATTCCTCACACCCTCCCTTATTAGTTCCAATTAGTACCAGATTATAAAGCCACGCTTTTTTTTTCGCCCCTTGCCAGATCGTTGATTTGTTGCCTAGCCTTGCACCACGCAATCCGCGCATAACCCAAGCCTAGTTCTATTTTCCGTACCCCGTTTCTCTGCACCTTCTTCGTTTCCCTTACCTTGCACTGTTCTCTTGGCTACTGAGTTTTGTTCATGCACTTTGTTTCAGTGTTCCCCTGTCTGTCGAACCTACGTGTTTGTCTTTGTCGCGTCTTGTTTCGTGTTCCTTTGTTCTCCCCAGTTTACCTCCCCAGCTCCAACCTCCCGGTCCAGCCCGTCCTTCACCGGCCTCCCAGTCCCCAGCCCAGCTCCGCCGCCGAAACCGGAGGAATTCCATCCAGCGCCACGCCCAGCCAGATCCCGGACCATCTCCTCACAAACCCTCACGGCCCCTGCTCCAAGCCTGCCCGGGTTTCTACCGCATCCCGTTCAGCGCCAAGCCGGATCCCGGACCTCCTCACCAGCCCTCACGGTCCCTGTCCCAAGTCTGCCCTGGTCCCTACCGCCCTCTGCCTGTACTCAATAAAACCCCTTTCCTGAATTCCATCTAACTGCTGTCTCTGAATCCTGCATTTGGGTCCAGGCCGAGCCCGGCTCTTAACCGTTTAACCCTTTAATGCATGAATAATTACAAAACTGAACAATATTTTTTTCCACATTTCTTTTTACTTCTAAGGACTAGTGAAAGAATGTTGAAAATTTGTTAGCTTAATGAAAATCTAGGCTACTCATACAGATTACAACTTAAGCATGCATGATGCCCACTGAAGAAATAAAGTAATTTTTTAGTTTTAACTTGTAGTGCTCCTTGCATCTTACCTAACAAGTATACTGTATATTTATTTCTTAAACTGCTTTGTTCTCTAGGAATAGAAGGTTTTCAGTTATACCAGAGGTATTTTGAACATTTCCACCTCCACCCACCATTTTGATCTTCAATGTATCGAAAATAGAAAAGCTAATCGAATGTACCAATATGGAGCATAATCCACATTTAGGCAAAGTGTCCAGGGAATCTGTCATCAAGCAGTCTGGAGATCAAAAATGTTTCTGACTAGGTAAAAGTGAACTTTGAAAGCCCTGTCCACTGTAGTGGACACCATGCATGAAAGGGTGAAATAGGTGAAACAGCCAATTGTCATGGCCAATCATTTTTCCAGAATCTTCCCAAAGACTTTCTTCTTTCCTTTTCAGATTCAGGTCAATTATTTATTCATCTTGCTCAAAAACATCTGTTATAGCACAGGCAGGTTTTTGTCTTAAGCTGTACTCCCCTCAATTTAATCCCCAAAACATACTTTGCCTTTAGGTCTTTCTACAATAGAAATACATATTTCAAAGTCTTGGAGTTTTGGAATCCTATTTCTTTTTAAGCCACACCAATGTCAGATTTCCGTTCTTCTGAAGGGCTAATTATTACCAGATAAGAAGATAAAGTTGAAAAGTGTTTATACCACTTACCCATACAAATCCAGACAAACAAGCTGTAAGACATTGCCCTTGTTTGTCTTTAATTACTTTTCCCCTCCACCAGCATGTTAAAATGACCTAATTGTGTATTTGAAAAAAAAGAAACAAATTTCCACGGAATAACTACATACAGATCCACTTTATCTGGACAGCCAGATGAGTCACATTTAAAGCTTTAAAGTTAAAATTTAAAGTTTCTGTTATTATTCTTTCTAGTGAAATACAGCCATGCAATTCCACGACCAACTCAACAACAAATAACCTAAAGAAAGGACTTAAGGAAAATCAGCTCTGGGCCGTTTATTGTGAAACGTCTTTTCATCTCAAGATGCCCGTTGGGCTGACAGACTACACTAGCCATATTCATTTGTATATAATCAGGTTAGTGCCATGCTTTGACTTCATCTGTTCTTAAACATTTCTGTAGTATTGTTCAAACCCACACAATAACTTAAAAAAAACGTAACCATCCGAAAATGCAGATCCTGCTGCATACCTATATTTGTCTCACACTTGTTCTGCCCTAGGATTTTTTTATAATTATTTTGCCAACAAATATATCCGGAAGGATTTCAGTTTGCCAGACAAATGATTCATGCTTCAAATTCCCACCATATATATTATCAATGTGTGCACAACAGATTTGTAAGAACACCATCTTGCATTGTTGGACTGAATGTCCAAGAATTGATTTTGAAGTTTTAATGCATGTTGAGATTTTCATTAGCCACATAACCTTTTCCTCTTGTAGGTGGCCTCTCTGTGCATTTTTCAGCCAATAGAAATTGTTGCTTTATGCCAACAGAGTGCAACAGCTTATTGGCTTTCTTTGCCAGCCAGAATGTCCAGAAGGCTTTAAATTGCCAGCTAATGCAAACTCAAGTTTTTTTTTTAGTCTTTTTTGTATTTATATTTTTTTAATAACATGTTAAATCAGCACTTAGATTTTTTTTTTCAGATACACACACAGTATGTTGCCCTTATGTATGGTCAGTGAAAAGTGACCGTAGGACATAAAGTAAATGTGTTGCATACTGTATATTGAAATGGGAGAAACAAATAATATAACCTGTACTTTAATGTCACAGCTTGTATTATTTCAGGAAAATTATTGTGTTTACAACAGGAGTATCCTATTCATTGAAACTGGTATTTGTTCCTACATAAAACAAAAAGGAAAAAAAACAGGAGACTTATTGTTGACTACATGTTCTCTACTGTCAATTCTGTTCCCCTCTGTCTTAATAAGAATGTGAAAACAGTATCACATTTTGCACATTTGGGAATTAAACCCAGCAAATCACAAATTTATGATCTGGGATATGCTGTAAATCTCTATGATGTTGTGGCTATAGCCTTGCCAGTGAGAAGTGTTGTCTCCAGTCTTGAAATAATATGTAGAAAATCTAGGGGTTTTACAGACCTAACATTAATAATGATAATAATAACTGAGCAATGCATAAAACAAACATAATGTATAAACAAAACACAATTTCAAAAGTAATTCTCACTCAGAGACATTGTTTTCTAATATATATTATATATACAATAATAACTACTGTTGTTGGCCTGTTTCTTCCTTTGTCAATACAATTGCTACTTAAATCAAAACAGAACTAACCGCCTTTCAGCACATACACAAATTTTCTGGATGGAAACCCTTGGGTAAATGAGAGATGCACTGTAATGTATACTGAAAGTGGGTATTGGGGTGCTGCTAGGCGACTCATTCAGTTAAGACACCACACTGCGGTGCACGGATGAGCCCCACGGTCTTGGATCAAATCCATACTGTGTCAGTCCCAACTATGGCAGGTAGCCCATGATTGCACGATCACATCACCCAGGACATGGGGAGGGTTCAGTCGGGCAGGGGTCTGTATTTCCATCTAGCAATCCTCGCTGGCCTATCGCATGCCTGTGGACTGTATGCTAAAGCTGCAGATGAAAGTGCTTCCTCCGACTCAATTTTGTGCAAGCTCAACTGTCCTCTAAGGTGAGAAAAGAAGCAGCTATGTGTCACCACGTGTTTCAGTGGAGAACCGCGGATGTCTGCATTCTGCAAAATCAGCTGTAGGGATTGCGCATGAACACTGCTGCAGTTGCAGATCATTGGACATTCCAGGGTGGGAACTGAGGGGTGCTTCCACCCAGATGTGGTTCTTGAACTATAGCCGCGTTTCCACCAAAAGTACCCAAAACTTTTAGTCCCAGGAACTACTTTTCAAGGAACTAAAAGGTTCCTTCAGCCCATTGTTGTCTGCGTTTCCACCACGGTCTAAAGTCCCGTGAAGATTAGGCAAATTAGCCCACTGAAGTATGACTTCTTTTGTAACCCCATACTACCACCGAAGTAGCCTACATTATTTTCTAATAACCGGGACAGCCCGGAGGGGTTTATTCCACTTATATACAACGGGTTACCAACAATGACTATATATGGTTACTTTTGTATTTATTGATTTTTATCGATTTAATCACCTGGAATTGAAATATTCTTCTGCAGCCGTTTGGGCATATTTTACCGTTGTCAAGCAAAACTGTCGTTGGTAGTTGAACTTGGACCGTTGTTATGCAACAAATAGGATATAACAGGCCAATAGTCAGATTGTAACTGTTTTATATATCCTCTCAAACACATTCATTATGTTTTTATGCGAACATTCACTTTCATGTCTTGACATCCGAGGCGACAGAATGCATTCACATTTCCAATATAAGTGGTAACAACAGCAGAAAACATGCACACGTTGTAAACAATTTGCTGTTTGATTACTTTCTCATCGTCAATTCCACATAGGCTAATCGCAAAATGACAAGAATAGAATGAAAACTCGGACTTGCGTGAAAATTTAAATGAGCAGTGGTACAGCCACCATTTGCTTTCCTTCGAAGTTACTGCTAGCCGAGCAGCGAAGTGTGCCCTCCAGATGCGAACCATGCACCATAAATGAGTCCATAGTCTTCCTGGTCTTTTTGTGGAATTGAAGAATGGCAGAGTAAAATTACGGCAGTCTGAAAAAGCTAAAGGGACGATTACTAGAATGAACCTGTTATTTTAACCTGACAAAAAGTGCGGAAGGTGATTTCCAGTTTGCTTTTACTGTATCACCAATGTGAATTATGCAAAACTACCGCATACCTCATATAACTGTATCAAACGTTTAGAGTCAATTACAACGGGCTAACAAAGAAAATCCGGAAGAAAATATTCATCAACCGAATTAATCCGTTTGAATGTTTTGGTACGTAATATGCTGTCCCAGCACGAATGCTTAGCATTTTATAAAACGAATACTAAAGCAAGAAAAGAACAGAAGAGCACACGTTATAATTCCAAGACGTTGGCAGGCTATAACCAAAACTAGGCTACTGCGCCGCATAACATACAAGTTTGATTTGAAGTTATTATGAAAATAAATCGGTTTGCGGCTGCAGATTTTTAAACATGGCGGTTGAAATAAAACACTGCAAGTACTCGACCAATCAGAAATTTTCAGGGCTTGCGCCCCACCCCAAAGGTTCCGGTACTTTTGGAAAGTACTACTAACTTTTTTGGGGGTAAAATAAAGCCCCCGGAACTAAATTTAGACCCTAGTTCCTGCGGTCGAAACGCACTGAGTTCCTCAAAAGGTTCCTAGTTCCGGGGTAAAGTTCCTGCAGTGGAAACGCAGCTTATGAGGAATAAAATCCCAGCATGCTCCAGGTCCTGCTTGTCTATAATTATGGCTAGCATGGATATAAGACAGGAGGTCTGTGCCTTGTATGTGTGATTGCTGGGGAATGTTAATCAACAGCTTCAGTGAAGGCAGCTCAGTCTGCTGATGCTTCAGAACGAACAGTGTCTAGGGTGACAAAATAGCATAACTTTCCAGCAGGGAGAGGTGTCTTCCAGTGTGAAAAGACCCTATCCACACAGCCAGCCAATGGTTTGTGGAGCGTGACAGGGATAGTATTTATATGCCATGGCCTTTCTCAGTCAACTGATCTGGTTGAGAATTTATTGGAGATTGTGGAACAATGTCTTGATAAAGCAGTTTCAACACCTCCTTCCAAAAGGCATGAGTTTCTTGATGGATTCTCATGGATAAATGCCACATCTCTCCAGCAGAATTCCAGATACTGGTAGATTCTATGTCATGGTGGATTCAAGCTGTTCCGGTATACATAGTGGGTACTATTCTAAGCTGTTCTGCATCTAACAACTTTCACATTAATTCCATTAGAAAGTGTCAAGCAACACCTATTATGTACTGAGCTGCGTACATAAAACTAAAAGTACTGACAGGCTCCATCTCAAAGGCCACCTGAGGGTACATTACATTACATTACAGGCATTTAGCAAACGTTCTTATCCAGAGCGACTTACAAAACATTTACATAGCATTTTACATTGTATCCATTTATACAGCTGGATATATACTGAAGCAATGCATGGTTAAGTACCTTGCTCAAGGGTACAACACTGTGCTACACTGCCACCCAATATGGTACTGCTGCCGGGTACATTTTGGCTCGTTCTCGAACTCCATTTCTTCTCCTTAAGATAGTCAGAGTGAATGACAACATTGTTAATGGGAAGAAAAAAAATAGAAAGAGAAAGAGAGGTTTGGAAATAAAGACAGAATGTGTATGATTATTAAAAATAATAAAATCTATCATATTCCCTCTGACATTATGGTTGATAAGCAGCCCTCAAAGATCTTGAGAGAGGATAAAATTTAAGCTGGTAACAATTAACCCTGGTCTATCTTCTTAGGTCAATACACATCCTCTCAGGTCCACTGTATTCTTGTATAACCCAGAACAATGATAATCAGAGAAACCAAATGAATGAGGGTTTCACAGATGATCGGCACCTTGCATTAAATGGGATTTCTGTTAATTTGCATCACAAAATGAAAACCTGAATAACAAATGCACATTTTAATTTAACCAACTATCCTTGGGGACATATCAATATTATCAATTCAAACAGTCATTTGGAAAATACATTTAAGAGTGTTTCCTTGGGGAGAGTTGATAATTAAACGCTTTTGACTTTTGAGGCTGCAAGACTAAAAACCTAAAAACTAAACGTGTTTAAGTTCTTCCATGCTTGTGTCGTCGAACTTATTTTAACACAAGTAGGTTGGGCTTTTTTCCATTTGCCGTCAGTAAATTCCCATTTTCCATTCAGTAAACATTTATTTCACACAGATGGTTTCAGGTTTCCACACTTGGGACCCAAGTGATTTCACCTGTCAAATTACAATTGCAATTTAATTATTATTATTATTATTAGAGGCATTTGGCAGACACTCTTATCCAGAGCGACGTATAACAAAGTGTATAACCGTAACCAGGGACAAGTGTGTTGAAAACCCTAGAGGGAAGTACAGTTACAAGTTCAGGGAGCGATCGCGTAGTTTAACTTGGACCCTGTAGGTTAAACTGATCAACACAAACAAAAGCAGTAATCAAACAATCAAATCAAATTAATCAAATAAAAGTGGAACTTACATAATTATTTGTCATATAGTACCATACTGTAAGCACAGTAAAGGAATGCATAAATTGCTCTGACCAGTTGAAATTCCTGGGTTGTGAATATGGCACATTTATTTTTAGTGCATACATAGCTATTGCTGATGTAGCGTGGCTTAAGAGGGAAAATTAGGGTCCTTCAATAGATTGTATAAGTGTCTAATTAAGAACAATTATCAGCTAATATCAAAACTTGTTTATTATGGTTGGAGAAAAAAACAGGACCAGGGTTGTGAATGTAAATATTACATTTTTATGTAAAAAAATTATTTGATTGATCTTTGCATCACAAAAAAAAAAAAATATTAAACTGGATTTTGTGTTGGAAAGATTAACATTTGGCCTAAGAATTACCACAAAGATATGACTGAAATAGCATGCGTGTAAAATAAATACTTTTTTATTTTAATAATTTGAGATGGTAAGTTAAGGACGAGGAAGAGGAAACTTAAGGAAGTGCATTAAAAATAAAAAAAGAGTATGCTCATTTAGAAGAACAATATTGCTGATGTCTTAAACAGTCACTTTGTTGAAAGTTTTACCAGAGAGGTTACACATATTCCTGAAAGCATATTGGGCACTCTGTATGTCTGTATATCAAGATAATGGCTGAAACAGCCTTCTCGAAAAGTTACAAAAACTAATGACAAATAAAGGTGCTGGCTCTGTTAGCAAGTAAGAGTATTTAAAGAGCTCGGCTAGACCATCTCTAAATCAATTACTTGTATTTTTGTGCACTCTGTACAAAGTGGAGAAACACTTGATGACTTGAAGGTGAAGGTAATATAATACCACTACATAAGAAAGGAGCCCATACTGATCCATTAAACTACAGCCCTGCCAGTTCAACTTGCATCTTATAAAACACTGAAGTATATCATCTATCTAATATGTCAGAGACAAGTTGGAATTATTTCATGAAAGAAAGAAAACTGTATCTTAAGGTATAGTGAACATAGTTTTTTATGGTGAAGGCCATGCCTACTAAACCCTTCGGACTTCTTTGAAGATGCTATAAAGTGTTTGATTATGACAAGGTGTATGATGTCATATATTTGGACTTACGAAAAGCATTTGATAAGGTACCATATGATACCAGATTCATTGTCCAAGTAATGTCAGTGAAAATTGCAGGAGTGATTTCAGAGTGCTGTTGGAATTGGCTTCAGGGTTGAAGAAAAATGTAACGGTAGGGTGGGTCTTATCTGAGCAAGGTACTGTAGGCATATCCGTGGGAACATGTTTTGAGTTGGGGGTGAGTTGGGGGTGGAATTTGTTCAGTTGTACAGTTTAAAACAAATATATTGAATTCTCTTACTGTCATTGGTAGCACATTAGTTAAATTTACACAACACTGGGAAGTTTAGATAATTATATTAAAGTAATCCAAGCACATTTAAATAGAATCCAGAAGTGGGTGGAAACTTGACAAATGAAATTCAGTAAAGCTAATAAAGGTCTTGCATGTCAGAAAATAGATTTAACACAGGAATACTTTGAGGGAGGTATTAAATTATAATGTTTTCAACCTGAAAAAGACTTGGTGTAATAGTTGATCAAGGCTGATCAGAATCCAGGCATTTTGCTGTAGCAGTTAAAAAGGATTGGATATATAGTAATTAGTATAAATCAATATAAATCAAAGGAAGTGTGTGCAGGTCTGGGCACCACAATACAGGGAAGATATACTATAGAAGGTCTGGAAAAATGTTTTGAAGTACCTAAAGTATTTTCTCATGTGAAATGTAAAAGCTATGTGGAAAGGCTTAAGCTACTTAATCCAAGGGTAGATTTGACTGAGGTTTTTAAATTCATAAAAGGTTTTAGCTAAGTGAGCTACAATAGATTTTTCAGGTTGAGTTCTCTCTGTAGAACAATGGGGCATAGGTGTAAATTAGCTAAAAGCATATTCTGGAGATCAGGATGTATTTCTTTGCACAGTGTGTGGAATAGGTTGCCAGGTCACGTAGAGGAGGCAAAGACCATAGTGGACCCTAGATGCTCTAGTTTGTAAATGAATGACAAGCACAAATTGGCTTAAACCCACAGGCATTATATGTTCTTGCTGTTATGACACCATGTTTATCTGTTTGTGTGCATGTGCATGTGCGCGTGCGTGAGTGTTTGTGTGTGTGTGTGTGTGCGTGAGAGAGAGAGAGAGTGTGTGTGTGTGTGTTTTAAATACACAATCAATAATCAACCAAGCAAATGTCTGCCCTGGCATTTCAGACAAAGGGATTGCATTATTCCATTCTGTGACAAAAAAATAAGTGGTGTGTTTGTGCCTATGCTTTTGCACCCATGTGCATGTAAATGTGTGTGCCTGTGTGGGTTTGTGCATCTTTATTTATAGGTACCTCTGTAAATACCAACATGTCCCGTTCCATTGATATTAGCATTACATCTGCAATATACAGTAATCCAAATCAATGTCATGCCCTGGTGCATTATTACTGTTGTTGGGTTACCACACTGTTTAATAAAAGGTGGCAGCAAAGATATTAGATGTGAACAAATTATATTCAGCTGCACCATAAAGCATAACCCTTATATTAAAACATCCAGCAGAAATCAAATGTCAAAATAATTATCAAGTACAAGAGTCTAGACATAACTTAATGAACCATTATTTTTCTCCTTCAAGGGATGAAGACTGTCTGCAGAACGTGAGAAGACACCACAACGAGGGAGACATGGGGGAAGGCAAATATTAATGAGAAGCAATTTTTTTTTTTAAATAGCCAAGATTATGTGGAGTCTCTGAATATGAACAGAGACCACATTGCCACACCCACAAATTGTTTCACACCCAATCTAGTTCATCTTAAGAATTGAGACTATGTTTGAATTCTCAATAACAACACTGATACAGTATGTATATGCCTGCCCACATCGAGTCAAAGTCATTAAATTGGTGTAGAATAGCGAGACAGTGAGACTCAGCCCAACATATTTAAACAAGCGGGGCTTTGAACCAATTGGAAAAACGGTGCTTTGAGGTGACTGAAACTCACCAGTCAGCCAAAGTCTGTTTTAGGTTCAGGAAACACCACAGCAGGAGTGCAGCTTAAATTTTGTTATTTTGTGGAAACAGTTCACTCCAACTGCACACCCAATGAATTATTCAAATAGAATGTTCTAACATTCTGTCAGCACTGGATTGGAGATTGATCTGAACTACCACGAGATTGCCTAGATCAAAAGTAAACCAGGCCACCTAAAGACAAGCACATAAATGTTGCATAGAGAATGCTTTGGCAAGTCAAATCTGTCAGTATTTCTTATGACAAAAGAGAAATATTATTGAAATGGACAGACTGAAGAATGGACTAATGCTCAAACCATTTCTTTAAAAAACAGCTTGGCATTCTGTCTGCTCTGAATCTGCAGGTGTTTACAAAGACAGCAAATTTTGCCCACTTTGGGGGTCAAATATGTCTCCGGGGGAAAGGAAAGTTTTTGCACCATGTGTTACAGTGAAGAATCTTCCCCCGTGAAGGAACAATAAAAAAGGAAAACTGGCTGGCCTTGCAGGAAATCCGATGAACTGTCACTGATTTCCAGTTTGTAATCTTAGCTTTATTCTTCACTGCAGTCATGCTGGGGAAGGCTACTATATTTCTATCTTGTTAATTGAGTCCAGAGGGTTTACCAGTCTGATCCTATCAATATTCTCCTTGATATTTATCCATTATTCATTTTTTCAGTTGAAGATGAATGAGCCAGTGAATGAACATGAATGAAAAAAATATTGCCAATATGAAGGGTTTCTCACTTGCTATTCAATCAGAATTTTCAGTATGATGCTATTTTTGCAGTCTGTGAGAAAGGCAGTCTCAGTCTAATGAGGGATGGGTATAATAATTGAAATGAGGAGATATTTTCTTGTCCATTTTAAATGGAAATATCCTAACCCAGAAAACTCCAAAAACTAATCTCAATACTTTCTATGTTACGTATTCTGACAAGGGAAAAATCTGACAATATTGAATATGTTAATGACAACTTATGTTAGTTAGCTAGTTCTGAAGTAATGTGGTGTGGTGAAGCAAAGAAGCAAATAAGAAAGCTAGTCCATAAAAATCTGTCCATCATGTTTGATTAATGGTCTGTTTTCACACCAGAGCTAACAGACAAACAGTGAGGCCAAACTATGGAGCTGTATCAATAGGACTGAATAATCAATCCTTTCACAAAACCCCTGATGGGTTCTTCAGAAGCCAATACACTTGTGTTTAAAGACCCTATTGTGTATGCGGTTTCACTTACCTCCATATTGGAAATAAATGTGCCTGTACTTGATTTTATTTTGTTGTTGTTGCTGTCATTTACTATTATTATTATTATCATCTTCATCATTATTATTATTATTATTATTAGGTGGGTGGAAATAGAAGATGCCCTTATGGAAACAAACTGAGAGTGAATTATGACCAAAAGGTAAATTATGGCCAAAATACTCAATCCTGGGGTTTAATGTGTGTGTATGTGTGTGTGTGTGTGTGTGTGTGCGTGAAGGGGTGAATTACACATAATATCTATTTATATAACTTTCCTCACAGCCCCATCGACGAATCATGAGTTCATGCGTGCTGTCTTCATTCTGCTGGGCTGGTTTTACTCAGCATGCGCTATGTTTAGTTTGTGGCCACTTAAGTCTATGACGAAAAAAGCTTCACTCTTGCTTTTGTGCTCATCTCTATAATTGATTTGGATTTGTCAGTGATCCTCTGTTAAAAATATGACATAGTACACATGAATCTGAAAAGCAACGGTAGTAAGTCGGCTACAGGCTAAAATCCCAAGTGAAAAGCAGTTGTACCGTTGAATAAGGAAATTAATTAGTTACTTCAGTAAACATATCCCTGTATGAATTTCTAATGTGCTGAATGTGAAGCATTAAGTTTTTCTTGGATAAGATGTGCAGAACATATTAGAATAATTGGACACAGTGAGAATAGGAAAAGGATCGTAGTGAATTACTTCCTCCTAGAGACAGTTTTGCAGCACACGTTTCATATTGATGCATCCGGATCAGCCAGGCTGTTTACCAAACAAGTTTACCAATATTCAGAATCTGTTTATTTGGGTGGAAAACATTTAAGAATATGTAACTAGAGTACTTTCTTATAAAAGTCAGCTTTTTCTAGTCATTCTTTTTAATAAGGATATTGAACAATTTAATAAGAAGAGAAAGCAAGTTGTAAATATGTAATAAGAGTTCTGTTTGGCCTTAGTGTACTTCTTTTCCTAGAAAGTGAATGAATTGCCATCAACTGTGAAATTCAATGCAACCCCAAGTCTGAAAAAGCAAAAACTTCAAAACAATGATTTCACAATAATTCCAAGCACTAAATATTGGACATTTATGTATTTAGTACTCTACATCTATTCTCTTCTTACTGCAAATAAGGTGTGTCAATTATTGGGCAGCATCATATTTATCAGCTATTTCCGAGCACAAATAGAACCCTTAAAACTATGTATGAATGAGTATGAATTCTGACTCAGGAACTTTCTGCTTGAACAAATGTCATTTTAATTCCTAAAGGAATGGTCAACAGGCATGCCCATATGTCAGAAGAGCCAGAAAACACATTAGTGTGCTTAATTGCACAGAAGCTCCAGGGGCCTTTCTCTTGAATGGTTTTCTATGGACCCTGAGGCAATATGCTGGGCTAACATGGCTAACGCTTGCTCTGGATGCCAATTAGGATTTAGCCCACAATGCCAAGGATCGCTTATTTCCGCATTTCAGTAATGTGGAAATCAAAGCAGGGTACTGTATGTAGTACTAATTTGACTTGACAAAAAGGAACCAGTAGGTGGGAGAATTCTGATTATTATGGCTAATTAAACCCTTTCAGGAAATGAAATAAACCAGTTAACATATGAAATGTAATAACCATATGGGCCTATACACTTATAAAAACAGATTGTGGTCAAATCTTCATAATGTTGAAGTGCTGATTTACGAAGTGCAATTTCCCAATCCTACTAGGGACACATTGTGAATTTTCTGTTTCTGGGTCAGTTTTGAAGGATTTTGCATACTGAGTGAAGCACATATGTTATGTACATGCAACCTATGGAGTGGATGGTGGTAGAGAGATCTAATGTGTTTCTCCTCCAGGAATACCTAATGTGGCTTTCTAATGGGGACCTACAATGAAACTCTCTCTGCCAGAGATACTAAATATGGCTCTCTACAGGGGATCACTAATGCAGGTTCCATTTACGGATTGCAGAAGTTCTCAAGTGTGGACACTGTATCATAGGTGGTTCTCCCTGGGACCTCCAACTAGGTCACCTGTAGATTTTTAATGAGGATCTCCAACACGGATGCCTGATGTGACACCTAATATAAAGGCCCCAACATATTCTAAAACCAAAATTGTGAAGACAAAAGAGGAAGTGCATCTATGTTGATCTCTAGTGGCCTGCACAGGAAGTGTGCATGCTCCTCATTGGTCCGAGTGGACACAAAAGTTTGGAGCTACATTAACCTTCGGATTACACAGCCGAGCGCAGCTATCCACTTTTTTTTTTGTTTTTTTTTTAATATCCCAAAACCTTGTCATTTTATCTGTGCGAACATTAAGTATGAATTATATGCAGTTAAATTCAAAGTTAGATGGAAAATGTTAATATAATTCCTACACAGATCACCCGATATTGATGCAAATGCCCTCAAATTGCACAAAGCAGTAATTCCAAAAATGCTTTTTCTATTTCAGATGCAAAGTCCCCTGTAGTGCATTCAAAATTGGGAGTACTGTCATTTCTTATTGGCAAGACATGAATGGAAGTGGAAAATTAATCAAATTTACAAAAAGATATATAGTATTCGTGAGTGCAGTCAAAATGGCACTGGTGTATTCAACATTTTGCAAACTAGAATTTAACTAATTTTAGAACAGTTTGTGTTTTGCTGCTTGTCATGTTTGATAGAGTATGGTGACTGCTGCACATACTAGTTTTAGTTCATATGAACATAAAAAATTTTACAGATGGCTGTCTAATGAAGATCTTGAAAAGATCTCTAAAAGATATAGCAGCTGACACAGCTTTCTAATGTGGTTCTCTAGCAGGGACCTCTAACTTTGTTTGTAATTAAATGTCCATCGTGGTTTTAAACTTATTATTGGTTTTGACCTGTCTTCATTAATTTCCCTTGACTGACAACATCAATTCACCAAATACTCAAAAGCATCAGATGCAGTTCACCTCAACTGGGATATTAAGGCAATTTTTTTTTAAATTATTTGCATCACAACATTGTGCATATTGTATTGACATTATTTAAAACTGTGGATATCATTGTTCTCTGAATCCACGAATTCCATGAATTCAGAGAATATTCATAGAAAAGATCTGCAAAGTGTAGAGCTGCAATGCGTAGATTCTGTCATTTGAATGAGATTGAAATGCAGGTTTTCTTAGAGAGACTTTATTGTGGGTTGTGTTGAAAGAGAATGTGTCTATTTGACAGAGTGATTTCTCTTTCTTGCTTAACGATTAAAGCAGATTTTTCTATGTTGAATTGTTTAATCTCTTTAACAAGCATAGGTGCATAAAGAAGGGGTGCTGAGAGTGCTTCAGCACCCCCTGCTGGTTTGTAGCCTACTGTAATAACGAGTTAAAATATAGAAAATACCTTATCGGTCACTGATTCTTAACATTTTTGTAACACTAAAATAATAATTTGTATTTTAAGAAATTGTGTCATTGTGTGCATAAACGCCTTCCATTCAAAGAGCTATATAGAATATACTGTAGTGCGTAGAATTCTGTGAAACTGCACCATTAACAAGCAGTTGCTGAGAAAGTGGCTACGAGGTTTAATCAACATGAGATGTTGAATCTGCCACCTGATTTAATATGAGTTACACTCAGTTAAACACCAATCACTGCTCTGCTGTTCAAAGAAGTGAAAGAAGAAGTGAAGAAGTGGGCTAGCTAGCTGAGTTTCATCAAAGAGATATTTCATACTCTTTGTCGGCTGAAAACCTGGATGCGAAACTTCATGACTCAAAGAAGATTAACATGCCTGGCTATCTTACATGTGCACAGTGACATTCTGGGCAGATTGAACGTTAATCCTCTCAATACAATTCCAGAGCGGAAGGTCACATTTGGGGGCTTCTAAGTGTTGGTAAAACATTTGGCTATTCATTACATTGGCGCCATGCAGAATCAGTTTAATTGAAAATGTTTTGTGATGTAGAGATTGACTTGGCTATTATATGATGTGCTATAAGAACATATATTCATTGTGTGGCATATGTCAACAATGACAGTAACCCAGACTTTGTGCAAATGTGTGTGTGTGTGTGTGTGCGTGTGTGTTCATCACTTGAGAGGCATGTATTTATTGGTGTATTGTTGTGTAACTGGCCATCGAATTCACATGTAGTGGTGTGCTTACATGCAAAATGATTGCGGCTTTGTAAGCACTAATATACAGCCAACTGTGAGCATGCATTAAAAGCTTTATTCTTTATTGTTCCTTTATGTGAAAATACCTTTTCAGTTACACCAGTGATGTTAGATGACAGATTCATGAATCATTGAGTCTGTGGAAAGGCAAAAAAAGTGAGAGATGTTTTCATTTTGTGAATTCGTATGTAAAGAAAGGATGTTGTGCTTTTGTTTCATTCAGTGTCATGAATCATCCTCTGGACCCAGCCTGTTTTTTATTCTATGCAAGGTCCAGAGTTATGTGCAGGGACTTTCGTTTATTTGCATTGGGAAGGAGCGATATATGCATTTGTGCAAACTTTATAGTATTAATCTGCATTTTGCATAGTTATGTGCTTATGTGTACGAATATAAAATGTAATAGGAACCTGTAATCTCATTTCAAGAAACTCAGCTAGTTTAACAAATACAAATAAACCCACTAATATTTAAGTAGTGACATCGTGATTTAGCATTTATGTTAGCAGTACCCCTCGCTCACAACATCTTCCAGTGCCCCTGCTAACAAGGTGCGAAGAAATAAGCTGTGTGTTTAGCCAATGGATTGTTAATCAAGCAAAATGATTGAAAACTGGTCGAGACCAATCATTTTTAACTCAGCAACTGCCACTGGATCTTTAATACAGCTCTTTAAAATGACTTTCTAATTGAGATCTCAAACATGGCTGCTCAGACATGTGGTTAGACAAAATCACCAGGTCTGACTTTGTTGAATTAGTGAAGGAGAATCAACACTGGTCATGACTTGCTCAGCCATCTGATACTCATGAGATAGAGAGTGAAATATAGAGGAAAGGGGGAAAAAAAGAGAGACAGACTATGTTGTAAATTAAGTATTGTTGCACATCTGAAGTCTAATACATGGCTTATGTTCTCACATTGTTTTCTGACTTGACTGCATTCATTAGGGTTCTTGTTGACTGAGGTCCTTTAGTTCCCATGGCTACGTATTGAGCATCTATGGATATTTCGCAGAAAATGAGTCAATATGATTCTTTGGAGCTTGACCCCATAGAAAATAATAACTAGGTATCAATCAGATTCTACCTCATTATTAAAAAATAAAAAGGTTTATTCTGAAAATCAATGGATTTT
Source organism: Anguilla rostrata (assembly GCF_018555375.3). Lineage (NCBI taxonomy): Eukaryota > Metazoa > Chordata > Actinopteri > Anguilliformes > Anguillidae > Anguilla > Anguilla rostrata. Next base: position 38,826,521 of record NC_057936.1, on the reverse strand, counting down.
CAAGCTTTTGTGCTGGGTAAGCATTAATGCGATGTAATCATTATGTTGCCTCATTACAGTTTCTTTGACTTTTTTGTATATGACAAGACAGATTTTCTTTTTGTCATTCATGGTAATATTGATCCCAGAGCTTCAAAAAAAACTTTTCTCAGATCAATAAACCTTGGAATAATTATAGTTTGGAAACTCTGTGGTGTGCTGGTCTTATATGAAATTATGTTGTATTGTGTTGTGCAGTATTTCTTAAATAGTCATTGAAGTACTTGCTACACATCCCTTCTGGCTGAACATTCAACTTCATGATTCTGTCTTTTTTAACTTCTGTCTGTCTTATTGGATTGGATTATTATACAGTACTTATCCATGCTACATCTATCCCATTTCCAAATCCATTTTCTGTTAAGGCACTACATTCTCACAATTGCACATAACTCCATGTTGCAGGCATCTGGGTATACTCTAGAATGTATGAACAATACCTGACTGAAACAACAACAAAAACAATACCACCACCATAACCAACCACCACCGTTGTCATCATCATCAGTACCATTAGTATCATCGTCATTCCAGCGAAGTTGACAAATACAGGGACTTTATGACTCAATTTAGTTGCTGTGGATTGGTTTCATTTCACATTCCTTTTGTTGTTGCTTCCTTAAAAACAAATCTGCTGCTAAGCCATCTGGACAGAACTTCAGCCCCAGAGGCTCAGAAGCATATTCTCTCCAAAGAAAGCTTTGTGAAGCATAGCAGACATTCACAGACAGCTGCATTATCTAATCTAAGTCTCCACGGATGGGTAAGAACCTCAGATTCACCCTTGATGCCTGGTGTTTCAATGCCCTTGTTTGCTTTTAGAACACAGAGCTAAAACTCAAGAATACGTAATTATGAAAGAGGCAAATGAGATGATCAAGTCTTATCATTCACTTGATGTCTCCTATAGGCAGCATCAAGCACTGCACTAGGCCTGGACCTGAACATCCATGGGGTTTCTGCTGCTGTGGAAAGCAGGTCGGTACACTACATGGCCAAAAGTATATGGACACATCTTGGTCTGGGGCTGTTTTCTATGGTTTGGGTTAGGCCCCTTAGTACTAGTGAAGACAAATGCTACTTAATGCTCCAGAATTCGTGGATTCTGTGCTTCCCCAACAGTTTGGGGAAGGCCCTTTCGTGTTTCAGCATGACAATGCTCCCGGGCACATAGCGAGGTCCATATAGTAACGGTTTTGTAAAGAACGTAGTGGAAGAACTTGATTGGCATGCGCAAAACCCTATCCTCAGCCGCATCCAACACCTTTGGGATCAATTGGAAAGTCAAATGGGAGCCAGGCCTAATCGCCCAGTCAGTGCCCAACCTTAATCTTCTGGCTGAATGGATGCAAATCCCTGCAGCAGTGCTCCAACATCTGGTATAAAGCCTTCCCAGAAGAGTGGAGGTTGTTATAGCTGCAAAGGGCAGACCAACTCCATATTAATGCCCATGATTTTAAATGAGATGTTGGATATCAGGTGTCCACATACTTTTGACCATGTATTGTATTTCACTGCAGTAAGTCATATTGGTAAGTACAATTTTCAGCATTATAGATAGAGAGTCTCCCAAATGGCCGGGTTGGTAAAGGTTCCTACCATGAGCAAGCAGGGTCCTGTAGTCACAAGTTTGAGCCTGGGGTGTGTCCTTAGCTGACTGTCCCTGGAAATCCACATCCGCAGGACACAGTTAGATTCGTCATTTCAGAGGCAAGGCAGCCAGCCCTCCTCAAAGTCACTGTCAGATTAGTTACTCCCGGTACTCATCCAGAACCCCAGAGGCTACAGCAGTCATCAGAGAGGCATATGCTTCCCATATTGATGCTGTAGTTCTGTGTGGTAGTGGTTCTACTGCAGGGCACATAGGTGACACAACAATGACTAGAGAGGAAACTGTACAAAAATATATTTTTAAAACTAAAAACTGCCATATTTCAAGATTTTCTGTGCTTGATTTTGTCTTACACTGTGCACACCTGGGTTGTGCATGATTCAGAACTGAATTGTGAATGCCTCTTAATTGCAATTCAGTTCTTCAATTTGAAATTAATTCGAACTGAGACAGCAAACAGGATGCATAATTGCAATTTGTATTTGAATTAAATGATTCATATTTTAACATGCTTGGCATATTGATCATATTATATAAACATATGAAATACTACAAAAACTTTATTATCATCATTATTATTCATTTTAACAATGAATGTTTTTATTGTGACTACCTAGATTATGTTCATTCTGGTGAAAAAGTTCATACTACAGTATGTCATGAATTCAACGTGTGAATAAGCAATGCCTAAAGCATCTGTAAAAGATTCATTTGAAAAGGAAACGGTTTGTGAAAACATAACAAAAATTCTCTGTATGAGGTCTATAACATGATAGTCTAAAACATTAATATAGTTCAGCAAAAAAGTACTTACGAAGAGTGAAATGAAAAGCAATATTGTGATTCTACACAAGGGAATAGGTGGGAATCATTTCTAAAAAGGAATGGTACTTTGGTATGCTATTGGTATTTTGTGGTAAATCGTATGTCAGATGTAACAAAGTTATCCTGTTGTGTGACTGACTTTCTTTAATTGCAATGAATTTAAGTTATACTTCCTGTCATTTCAATTAAAATTCCAATTAAACATCATGTGAGGTGTGACCAGTTCCATTCAAATTCCAACACATGAATTAAATGTAAGCAAATTCTAAATTTTGCACAACCCTGGTCCACACTGGTTTAACCACCACCAAAGTTACTCAAGCTCCTGTAATGTTTCTGACCCCAGTGACCTAATCTGGTTTAGAAATGCCTTTCATACTCATTAACAAATTAAAATGTCATGGTCCAACACTTTCATGAAGCTTAAAGGCTAAAATAATTATGAACCTAATGTACAAGAGATCATCAAATGACTTGGGAAAAGGTAAGAAAAAAGAAAGAAAAAAGCTGGTCATTAAGTCTCTATTGAGAGCATTTTCAAAGAGCCCAATTATAAAGCATCCCTCCAGAAATGGTCAATATGTACATGAAAGGCTTTAAAGGACAGAGGTTGCAGAAAAACATTAATGAGTGAGAGACACCATGAGGATTAGGGACGCTGCAGTGAGGATGAGTGACTCACTGACTCCTTGTAAGAGGATTTAGAAACACACACACTCCCAGGAAAGTGTGGGAAAGGTCGGAGGTGTAGAAAAATCAATTACGCCTTCAGGTGAGCACCTTCAAGCAAATACCACCGTTTTTCTTCACTTCAAAAATTCTGCAAAAGGTTTTCCGTTCAATATATTTTTCTCCTCCTTGCACATATGATCCCTAAATCAACAGGGTGCTTTCGTCAAGCATGCGGCTTGGCCCGGGCTGACGTGTTCTTCTCTACAAGCATACAGAAAAGGCAGCCCTGCAGTTTTAAAGTACTCTAGATGGAGGAAGGAGCATAATGATCACGGGGATTGTGTAGGTTATCAACATGACCTCCTGACCTTGAAAACAGGATTCCTCCCACTGAAATGTAGGGGGGCAATTGGCCGCCCACCAGGGACCCGTTTGGGGCTCCAGGTCTCTCACTTCTCACTGTAAAAAACTCAGTATTCTATGCTGTAATGTTAGAATATTCTGGGGCAAATGATTTTTGAAGAGCCCAGGTGATCAGGGTTAAAATAATGACACAAAACATTTGAAATGTACATATTCCTTTTACACACACTCTCACACACACACACACACACACACACACACACACACACACACGTACGCATGCATGCACACACACACACACACGTACGCATGCATGCACACACACAGTATGCAGTAATAGTATTCAGTAATACAGCATACATAATATGCTTACTTGTCTGTGCAAACAGAACATATTGATTGAATGATCACTTAATGTGTCATTCACTACTGAGGCTCATCAGAAGCAGATAAAGAGTACAGCTGTGATGTGTAGTTCTACCGGTGCTAATCTAATAGTGCATCACTCTAAGGACAATTGTGTGTGTGTTCATGTGCATGTGCGTGCATTTGTGTGTGCGCGTGCATGTGTGCCTGTGCATGCATGCGTGCACGTGTGTATGTGCGTGCATTCGTGCCTGCGTGTGTGTGCGTGTGTGTGTCCTTTCACAATAACATGAGGACACAGACTCCATCAGAAACCTGCTTCCTGTTTGATTTGTTTTCTCATTTTCCCTCCTTTCATTTTTTTCAGTTTTTCTTTTTTTCACTGAATCTTTTTCCCTTCATGAACAAGAGCTATAACATAAACATCAATAAAACATGCAAGCATGATGCTGAGTTCAGATCCATAAAAACATAAGACGAGTGAAATGTACATATGAAATGAACTGGATATTGAAAAATAGTGTTTTTTTTTAATGCTGCAATTTGGAAAAGGAGCACACCATTTATGAGAGGTCAGAACAGACATTGAATGCAAATATGTATAACTGAATATGAGGGCAGTGACCTGTAGAACTGTGTGATTCTACACGCAGGACAGAGTTTCATATAGATTTACATACAGATTTCCAAATATTATTTGAGACTGGATTCATTATTAAAATAATATTTAAGCTGGCGTGACAGTTCTGCAAGGTGACGTGACTTAATGCTGTGATTTTAAAATGGCTTGACAAGGTCATCCCAAGGAAAATCCATGACAAATATAAGGGGCCATTTAAAAGAGAGATGGGGTTATTAGCAGCCCCCTGGAATATTAATAGGTGTATTGAAAGGACTTGGAGACATTACATGGATTATATACGCAGTCATTTAAAATGTGGCCCGTTCATTTCGAAGAGTTGGCCTTATGGTGTTCACTTTGCCTGCTCGATCCCTCTCCACGCGGAGCTGACAAGTCATTATGCCGTTCGCAAGGGCACACTGCCTCGCTGTCACCGAGAAAATATGCGCGGGCCCATCACAAACCCATCTATTTTTGCAGCGCAAAAGGAGAGAACTCCTTACATTTAATCTCCTTTATGGGGTTCAGAGGGAGCGTAATGGATAGACTCCTGCGTCTGTGATATAAGAGAAGCAAGCGGTGCTCAATCTCCGGGAAGCACGCGGGCTTTTCGTTTCCGCGGCCGTTGTTGTCCTCGGTGCATTCAAATCTTGCTGAGCAGTCAGCAGAAGTAGTTCTGCCACTCCAGTGTATTCCTCAGAAATACGGGACAGAGCCGGTGATGGCTCCTGTCTTAATTCCTGTGGCAGGCTTTCTTTAACGTTTCACCCCACGGCTTTGCTTCCCCGGCTTTGTCCCCGGACTCTCAATTTAAAGTGTTGGTGGACGCATCTGCAACAGGCCCATCACTGGGCACCCTGCACTCATCGCAGAGCAGGCAAAACAACCCTCACCTGCGCACACACACCTGTGCTTCGAATCATTTGCCACTGCATTTTTACTATTTTTGTCAGCGACCTCAATGCTGAAGCTCTGTGTCTTCCTTTCTTGAAATTGTTTATGCCTGATGTGGCATCAGTGTCGCTTATACTTTTAAAGTTAACTTTCGGCATATTCTCTCCAAACATACTATCCTACTTGTGTATTTGTTCACATTGCAGCATTATTTTTTTAAATAGTGATAATGATCAGACCCTATTCCTATTCCTTAAATCCGTTACACCCACTCACAGTTGTGAGCCTGTTTTCCTCACAGCAGTGCACTCTGCAGTCCACCAGCTGAGGTGTACAGCCATCACAGTGTACGACCGCAGTTGTTCCATAGCTGATGCAGGCAGGCCAATAGCACTGCAGGCGGGTCGTATAACCAGTCCTACTCTGGTGATGTTATGCCCAACTGAGTTGCCTCACAGGACTCGTCGACTCTATACAGGATAAAATTCAACATTTATTACAGTACATGCAGAGAAAGAAAAAAATAGTTTTGTCATGCTGGGGTTTTTTTGCATGTAAAAATGGAAATTTCATGTATAAAATGACAAAATAAACAAAACAATAAATATTTCCAGGTGAGGGAATGTCCATTGCCAAGTGACGAGTCCTTCTCAGCTTCACTCTGACAGGCCTTACAATACATCTGCACAGCAACACCCATCTCTCTGATGGAAGGTTCTCTCTCAAAACATGAAAACAGTCACTGTAGGAGAATATCCCACACATTGCATACATGTCTAAAGAAAATGTCACAGGCGCCGCAAGTTCAGTCACTGTCAAAAAGACACTGAATGGATTGGACTCAAAGGAGAAAAAAAAAAAAGAGAGAAAAATTTATGAAGCCGTACGAAAGGGAAGGAGTGTACAAGGGGCATGGGAAAGGTGGTTTGGAATACGTAATCAGCTTCCGAGAAAAGGAAAGTTCCCAAGCCCTAGGAAAACTAACACGGGAGACAGGCACAAGCCTCGGGGCGCCACGTATCAGGTTTACACCCGCGAGCCTCGCCATCCATCCACTCCAAACGCTGTTACATTACAAAATGTATACTTTAAAAGTGACTAAATAGGAAATTAACCTTGTTTTCTTTCAAAGGTGTTGCGCCGAAGATGATACAGACCTAAAAGCACCTAAACCAGATTAACTTCCATCAGGCTTCCTCCCGTTGGTCAAGCAATGGGGTGGGGTGCCAAGGGTGAGTCTCGCCTTTCAGTGTGAATGTATTTTTGGGAGCAGAATCTAATTTTCGGGGGTATGACAATTCCCCTTTGCTATCCCTTTCTGCCCATGCACACTGATGCTTTGTCAGCCAGTTGTAATTTTGTGTCACCTTCCTGGCCTCTCACTCTCTCCACACGACTGAAGCCTTGGTGGGATGGCCTGGTTGGTCTGAGGATGGGAGACTGGGGAAAACCAGACTGCTGGAAGGTATGGCATACCAGGAGAGACTTCCCTCTAGACCAGACAGTAATACCCCAGTTTAGTTGATTACGAAACCATGCTGATGGAGGTGCTGTTTTCGGGTTATGACCCGTACTGTAGTTATTAAAAGACTTGGTAACACTTTGCAGTAAGGTCACATGAATTTGACATCAACTAATGTAGTTGGTAACTACCAACTACTGAACAATTAATCTGTACAGCTTTTTTAATGCATTTGTACATCATTAATTCATGTTAACAACTACATTAATTAATGCTAGTTCATGAGACTTTATTGTAAAGTGTTACCAAAGACCTTAAAGACATGACACTTGCTAACGCACTGATAACCAGTAGAAACCTCTTCTTTGTAGATGAACAAAATTTAGCATGAAGGAATGATTAGCCAGTAAGATAATATATTTACAAAACACACAGAAGTCAGATGGTAAAACAATTTGAGAATACAACATCCAAATATTGCATTACCTCTTTCAGCATTCAATTAACTTTGTAATAAAGCAAGAAGAGACCTAATGAAAAACTAGCCCACACAGTGGTTCCCCAGGACAGGGAATAGGGTGCTCCGGACAGAGGTAATGTATGTCCCGGGGCAACAAAAATAATTAATTTGGTGTGAATATGGAGTTCATTACCTGCTCCTTTCATTAACTGCATTAACTAAGCTAAGGAAGCTAAGGTCCCAGTCATTGCTTAAACTTCTGTATGGATATTAATCAACAAACCATAGAACATGTTCCCTTGTTCCTTATGCTTGCTGAAACCAATTAAAGACTAATGGAAAATAAGCAGTGGAAAAGTCCCTTTTCACAAGATGAACATTATCAAGCATTAGGTCTATTGATTTTTTTAAATGAGTTCATTCATTTTTATAATTGTTTTTACATTTTTTAATCCTGCAGACCACAACGTTTTGACGGCTTCAGCAATTATAAGTCTATTAAAAGGTTTATTTTAAAGCAAACATGCATTGTACTTTACAGAAGCATAGCTTGGTATGCACTGAAATGTTACACTGGAGTCAGACCTATCATATCAACTTCAGTAGATGGGATAGAGAGAGCTTTGTTGCATATGAGCACATCCCACATATAGGTTTAATATTCACATCACGTTGTGCACAGTAACTGTAGATGTACAATAACCAAAACAAACCTCAAAACAAACAATACTTCCATCTTTTCAGTATGGCATGATGCACAAATACCTGCAGTTACTTTATGCCCCAGCTTTTTTTCAAATCAGACCGGGGTCATATTTACAAGTTAAAAACTGTCGCTGGGCCTCCAAAAAGAGTAGCCTATCCTGTTTTGTGGGAAAATCTGAAGCCGAGTGGTATTAATGAAAAGAAATTAGATTCCTCCTCCCTCTTTACTGACCTCACACTCATGAAGAGACTCAGTCCGTTAAGATCACAATAAATCAGTCTTCATGGGCCTCGAGCCCAGTGTTTTCATTACAAAGCACAGTGGTTACAGATCTCAGCGCAAAAGAACAAGCCGTATCTCATTGCAGTGCATTTGTAAAGGACCTGGATTTTAAAAGGGTGGTCGGAAATAGAGTTCGCTCTAGGGCTTTATTGCAAGGCGTGCAACATGTTCCTCCTTTCTTGAAGGAGAGGTAGAAGCATTAATATACAATGTTAGGATTGAATTAGAAACTGGATTAAACAGGAGAGAGGTCGTTGCTATTCAGTTCACTTTGGCTTTGGAATGTTTCATATCGCCTTGTAGTCATGCACTTTCTTCACCTCTCTCTCCCCTCTTTGACCTTACATACTTCCCCCCATAGCTAGAGGTTGCGGATGCTCCATGTACATTACCCTGACCCTATACAGTAGCTGGGGCATCACCTATGGATTTTCTGCCAAAAAAGCCTCTGCATTGTATAAACAAACACAATCATCTGCACAAGCTGATGGTTTGCCAGAAGGGGAACTGGAATGGAACTGCAAGACTTGGATCCACAGGGCTTTCTCCTTCCCTGAGTGGATGGCTCTGTTCTCTTCAGCACCTCATTTTCCTCATACTGTATATGTTTTTGTGACCATACCCTGAACTTTTATCATTGTGAGGACCTTTTTTTAAGCATTTCTTTAAACATTGTCAATTAGTGATTTGACACACTTTCACAAATAGGTACTATCCTCTGGTGGTGGTTCATAGATCTGACACCACTTCACAAATTCGGGTTACTAACATTTTGTCCCCCTGGTGGTGGTTCATCTGTTGTGTCATTGAACCTCATCCACTGTTGGAAGAGTGACACCAGTGTGGAACTTTAGCTTTTCTTTTTGTTAAAGTATCAATGAGCCTACACCTGTCTAATTGTGAGTGTGATTCATGTAGAGTTCAACCTCAAGAATTATTATTCAAAGAGTGAAGAAGTAATTCACAGAAACCTACAATATCCCCAGTATATGTGGTACAGATTATTTTTCAATAAACATAAAGGTATCACTTTGTTGACATGATATTAACAAATATTAAAATACCTTCTATTTACACATGTATTAGTTACTTTGATTTCTTTATTTCTTTGTTTGTTGTCTACTACTTTGAAAAAACTTCAGGGACTGTCATAATCGACATTTGTATCCATATTTTATAAAATAAATTAAATTTATTGCAATGTATTTAGTGCAATTGAGGAATAAAGCTTTTCGTGCTGGAGTGTATATTAAATGGTACTAAAGTAGGAAACATGCAACTCACCTACACAAGTACAAAGTCCTGCTCCTCACCATGAAGGCTTCTCCTTCACATTACTTCTTTAATAATCTCATAGATGTAATCTGAGAGATTCAGGAGGCAAAGGTATTGAAGCAGTGGCACAAATGTTTCATTTTTTTCGATATCTTACCACTGATTTGTACCACTGAGTTTTCCACCTCTGAGGCCATTTGGGTGTATTCATGGATGCTACACACACAGGGCTCAGATTGCATTGCTGAGGAAAGTGATCCAGTTCGTACTGCATCTACCATGTACTTTTTTACCTAGTCAGTGTGAAAACTAGCACTTAGTTCCATAAAAAAACTCTCGTAGCTTTACAAATTGACTTAATTACCTAAAATAAATTTAATAAACAAGTGTTCGTTTTGACCCAGCAGGAGGTAAACCCGATAAAAGCATGTGTGTGCATATGAATCAAACAGTATAACATTAATGCTGTGCTTTCTACCAGCAATTCTTATTAAAGAAATAAACAATTCTACTTTAGGAGCAAAAGTCATTTGTGCATTATTCATGAGACTAGGGGGGGTGGTTTCACTGGGGAAGTGCCATTCCAATATAGCTCTGTTTCACTACATGCCATTTGAATGCACGCATTAAGTTTTGAAATGCAGATCCAATTTTTTTCTGACAAACGTGAACTCCTGGAATTATAAAACCATGACAAATGAAAAACATTTTATTTTCCACAGAACGTAAAATGTGGGATATTGCAAGCTCTCCCAGTGAGCTGCATGTGAACTGTGTGTGATGGGATTTGTGACTTCATTACGAAGAGATCGTTCTGGAAGTTGGGAATCACGGTTGGTGGTGTAGAGTGGGTGGCCTCCAGCAGGTTTAAATCCAGGTGCGATGCATGAAGAGGAGTTAATGGTCCAATTTAATGCTCACTCTGTGCCTTTCGTGTGGCTAGCATCGAGGCGCTTCCACAAAGCATTACGAAAAGTAATAAGGTTTCAGGGGAGAGGGACCGGGTGTAAAAAGCATAGGGAACTGGTACATGTATATGGGGTCAATTCACCTTTTGTTCCTCAATTGCTTCATCTCTCTATGACACAAGCTACTTAACTTTAACACTGTTCTCACCGTACAGAGCTATACGGGTTTAAACATTTTTTATTTATATTCCTCAGTTGTACTGAAACTCACTATGTTTTAATAAATCATAGCATTGTGTGAACTACACGTTAACAATTTCTTATTGATGTATATAATTTATACATATTTTTTGATTTTTTGCTTGAATGGAAATATTTTAATGGACAGAAACCCTTAGTTTAAGAAAGTATCTTTGCAGGCGTGAAAATGAAAATGAACCTGATCCAACGGAGGTAAGACTATATTCAGTATATTAAAGCATTTTAGAATCAGTGAATGAAAGCCAGGGTACTGAATGATTTTGAAATTCTTCCCTGTTTATTGTATTTATATTGTAAACAACAGATGATGCCACAGTGTTTCAAAGATACTAACATCGGAGAAAGGCTGAGTAACATGACAATTTGACTATCAATGGCATTCTATGGAAATGGAAAATGGAATGGAATGGAAAATATGTGTTCTTGTAGGCAGTCCTCAGGGCTGAAACTCAAATATTTCATTTTTTTGCAAACTGCGTCCTCTATGGCATTGTCTTTTCCATTCCCGTCTCAGTAACGACTGGGAAGAAACGTAGCTCTTTAGCGAGCCTACTTGAATTATCAGCCCACAAATGCACATTTAGAAGTCAACATAAGCAGGACAATGTGTTGAGTAAGACCAGAAGAGTCAAGCAACATGCAGCACTTTTGCCCGTTACCCTGAAAGTCAGATCATTGGTTGCCATAAAGAACACTACTGTCGTAGTCTTGAGCTGACTCTGGTATTCTACTTAAGTATTTTTGTGCTTACTAATGTAGTACAGGATTGTAATGTAAATCTCAGGACTGTAAATGCTGTTATACTGTAGGATATTTTTGTGGTCACACTGGCCTAATGCAGAACACAATGACCGAGACCAAACAGGCCAACAATAATTAAGGCTACTGATGCTTAATGGATCACATTATCATGTTTGTACATGTCAAAATCATGATCTCACTTTAATTGTTCTCACATTTTTCAGCCCACATATTGCAAGGTGTGTGGTGAAATTAGGTCAATATTTCTACGTTTTGTGTTGAGACCATTTATCCTATGAACCTTTCCCATCGTACGGAACTCGGAGAGCTCTCCTTAAGGCACGCTGTTTGTCTTCAGCGTGACCTGCACTGTAGTCTGAGAATCCGGGGAGATGCACCTTTGGATTTAATGAGCCCTCCTGGGTCTGATGTCAGAAGGTTTGGAAGCCCCCCACCTCTCACCTTTCCAGACTGTCAGACTACGATACAGATGGACAAACTGCTGTTATAGACGTTCGCCATCATCTGCCATAAAAAAGGTGGGAATGAAACAGAGCTCAAAGCTCAGCAGCAGCAGAAGCAAGAAACACTGTAAGCAGAACAAACATGCAACTAAGTTTGGAAAAAAGCAGTTAATTTACATACTTTCTTGAAATTATGTGAAACAGGTTTATTTAAAGTTGGCTTATACAGTATGGCTGTTTTATTAATTTGCTGTAAAAAAGGCTGATTTTTAATAGCAGAGAAATAGCCGAAAACGTAATGGAAACTATTGATATTGTGCGCTGACATATAGCTTCGAATCCAATGAGTTCATTTGCATATCATTGCAAAAGATCAGGCCGGTTTCACAAACTGTGCATGTTTCAAGTGACCTTGACACAGAATGAATTCCTATGGACTAATACATTTTTATTCTCTCCTCCAACAGTCAGTATAATGAAGCAGCTCAAAGTTGCTCAATCATACCAAATCTTTTCAAGTAGATATGTTTCAAAGAGGGATGGCCATTAAAGTGCTCACACGGTTATACTGCAGATGTGCTTTTGAAAGAAAGGTGCTGGGATCAGAGACCCCAAATGATCAAAGACTAAAGCCAAAGTCACGTTTAAAAGTTATTACCACCATTTGGAGTATTTGTATGTGTGTGTGCGTGCGTGAGTGCGCATGAGGGGAATTAGTAACAAATGCATTTATAAATTAATTTCTGTTCCTTATCACTGACTGATTGGTTAATGATTTTACCCACCACACCCCTCCCTCCATACACACAGACAAAATATACATTATGTGCTGCATTGCAAACTTAAAAAAAGTCCTGCATATCTTGATTATTTGCCTTTTTTCATCTTTAATGAAAATCAGTGACTGTCACACACACTCCGTATTTCCAACATTGATCAGGGGAGAGATAACCCTGCCTGGGGGATTGTAAAGTGGACAGCAGAAAAACAAATCAAGGAAAATGCAAATAAGTCCTTCGATGATAATTCACATGAAGTAGTCAACAGAGGATGTGAGAGGGCAGCATTAGATTATAACAAAATGACAACTGATTACCGGTTTGATGACAACAAAAGCAAGTGAATGAGTACTTTTATGTTGTACAGTTGTTTAGTGGCAGATATATATATATATACACAGTGAGCACCATAATTCCTTGGACAATGACACATTTTTTGTTATTTTGGTTCTGTACTCTAGCACTTTGAGTTTGAAAGGATACAATGACAATGAGGTTGAAGTGCAGACTGTGGGGCTTTAATTTGAGGGTATTTTCATCCATATCGGATGAACCGTTTAGAAATGCACCTTTTGTACATAGTCCCCCCATTTTAAGGTACTACAAGTATTTGTTGAATTGGCTTCACAGATGTGTTTTGTTAGGCAAGTGTATTCATTTGTGTCATTAGTGAATGCAGAAGAGAGCTGTTGTTGTCTAGTCTTGATTCTAGACTTTGCAATTGCCTTTGGAGATTGTTGCTGGGGTGTGACAACATGAGGAAGACAGCCGTGTCGATGCAAATTAAACTGGCCGTCGTAAGACTCAGAAATGAAAATCAATCAATCAGGAACATTGGAAAAACCCTAGGCATGCCCAAGTTAACAGTTTGGTTCATCATTAACAAGAAAAAAACAACTGGTGAACTCAATTATGTCAAAAGACCCGGTAGACCGAGGAAGACCACTGTAGTGGATGACCGGAGAATATACCTGCCATTCGCTCAGTCAAGCCTCACGTTGCATTCTGGGCTGGCGGGCCACAGAGAAACTCACGTTAGCTAAGCTATAGGGCTGTCAAAAAATATTCAAAGTTCGAAAACTATTCGAAAATCTTTTTTTTTTTTTTTTTTAAGTTCGAACCTAAATTTGAGCATTCGAATATTAGTTTGGATCCCACGTTTTGTAATTAACATAAATATACAGGCTTTAATTTCATGCGGCGAATCATGTTCATGCACGCAAAGTTCATTTCCTGTGCTAACGTTACTGGTCAGCTAACAATTTAGGCTAAATAACATTCCCATGGCAGGCTATGTTTCCTTTATGTTCTGAAGTTTTTGATAAAATTGGATGATGAAAGAAGTTAAACAAACTAAACAGAGTAAGTAATGTATGTTGTTTTAGGCTACAGGTATTAGCCGTGAATAGTTTTTGTGTTAAGAAATAAACAGGATTTCCTATAAACAATAATTTCCCTATTATTGTAATTAATAAATTCCGAGTTGTGGCAAAGTACATCCACGAGAAAGTGCTTTATTCATTTGCGCATTAGGCTATAGAAACTGCAGGGGGCTCATTTATAAAATGAACTTGTGTGCATACGTAAAGTGAAGACCTGACAACCGTTTCTATGGTCAAATCGATTCATGTTGAAATTTTATAAATCACTACTTTGACGTGATTCTCTACGTACGTGCCACACAGTTGATCTAAAATACGTTTTATAAATGAGACCCCAGATGTAGTAACCTAGTATGAAAGTTCATCGATGTCCTCTATTCTACTGCTCGCTTGTGGAAAATAACGCGCAGGCCAGCCCGACAATAAGCAGCTTATTTTTTGTGAATTATAGGCAAATGATATTCGAATATATTCGAACGGTAGCTAATTACAATAGCTAATATTCGAACTCAATTTCATGACACTTTTGACAGCCTTACTAAGCTAACAACAAGCTTCAAAATGTCTCTCTCAAAGCCAAAGAGGTGTAAAGTTGATTGTGAAAATCGCCAATTCCAGAGCAAATGGACTGACAAGTATTTATTTGCTTTGCCAGCCGTAACCATAGCTTTCCTACTTTTTTGTATGGACTGGCCTCTGTTTGGAATTGATTATAATGATATCATTAAAGTGAAAGAAAAGGGATGCACATGACTAGTTTATTCCATGTAGTAATATATCTATTAACATTATACTGTTAGTTATTTGTAGCCATTAATTGACAAAGTATTCTGTGTGGCCCACGAACCCCCAGTGATTTTCCTATTTGGCCCACTTGCTGTTCAAGTTGAATAGCCCTGTAGTAACCCAACGCTGTGTAACCCAACGCTGTGTCAGTCACCCAGGAGTTGCAACAGATCAACACAGTCCAAGCAGACTTTAAAAGTGCCAAGACTTTTATTTTGAAAAATTGCTCTGTGGAGACAAAGAAAAAAATAAAACAAAGAAACAAAAGCCTAAGTCCAAGTTGAGACTTTTTACCTCATATGTGACAGCCTTGAAGGTTCTATCTAAGACCAGGCAGGTAAGCTGCTTGCCCGCCATAACAAAGGTTATACAAACAGTCAAAATAACAAACTAAACTGTAACTTCCCTCCGTCCCATCACTTTGGCAAGAAACTATAAAAATTTAATGACAACATTCTCTTCAGAAGATAAGATGATTAAACACAGAGCCAAGTTACTTAAGATAACTTAGGAAACACTGGGCAGCATTGCTTAGGAGTATAGTTTATTTAATTTGTGAGAGCTAAGATAGCCAATATTGTTTGTTATACCTTGGCCTCATTTTGATATCAATACTTTTAATGCCTAGATTTTGCCAGTTGTAATTAATGACATATAGACAGTGCTCTGTATGCATGAGTAACTTGGCATTTTTGTATTTTGTTATGAGTAACTGATAATAATAATTCATATAAATGTATGAGAGAGACATACATACACATACATGCAAATACACATTCATTATAGCTCAAAGAAACACGTAGGCATGGATGCAGTCATTTTTCCTTTACAATGAATGACAAATAAAGTGTTTGTCATATTTTTTAAATAAGTGTTTTTAATAAGGCATTGTATAAACGATAGACCTACTAATTGTTTTGATGTCGGTAGAGGAGCTATAGGCCTAGCTAATATTAATTTAGAAATGTGGCATTTGTAAGGTAGCTGCAGTAGCCTAGCTAAAAAGTAGTTTAAAGGTATACAGTTGAGGCCAAAAGTTTACATACACCTAGGCTAAAGACGTTCAAACTCAATTTTTCACAACTCCACATGGTTCATGTTACCATACATTACCTGTCTTAAGTCAATTAGGGTATCTACTTTATTTCCATAAGAGGTCATGTCAAAATAATAGCTAAAAGGCAAATTTATTTCAGCTTTTATGTACTATCAGATTTTTCAATACGCTTTGTTGGCATTTGGTGGTATTGCCTTTTAATTGCTTAAATTGAATCAAACGCTTCGGGTGGCCTTCGGCAAACTTCTCACAATACTTTGCCAGAATTTTTGCCCATTCCTCCTGACAGAACAGGTGTAACTCAGTCAGGTTTGTGGGCCTCCTTGCTCAGACACACTTTTTCAGTTCAGTCCACAAATTTTCCATGGGATTCAGGACAGGGCTTTCTGGTGGCCAGCCATCGTTAAGGGCATAGAGGTTGTAGTCGTTGTGGTTATTTCCGCTGGAAACCCTGAAAAGTGTTCAAGTTGAACACTGAGCTGCATAGGTACTGTATGGGGCATGCCCCAGGAAGCCGTAACTTGGTGGATGGCATACCTACCATCCTAATATGTACCTTAAAGGTATAGTTCACATTTTTTATTATTTACCACAACTTTGATCATCTGATCATTTGCGGTACATGTGGCTAGCCTTACAGTCCATCACAAACTACAAAGGCAAAATAAGTTGTGAGGCAAATAACAAGACCTCCCTCCCCGATCAGCTCAACTCCTTCTATGGTCGGTTCGAGGTTAATACAGCTACCCCTGCACCCGCTGCCCCACAGCCCTCCTGCCTACCACTGTGCCCACCACCCCTACCTACCACCTACCCCCCACTACAGCCAACCTGCGATTCAAGTTCCAAGGCAGATGCACTTAGGCTGAATATAGGTGAGGTGACAAAGATCCTCAGGAGGGTGGACACTCACAAAGCAGCCAGCCCGGATGGGATATCAGGGTGTTTCCTCAAGGCTTGTGCACTTCAGCTAGCCCCTGTGCTAACAGACATCTTCAACCTCAAGACATCCACCATCATCCCTGTCCCCAAAAAGGCCAAAGTCACATGCCTCAATGACTACAGGCCTGTAGCTCTCACACCAATCATTATGAAATGCTTTGAGAGGGCGATCAAAGAACACATCTGCTCCATCCTACCAGTCACAATGGACCCAATGGACCACAATGGACGCATCAACAGGTCCACGGGCGACGCATTTGCCATTGCGATGCATAAGGCACTGTCCTGCCTGGAGGTGAAAGAGGGCAACTATATGAGAATGCTGTTTATAGTTTACAGCTCCACTTTTAACACCATAGTGCCCACCATTCTCATCTCTAAGTTGGCGGCCTTAGTTATGAACACCACCCTCTTCAGCTGGGTCCTAGACTTCTTAACGAGAAGACCTCAGGCGGTAAAAATGGGCAACAACATCTCATCCTACCTAACCCTCAACACAGGAGCTCCCCAGGGGTGTGTGCTCAGCCCCCTCCTATATTCCATCTATACCAGCGACCGCACAACCAGGCACAGCTCCAATGCCATCATTAAGTTCGCCGATGACACAACAGTTATTTGTCTGATAACCAACAACAACCCCACGGACTACATGGACGAGGTGATGGCACTCTCAACGTGGTGCCAGGGGAACAACCTGGAGCTTAACGTGGAGAAAACGAAAGAGCTGATCCTGGACTTCAGGAAGAGGGCTGAGCATGTACCCATAACCATCAATGGGGTGGCTGTGGAGCAGGTCAGTAGCTTCAGGTTCCTTGGAGTCCAAATCTGTGGACACGCTGGTGAAAAAATCCCAGCAGCGCCTTTACAACCTAAGAAGGCTGAAGAAGTTTGGCATGTCCTCACCTGTCCTGAGGAACTTTTACAGGTGCACCACTGAAAGCATCATGACTGGCTGCATCACCACCTGGTACGGCAACTGCACTGAACAGGATCGGCGGCGGCTTCAGAGGGTGGTGCGGTCGGCCCAACGGTATACACGTGGCATGCTGCCTAACTTGGAGGACATACACACCAAGAGATGTATATCCAAGGCCAATAAGATCATTGCTGATCGCAGCCACCTGAGCCATGGCCTCTTCATTAGGAAGCAGTCCAAGAGAAAGCCTGGCTATATCAGTATCAGGGCAAAGACTAACCGCCTCAGGAACAGTTTCTACCCCCAGGCCATCCGGATGCTGAGCTGAGACTCCCTGCTCAGCTCCACCAACACCTGACCCTGTCCCCTTAGACCCCCCTGTTTCCATCCATTCATGCCCCCTGCCTCGCCCCATTTCCTCCCCCTCAGTTACACTGCACTTTACTGCACATACACACACTTTACGAGACTCTTTTAATCTTATTTATTGTGAACGCGCTTACATACATATGTGTATATTGGGTGTGTATATGTATGTATAGGCATATGTGTATGTGCATGTATGTATGTATATATATATATATATATATATATATATATGTGTGTATGTATGTGTATGTAATATATGTATATTCTTTTTTATATTTTATTCTATGATTTTATTGCTATTGTTATTATTTTTACTACTACAATTATTATCATCATTCAATTGATTGATTGTTTATTGCATAGGGATGAGAGTGTAACAAACAGGAACAAAGAATCGCACTGCTATGCTAATGTGTATGTGATCAATAAACTTGATGTGACTTGACTTGATGTCTCGAGCACCCGTAGCTCACTCTCTGTTAGCCATCAGCTTTGTTAGCCAAATAATATAGATGTAATGGAGACTGAGAATCACCGCCTGACAGCTATTTAAAAAGACAGTATTAATATAGCAAACTTAAAGAAACACTTTGTCATATGTTTATTTGCTTCATACATACATACATATTGTGTAATCAAAATCTGCCAAAAATACATCATATTTAGTCAGGTTTGGTCCAGTTAGTCTTAGTCTTATCAACATGTCTCTACTTCATGAGTGTTTCTAACTATGCCTGGTTGCACGACTGCTGTACCTGTGCCAGCTAGGATTGGCGGATTTAGAATTTATCATAACTGGACAACATGCACAGCTGGAAGCCTAATCATGAACAAAGCCGTACCAGGGTGAGGGTGTGTCCCTCCAAACCAATGTCGGATCAGGGAGTCACTGACACGCTAATTCATTGAAAAATTTCCTCTATTAATCCGGTCAAACGTCTGGCGACCCAGTGCCACCTGTCCATGAAGCATAATCCATTGACACAGTGACTGCAGACACCTGTTGCACACAGTTGGTAGGAAGCACAGGTGCGCTCTTTTGAACTGAGGAATGAGGTTGCAGCAATTACATGGGCCTGACTGGCCCTTCCAAAGCTGGCAGAAAGGGGATAAGAATTGGTTTGAGATAGATATGCACAGACTGCACACACACTGCCTGGAGGAACGCTGCACCAGAAGCACTTTTACTTAGCAGGTACTGCAAAACAGCTGCCCCGCTTAGACTGTTAATTCCTCAGCCTTTTTGTATGCACTGCTGCACCCCAGTTTACAGCAGACTGTCAACAGCTGTGCTGTAATCCCTCACACACGACCGGTGGGGAGAAATGAAAGGATATCAGCCGATTCAGGGCATCAGCTTCAGGGTTATCCAGGCAGACCACGACCAAATGTATGCTGACTGAGTAGCTCTGCCTTGTGGAACAGAGAAAATCAGACAATCTCTATATTACTGAGAAAGAGAAATAAGCTTTGCTCCCCCATGAAAGCGGCCAGGCATAGATATGGCGGAGTCAAACAGATTCTCTCATTGGCTTTTACCCTTACTCAAGCCTGGCCAGCTGCAGTGATTGCAAGTCAAAAGTTCACCCCTTCAGAAAAAATCAATGCCTTATCTGAACAAATACATTCTTGGAAGGAAAAAAACAATGTGGTAATCTTTTAAGTGTTATTATTATTATTATTATTATTATTATTATTATTATTATTAGTAGTAGTAGTAGTAGTAGTAGTAGTAGTAGTAGTAGTAGTAGCCGTAGTAGTAGTAGTAGTAGTAGTAGTAGTAGTAGTAGTAGCCGTAGTAGTAGTAGTAGTAGTAGTAGTAGTAGTAATAGTAGTTGTAGTAGTAGTACTACTAATCTACCAAATAAAATACATTTGGCAAACCTGTGATAATTTCCAACAGCCTTTCCAACAGCAGAAAGAGAGCATCCCTGAAAACACAGCTGGATCCACACAGTACACACAGGAACCTGTTATTCAGGGTCTGATAAAGCCAAAACAAGAACACCACCCCCTTCCCCCCAGTCTTTCTTTTAAACTGATGTGGAAATCCTTTCTTCCTTTCTTCAATGCATGTTCATTTAGTTACAATTGAGCGCATATTTTTTATTGTGAAATGAAAGCTGCTGCCAAACAAAAGACCTGTAAAAGGATGGCCTGGAGGGCCTGCTTTCATGCAGAAAGGAAATGCAAAGCTGTCCCCCAGCAGCACATTCAGTGGCTACGCAACCATTACAGTCAGACTGGAATTATATCGAGTTTGACTCCCCACACACCCCCCACCCTCATAAATAAAGCCAGCTCTTATGCCTGAAAAATCTGTCTCGCTGCTCAGGTGCTTTCACTGTGATGTGCACTGTTGTCGTGTATTTGGGGAAAATGTCTTATTTTATATTATATTTCAGCATCTGAACTAGGGCCTACTTTTTGTTAAGGTACACATCAATTGATAGGCTATGGGACATGCCTTGCACAGTGACACTGTATGACTGAATTTGCACTTGAACAGCAAAGACAAATTAACTGTATCTCGTGGTTCAAGTCATCATTTTTATTGCTGTTAGTGTAAGCGAACAACACAAAAACTGTGTTGTGCAATTTTCATTTTGCATGACTCCAACAAAGGAATGGTCAACTCAAAGGACTATGTTAAGTTTCTGTTCTCATGCAGTTTTCACAGAGAAGGAAGAACGATTTCACCCCTTAACCTCAAGAATTTTAAAAAGGTCAAATTAGTGGCAACACACAGCAATGACGTGTGACGACCCCCTGCTCTGCTGCTAGGCTGTGCTGCTAGGTTTGTCTGTTGGTTAAAAATGATAATAAATTTGCCGTTTGGTCTGGTTGTGACTAATTGGTTCTGGTAAATTTGGAAATGTTTGCATTGATTTGCATTGGTTATTCACTTGGCATCCTTGATTTGGCATGGGAGTTGGCCTATGCATCAGGGAGAGCTGATTAGTGAATTTGTTTCTGGTGTGCTGAAGGCATGCAGAAATGTTGGGTCTGGCTGTGGCTGCATATTGGTTGGGTGATAATAGAAAGGAGTTTCTTTGAGGAGACACACTGAAACATGTTTTCCTATTCATTTAGTTTTTCTGACAAACACCTGAGTTGTGGGGAGAGTGAATTTGGCTTCTGTTATTGGCTTCTGCTCAGTGGTCCAAAGGAATGACTGTGATCACTTTGTGCACAGTAGTACAGTTTGGAGTTGTCCCCTGGTAGGCTGTAGTGGCGGGTTTCGTCAGTTCATTTCTTGTAGTGTTGTGGTGAACGTGGATTGTAGCATTTGTCTCAGAGGCACAACCGTGGTGTCAGAATGGTTGCCGGTCGTCTCTCCACCCCATCGGGCTTCAGTCCGTAAGTACCCACCACAAGGAACTGCATGAAGACCAGGGGTGAGTCAGTTAAGTTTTCCTGGTGTGGTAGTCAGAGCGGAAGCTCCAGCTGATGTGGCAAATTATTGCCTCTTAGTGTGCACTTGTGGTCAACACTTTTGTTTGTTCTACAGTTGTGGCCTGTTTTGGCGAGCCAGTGTATTTTGAAACTGTTATAAGAGAGTTTATTGACTTTCTTTTTGAAGAATTTGGCAGAGCATTTTGTTGTGCAGTTTTATGTTCTGAGTGAAGTTTTAATGTCACAGTACAGTGTTTTCAAGGAGGAGAAGGATGGAAATACTTTCCACTCCTGGTAAAGGAAGAGGACTGAGTGTCACGTAACGGGTAGGGGGGACCCAAACGCAGAGGGAAAAAAAAACACAAACTCAAAAAGGGAAAATTAACAAAGACTTTACTTGCATGACAGGGGACAAAAAAAAAACAGGAAACCAAAAGGCCACGCAGGGCACTACCAAAAAACACAAAACAGAAAACTCAAAATTCAAAACACACAGAGCAGAACACAGGTAGGACAGAAACCAGGCAGGAACTAACAGGCGGAAACACAGTCACACACACAAGCAGGTCAAAAACACAGGCAGGCAGATACATGTAAGTCAAACAAACACAAGGAACCAGCACCCGAGTCAAGGGAACAAAGAACTTAAATAGACAGGGGGTAACAAGACACAGGTGAACTCAAAAAACAATCAACCCAGAAAAGGACGGGATAACAAGACACAGGTGGGAACAATGATAGAATAACGAGACAACAATAATACAATTAACAGGGGGGAGCAGGACACAAAACAGAAGTGCCGCCATCTGGCTGCCCAACAAGGGAAACACAGACAGGAAAACACAGAACCATGACACTGAGGGCAAAATGCAATGTTCTACAGCAATATAAGTGGCCAAAAAGGAGACTGGTCTATGTATATGCTGGAATGCTCAGCCATGTTTGTTAACAGGGACTTTCCTGAACATGTTGCCCTCACAGTGCTTTGAGGGTTTTCAGTGCCCAGACTAGGGGCTGGTGTGTCTTTTTTCCAGTTGTACTGTTCGGACATTTTGCACATTATAGGCTCAAGGCATAGGCTTGGCCCTTGATTATTTGACTATTGTTTTTACCTGTCTTATATACTCCTCTGTTCGGTTATCTATTCACCTCTTAATTTGCTTCCAGGTACCAGTTGCTGAGTTGGACAGAAATAGCAGGTCAGGGAGGTAGGATCGGCAGGAGACATTGTGTGTGTTATGGGTTATGTATGATTTGTAATTTTGTTTTCAGGGATCCCTTTGGGACCCTGTTTTTATGGGGGAGGTGTGACGACCCCCTGCTCTGCTGCCCATGCTGCTCGTTGTGGTATTGTTCACAGGTGCCTGAAGAGAGCAGAGGGTCGTTGGTGCAATTGGGAGGACGTGTGTCCAGGGTTCCCAGAAAGATTAAGATGCCTGTCTCCAGTTTGAGAGCTGTCTCCCCACTGTTTGGTTTCTGCTTTGGTGTTGGGTGTGTTTTTGGTTTTGCACCATACAACATTGCTTTAGCATACCTTTCACACATCCACTCACCTACACTACTGATAATATTGATTTTCACACGCCATGTTTGTCTTGTTTTTGGGTATAATTAGGTTATTTTAAATGTGAATTTGCTTTTAAATGCGTCAGTGTGAGTCTCCCTTTTATCATGGCCCTTGAGCCAGGTCGCGACACATGGATTATGACATTGTTTGAAGGAAACGTGTTCGATCAAGTTTATGTACGAAAATTTAGGGAATATGTTAAATTATTTATTGTATACACATAATATACATAACAATGTAACTACTGTTTATTTCACAAAAAATGTGTACACCCACAACCTAATTCCCACCACTGCAAAAGAAATTGTCCCAATAACTAAGAGCAGTGAAATTTTGCAAGGTTTTTTGCAAGATGTCCAAAACCTCTCCAAATTGTACATTTTTGATAATATTTTGAATACATTATCTACACAAAACATTCTTCACTCAAAACTGCATAGATAAATGAGGACAAATCAATCAATTCAATTTTTTTTTTTTTTTGAGCATTAATATCTTACAAAAATAATTATGTTGACGCATTATGTTGAATGCTGAAATAAGTATGTTAGCTAGCAGGAATTATAAGAAAAAACTAATATTAGTTCGGGTTGAACTTGCATTGCTACTGCTATCATTACTGCTACGAACGTTACTCACATTGCCAGAATCCGTTAGAAGCCTTGCAAAAGAGACAGACCGTCTGTATCTGTGGCAGCTGCAGTGGCCAATTGCAGCTGGCAGCTGTGAATGTGTTGTTCACCTTCTGGATATTCCATCAGTGTCAATCAATGGAAAATTTTCTTATGTGAAAGTGTAAATTTCCAAAAAAAATAGTTGTGCTATTGGCAGAAAAATCACAAGCAACAAGGTGAAGCTACTTGCCAAACTTCGGTAGGTCTTGTTGAAAAGCCGTAGGAGCAGTCGCGTACAGAATGTTGATGTGGAATAGAAGAAGAAATAATAAGGAGAACACTAAACTTACCTTTTCTGTGAACTTACATGCCCACTACCTTTGTCTGGCACTGCACCGTTGAGCGAATCTCCATTGTGTGTGTATGCATATATATATATATATATATATATATGAAAATAAGGTTTCCAACTGAGATTAAAGAAGTCATACAAATGCAAGTATTAGATGTACTGAAAGTGAATGCAATGTAAGTACATTACATATAGACATTACATTTTAAACTTTTTTTGTGAATGATTTATTTGGTGATCTGAGGTACTGTTCTGAAAGCTGAAAGAGTATCATTTTTTCAAGTAACCATAGAAAGTATCAAAAAATAAGTTTTATGATGTGGGTTTGTGCGTAATTAGTGATTGGGGGACGGGGAGGCTCCATTTATTTTACTGCCATTTATTGCGCTGATAAGGGAACGAGTTCCATTGGCCAGAAAGGATTTTGCTGCAGGCACTGAACTCGAATTGGCGGCATGTTTGTAGCCTTTTTTTAATTTAAAATAAATTGTAAATCTTCGCTTTATCCCTATTATGTGGGCACTCACACCACTAGGGGGCAGGGAGGAAGGGGCGACATTAGAAACGCCGTCATACAGACAGGACATTGTGCCTAGTATTTACACATGCACACTACGACGTGCATCAATGGGATTCTCAGAGGGTGACTGAGGAAATATGGGAATTTGACTGCGCAGACTGTGTCTAATCTGTAAAAACTTAAAGAAGTGGGGATTTTGACTGTTATACTTACAAGACAATATATGAAAGAACTTTAAACATATTTTTTTTCAAAATAATAATAATGAGAACAACAATAATAATAACAATAATGTCTGACATTAGGGGGAACCAGCACCCCCACAAAAAATATCCAAAAATTCCAGAAGTATTCTTTAATCATTTCACCTGGTTTCTTAAGCCTAAAAAAAGCAGCAAATCTAAAGGTACAGAGCTGATAAGCCCTGTGTCAGCTCTTATACAATGAGATACAGTGAGATAAATTATGATTATGATCATGTACCTCCTTGTCATTTTTATTACTGTTATAAAATGTGTTTGTCTTTTTTTGTGTCTGTTATGGAGATGCAAGCTGTGATGCACAGAAAATTTCTGTGTTCTACAGACAGTGAAGATCTATCTTTCGATCCCCACACCAATGATTTTATTTTAAGTACTTCTATTCTTTTTTCAGTATAATTTTGAGCTTAATCGAGGTCTCAGAGGTATTTGATAATATATATTTATATTTTATGAGTCGTTTAGCTTCGAGCTGAGTTCTGTTTGTCTTTTGTCTCCAGAATCTTTATTACCATTCTGACCCCTTTCAATATCAGACTTCTCATCCGGATATTCCTGAGAATATTGGCAAGGATACATTTTAATATGAATATTTTACTGCACATTTTGAATGCTTGACTGGCTTAATAGCCCCACAACCCCAATGAAATGGTATGCTTTTGTAAGTTTGCTTTACACAAAGACAAAATCAACTAGATTAAGCATTGCCTCTGTTTGTTTGTTTTTTACATTTATTTTTTACTTTTCTTCTTTTAATACTGTACTGTATACTGTACTGTAGCAGGCATTCTTTTTGCAAAGGCAAACTGCATGTGTGTGTGTGCGCGCGCGCGTGCACACATGCAGTGGGTGAATTCATAATACTATTATCACTGAACAGCCACTTGGCCACTGTTAACAGGTAAAGATGGGAATATTGCTTTGCTTTTACCTATTGTACATCTATTATGAATTATTTAGTAAAGGTTCTAATTTGTACTTGCGTTTTCCCATGGATGGAAAGTGGGTGGATACCTGTGGGTGGCTGTGTAGGTTAATGTGGGCCTGTAACCAAAAGGCTGCAGGTTTGATTTTCAGGTAAAACACTCATGTTGTACTCTTGAGCATGGTACTTAACCTGAACTGTGTCTGTATATGTCCAGGTGTATAAACTCATACTATGTAAAACTGCAAAAGCTGTGATAAGAGCATCAGATAAATGCCAGTAATGTATTGTGTAGAGAAACGACGGAAAAAGGGTTGGTGTGGAGAATCTTGCAAGCCATTACATGAGATTGTACTCTCATGTTATTTAAAAAAAATTAAGATGTTTTCAATACAAATGCCAGAAAGGAATTAAGCAGCCTTGTAAAATTGTTGCTCTCAGCTAAATTCCCCTTTAAGAGATGAAATTAAAATTGTCTGTGTGCTCCGTGGCATTCATAAGTAATCTTCCAACACAGTTATTTGATTTCTTGAATTAATTTTCAGCAAACTTTAAACTAGAACCATGGGGCATTTAGCATTTCATACTGAGGTGACAGTGTGCATGGAACGTTTTCTTTGGTCAAGGCGACTGAAGTCTGAAAGGTGCAAATACTAGCGTGTGAGTACAGACACCTCTCACTCCAATGAAGCAACAGACTTTGCAGGTGGCATGTTTCAAGGGATTTCAGTTCGAACTCACATGACTAGTGTGTGAGTGCATACACCTCTCACTCCAGTGAAGCTACAGACATTGCAGATGACATTTTTCAAGGGATATCAGTACACGAGATATTGGGAAAACAACTCTTTGGTCTAATGACACTGACATGACACAAATGCCTCTTTCTGACAACCTGTTTATTGAAAACCTGTTTGCAGTCTGGACAATATGCAGGTCAGTCTAAACTTGTCATGTTACTTCACACACTTTCTGAGTGAAATTTAACAGAGTTTTCCTTAAGGTTTTTTTATTATTATTTATTTTGCAGGTGAATCAGTCAAAGTGATGAAAAAGGAGTCAGACTTTTTGTTAAAATTTTGAAAGACAAGAAATTCCCCTTTCATTGGACTCTGAAAAACCCAAGGTTATTAATGTACGATTTATCTCCCAGATCTAAAACTTCTAAATAAAAACTTTTTTAGAAATGCGTATATCAGTGACATGCCAGAGCCAAGGTCCCCTTTGATTTTAAATATCAGTTCAAGGAGAAAGAAGGCTGGTCTCCTTGAAGAAGCCACGTATCAAAATAATGCCACAAGAAGATTTGGCAGATTTATAGCTGGAGCACAACATAAAATCCTCTCCTTAGCTCTGTTTACTGCGGTACGGTAATAAATCCACCATAGGGCATGGCCCAGGGAGAATCACACAAAGTGCAAGATTCTTTTTAGAACTCCTCTTCCATTGCAGGACTTGTTTTCTGTCAAAATTTCCAAATGCAAATGACCATGTATTTTACTTTTTAATCATTCAAATTTTAGGACCAATTACAATATGTTAAATGACTTGTAAGGCCTAATTATACACCCGTACCTGCCCAAGCGAAAAAATATAACACTTTATGTATGCTTTTTAAAAAAATTAAGTATACTTTCAGTACATATGTGTAAATTGTTTGTTAAACTGGCTGCACAAGTGTACTAAATGCACTAAAGTGTTACAACCACTGTTAAGTGTAAAAATTATTTTTTTACAAAGGTAAGTAAATTTAGAGTATACTTTTTGAAGGTATTCTAAAAGCACACTAAAATACTACTATATGTACACGTATGCAATCTATTATGCTTTTATGAAGTATACTGAAGTATAACTTAAACCAAAGTATACCTTTTGTATCTATATTAAAGTACCACTATAAGCAATTTAATATACTTATTTTGAGTACACTGAAGTACAACTTAATGACATATTTGGTATAGTTTTAAAAAGTATATAATTTGGTATAATTATAAAAAGTACATTTTAAGCATACTTTAAGCATAACCCGTCAGGGACAATGATGATGGCTTCAACGGCGGAACATGTGTTTTATAGTTTCAGTGCTGAAAATAAATTGAATAACTTAATTTTCTCTTGAGTGTAGACCTACTACATAACTTATTGGTTAACTGTAGAGACACTGCATAAAAGCCTGGAGATATGCAACATTTCCTAAGATGAGGCATGCATGTATCCTTGCTTGCTTTCTTTTATATTCCATGAATACTGTGTTCTAAGCATTGCCGTCTTCACACTGAAGACAAATTGGTTTCTTTGTTACGTAGCTGGCAAAGATTAGAATGTTGTGACAACATTTTACGTTACCTTTCTCATTACGAGTGCAAAATCCCAAATTTAGACCATAGTCCTTTTTGTTGGCAGGGTAATTCCAGTGCAATATTAACTCATGTGAATAGCTGAACATCTGCAGTCTGCTTCTGCCAGCTGCATGCAATAGCTGGCCAGCCCAGTGAACTGCGTGTGAAAAGAATAAGCATCTGGCTCTATGTATTTTGGAGGGTCAGCATGCTAGTTTGAGTACATCCATGTATGAGGCATCTATGGGGGTTACAGCTGTGATTAGGAGCTCAAAATCAAGCAATGAAGAAAAATTCAAATAAAAAAATGCATTTTTCTTGACCCTTAGATGGCCCTGTCTCTCATGCATCAGTGCTATTGCCAGATGATTGCAAGTTCAGTCCCATAGCTGAGTTTTAACAGAGACTTGGCACCCACAGCTATACAGTGCAGAATAATGGCCCAGTAACAGCCTGGCTTCCTGTCTAGGGGGTAATTGCACATCATCCATTTCACAGCACAGATGTCAGGTTAAGTTTAAAGACTTAATAGGCCCTGTCCACTGAGGAACTATGATTAATGGTTCAACTCTTTGACATAGGTTCTGGACAAATGAGGTGCATGATCAAACAATTCAAGGTTATTATATCCAATTAAGGAATTTTTAAGCACATTTTGGTGGTTATTTTATTTAAATTATCAAATACTGTGCTACTTTACAAGTTTGAGGGCAAGAAACTCCAGGGCAATACAAATTACCTTGAAAGTCCAGGCAAGGATTTTCTTCAGTCCATTAAACCTCTTTGGCGAATATGTATTTAGATTAGTAGTTATACAAAATATTACAATGTATGCTGCAGAGCCAAAGATGAAGCTAAAGTGAGGGGGAAAAATGAGTAATTCTTGGCACTTAAGCCCAAAATAGATAATTAGCTAGGCGCAGGCAAGGCTTCTGTGAACCAAAACAGAACACAGAATTTACACCATCCTGCTTTGTGATCCTGGCATTTTTAATCCCATTTGTTAGATATCCTGCTCTGGTGGGGCTGAACTGGGAAGGCCTGCTAAAGCTGAGCCAGCACAACTGTTACTTTCACACGTTGTGCAGCACAGAGCCAGCAATTAACTCTTTGACTGATAACCGTGTCAGGTGGTATCTAGGTTAAGGGTTTTATAAGGAAGCTCTGATGTGCCCTGTCAAATGTAATATGAATCATAAGATTGCATGTCTGTTTGGATTGTTCCCAGTGCACTGATTTAATGTTGATCTCTTTTTTTTAATTAAAATTATTATCATTTTCTCTCGACATTACATTGCTATTTAGCAGTCAATAAAATCCAGAATGACTTACACGTATTACGTACTTACCAACAATTAATTTATCCAGCTGGACATTTTACTGAAGCAATTTAGGTTGAGTACCTTGCTCAAGGGTTGAGTATGTTAGCTTAGACTCGATCCCACAACCTTTGAATTACAAGCCCAGTTCCCTAACCTATATACTACACTACTGAGGTTATCTTTTCTGTGACAATACTTGCAGAACAGAAATTAAGTTCTCAAAGCAGTAAAAATCTGAAGGTATCTGCTCTGGAAGCTTCACTGATTTATTTCCTAATAGATAATCACAGGACTGCTCCTTTTCATGTTCAATGGTTATTTATTAACTTTTTTATTTGGTCTAGTGTAATTTGCCAACAAAAACCCAGTGTATTTTTGCAGACTTCTTCTTTCATTTGACCCAAAAATTTTATGTGCGCACTGAACCTGTCAAATAGGGCTTTTTACAATAATGTGATCAGACAAGCAATTCTAAAATTCATACCAAAATAATAATATTTGATCATGTCTGCTGTCTTTTACAGATATAATAAAAGCTAAGGGCCCGTAAATATTTTATGAGTCGAATAATTGAATAGACAGAGCTAAATGATCCATCATTTTATCTATCCACCCAAAATGCTAAAATGATGCCTTTTTAAAATGTGTCATGCATTAACAACATTATCATCGCCTGTTCATAAAAGTAATCCTCTTATGTTTTAAATTGTGTAAATGGTTTTCTAGTTTCATGCACATCTGCGTGGCAAAGGATTTTGTCATGGTGACTTTTTTATTATTATTTAGGATTCTTTATCTTTTGGGGGAAAGATGATTATCTCAGTATGCAAACATTACTGAAATGAACATTTTGAGATCACAAGACGACTATCTCAGTATCAGAGGCGGCTGGTGATAAAAAATTTTTGGGGGGGCGCAGTTTTGGGGGACAAACAAACTGAAGCAGCACTTCCTAGCTCAGCAAATAAATAAAATAAAATAAATAAATAAATAAATCTAAAGACAACACAACACATTAATGGTGCCTAAACACTGGCCAGTAGCACTACTTGAACATATTTTGCCCTCCTTAATAATAGAAAATAATATGTAGAGATGACAAAATGCCCATTTCACCTACATCACCTAAAGTTACCACCTTAACAGCAACAGCTCAATTTCTAAATATGGAACTACTAAAGTCATTTTTACTGCCACTGTTACATTCTATGAAGTCATAAAAAGTAGGAAAATATTAGCTAACTCCAATGTCATTTATAGAGCCTTCTGCTGCCATCTGCTGGACAAAATGTGAATGTGAATGCTGAAGTTTAAAGGAGGCAACAAAATTCACCAACCCACTGAATATCACAGGATTATCGGAGCCACGCAAAGCCAACTCAAAGGCTCCACAAAATTTAACACAGTCTATTATTCTGGACAGGATGTGTTGATTTTGTCATCTCTTCATTGTGCCTTCTAATGCCAATCCTGTAGCCTTCATCTAGCTGTTCAGCAGTGCTAAACCTGCCTAAAAAATTTAGTCTCATACTATTGTCTAGACGGCTGCGGCTACTTTTGTGCCATTTGCATTTATCAGAAAGATGTTATAGGTCTTGTACCACCGTCGTTGTCCACAACACTTCGGTGCCGACACTTTGAAATAGCAAACAGGGAAAGCAATAAAAGGCATTACTTACACCACATTCAGCTAGCCAACTGCCTTTGTCATAACAAGAGACCGTTCCGGGTGTATAATCGTCCACGATCACTTGCCTGCTGCTGAATTTGTAAAATGGGTCGGTCCGGCCCAAGCTCCTTTATCCTCTTTTTTTTTTCTTCCAGTGAATGTCTTGTGAAAGGGCGTTTTTGTAAGGAAATAACCAAATTTTCTTTGATTTTCGCGGTTCTACTTGACGTTGCCATCTCCTGAAAGTACCGGTCAGCTAGCTAAGGAGCAGGAGTGACAGTCATGCATCCGTAGTTATATTAATGGCGGGCGTGAACATGAAAGATAGCGTCGATGTCCAATCACATTAGATCAAAAAACATAAAAACAATACCAATTCGCTGCCAATAAAAGTAGGAGTGTCTGGGGCGCCCCGTGGAAAATCTGAAGCAACCATTTAGAGAGCAGCCTCAGGTCACCTGCTTGCCAAAAGTTGAAGGACTTACATACACACTCATTTGGCCGGCACCCTTCACCCAGGAAGTAGGCTATAATCACACAGAAATTAACCAAATACAATTTGATTTTGGAACCAATTTTTAATGAATACTGGCAGGTGCTGACAGACTACCAGGTGCATTGTACGAGTAAACAATTCTTATTTTATAATTATTTCACATTTAGGGGGGCGGCGCCCCAGCGCCCCGCATTATAGAACCGCCACTGCTCAGTATTTTGATATTACAGAAATGTTAATGTCAAGATCACAAGATTGTTAGTAGTATCAACAAAACAATTATTATATATTTACACACTCCAAAATAATACTTTAGAAATGATTTCACTTTGTCGCCACAGAAATTATAAGGCAAATGAGAGAGCATGTTTATCTGTGATTAGCCAATTGAATATCTTGCAGATTAGGAACATTCCTGTTTTCATTAAGTGGTCTAGTGGTGTACATCTGTTACACCCTGTCAAGTAAGATCCATGAGGTCTGCTGGTTTTTGTTGTTACTCAGAACCTTTATTGGCATGGAAGGTATGACATCTCCCAAGTTATGGCTTGGCAGGCGGCATGCCCCTTATCTATACAGCACCGAGAGTTTTTCTGAAGAATGAGGAAACCGCTCATTTATATTTTTGAAAATACATTGTCCATCAATTCACATGCAAACCGCACGTAACATTCTTTCATTACAAGGGAAGGGTATCCTCGACGATACAGACGGTATTAAAATGGTATAGTGCCTAAACTGTGCCTACCCTGAACGGGCAGCCTACATTCTTTCTAACAAAGAGCAAATGAAGACATTAAAAAAACGTATTTTTATTGTAAAGGCAAGTCCTATTGTTTGAATCTAAAAATACAGCCACATTTTAGACAGTTTTACTTTTGGCATTTTGACAGAGTTTAACATTAACTAGCTTGCTAATGGTACGTGCTGTCATTGACTTAGTCATCAGAGTGAGTGTAACGTAAGTAAAGATGGCATCGTAATGAAGCATCGAAATCTGTGTTGCGATTTGGTTCAATAGATACTGGTCATATAGGAACCGATGCCAGAGTGCTACCAGGTTTCAGTACCCAACCCTATTCATGACTCAGACAGCTACATGACTACAAGGTAGGCCCTAAAATCTTGGACTACTTTTGTAGGCTTTCGCCTCCCAGGGGCTTGTTCTGTGGGGTTGCAGCTGGGTACTAGTGGAGTTCTTTCACTACAACATTACACACAGCAACCAAAATGCAAGTAAGATAAAGGACAGTCAATTTGACCATGTATGGCCATTTAAGTAAGTGTTCATTTGCTTATGTGATATTTGTATTCAAATTAATATAAATGAGGCCAAGTTACAGCAAATGATATTGGCTAATTTAGCTCATACAAATTAAACAAGCTCTGTTCCATAGCAATGCTATCAAATGTTTCCTAAATTATTTAATGTAACTTGGCACTGTGTTTTTTCTTCTTTTTCGTGAATTAATTATAGACAGTGCTTTGTATGTGTGAATAACTTGGCATTTTTGTACACAGAAAATGTCTTTTTGTTGAGATTTGTCTATTCACCTCACCAGGCTTCAGTCTCAATTGTTTGCTGGTTTAAAAAAAAAAGGTCAAAACAAAAAAACAGAGGAGGCTATACAGTATCTGTCCTGTATGTTTGAAGTTTGTGTTAACCGGGGTGAGTCATTGTTTCCTGTGAAGTAGGGCGGAACAAGCTATTCAACTGAATAAGCGAAGAACAAAAAAAAAGGTTCAGTCAGGAGAAGGATAGGATAACTTTGTGTATACGTACATTTAAAAGAACAGCACTTACTGTAGGCTTAAAAAATAACACTTAATTCATTCAGTCAACGTGAAGGACAAATTCAATCCTGCTCACATATTCATAAAGTATCTCAATAGGAGTTGAGTGCTAATCAAGGATCACTTTGACTTTCACTCATACTGGATAAAGAGAACACAGTCATTTTCTAGTGCTGAAAATTTTAGTCAAAAATTAGTTTTGTTACATTTTAATTGGTTATACTGAGTAGATTATATTGGAACACATCCTAAATATGTCACATGGTCAGTTCAACTCTCCAAATGCATAAAATTGTTGACTTGTTGGTTTTGCAATTTCAGCTCAGAAATGAAGCTACCATAACAATTTTAAATTAAAAATGGATGAATACAGATCCTGTTAGACATTAAAAGCTATGCCCATTCCCCAACTGTTGCAGAATAACGCAATCAATCAACTCCTAAGAGTTCAATTAAATGACTACTCACGAAACATAATATTCTGCAGACTTGTCTTCTAAAAACTCAATTTTTGACTCCAACCTGCCCAATTAAGGCAGCAGGCCACGCTGTTGCAGGGGACTATTGAAATCATGTGCCTCACACCATCAGCCACACTGTGGCCCCCAATTACTGAGGCGAGCTACCTCAATAGAACTGAAAGAAAATGTCTCAATTGAAATATAAAGCACATAATAGCAAAGGAAAACCTTTCAAATATCCTTTATTTTCATTTTCTATTTTAATACCTTAATGGAATTCCAAAAAACTCATTGTGGCTGTGCCATTATTAACGTTTTAAAAAAATCTATTGCCACCAAGTAGAGGAAAGTCTTTTGATATACGAGGCTTCAGTTCAGTAAAGTCAAATCAGTTAAGAAGGAACACATAAAAAAACTTCACTAACCATTCCATCACATCCAACTGTTCCATTGTCTCTAAAGGCAGCACAATATTAGAGGTTGGTAGGCTTTCATTGACTCTTACTTGTCTGTAAGTTTTGAAGAATGGCCCTCTGGTCTCTCTTTTTGAATCTTAGATCTAAAGAAACAGAATATTAACATATGTGCTTTTCCTTAAATGAAACTAAGTAAACTTAAAGAAAAATCTTGAAATTTAAGAATTTTGCAACTAATCAACACGTAACAAGCAACAGAGGTTCTTAAATTCTTTTTAAGACAGAGAAAGAAAATTATTACCTTTCACCTGTTCCATGAATTGCATATCCACAGACTGGCCAGGTGTAGAACCTCGCAGGGATGACCCAATGAGACTGACAGGTGATGCTGAAAACGTAATGAATAAAAAGGTTGTCTGTCGCAAGGCAGGACCGAAGTAGATTAATGACAGTCAGCTGCAAAAGTGGAACTTAAAATGGCATGGTGAGATGTGAAACAAATCTTTAACAGGATACAGTTCTAGTGGAGGTTAAGGATGACATTGGAGGTGGGCGAAAAATACCCGTGTACCCTTCCTCCTCCTGAGCTTACCATTGAACAGCTGGTTTGCAGCTGGATCTGGGACTGGAGCCAGCTGATGGAGCGGGACAGAAGCTGGAGCTGAGACTAGGGACAGGGCCATGGTTAGGTGATGGAGTGGGTCTGGAAGCCCAGTCAATGGTGCTGGCGCTCCTGCCCAGGGACAATAGTAGTGTTAGGAAGAGGATCGCTTTTCCTAAAATCTAAAGTAATCAAGAAATTATCTGACTGCAGATTGAATATGTGTATTTGATGGAGTATGTTCAGGAATGACAACTTTCTCAATTTCTAATTTGTTTTACTCACCTGGTGCAATGACTTTTGGTAGCCCTTCCACAGTCCTCATCGCTGTCCTCATCAGCTGCATTACAGCACACGTTGGCTCTGAAGAAACAATATATCATTGAACGTCCAACAATTAGTGGATGGATGGATGGATATCATTCATACACTCATCACCGAATTAAGACATAACAGTATACATTAACTTCAATACTATACTTTTCCCCCTCTTCCCTTGCTGAGAGACTTCTTCAGTTTCCAACTCCAAGATGGGTGGACATCTTCCTGCAGACTCTTATTCAACAGCGCAGTCAAGTTTTTCTACAAAAGAAAAAAAAGCACATTTAATTACACTGAGGCAGCTACAGATTTGTTATACATTCCATTACATACATACAGTCACAGGCAAATAAATACCAACAGCCACACACACAGTGTACAATATGTAAAATTAAATGACTCATGGCACTGTTAAGGAAATAAAATTGAGCACCTCATTCTTTCGCAATCAAAAATGCATGAGTTCTTCACAAGATTGTTACAGCTTGAAGGGGTCTGATCAATTTGAGACTAATGAAAAAGCACTGTAACATCTTATTTAAATTGAGAACAGTGAAGTAAATAGTAATTTCTGATGAAGCAAAGGGATGGCAATAAAAGTTTTCTTGTTCTCAGGGAAGAAAACACACTTTCTCCATCGGAGGCTAGACTTGCAGCTGAGACTGAATGTTCCGAAGCTGGACTACTAAAAGCACATCTTAGATACTTCGCCCCGTGCATTCATACCGTGTTGTTTCATGCAGGCTATATAAACATGGACAACCCGGTGAAAAAATATTACTTCATTACTAAGGTTGGAATTTAAATAAAAAAGGAATATAGGCTACCAGTCACAAAAGTGAAACGAAATGGTTGTCACATTGAGAATGGTTGCTCACGCTTACCCTCCTGTCCGCTCATATTTATCGACATGAATCCCAATTAGTATGATTGTATGAAAATAATTGTTAAATTTAATGCAAGATAGGCATAACATGTTAGGCCTACAAATCTACTACTGTACATATCATCATTCTTAAGTTTCAAACATGTTGAATTAAAAACATCATCTGGCTAGAAACGTCTCATATCCCTTTTTCTTGAAAGACAGACTTCTGTGATATCGTTAATATGCTGATTATGATCTGATTATAAGCCTATGCATATAATAGCTTAAGAACCACCACACAACTCAGTCATGTTGATCGTTTGTTTTCGTGAATGGCCGAATGGTGCGTCGCTTAAATGTTGCTGCCGCAAGGAATTGTAGGACGGCATCATCTCCTTTCCTTTTGTAAAGGACAGTCCAGTGTGCCTTATGCTAAAAGAGATAAGAAAGGAAGCATTGAAGCACATTTCCTTAGCATTTAGAGAATTAGACCAGCTCTTATCATGGCTGCCACTTGGATACTTCCGGGTCATTTCACTCAGTTAGGAACCTTCCTAAGCAAAAAAGACTACGGACGCAGCCCATGTGATTTCACTAATGAGCTTACTTCCTGAACCAAGGAAGGAAAATAATTAGTGAAAACAGGTGGTTGAAGCAAATACCAGCAGACATTGCAGCCAGGAAGATCTGGAGTCAAGTAGTACTGATCTAGATCAGGGATGATGTGCTGCAGGATTCCAGTTTTTGTGCTCATCAAAAATCAACAATACATTTAGACCCATAAAACCAGATAAAGCATGTTAACTGTGCATTCAATCAATCAATCAATCAATTCTTTCATTGATCAATTAAGTGTTGAGCAACCACAAATAAACAGCATACCCTGGCTTTCTGGACCCAGGGTTGCTCACCCTTCCAGACTAAAAGCTAAGGCCTAAACTGGTTGTGTCCCTATTTCCATTACAATTGCATATTGCATATGGTAAAAATATTTGCTAAAAAACAGCTATAATTACATATTAATTATAGCAATTCACACGAGTGAATACATCAGATTCAGAGTCAATACAAATTAATGAACAGCTGTTATTAATAACAACAACAAAGCATAGATGGATTGCTCTCACCACTTAGAGCCTGGGCACAATCATCGCACTGTTAAGAATCAGAGTCATGTTTGCTGTGTAATTTAGCTACAAACACATTCACTCCATGTTTACAGCTTGACAGATCATGGCTGAAGGAACAAATGCACAGTATACACCCTAAACTAGTGGAACTTGTTTGATCAATGGAGTGGTGAATTAGACATAAGGTTGAGCAATGTTAATCTGACTAGTAACCTAGTCATTGTCTCAAATGACAATGTCCTCCTTAAAATTAAATTATGCAAATATGTTTCCAACCATATCCAACACTGACAAACCGAACCAAAAATCTACATTGAGGCAACATTATGCCTTCAACTATCAACCCTGACAAACCCAACCAAAAACCTACATTGATTGAATGTTTTGTTTTCAACCATATACGAATCAGATGAAATAATCCAAAAAGTAACGTTGATACAACATAGAATACTCATTTATGACGGGCATAGACTAATGTGACCTGAATTTAATGTTCATTCAAAGTATTCTTGCAATGTCTGCTGTCTCACTGTCTTGTGTATTTAAGTTGCCTCAGTTCCCTTGTTTGTTGCTCAGTGTTGGAGTCTACTTGCTGTTGGTTCTGAAGGTTCTTGGTCTTTTTCCAGTCTTTTGTGGTTTTTTGTTGTATCAATGTTTATTATTTTCCTGTGATTATCTTTATCTTTTTGTGTATTTTTTTTATTGATTATTATTGATTATTGATTTTGTCTCGTTACTTGGGTCCATACCGCAGTTACTGTACCTCATTATAGAAAGACTGGGCCACTCATGGACCCACCAGAAATGGAACAGATCTGGTCAGCTCTGGTCCATCAAGGCACCATAGTCAGGGCATGCTGCAGACAATCTCACCTTTCATAAGGGTGGCAGATGCCTCCAATATTGGGGTAGGGGCGGTGTTGTCCCGGAGAATGGTGAGTATTCAAACACTACACTCATACACCTGTTTCTCCAAACATGCATCACCAGCTCAGATGAACTTTGATATGAACAACAGAGAGCTGCTTGGCAACAAGTATTTGTATTTTAACTGCACTGTATAAGAACCTGCCTTATATCCAGGACAACACAAGCCTGAACTCCTGGCAGGCCTGGTGGGTCTTGTTATTCAGTCAATTTGATTTCTGAATCTGAAGGCCAACTCTCTGTCCTGTCAGTTCAACTCCAAAAACACCCAGTAGTTATACCAGAAACCATTCATCCCACTGTTCACATAGTGGCTCCAGTGATTTGGGAAATTGAAACTGCCATGTGGAAGGTGAAACCAGGAGGCAGACCATGGAGATGGACGTCCCAACCATCTTGATGTGCCCAGCTCTGTTCACTCATTAGTTCTCCTTTAAGGTTTTTTCCCCTGACAGGACATCCCCAGGTAATTGGACTCTGGAATTCCTGAGATGGAGGTTTTGGTGGTTAATGATCAAGCAAGATCCTGCTCCTTCATCTCAGCATGCACTACCAGCAGCCAGAGCAAGTGAGCCAGACAACACCCTTCCAGTTTGCTTTATCCCTTGCCTATGTCCCACCTTTTCGTAGACTTCATTACCATCCATCCATCCATTATCTATACCTGCTTATCCTGAGCAGGGTCGCGGGGGTGCTGGAGCCTGCATTGGGCGAGAGGCAGGAATACACCCTGGACAGGCCGCCAATCTCGTAGGGCACACACACCATTCACTCACACACTCATACATATTGGCAATTTAGAGTCTCCAATTGTCCCACAGTCCAAAGACATTACATTCATTTGGCAGACGCTTTTATCCAAAGCGACGTACAAAAAAGTGCATTTCATGGTCGTAGACAACTGCTGAACACGGGTTCAGTAAGGTACAATACTTATTTTGAACAACTATTTCTATCCGAGAACAATGAACTCTATTCTGGCCTAACATCTGCAGAGCCAACTAGGCAGAAGAATAAGCTACAGTATTAGGACAAATACAAATTACCAAGAAGTGCAGGGATGGGGCAACATGTAACAAGTGACAGGAAAAAGGGTTTTTTTTTTTTTTTTTTAATACAGCGTGGTGGTGGTTAGTCTAGGTATAATCTGAAGAGATGAGTCTTCAGGCCACGGCGGAAGATGGATAGTGAGGGGGAGGTTCGGAGAGGGACGGGGAGTTCGTTCCACCACTGGGGAGCTAGGGTGGAGAAGCTCTGTGATCCCTTTGGGCGGGTGGGAGGGGTTACAAGGCGCCCTGCTGCCGCAGAGCGGAGTGGTCGAGCAGGCACATAGAATTGAGTCATGTCCTGCAAGTAGATGGGGGCTGTCCTGTTGGCAGCAGTGTAGGCAAGGGTC
Organism: Anguilla rostrata; assembly: GCF_018555375.3. Lineage (NCBI taxonomy): Eukaryota > Metazoa > Chordata > Actinopteri > Anguilliformes > Anguillidae > Anguilla > Anguilla rostrata. The sequence continues at coordinate 38,786,964 of NC_057936.1, read as the reverse complement.
AGGGCTTTGAACCGGATCTTGGCAGGGACCGGTAGCCAGTGAAGTGGTCGCAGCAGAGGAGTGACGTGGGAGAATTTGGGGAGGTTGTAGATGAGTCGGGCAGCGACATTCTGAATCATCTGTAGTGGCTGTATGGCACAAGCTGGCAGGCTTGCAAGGAGAGAGTTGCAGTAATCAAGGCGAGAGGTCACCGTAGCCTGGACGAGCAGCTGGGTGGAGTGCGTCGTCAGGTATGGTCGAATCCTCCTGATGTTGCACAGGAGGAATCTGCAGGACCGTGATGTTGCCTTGATGTGCTTCTGAGGTCAAGTTGGTCATCCAGGACCACCCCCAAGCTCTTGGCAGAGTGAGAGGCAGTCACTGTGGTGCCATCAACCGTGATTGAGAGTTCACGAAGCAAGGAGGTCTTGCATGGGAAGAAGAGCAGCTCAGTTTTGTTGAGGCTGAGCTTCAGATGGTGGCTGGCTATCCAGGTGGAGATGTCAGCCAGGCAGGAAGAGATCTTATCATTGACCTGTGTGGCCGAGGGGGGGAAAGAAAAGAAGAGTTGTGTGTCATCTGCATAACAATGATAGGAAAAGCCATGTGAATTAATGACTGAACCAAGAGATCTGGTGTATAAGGAGAACAGCAGAGGACCCAGTACAGATCCCTGCGGCACTCCCGTAACAAGTGGATGAGAAGCAGAGGCAGACCCCTTCCAGGTGACCTGGTAGGTCCTATCTACAAGATAGGAAGCGAACCAAGACAGGGCAGTCCCGGCAATTCCCATCCCAGCCAAGGTGGAGAGGAGTATTTTATGGTTGACTGTGTCAAAAGCTGCAGACAGATCAAGAAGGATCAGGACAGAGGAGAGGCGTGAGGCTCTTGCAGTGGCAAGTGCCTCCGTCACAGCTAGGAGCGCAGTCTCTGTTGAGTGCCCGGATCGGAAGCCAGACTGGTGAGGGTCTAGCAGGTTGTTCTGATGGAGACATGCAGGTAGGCCAAAGACATATTCCTCCGGAGTACCTGGGGGAAACCTACGTGGACACGGGGAGAACATGCAAACATGCAGATTCTAATCCACGACCTTCTTGCTGTGAGGCGACAGCGCTACCCACTGCACCACTGTGCCACCCACTTCATTACCAGTTAACCCCTTTCAAAAGGGTTCACTACAATCCTAGTCATTGTTAACCACTTGTCAAAGACTTACCCTCTGCTCATGAGACTGCTGAGTCAATGATTCAGCACATCTTTCAGGTCCATAGTCTGCCCCTGGATAACACTGCAGTATTCATATACAGACCTGTCTCTGTTCAAGTGTCACTATGGTTTTCAGCCACCAGTCTTCTTCTGAGTAAGGTGAGGTTCCTTCAGTAGAGGCCTTCATAGTCGCCGGAACTGGAAGAGGGTTCAGCCTGCTCTGATGTGGTCCTCCATCTGTCAGCAGTGGCAAGTCAACCACTGTTGCAGACCTGCTTGCCCTCTTTGCCTGAGAGAGGGTCTGGCTCTCCACCTAAGATCTTCTGCTGAAAGTAGAATCCCACAAATTGGCTCCTAGCTTTCTGGAGCCCTACAAGATCCTGAGCAGAGTCTACCTGGTCACACCTGACCACTCCATGCACATTAACCTCACCTTCCATATCTTCTGCCTCAAGCCAGTAGTCACCTGTCCCCTGTCTCCTGCCACCAAACATCCCCCTCCCTGCCTAAATGGTCAAACTGCCTTTACTGTCTTTCAGCTTCTTGACTCCCACAGGTTGCATGGGGGCATCCACTACCTGGTGGACTGGGAGGGCTATAGACCCGAAGACTGCTCTGGGGTTCCAACCCAGGACGTCTTGGACCCAGAGCTATTTCAGTACATTTGCCCTTGTCACCTGGACCATTCTAGGGTAACAGCTCAAAACATTCCTAGGAGGGGAGAGTACATTTGTGTCCACACCTCAGTAACCTCATTATAAAGGGGGCCTGGGGTGGGAAAGATAACTGTTAGCACAATGCATTTCAGTAATAGCTGCGTATGTTTCTTTAAGAAAAAAAGGGAAGATGCAACATCTTCCATTGGGGAATGTTGCAATATCTGTCTTTGGTTGATGGCTTGCTGGTTACCTAGCAACCTTGAAAATGCTCTGCCTACACTAACTTTGTTTATTTACTGAATTCTGTCTGTTGTTGAAAGCGTCAAGAGTGTTATCTTCACACAAACAAAAAGCACATCAGCCTTCACTGCACATAGTTGAGTACTAACCCCAATATGGAATGAGACAGAACAAGCAAGTTTAATTAAGCCAAGATTATTTCCTGTCTTATGGTGAAATATAAATAGAGAGATATTTTTAAGGTTTGTTTTTTGATTGAAAGTTTAACTTTTTTGTGAATGAAGAATGACAAGTGCCTTGTTGTGAACAGTTTAATTAAAATTATATTGATTTAAAAAAAAAAAAAAAAATTTGGAAATGGTTTGCGCTCTTATAGATGAGATTTGTTGTAAATGACAAGAAATTTACAAATTTAATCTCCAACAAGAGTAAAATATGGCTAAATTATGAATGATATCCTAGCACGCCAGTCAATCTCTACCCCATTGCACCTTGGTGCCCCTCTGCTTGTCAGGGCTTTTTTCAAATTAAACTGTTGAAATTGTCATAGCATGCTCCTGGTCAGCGACTACTGTCTGTAAAAGATTTCATGAACAGAACTACAGAGGCAATACTGCAAGATGAAAACCAGTAGTTAGCCGAAAAAAACAGAGTGGCCAGGTTACAATTTGCTAAGGAGCACATAAAGAAAATTCTGCAGCTCCTGAACAAATCTGTGACAGATGACACCAAGATTCACTTGTATCAGAGTGATGACCAGAGTAATGTGTGGAGGCCAAAAGGCTGCCCAAGATTAAAAGTACCACCACTAGTGAATTCTTGACTGACCAAATCACTCAGTAAAAGTCATTCATCTGATCTACAGTAAATCCAATTGAACATGCAAACACGGATAAGATGTGGAACATGTGAACAACTCAAGTTTTTTATTTCTTTATTTTTTGCTGACATGGTTTTCAATATGCGTGTCTACAAGACATTTTCAGTTTTGGGGGTAACTATTGCTGTTTTCTTTTGAATAAGCATTTAAATACAATAATCTGGATTTCAAGGTTGTCAAATGTCCATAGAGATCAGTTACTCTCTATGATCTCAGTAAACATCCAACTTTTTATAAAATCGATTTCCTTTTTTGTATCCTCAAGTGAGATTAATTTTTATCCCTGGTGCTAAGAGCAAATCTCTGATTTCTTGTCTGTGACATCAGATAGCCAACTGCTGAGCAGAACTTCATTTCAAGGCCTAAAAAGTAAAGGTCAGAGTTGTGTCGATGTCAAAAAATAAATACCTTTGGTATTTATGTCTGACTTTTAGAATTTAGTATTTTCACAAACCAAGATATGTATATGTTGGGACTGTTTTATTTTTTTTTCATCAGCAAAATATTATTGACTTAAAATATATATATAAATACCAATCTTTGTATATGTGTGTAACTATACCACATAAATTATGATTCTTCAGAATAGGTTAGGTCATAATTCAACAAAACAAATGCATTTTATCATTTATTTAAAAATTAAGAATCATTTCTTAAATATGGGCTAATCAAGGCTCATGATAAAGACTTGTCATTTGACCTTAAAAATACAGAGGCCTACACATTTGTCCTTAAGTTCGAGTCACAATTAAATGCACATGCCTGATTTTCTTCAGTACAATTTGGCGAGTTCACATCGGTGATCGCTTAATTCACCAGCCTATGTATTTAGCCAAAGCTCAGGAGCACAAATATTGATATAATACATGACAGAAATTGGCCAAACCAACTTGTGGACATCTTATGAGGCTATGCAGGTCTCTTGCTTATGACAGTCATTTTTATCAGACCTGAGAATAGTGATGTATTGTCATTGTGTTTGTGGAATTTCAGATCAACATATAAATGGGCATTGTATTATTTTCCCACTCAGCTAAAGACTCAGGTCCACAGTTTAAGGAACTTGTCATGCTATTGTTATGAGTGGTAGTGATGTGACCGACTCACAGACTGAGCAGCTACATTATTTCTGTGAAACCACTCCATTATTCCAGTCACTTAGCAGACACTAATTCAGAGGGATTTGCAAAAGTAGAGAACATTAGTGTTAATCTCAGGAATGCAAAAGTTTGATATTGCCTATAATCATACATCTATACTCTAACGTTAACTGAACAAACTCATGATTAGGGTTCTAAATAAAATTAAACAACGATCTCTTTACACAGCCATACCTACAATATTAATATCCAAGAAGGAAATCCAAAAAAAAGACTGTAACTAACTCAAGGCTCAGGGAATACATGGTCCAGTCTGAAGACATGGGTACTCAGACAGGACAGGAAGATGGTTCCCGCTGTCCTGACTGCAGCAGGAAGCTGATTCCACTACCAGGGGGCCAGAATACATATAAGATAATGGCCAAGAAGTGGAGGCATGCAATGTCTTGCATCGGAATGGATCGCACAATCTAGTAGTTATGATACTAGTTTAGATGTTTAGAGGTCTATTGATTATGCTACTGTACCACAGCTGCACAAAATCTAGCCTCATCAAACTGCCAGAAAATGTCTGATAATCTTCTCTGCTACATGTCTAGCTGAAATGTTCATCCAGTTCAGTAGCTGAGGTGATACTGATGTCACATAAGGTAGAGTGCCCATGGCTGTAACTTCTGCAGTCAAAAGACTGACCTGAGGGAGGAATACACAAAACTGACAGTGGCTCCTCCCACACACGTTGGTACGCTGAGTGACACCTCTCATACATTCATTATACAGAAGAGCAAAACATAAAGCAAACCTATATTTCCTTCTAAAAGATTTCCCCGCCTTAATACAGACAGCTGAGAGAATACTATTATTTTTTTTGCATCATATCCAATTCATTGCAACATTGTTGTGGCAGTACCTCTGCTTCCATTCACGTATACTTTTCCATTTCAGAATATTTGACTTATCTGACTTATACTTGGATTGCAGAGAACTATCCCAAATACCCAGTTCCACATACTCTCACTTATGAAAGCTCTTCATAAGGATAAGGCCTAGATTCAATCAGCGTTTATCTGTAACTGCAACTTTCAGTTAAATGGAACTTTAAAAACACTGCATGTTTTCTTTAAAACATTGGGGGGTTGCTGAACTTCAAAACTATCATTGTGGAGAGAAAGCTAATGTTTGAATTTAACTGTGTCAGGAGAAGGATAAATATAGATTGCATGTTGTAATGACAAATGTTGATGCAATCCGGGCCTAAGATTTGTAATAAACATAAAGAAGGAAAAAAGTTGTGCTTTCCAATGAGAGCTATTTCACCGTAAGACCAATGTCATCCATTTCAGTTACAGGATCATGAAGCCAATGATCAAAATTATTTTTTTTTCTCTCTACAATCACATAAAGCAGAGGCTAATTCAACCCCCTTCCAGCACCCATGAGCAGTGATCATCATTCCAGGCCCTGGCAAGCCACAGGTCTCCTGGCTTTTGTTGTTCTTCAAATGTGTTTAAATCATAAATGCATTTACACAAACAATGTGAGATTTAACAAAGATTTCATATGTCAGTTTGTAGGATCTAAACAGTTTTTATCAGTTGCTCAAACTGTTTGTATTGTGTGCATACATGGAAAAAACACATTTGTAAAGCTTTTTTTTGTGTGTTTGTGCTTTTATCATTCCATTCATTTGTCATTTATTTTGATTAAAAGGAGTAGCTAAATTATTTGAATAAATTTTAAGTTAATTCAGTATTATAATTGTTAGAAATATTGTATAAAATCACAACATTACTGGTGATGCTTCATTCGTGTAATACCGATGAATCCAACGCTTAATTACAATTGAATATAAATTCCACAAAACATGTAAACAAAGTTTGCTATAAATAGGGTGCAGAATTCATATCTTACGCCTTAATTGCTATGGCTGACCTGGCTTTATTAGAAGCTTTATTAGAAATCAAGATTTTCTTCTTTGCCTCCAGTTTCATGTCAAACCATTTTCGTTTTACCTGTTAAGCAGAACATGAGATACAGGGTTTACAACAGCTACTGTATATCTAGCCAGGCTTTCTGTCTTTCCCAGCCCTGACACACCACTGCTTACACTACTGAATAAAATATGTTTTTGGCTTGTACTTCCATTAACAGCACTTCAATCTCTGCTTCAGAGAATTACTATTATTATTATTATTATTATTATTATTATTATTATTATGTCTTTTTTTGGTCTCTTTAAATGGTCTGCAATGTAATCCCAGCCTCCTGATATGGTATTTTGGAGGTGTGAATTTATGCTAATCACAAGTTCTGTGAACGCACTTTTCATTTACAATGGTTAGTCCCTTTCCGATTACGATTGCGATTTGCTTGCGGTTTTTACAAAAATATTGATAAATGAGGCCTATCGGATATCCCTGAGGGTGACGCACTGACTGTACCCACAGAAGTGTGTGTGTTTTACACTGTATTTATGCATCATATTGTGACCGGCTGCTGCACTGATATCAGCTCTACATTATTTTACTGGCTGAGGCAGGGTGTAAGCATCCCACCTTTTTTTACAATACACTGTCAGCAGCTGACGTATGTCACTGGATCCAAGTGAAGGACTTACTCATTCACATGCGTACTCATTCACTCATTTTCTCACCCATTAACCCATTCCTCATTCCCATGTTCATTTACTGTTCATACCCTGTACACCACTTTTAGGAAGGCCCAGAGAGCCACATATGGGTCCAGGAGGCCAGGACAAGGCGAGACTTTTACAAATACTCTTTAAAAAACCCATTTTCTTAAAGGGCAGCAAAGTTTTTTATCCAACAGTCTTGCAATAGACAACAAGGTATCACAATAAGTCCAAATAATAATTATAGTACTTTAACAAAATCTATCATCATTTTTCATATTTGTAAACCTTGTTTAAATATGAGGAATATGTTCCAAATGATTTGCGTATAAAATTATATAAAACAACATGACAAAAAATAATATATTTTGTCATTGAGGCATTGTTTATTTAAATATATGCTTACATTTTTTAATTTTATATTTCAGTCACATTTCATTTTGTAATATCTGATAAGGACAGACACCAATATTGCCTGATTTTGACTAATTTTTCCTCCGTATTTCCTTTTTAAACCCAGGTCCAATTTCTTTAGTGTTTTTTTTTTTTTTTTTTTTTACTGTACAAATTACTTTCTCCATGAATATTATATATGAAACATATATTTTGGAGGTATTCGCCACATGGGAAACTGTTGCAAACTCTCTTAAAAGGCTGGTCAACATATTAGGACAAATATTTAAAATAAACTAATAACAGAGTGCTTCTCATTTTGATAACAGAATGCAAAAATTACAGAAGCTGAAAGTTTTCTTAAAGAAGGCTTTACAATGAATGAACAGGAGGATTCCCTTGAATTTCTATGTTCTTCATTATAAACAGTTATGTTACCTGTCACTGTGATGCAATACCATGATATTACATTATAGTACTGTATATTCATTCAGCAGATGCTCTAATCTAGAACAATTTACAGTTTAGGAGAACATAAGTCAGTCTACAAAAGATCCATAGCCTTTAGACTTTACACTTTTAACACTCCCATTACATTCAGTCAAATTATTTAGGATTGTGGACATGCAGGAATATGCTTGCTATGTATTTTTTAATTTATTTATTTTATTTTGAATAAGTAGATAATACTCTTTTAAAATAGGACAAGTTATATATTTAACATTCACGAAAATAGGTAAATAAATAGGGGAAGTATTTTAAAAACAGTGAATAAAAGTGGTGCCTGTCACACTCATTTACACTGTTAAAATGCAAGGTTCTAAACTCTGAACTGTTATTAAATTGATCAGGATCAGATGTCTTAAAACTCTTTTAACATTGATTGTCACTGATGATGCTTGATGAAAACATATCCATATGAAGAGATGCATCTTTCGGTATCAATGGTGTTGTTAACAAACAATTATAGCTGCAAAATATTTGTTTAGTTGTATCCCAGAATTTACCCAATGACATTACAGTGCCGCTTAAGAAAACTGTAAGTGGGAATGTATCTATATTTCCAGTTGAAACCTGGAATTGTCTGGCAAGAGGGTTGTCATGTTCAGTTTACACACTTGCTTGGGATCAAAAATCCTGACAGCTTTAAGAAATATATGAGCTGTTTGACAGAAACATACCTTTTTTTTTTTAGTAGACCGAAGTTGCAATAGTGCACTGAATACTTTTATTTGTTTGCCTAGTTGTCTACTTTGTCAAGTCACTCTATCAAAGCAGCCAAATCTGAAGAGCTGATGATGTTGATCTGTGGACAGCTTCTTCCATTTCAGCCTATGAGCTACTCTGACAGTGTTGTAGTTGGCCTCCTGATCATTTCTCTGACAAGTGTCCTGTTGCTCAGTCTGTTAGGATTGATGCTGATGGCCTGATTGCCTCCACCTGCCTGAGGCCCTACATAAGCCCTGCTGCAGCTGAAGAAGAAAAGGCAGTGCTTGACCCTACCTGTTGATATAGACTTTTATGTCTTTGTTCAGTGATTTGTTCTTTTTTGTTGTTTTGTTCTTTTGGGTGGGTAATGTTCACTTTTCTTTTATGTGCACATTTTGATTAGGTTTCAGGTCAGAGTCCGAAACCTGTGGAAGACTCACCATTTTTGTTTCCATCAGGAGAAAGATGACTACTTGTAGTAAATCAGGGTTAGTGGTCTTCTGTAGGCCCTGCTTTGGCCTTACCTGCATCTTGTCCAACACCAGCAACTGTATTTTATGGTTTTTGGGTTGTATTGTTGTTTTTGTGTCTTTATAATAAATGTGTTTGTAGTACATTTCTTTCTAACTTTGCTTTGTTATGGGCACAAGGGACTTTTTTTTTGTTGCGTCCAAACTCTTGTTCTCCATGTTAAAGAAGATGCCCAACGCTCTTCAAGCCAGCTAAATAAAAGTGGACTGGATAGGTGCTCACAAGCCAGGATGGTCAAACTAGAGTAAAAAAGCTGGACACTACAAGGGGACTGGCCCAAAATAAGGAACACTGTAGCACACGTTGCTCAGGGCAAAAAGACACTATTTTAATGAACAGACAATTGATGACCAACGATCAATTAATGACTGACGATCTACGTTTCCAACATCTTCCTCAAAGTCAAAAAACACAAATGCAAGGGCACCTTGTTCTCCATTTGTATTGTGGACAGATTTTTGGACGTAACAGTATAATTTACAATTTTGTTACAATGGACTTACTGTAATGGTGCTGCTAGGAAGTTTCAAAGTTTATTATACTCTTTTTGCCTTTAATATTTTCACATATTTAGTCTTAATATAACTCGGAATACATATAAATGTTTCACTATTATTATTTTCATTTTGACATAATGGAGAGGTACTCGTATAGCAGGAGAAAAGTTTTCAGTTTAAATGTATTTCAATTTGACTTTGCAACACAAAAAATTATAATCAATGGACAGTGAAAACTTTGTGAAATCACTGCACTCCTGTGAAAGCTGTATTGCTGTGTCATGTATTACATTTCCACTTGAATGCATGGATTAAATCCTGAACAACATTCAGCAGCCACTCAAGGCTGTCTCTTCCCTGCTGAAATATAATTATCACTCAGTGTTGATCTCAGACCTTAAGTGACGCTTGTTTTAAAAGTTAATCTATTTTTTCTGCTTTCATAATTCATAAAATTCAAAGTTGTTCCAAGTCCATCAGCATGTAGTGTACCATCCAGATACTGTTGCACCTGTTTGCATGCTTAGTGCAGTGTGTCCAGTTGACATTCAATCCAAGTTAACCAAGATAACTCCTTCGTTCCACTCTTCCAGTATTAAGTCAACTAATTGTTTTTGTAAACATCACAAATAGCCACTCAGCTGTACAATCGGTCAGTTGATTGTGCAATTTGAATGCCTACAGGGACCCCTGGAGGATGACAGTTGAAATACAAGTTCATTTCCCTTTGGGTCATGTCATTGAGAGAAACTGCCCTTAATTATAAGCCTATTTGGTTTAAAATAAAATGTACTCAACTGAATTAAATAAATATTTTTATAGTGGTAGAAAAACTGTTTGATTCATTTATTGTTTCAAACAAATTAGGTAAATCTATTAGATATATATTACACAGCTACAGCCAAAGAAGAGTCACTTGGTGTAAAACCAGTTGCCAAGTCCGGTAAATACCTGCTCAAGGACTTACAATCTTACTTTGATCTATCCCTTAATCAATCATTGGAAAAATGAATATAATTATTGCCAACAGATGTTCAGTGAGTTAGTAAGTACATTAGTAAGACTTTGCCACTTTACCCCAAATAGCCCAACCAATTTTAGCTTCGTTCTTTCTCTTGTTTCCTCTTGAGGTCTGAGAGGATAATACTGCCCAGCCTGGATTTCATTACAACAACTTATTGATTCTTGCGGTGAGTGAATTTCCCCCTTGGCGTTTTGAGGGGTACCATGGTATTTTCCTTCACACAGGGGCAGGGGAAGATCACTGGGGGACTGCTTTGATATGACGGATCGCTTCAGGAAGTCAATGTTCTGCATTTCCCGGTAGATCCTAAATGCAGGAGGATGCAGCTCACTGCCAATATCAAAGTTGCTTAAAAGACAAAATCACTGAAGACATTAATCCTGAGTCGAAAATTCTTTTTTCATGCCAACAGCAAAGATTATGCGGCTCTTGATCGGAAAAGCATTGTTTTGAGGTCTAGCACACCAAGCCGAGAACTCCTGATGACCTTATCAGAAAAAATATTTGGGTATTTTAACATTAAAGAGAAATGGTAGTACTTGTAAGGTTCCACATATAGAATCCTGAAGGCTCATCAGGAATCCCTGAACTAGAGTGGACTTGGTGGGTTTCATTCACACTGATGCATTCGGAACTTAAATGGCAGAACACAGATCAATGCTATTACTGAACACTCTCTTTATCAAATCCTATGCTTGAATTGTGTTGTTTTATTAAAAATTAAAATCTACATGTTGACAATAAGGATACTTGATGGAGAGAAGCTCCAGTGCTGGGACAATTAAACTCAAATGAGTTATATTTATCATTGTCTACTGTTCAAAACATAAGGTACAACCTTGAACTACAGTAACTTCAGTACAAACTAGTCCTTTTGTTGCTGTGTTCTTCTCGTAAAATTGGTGAGAGAATGCATTGAGATTGTGGCCCTTTATGGGGAATTAACTGAAAAATGGTTTGTATGGGAGTCTACAGTCTAATGAGAAGATCCGGTGCTTCAGCAGCATTTGGGAGTTAAAATGGAGGGAAGAAGCCACTGCCAACACCTCTGCGTGAGGAAAGCCATCCTATGACAGCATGGGCAGTGGTACCAGAGTCTTCACAAAACCTCTTCACACAACGGAATTTGACTGCGACACCAGGATTACCTTGTACCATTGTAGCCTGTGACATTCAGCTAGCCTGATCACCCTCCAAAAAGCATTAATTACCCAGCAAACACACCACTTGCTGTATCAAAATAATCATGGATAACAGTTACACGATCACTGATCTGACAGTGTTTATATCACCACATTTTCCAAGCCACAACTGAGAGTAGGTGGCACCCTCAAGGCAGATAAAAATTTATGATTCATCTCTTAAGAATAATTATAAAAACTAAAAGTGGCAGATAGCAATATTCCTACTGAGTGTTCCAAACAGACCATCTATGAATGTATAACACAAAAGGTTACAAGTTTACTATAATGCCAAAGAAAGCTTTTGATAATAAAGCCATTACTATCACCTTTTTGGAACTAAGAAGGTTAAATGGCTGATTTTCTACTGACCTTCAACACTGTGAAAAAAAGCCAAACACTGAAAATGAAAAGTGTCTTTATTAACATTAACTAAATACAGCAGTAGGTTTTCCTCTTTAACCAAACACAATTCCTTAAATAATTTACCCTTAGGGTCCTACCATAGTACACAATAGTTCAATAAATAAAATATAAATATATGCTTCAGGCAATAAATAAGAGATTTATTATATATATATAGTTTAAACAAATTAAGATAAATCCATTCTCATAAAACTATGGATGACAAAATATTTTTCTCAGTGAAAACTACGCACTTCATTTCAAATCATTAATGTACTGCACATTATCCAGCAACTAACTCCACACTGTGATAAGCTATATTTATCTTATAAATATAAACTAACTCTGAAATATATATTATATATATAATATATATATAACTTAATACTCTATAGATTCTGTGAAACGGGAAGCTATAAGACTACCTTTGGGTGTCATATTTTGTTTTAATTAGATTCATAAGTGATCCCTTAAAATAATGCAGTCGAGCACTACAGCAGGGGCTAACACATTACACAAAAACAGGGCCCTTCAATCTAGCCCTAAATGTGCTTTGTCCTTAACTTTCAATAAGGAAATTAGGCAAGTTTTAAATTCCCCTAAATTCTAGTTTTCAATCACAGCCAAACTGGCAATGACACTTAAGAATAACAACAAACAAAAAATTCAAATGTTGTTTCAGTTCGTTACTCTTAAGTTAAAGATGCAGTGCCATAGCAGTCAGACAGTTAGACACCAAACGCCCCTCCTTCAACAAGTCTATCCTAGAAAAGAGTTGTCCATGTCTACAGCTTTACCCACAATGTCTCCCACGTTTTCCTGCCTGGGATCGGAGGCCACTGTCTCGTCTCCATAGCTGCATTCTGACTATTAATGTAGAGCGTGCACTACTGCTGTAATCATTATCACCTGAGCCCGTTCCTTACGACATCACACCAAACACGGGGTTGTGGCGGCAGATGCTGGGGCCGTACTCCTCATAATCCTTCTTACTGTGACACACCTGGAGGAACTCAGGCTGCAGAGACAGGAAAATAAGAGAAAAAAAACAGCCCATGTACTTGCTGCGCTACTGTTCATGTAACGATTCCTAGCTTAAGGACAAAATTAAATACTGCACACTACTCAATTTCTAATAACACGCAAAACATGTTACTTTTATGTGCAACGATTTCAAAATTATTTCCTCATTGATTTAAAAAATTTGAGAGGTGCAAATGGTCATAAAATGCATTTTTTCATTTTCATTATATATTATCATTGTGTATATATGTATATACATATATATACTGAATATATAAGTACTACTGAGGCAACAGAAAACTGAACAAACAAAATGTTATCCCGTGCATTTGGTCTTACAGTGGAAGCCAGCATGGAGCCTCCAAACCAGACTGCATAGCGCTGCATGTGGTGCGTGATCACCTGGACCTCCATCGGCTTGGGCTGCACAAACAGAGAGAAAACGCCGCTGCTCTTGCCTCTCTCTGTCACACGCAATCAGACAAACAGTGCGCTGCAGCATCCCATAATCTCAGAACAGAACGGTGAGAGGGATGAGAGGCAGAGGCCGCTGAGGAAAGGGTGACCAACCCAGCTGGAGCTGCTGTCTGCCGGGTTCTGTTACTACTTCCCACTCATTCGGTCGATTAAAGCAACTGATTATAAAGTTAATTTACCTCACCTTATTTTTAGGACTAAATTGATTTTTGATTTTAAAGTGAAAACAAAACCCAGAACCAGGGCTGGCTGCCCCCACGCTATCATGATGGATTGCATGATTAAATTGCTTATAAGGAGCCAACCTTCGCTGAATTTACTTGTCCAATGAGACCAACATTTTTGCACACTTTCAAAGGTCATTGTTACTGCTAAAGTCTGCTTTAAACAGGAGCACATCAGGGGAACTTTGACTGCTTGTGGATAAAGCAGCAGGGTTAAATTGATCATAAGGGCCTGGTTCACTGCAATGACACTTAGGTGAAGTACAGGAGCACTAGAAGTACTTGTAGCCCCAGCACAGTGGGAGCCCCCCCTCACCAGGGAGACCTAGTACCTTTATCCTCCCGCCGCTCAGCTCTTCGCTCAGCCTCAGCCGCGCATCCACGACGCGCTTCAAATCCCGCTGCAGCCGCCGTCCGAAGTCCCGGAACATGGTGGACCCCCCGGACAGGACAATATTCTGTGACGAGCCACAACAGAACAGTCGTGTAAGAGTGGACTGGATATCCCAGATACCCAAATAAATTAAGCAATTACTCTTCAACAAGCAGTCAAAGTAAGTCAGCACAGGGCAGAAAGCTGCTGTTGCAGCACTCCCTATAGGATAAAAGTTTCTACCTGATTCCACTGCTGGCCACACCCAGTCAGTGATGTCATTATATACATTTTACCTCAGCTGTTAATGGAAAAATACCTGCTTTAACATCATTGATTAGGTGTGGCCCACACTGCATCCCAGAGGAATAGTGGATTACAGCACCATGTGCAGACTTCATAAGTAGACACCATGTCATCATGCGCCATCATCATTATTTCAAATTAAGACACGGTGACTGCACAATCACTACATTAGGAGAATATACTCCATGTGCAGCTGGTGCAGACAGACTGCAATTGTCTGCAAGTGTCTTACCAGGGTCCCCACATTTGCATGTGGAGATTAGGGACAACCCTGCCAGCTAAAGACCTCCCTCTCTCCCAGGGCAAGGCTATAGCCAGGGGCACCATGAAGAGTTCTTGTATTGCCCCCCCCCCCCCCCACCCAAGAAAATGCAGCAGTAATATTTTTTAGGGCCCCCCTTTCATACGGAACCCCTGCTAAATCACACACTGCCTTGCTGACACTGGCACGGTCAGGAATCCAAACCAGACCATGCGCACTAAAAACTGTGTACCTCTACAGAACAAGCCACCCAAGAGCCCCACTCCTCACAGCCCCTCCACTCTTTTTTATATGCGATGTCATCTTTTTTCTTTGCCATCATTTACACGGGTGGGAATTGGAGATTAAGGGGCTCACCAGCCACCCTTTCAAACAATTTTGCCAATAAGTTTGACAACAAGCTTTCTTTTCACTTGAGAAAATGTGGAATTTATGTCAGAATAATAATGACAATACTGATCATCCATAGTGCTCATGGACATCACACCTAGCAAACATATTTTTATGTTTTTATATCCTTTACCAGTGTCGGATATTCCGTTTTTACACTTGAGTAACACACAATATAATTTGATCAGGCAAACTTGCCCATAGTCCAGGTAGTTTTAGCAGCTGGCTCTGTATTGACCATAGGAATGCTCTCTCTCAACCACTGCTCTCCCCTCCACAAACATTTTATAGGGCTTTTTCCCTGGCATAAATTGGACAAATCGGAATTAAACAATCTGGATGATGTCAAGACAGGGATTGGCTACAATCAGAATAAAATTTAATTTCAGCAAAACAAAATCCCCTCTGGGGTTATTTTGAATAAGGTAGTGAGCGCCGATTTTTTTGGTGTCATTTTGCTTCTGAAATGGCTGTAAAATTCCCTCAGGACACCGGCAGCTGTAATGTTTTTAGGCCACCTAAATATACAAATGTATCTATGACGAGTAACCAATTAACATTTGAAACAGTGAGTTTTTCTTCTGGGGAAATGAGTAATAACGCCTTCAATGCGGTTATTTTTTTATAATGACGCAACTCATTTTGATGAAGCGTTAAGTGCAGGCACAAACGCTTAAACAGAGTCAAGTTTGCATAATAATTTCTGATTTCTAAAGTAAAAAAGTAACATCGCTGCACTATTAGTGCACTTTTGAAACTATTTAATTGCTCCATCTACTCTAACATCTACGATGTTGTCTATTTCCTTGTTAAATGACCTGTTGAAGTGAGCCCAGATGCCAATCTTGTTTTATGTTTGTGTGAGGAACTCCCATTGTGATTACATTGCAGGCAGAACGTTTGATCCTCCCTACTAAGGTGCAGCTTTATACAACACAAAACATGCACGGCCGAAAAGGCTGGCAAGGAATTGCACCAAATTAATATTCACAAAAATGAATTAAATGAAAACCGATGTATCGGGCTTGATAAATCAGACTGAAATTATGCATACATGCAAATCTATGTGGCAACTTCCCATTTCACGAGAGGTGCTCTGCGGGTTCTGAAAAAAGGAATAAGAGGAGGAGACAAACCTCCATCCTGATGAAAAAGTCCAATTTCCAGTCAGTTGATTGTGCAGGCAAAAGGGAGGAAAGGCTTATGTTGCTCTTGTCGCAGCAGTGCTCAGTAATCGGTGAAATCTTCATTTGAGAGGATTCACACTCAACAATAATTTACGGGAGCAGAATGTCTTAGTTTAAGGTAAACACTGCCCCCTAGCTTTCTGTGTGCAGAATGCACAAAGCGATTAAAAACAGTATTCCAGCTGAGCTTGCTAAAATAACAGTCATTCCAAGAAGGTTACAAGAAGGTTAATGGTCTTTGTACCTCTAGTGTAGTTTAGCAGCAAAAATTATTTACTAAGAGCACAGAACATTTTCTTTCCATTTTCCTCTTATCTTCCATTAAGTCAAATTCAATTATTTGAACAAAAGGAAGGTACAGTCATGCTATCTGAGGGGTTGCTTCAATAACATACAACCTTTTTATTTTACTGGGTAATCTATTTAGTGACTGCTAACTGGGCCATTTAATGCAGCCATAGTGAATAACATGTAGCAAAATCTGCTTTGGTCGTCACCTTTGTTTGGCAGCCACCTGTCCATGATGGCCACTTACTGGTACTCTCTTTCACTTTTCTCTTTATATTACCTTTCCATCATGGTTACCGCAATAATGCAGTCAGCAGTCATGCTTTTGCTTTCCAACGGGAGTTTTATTGATGAGTATGATGGCCACTCCGTAAGGGCTGTGCAGATTCTTTTAATTCATTGTTTTATCTATATCTTGTTGCGTTTTTTGATTTTTTTTAAGCAACTCATAAAATCAAATGGAAAGCATGGTAGATTGGTATTTAAGGGTATGCTGGCATTATCATAGTAATATGTGGATCATAGTCTTAGTCAGTGTCGGTTTTAAAATGGCAGCTTGTAAGCCAGTGGAGCTGACACTCGACAAAAGAAATTGAAGAAAATTGCAAATGGGAATGCAAATACAGTCAAACCTGTTTTGTGATCACCTCTGTATGACCTGCACATGAGGGCCTTTTTTCATAACCCCCATGGGTGGCTGCCTTAAACAGGTTCTACTGTACATATTTTCACAAACTGTACATTTTATTACATATATTTTAATATATAATTAGATGTCAAAGCTCAAGTTGTTTAATATATGTTACTGATGCTGTATACTTAACAAAAACATTGTTTAAAAATTGGCTTTTAATCATTTTTTAATCACAATTCAATCAACAGTACCTTACACTGCAGCATCCAAAGGACTACTTCTTAGACTAAAATATTTAACTTTCAATCCACAAAATGCATACCACCAATACCTTCAGTCACTCCCCTCTCTTTCAGATCACTGCAGTGGCCCCATACAGCGGTTTAAACATTTACATTGGTTTTCATGCATTTTGCCTGAAAGGTGTCTGCACAAAATGGAATGGCGGGCATGAATTGTACCTTGTAGAGTGGCCTCCTGACATCTATGGGACAGTTCTGTATGACCTCGTCCACTACATCTGAAATGGGCTGCATGAAATCAGGGTTTGCAAACTGCAAAACACAAGCAGGTCAAGAAAACTACTTGTTTTTATTGTTTATGGCTGATACTGTAAATTCTGTAATGGCTCTACATGTGTATATATTTCACGTAATTATGCTTAAAACAAACTCGTCCTCAAATGAAGGTGCACTGTGCACGCTGCGCAATCCACAGGCTGTTACAGCATCTGCTGCAAATCATTATAAAAAACACACTGCATTTTCTGCTGTTCCACTCAGCTCCACTAGGGGCATTAACTGCACAAAAACAAACTTTTTAAAAACTAATAATAATAAAACAGTATTACCTCTGGATGAAAAAATATTTCCGGTCCAAGGAATCTTTCATATCCAACATCTATATGGAATTCATTTTTGCTGATGGAATTAATACCCCTGTACTTCTTGATCCATTTCCCTGGGTCTGTATCATATTTGGTAAATTCCTTCACAATATCAGGGCAGATATAACAATATCTCTCCTAGGAAAAAAGATATGCATAGAAATGTCAGTGGAATTAAAATATGCTGTATTTTCTCAAAAAATAATGAATATACAGTAAGAAAAACAGTAAGAATGACTGCCACAAAAAAAGAATATATATATATATATATATATATATACCAGAAATAATAATGAAACCACATTAAGCATTACAGTTGCTCTATTGACAATGGACTTAAGATGTCTAAGGTGTGACTTGCATAATAAGCAGTACTTTATATTCTCTTATATTTTCTAATTATATTCTTTGTAATTGTGAGATTTCTATCTTGGCATGTTCTAATGGCATTACTATCCAGAGAGATATATGCAAATTTTCCTTTCATACAGCCAGATATGTAATGGAAGTATTCATGTTAATTGCTTTCTTTCCCAGGATGCAACAACAGAGCCCTGCCAAAGATCTGAACCTGGTTCTGAATGGTTTACAAGCCCAGTTCATCAATAACTATGCACCTGAATTTTGGCCTTTGGCTGTCAAATGAAACCATGTTGATACAGAGTGAACAAATTTAAAAGTGCCAATGTCAACTATGAGAGAGTGTGTGTGTATACGCCTGCGGTTCAATGACTTTACGCATGTATGTAACAGTATCAGTAAAGGGGGGAGTGTCGGTGTACGTGTGCATCTGTGCAAGCATGCACATA
Source organism: Anguilla rostrata (assembly GCF_018555375.3). NCBI lineage: Eukaryota > Metazoa > Chordata > Actinopteri > Anguilliformes > Anguillidae > Anguilla > Anguilla rostrata. The sequence goes on along the minus strand of NC_057936.1, from coordinate 38,768,169 downwards.
CAATTATGTATTCATGTGTGAAAGACCAACCTTGACTGCCTTAGCGGTCTCCAGGGACTGCTCTGGAGGGATCCCCACTTCCCTCTCTCTCAACAGCTGCTGTATGAAGTAAGTTATGTCCCTGCCTGCGATGGGGATGTGTTTAATGCAGCTTCCTATGACGTAGCCCTCGGCCTAAGATACAGACAAACACACACACAGCAAAGCACAGTGTTGCCTTTATTTAGTAAGGCACATAACCTGCACTAAAAAAATAATATACGCTATGTAGGCCAACTGATTACTCTGAGGCCTTATTCAGACAATTGAATTAAATGTTGTTGTAGGCTTTAGTCTTTTTGTACACAGACACAGATATGCAATCGCCTAAATTAACTTATCAAACTGTATAAGTGAGGAAAAAAGTGAAGTAAACACACAAGGACAAATGTTAATTAAATCCAGGTCCGATTTTCACAGAATATCAAGCCCTGCCATCTCACTCCTGTCTTTATCTCATTAGTTATGGCTTTATCATTTATATGCCATTTTAATCACTTTACTAGAGGAAACATGCAACAATCCAAAAGCTAGACAACAACAGCAAACACACACCAACTTGGCTTTTTTAATTCCGATTTCAGAATGCATCTTTCACAATCCAGGGCCATTTTCACAATTTATCTGACACTTCTGGACAGGACAGACTGGCTGAGCAGGATAGTTAATAGTGACAATGGGAAAAGAACTAGTTCACCACCCAGAGGGAACTAGGACTGCACAGAATGGCACAGGGCACAGGGCACAATTCACAGTGCGGGGGGGGGGGGGGGTCATGTCCACACACACAGGGCTGCCATCCACAGGCTTAGACGCCTCAATGTTCGGGGCACTATCCATGTTACAGGCATGGAAGGACATTTCTAACAGAGAGTGGCTGTTTACCATAGGCTTTTCTTCTCCTACGGACATTTCAATGACATGTTATAATGTGGGTTGGTGTTTGGAGATTTTCTTCATTTTGAACAATATGCCACACAGGCCTCTGAATTCTGACAAGCATACAAGCAATGGTCAGTAGGAAAAAAGATATTTTTCTGGGTTTAAAGCAGATTTGACAAGACAAGGTGATTTCAGCAGTGAGTTTATCCATGTTTAGACCAGGACAGGTAGCACGAGCTAGGTTGCCAAGACAAGTTTCCTTATTCCCCGAACCCACGAGCACACGTTTCCTTTGGAAATATCAGGGGAAAGAGTGGTGGAAAAGTACTGGGACTGTTCAAATAACTTAATGCTTTGTTGGATCAGGAAACAATGCTTGGAAAAATCAGTCACACAAGAAACCCTTAACCTGAAACCTTATGTGGCAGTTGGTTTCATCTTACAGAATCAAAATTCTCTTCAGGTAGGTTCATACACTTCCACAGAACTTCTACACTGAAAATTTTTTTAAAATATGATATTCTTACCACAGGTATAGCGTGAGTGACTCCATCCCCACTGTCGATCACAATCCCTGTCAGAGTTCGTTCTCCAACTTGCCTGGAGGTCCAGGAAGCAGCCAAGGCCAAAACTGCCTACGAATAAACTTTAATTTATTATCACGTCGAACTGGAGCTTCAGGAACAATGCAGCCTGTTAAAATGTTGATAGGGCTGCATTGGCAACAAACAGCACCAGAATAGTGGGGTGGTCACAAGACTTGGATAAGTAACGATTAGATTATGAGTTTGAGCCTCATGTAGGGCACAACACTATTTAGTTGGGTCCATAACCTCAATTTCTTCAGTAAACATCTACAATAGTTGTGTTCCTGGGCAACAGGCAAAATGTTAGTTGTAGAAGTCATCCTCAAAAAACAGCATTCTCTAAAGCAACGGTATCCAAACTGAAGGGCAAGACCCACTCATGGGTTGTGAAAGGGTTTGAGATAGGACATTCAAAACACATCAATAAATACAGCTTACTGACATCCACACCGGTCCAATTAAAAGGCTAACTAACTGCATGCACCGCACAAGTCATGGTGTCGTTGTTCTGAAAAAAGTTAAAACATCCAAATTCAATATTTGAACACACTGTATGTTAGGCTACATCTTAAGAAAGGGTGAGTCACAGACAATGATTTTCTCATTGAGAAGGCTGTAGGGTCATTATATTTTGGAACCATTGAGCTAAGCTAACAGCAGAAATCTGTACCTGCACAGCAATATAGAGGCCAGGAACATTAAAGGTCTCAAACATGATTTCCGCGAGGTACTCTCGGTTTTCAGGGGTGTTCAGTGGAGGCTCTGTCTAAACACAAATATAACACAAAAACAGTTGAAATCCAGCCATTTATGCACCCAACAACATCATCACAATCAATAATGGAGCTCTCAGGATACTGAACGAAACATGAAATGTGAGTTACACAAGGAGCAACAACAGTACTGAACTTCTGTGATTCACGCTCAATTATAATGCAACAGCACAAATGGTTTCATGACTCACATATTGCTTGGCTATAGTCTGTTACATGAAAACCACTTCTCTGTCGTACCATGAGAAAGTTATGGTCTTCGGGTTCGGCACGTAGGTACTTGAATATGATTTGCTCCATGAACTTTTCCATTAAATCCCAGTCCTCGATGATGCCATGCCTGATTGGCCACTGCAGAGCAATAAAGCAATATGATTGGATAGAAGCTTTCTCTTTAATTGACCCACATGGTTATTCACAGTAATTACAAATCATTCATCTCAAAATGTTCTTTGAACATGTAATACTAATGACTGCATTCATGACAGCTGAAAAAATAGCACACCATGCCAACATGATTCACTGTGGTGTAAAACTTTTCTGGATCAAGATATGTTTCAATTTTTCTTGTGTCTTGTATTTTGAAAGCATTCAAATGCAACAGTGGACTAATGTCAGTCTTAATCACGTTACATAGAAGTCATCACAATGTAGCAATGATGTACATATTATTATAATTATTACATAATGTTCATATTATTATAATTATTAAAAATAAAGGATGTAAAAAATTAAGATAGACCATTAATACTTTTATTTGGAACCAGATTAGTCAAAAAACCTATATCCATGAACATCCATAATAATAAAAATATCCCGCAACCATATATCATTACCAGTTTTTGCATTACTTATAAATAAAAAGGCTTGTAAAACAAAGAAATTGACTGAAAATATTGTATACCACCTTGGTTGCATAGTTGGGCTTATCAACAGCTTCATCGCCTATGAAGAAGTCTAAATCATCCACCCCACGCATCAGGCGTCTCTGTGCCTGGTCTCCTACCCCAGCTGATTCTCTAACAGCTATACCTGAAAAAATAAAAACAAAAAAAAAAAAAAAATCCACATGTTAAACCCCTACTCACAAACAGCTAAGAACTGTTCCAACTGATCTTGTATAGAGTCATGTAGAATCACTCAAACATTAACAATGTACTAGCAGCTGGTTTGCATTCAAGTGCAATTAATTATTTTCCCTCTTTGTCTTTATAATAAAATATTTCATTAAAAACTGCTGGCACAAAAATGTGTTTGCCAAATCTAAGGTGGAAAATCCAGCATTTGTACTTCATATACACGAATACTTAGCCTGCCTCTGTACTATTCTTTGAAAGTGTGTTCCACTTAAAACAGAAAGCACTTTCCCCACAAGTTTTGTGTGTTACTTTTGATACACTGTGGATCTCAAGTTCGGACAAAAATGACATTTAAAAAATCTGCAATCCATAAGGTGCTAAACTACTGAGAGATGTGAAGTAAAAATACCTTGAAATCAATTCTAAATTCTAAAACACACAGAGCGTGTAGACTGGACATACAAGTATATGTAATGTAAACGTATGCAAATATATGCAATATAATGTATGTAAAAACCCAAGGAAGCATTCAATCAGGAAAGCTGGCTTGCTTCTATTTAGAACTGTAAAAGTATATTTCGATTTTACATGAAAACTTTTTTCTTAAATACTCACAGGATGGCATAATAAACTGCGGTTCAGTATTCCCAGCATATCCAATCTTGGTATATCTGAATTTGAAGAAAGGGGTTTGCATTACATGCAAAAAGAACAGACTGTGTAAACAACGTCCAGAATCACTTTCAATGGCAAACCATACAACCTGACACTAATTACTATTTTTAGAATTGGGTGAGTACTATTGGAAGAACCCTTCACATTTCTCGTTCCCTTATTTCTTCGGCAGTCCTGTGAAGCAATCAAATGCAATGGACAACAAGGTTAAAGGCAAAATGTAGCCTAAAGGCTATCCTATAAACTTACATCGCACATGCACCATTTAATTAAATCTGATGATGCCTAATATTGACTTTACCTCCGGGCTTAACATTTAATTAACCTATGTGAAGTTTGTTTGATAATTTTGCGAGGAAAGTGGCCATGTGGAACTGGTAATCCCTGCACCTGCCCGGGATTTCATCAATGTGATGCAGTAGATTTGGCAACATTAATCCGACTGCTGGTATTAATATTTTTTTTACAGGCTACTATGTGTAGGCCTATTGTGCATTAGCAAATGTCAAAAATCTAAACTGATAAGAAATAGCGTCGGTGGCTTCAAAACGCCATCAAGGTATATGGCATATTTTTCACTTTACGAAGAATTGCTGGACCTGGTTTCTTTTAAAACATGTTTTATACTTTCAAGATATGCTACTCGTTGCATATCTTGAAAGTATATCCACATGAATTGAATAGCTATTACACGTTGTAAATATACGTTGGTTAATTCGTTCATTATAACACATATTACATTCATTTTTTGGGGGGAAATGGCAAAAACGTAACTTAGTAGATCTAATTGCTCTGACATATTAGCAAAATAGTATTAGCCTTTAACAAAGCAGTAATTTTCTTCTTCATTCCGTAGCTGCAGCCTAACGTGTGGCTGTTCATATTATGTTGAAATGATAGCATAGTAGGCTGTGTTATGTATAGTAACTTAACTTGTCACCATTACGATTAGATTTAGCCAAATCAAGCACCATAAGTATGATATTAAGGTAACAGAACCAGTTAACGCTACAGCATTTAAGCGCCGAGAAAACACAGATTTTATATAAAACCGCTAGTCACTGATCAAAGCGGATAGTTAGCTAAATCGACTAGTTCGAAATGTGCACTGCATTTTTAAGCCCTGGGGTCAGCTACCCAGCCTATCAGCCATGGTAGCTAAATCTGTCTGTTTTATTTTATGCCTTGACAAGCGACCTGCAGCGACCTGTTCACCTTTTGGTTGGAAACAAATGAGTTAATGACCGCAATGATAAAGAAAAAAAACTAAGTACGCACAGTTGTAGCCAGCTAGCTAGTCGGGATAAACAAACTCACCCAGTTCCACAGTCAATCACGCAAGGAGGTAACTGTACTGCCATGCTCAGAATGACGACAAGACTCCTAAAACAGCATTAGCTAATTGTCACAAGTTAAACACAGTACGCAAGAGTGTAAATGTAGATATCGTCAAACTTAAAACTTAAAAGTAATTGAGTACAGTCTGACTCGGCATACCACCGCTGGGGTTTATAACGCGTGCACCGTTATTTTATGTATGACAGTGGGAATACTTCCCGAGTCAAAGGCAATAGCTAGAGGAAAAAAATAGAAAACTTGCTGGACTCATTCCCGGATGTTCTTGAATCTAACAGGAGGGAATGCTGTCTCCATAGAAACGACCTGGGCCGACGGGGTGTTTGAAGCTGCGCAAAACTGAGCGCGGACCCAGTTCTCTCATCATCACCCAGGTGACGGAGTGTATCCTACGTATCAGATGTCAGATGGTCCGCATACCACAATAGTGATATGGTGCTAAATGTCGTATAACTTTCGTAAAAAACAATCTCAATTTTAAATGAACATTCGTTCCTGTTTACTTCAGGTTACTTTCCCGGGAAATGGTTCGTCCGTTTCACTCAACTATTAGCCGATCCACTTCTAGTGAGGATCTGCGAATTTCATCTGAAACTGCCAAACCACATGCACAAGAAAAGATGCCCTGAGAGACCCATGTCTCATGAGACAGTATCCTAAGACTGACCTATAAATTATAATGTGGAAATTTTAGGAAAGTTACCTTAAACAAAAGGTTACTGGGGCGTAGACTAATTGCTAAGAGATGTATAGCCTACTTCTGTTTCAGCCAGCTTCATGTTATTGCCCATGTAAACCTAAGTACGTTAATTCCCTTGAGCTGGTTTGGATTTTCAATTAAACACGTTTTCTGTTTATTTATTTAGTTAGTTTTTACTGTCATAAGAGTCATTTAGGGCCATATGGGCCGCACAATTCAAGTGGTGGGTGTGCAGTATGTTGGAGTACTTTTGGGCCACAAAAACATTCTTGTTTAGGGCCACCAAACCCTGTCGGGGTGGCTCCGACTGTCAGAAGCCTACTCTTAGTATTATCAAGAGTAGGCTACAGTCCTTAGGATGCGTTCAGGCATTCATGTTCCAACATATGTTTAATTTTAACGTTTAAAGGTTTAAATGTTGTTGATTCTCCACATGTATTTCAAAAATAACGTCGAAAGTATAGTAGCCTACTCGAAGGTTTACTTAACCCGACTCGATCTAAACCACCCCATCTTCAACCGCCAGGTGGTGAGCTTTCATTATCGGTTTTTCGGGTAGCCTAGGAGGCTACAGCGAATATTTAACATTAACAATATTTTCTACATTTAATTGCTAGCCAAAAGGGCAATTGCCTTGCATTTGAGAGTAAGAAATATGGATGTATTTATGTTACAAGAGTGCTTTATATCTTTTACCTTGGTTCGAAAATTACGTCTTGATGAAAAATTGATGAAACATAGACGCGCAGTTAATCTGCGGAAATGTTTGCGCGTGTACACGATATATTACGGTAAAAACCACGTTCATCACACTGGGAGGAAGTTGTCGAAATAAAATGAAAATGTAAATGTTTTGCTGCTTTTAAACGTAGAGAGGATATGTGCTGTTTTATTTACATCGATGGCAGAGTAACTTTAGATAACACAAGATGAGCCATCGTCATTCAAGTTCGGCAGAGTCCGGTGCACAGGTAGCTAGACCGCCGATATGTGTAGCCTTACGCTAATTTAGCAAACATTTGGTATCGATAATGTAGATTAGCCTAAGGTTAGCTAGATCACAGAACAACGCTGCACGGTCAAATCGGAGCTGCAAGTCAGTACAATCTTCGCAGTTTGTTTGCATGCCATAAAAGCGAGGTTAATTAACGTTGGCAAAGGTTAAAGATTATATGACGTGGAAATCAAAATGTTGAATTCGTTTCATGGTGAAAATGAACAGGCTATCTTGTTAGCACGCTAACAACGTGTGATGAAGTTCGCCATAAATAGGGTACCAGCTAGCATCTACTCAGGCCCACCAATTTTAGATTGTGTAGATTGCTCACTATTGTGTTACTTAGCTTCCAGAATTTTTTCTCTGAAAGGAAGGTTTGTTACCAGCTAGACTTATTGTCACTTGATTAGACTTCTGATTGGATCGACATGACCCTTGATCCACTGAAATTATATGTTTTGACTCCTGCTGTAGACAGAAAAACAATCATACATAACTAGTTTATTTGTTCCCACCTTTCTGGTGTTAACTTGAGTGATATAGGCTAACAGTTATAAAAAACACAGTTATAAAGGGAGAAGCCCATTTCCATTCTTCTGTCAATGGGACATATGACTCATTTATGTTCAATGCTCACTTTTTGCATCAGTGATAATAACAAAGGTACTAAGATGTAATTGCTTAAGGCTGCTTCTGGATTCATATCCTGTTTTGTTGACCAGTTTCTCTATAACTGACACTTGGATCTCTGTGGTTCCGCTGTATTTTCTGAACAGGGGACCTGGAGGGCTGAGGAGGGAATGTTTCTTCTATTTAAAGCTGTTGATATGTAGCAACAGTTTGACAGAAAGCCTTCTAACAAATATCAAAAACCAAGTTAGATTGCTTTCTTGTCAGCTAATGTAAAGCCGCGTTTCCACCCAAAGTACCCGGAACTTTTAGTCTCAGGAACTACTTTTCAAGGAACTAAAAGGTTCCTTCAGCCTCTCTCTGATAACAAAGTTATACCGTTTCATCTTTCTGATCATTGGTGCCATTTTTTCTCTCACCACCCTTTCATAACACAGCATAGCATTAGCCAGCTAACAGTTATTCCAAGTAAGCAATGCTGTGTTTCTCCCTGTAAAGCTATATTTTCCTGTTACATTACTCCTACATTTTTATGTGTATACACAGCTACAACAAGTAATGATACAAGCCCCTGAGGTACGGTCTTTATTTGTAAAGTCACGTGCAGGCACATTAACATGCTGGTATAAAGAGCCAGTTTTTCATCTCTGCTGGTTGGTGGGGAAAACATTTTATGTCCAAAATCTGTTTGTTATTGACATCATGAACTTGGATTTCAAAGGTCAGTACCAAATCCTACAGAAGTGGGAAGTAAAATAATTTTTTAGATTTCAGGGTAAAAAACAGAATCTCAGCAGAATAGCAAGTTCATAATATAATAGAATCTATTTAATATAGTTTTAAAATTATAACTATAATAATATAATAATATACATCTTTTTATTTTGTGGGATATTTAAAGGAATTTATGTCAGAGGTGGGCACTTTCATTCCTCAAGGGCCAGTGTGTATTCAGGTTTTTGCTTCCACTAATTAGTCTGGCTCACTTGGCTAATTGGCTGTATGCCATTGCTGGTCCACCAGATTAGACCATTGTAAAAGGTCTAATATAGAGACACAAAAAGGTCATCATCTGTGACTCATGGACTTATCAATAAATGTTGCAAAAATGTCACAACACATGATTGAACTTGTGAAATAAATAATAATAGAAGTTGGCATGTGATCCAGAAATGGGCACAGCACTCATTGCCCACCCCAGGCTGTGCAATGGATGTCAATATGATGAATAAGTTATTTACTTCGGGGTCAGATGAAGTCAAATGTGCTGCCTTTTTGCTTACAGTTGCTTGCAAGACTTGAAGGAAGGCGATCACTTGAGAATATTGAGCCACGTATTTTCCCCGAAGACAGTGGTCCAGTTAAAGGTCAGTTTCAGCATGGACAAGAGATTACTTAAGTAGCTTTAATTTAAGTGGAACCAATTCTGACTACTGAAGTATAAGCACTGTAAGCAGTGTTACACACATTAAGTGCCAGAGACCTTCTGTGTCTTCTATAAAGGATTTTGTTCCTCTGGCTGAACTCAAGTAGTTCAACCCATAGTGCTGAATGAAGTAACTATTTAAGTTTTTACATCTCAGATGTAGTAATGAAACCTATTATTTCGAAAATTATTTATGAATATCTAAAATTAAATAATTGTCTTAATAAAGATATGTGTATTAGCACATCAGACCCCACAAGGATTTACAAGTGGGTGACTGGCAGTTAATACATGTGAAAATCAGATCAGTATTAGGCTAATTATTCAGGTCAACTGATTAAGGGATGTTAGAATGAGGCTCACAGTGCTAGCACAGAGCATTGTACACAGTGGACTAGTACTGAGACAGTCAGGGAGGATACTCGGCTAATACATTATAGAAAACCGCAATTAGGGGTGGTCTGCAGTAAATGTAAGGAGACAAGTGGCAATGTTTGTATTTTAGGGCCATAATCCAGAACATGAAGGCATATTTAGCAATGCATAGAAAGGGTATTAATTAGGCCCAGTGTGGATGTAGTTGCTTTAACCAAGGTTTTCCGGATGGAACAGGAGACGTGGTGGAGTTCCATGGCGGGGAGGGAACGGGCAAGACCGAGGCACTGTACCACCTGGTGGCCCGCTGCATCCTCCCCGAGGCGAACGGGGGCCTGGAGGCGGAGGTGGTGTTCGTAGACACGGACTACCACCTGGACACGCTGCGGCTCGTGGCCGTTCTGGAGCGGCGTTTGCCCTCTGGTGCGGAGGACGCGGTCCGCGCCAGCCTGGCCCGGCTCTACGTCGTCCACTGCAGCAGCGGCGTCCAGCTCCTCCTCACCCTGCACTACCTGGAGGGCATGTTCTGCAGCCGGCCCTCCCTCTCGGCCCTCATCCTGGACAGCATCTCCGCCTTCTACTGGGTGGACAGGGCCAGCGGAGGGGAGAGCCTGGCACTGCAGGAGTCCAACCTTAGGAAATGCACCAGGGTCCTGGAGAGGCTGCTGAAGGACACCGGCATCGTGGTGTTCGCCACCACGCACGCCGTCATGAGGAACTACGCGTCTGAAGACTCCTCCTCCTCCTCTTCTTCACACAGGCGCTGGTCATCTGCTCACACAGACCTCAGCAAAGCTTACCTGTGCAGGGCGTGGCAGGGCATAGTCACCCACAGGCTGTACTTCTCGAAAGGCAACGCGTCGGACCGAAAGCGGGTCTTTTCCGTCACGTCCTCCTGCTTGAGGACGAAGAGCACTAGGAGGTGCTCCTTCCATGTCACAGATGGGGGAATCCAGTTTCTGTAACATCTCCTCAATGTCCCATCAATGTTTTCAGTGTTTGTTTTGACTTTGTATGTTAACAACTGTTCTGGCAGCCACACAGGGTTCTCTGTGAGAATGAAGTATGTATTTTTGTCTGCAAGTTTTTCTTGCAGAGTCTTTATGTGGTGCTTCCTTACTTCACTGTTGAAATACCGTTCCTCAGTTAATTATCTTAGTTCTGGTTTAATTCTTCTAGAGATCTTAAATATATTTCTTAAGTCGTATATCTAGTGCTACATTTTTTAAGCGTCAGGTAGGAATGAGCAATGATAATGTTCAGAGAAGTACCACTGTTCTCATTCTTGTTAATTTCATCGCTAATTTTCATTCAGTTATGTTTTAATTTTCAGGATCCTTTTTGTGCGTGAAGACTGGGGTTAATAGAAAAACTGTTTGTCCAGAAATACATTATTTCTCAAACAATTGACCCGTGTTAAATCTGAGTTTTTAGAATAAAAGAAGTCATTCCAGAGTAGCCAGCTTCTTTGAACATTTCTAGGAGACAGGTGATCATGGAAATAAGCTTTAAAGGCAGATCTGGTCTTTTATGTTACAATTTTTTTGTAGGTATTAACATCTAAACTTTTAGTAAATGAAAACTGGTTGCAATCAGAACATTTTATAAATTTAAAAAGTGACAATGGTTTTCTTTGCTTAATTTTAGTTAAAATTTCTTTAAAATGACCTATTAGTACACTATTGACAATATATGGTTACTATAAGTTGCTTGATAGTTTTGAGCATTTCTAACAAGAACATTAATGTACAATGTAAATGCTCTGGATTTCTTTTTGCCACATATTTTTGCTATATATTTTTCATGCAGGAAAATATTTACATAAAGCATTTCGAAGGGGACCTGGTCAAGGGCCAGTATATTCTATCTTTGAGGAGGAGTTCAGATAAACAAAATGAAAATCCAAAAACAAATCCAACACAAAAACAAGAATTTAAAGAGTGTGTGCCTGTGTCTTTACGCAAGCAGCACCTTTTCTGATTATTGATGAGTACCAGGTTCCATGCCTGTAGGTGTCGCCACTGAGTCATCTCCCTTTCCATATTTTTCTGCTTCTCAGTAGTCGGACACTGATGAAGCTGTGATGGGCTAAACGTCTGTTCGATAAATCAGCCTTTTGTTTATCTGCATGCAAGAGTGTGGGCCTCCTCTATTTTCTCTGATTCTCAATAGTCCATTGCCCATACTCTTGGCACCACTGTACTCGCAAATGTACATTCCAAGGGTAATGAGAGGTTTGTGTACTACAGCCCAACTATGGCATCCTGCACTGTACAGTTCCCGATGGACTGTTCTTGATGAAACTTCCTGCTCACCACTTAAATTGAAATGTGCATTTAATTGATTTGCATTTGCTTGTATCTCATGCTCTTGCCAGAAGGTAATGCACATACATCTTGATTCCCACCAAAGATTCCCTTTGTTGATGGTGTCTTTCCCACAGGCTTGAATACTAATATTCAAGAATACTTGAATACTGACTGCAGGTCTTATTTGGATTTGTTGATTCATTTTAGATTGACTGTTCATATTCACTTGTGAAAGCAACTGAGCAGTAGTGTCAGTGCATAAATATGACATTAATCACATGTTACACATGGAGAGTAACATAAAAATTACTTAACTGATTTACTGTACCTGTGGTAGGGGTAGACATTGGTTTAGACAATGTTCCTCATGAAACATGAGCAAATACAACTGTCTTTGCTGAAGCTCCTGCCAACAATAACCCTTCTACTGTAAGTCACAGAGGTCTTGTCCTATAGCCATCTAGCCATTATCTATACCCGCTTATCCTGGGCAGGGTCGCAGGGGGTGCTGGAGTCTATCCCAGCATGCATTGGGCAAGAGGCAGGAATACACCCTGAACAGACCGCCAATCTTTTGCAGGCCAGAGAGAGCACACACACTTTCACTCGTCATTAACTCACACACTCATACCTATGGGCAATTTAGAGTCTCCAATCAGCCTACCTGCATGTCTTTGGACTTTTGGAGGAAACCAGAGTACCCAGAGGAAACCCACACGGACACGGATAGAACATGCAAATTTCACACACAAAGGCCCAGGTCGGATTCAAAGTCAGGACCTTCTTGCTGTGAGGAGACAGTGCTACCCACTGCACCACAGTGCCACCTGTCTTATAGCCATTCTAATCAAAATTATGGGCTAGCAGGCCTGCTCAGCATTTGTTTACAGGATCTTGAGCATGATGGTTAATTGATTAATTGATTAATTAACTCAGGAACCACACCTATGTGGAAGCAACCGATTCAATATGCTTTGTGTACCTTATTTACGGAAGTGTTTAAATATATTCTATTCTCAGCCCTGTTAGAGAATCGCTTTTACTGTAGATGTAGCTGGGAATGTCACTTTCTCCAGGTAGCGGGTTAATTCAATTTATAACAAGTGTGCAGAAAATGCCAGGGCATGCTGGGGAAATAACATCCAAGGGATTAAAGCAGCAGGAAAAAATGTTCCATATGAGTTATTTCAAATCTGGAAAAGAAAACGGATAACACAAAGGGGTTTTAAACATCTAATAGTACATTTTATCCCTGTGAGATGTAATCATTCTAAGAGAGCATTTTGCTCATTTTCAGTTTTAAGGTATGGCGCTGAGCATGCAGCGTAGAGAAAAATGATCCAGTCGGGCCAGTTGGGAGTCAACTCTGTGGCGGAAGCCAACAATAAACGGTCTGAAATATGTGTAAATCATCCTGCTGTGGCCAGTCTCTGCTTCCTGTTTAAGAGGCTGCTTGGGGCTTTTTGCTGGAGACAAGCCATACAGTAACTAATAGAACTTATAGAATTATATTCAGCATTTGAGACGCATGTGGCTGCTTTGGTCTTTAGAATCGTACAATTCTAAATCGTAATCTTAGAATCCTAGAATCCATACGACTCCTGCACAGAATACTTAAGCCATGAATAGATGGTTATTGTTTGCGATTGGCGCTTTGGGGTTGTGTGAAAGTTCCAAGCAGTGTTGCCTTCTTCTATTGTTTTATTTTGACAGGACACCCACTTTGCGTAGAACTAAATATGCAAATGGAAGAAGACATCAGGATATCATATTAATTTGTACAAATGTACAGTACTTCTGCTGTCTAGTATGCATATCAAGAAAAAACACATGAGATTAAATGTTTAATTGAATTAATTTAGCATGAACTACGACTGTCAAACAATGAAAAAATCTGTTAATCACAGATTTTGCTGTGATTGATTGTGATTAATCGCAAAGAAGTGTTAAGAACATTTCAGTAAAAAAAGAAGACGGTAACTTTACTGATTCATTGAAAGGCAACCCTGGCCTAATACATAGCTGATATACAGTTCTGGCAATCTTCAGCCACCACAGGTTCTTAATCAGCACAAATTGACAGTGAACACCGAAGTTGCAGGAATAATTCCCTTTTATTGTGCATGCACGCAAACACCAATCAAACCACCGTGTTTAAATACACAAAGAGGCCCGGTTCAGCTCTTTTTACTGTGCTGCTGCTCGCCACACGGCATGTTTGTCTTCCCTCCCGACAGGCCCAGCCACTACTGCATATATAGGGAGAGAGTAATTAGTGACACTGAACACCTGTGCTAATTGACTCATTCCTGGCCGAGCAACTAGTGACCAGGAACACCTGTGCTAATTAACCCCGCCCTGTTCCCGTGAGCCACTCCCACCTGCCTCTCCCCTCAGATGAGCCACACCCACACCCACCTACAACAGTATATGTATGTAAATGTAAGGTTTGTAGTACACAGCAGTGAATGCATGGGATTTAGCATTCATCTATTTTGTGTGGAGGTACCACACATCCTAAAAAAAATGAGTCTTGCCATCTGATTTTAATTTCTTTGGTCCTGTCAGCTCTGCCATATGGGGTGCTGAATGTGACACAATATGCAGTTATTCTACACTGTAAAACCCGATGAGTTAGTTCAACTCAAACTGATCGAGGAAACCTATTGCCTTAAACCATTTAAGTTTATTAACTCAAACAATTTAAGCATGAAAAATTCTTTGATTTGCATACAAGTAACTCAAGTAAATTATTGTTAAGGTAACTTAAAGTTAATAGTACCAATTCCATTCAATTCATTGAACTTAAAACTAAGAAGTATTTTACACTCATATGTAGCATTTCTCCAAACTTATCTGAATTAAGTAAGACTAACTTAAATGGATCTTCTTTACACAAATATTACCACTTAAGTTTTATTTACTCAGTTTTCTGTCACTAAAGCAAATTATTACATTCTAGTTGTGACAACTTAAAACTTTGTTGAAGCTACTCAATTCATTTGAGGAAACTGATTGTCTTAAACCTTTTAAGTTGGATTAGCACAATATAAACACACGCCTTACACAAACAATTTATTTAGTTCAATCAAATTGATTGATTTATTTATTTAGTTGAATGCTGAACACTCATAACTGAATACATAACATTTCAACGTAAAACATTTCAATGTTCACAGCTCTCAAAATAGTTTACTCCTCTCCACTTACTTTTGATATTAATGAAGTTTTCAGAAAAAAAAAACACTCCTTCAAAGTTGAAACTTAAAAGTTCAGTAGACTTCACCCTCACATTATCATCAGTATTTGCAGCCTCTGATCTAAGTCAATTAAATTGACATAAAACAATGTGTATTCAACAGGAACCCAAAGGGGTCTATGATCTGTTATGACATTTTACTCACCAGCTTAAGTAAATATTTTGGTCACTGATGACAGAGACCACAGATCCTTATCCTCAACCAGGTTTAAGCCCAATTCCTCTTTTACCACTTACTTATAAAACTATACATAAAAAACAACTTCACACTACAATAAAATAATTCTGAAATGCATAGTCAAATTTCCCATATATATGTGCACACTTTTTGTGGTGCATGGCCTTACATAAACTATTATGTAAAATTTAAATTCAAAAAGCTGCTTTAATTGCTAATTTAACTATAGTAATGATGCCAATGATGCTAGGAAGACCTTCTAAAACAGATGCCTGGTGGTTGTTGCTGGAGCCTATCCCAGTGTGCATTGGGCGGAATACACCAATTATCACACTATTGCCAATTTATCACACACACCATTCACTCACCATTCACTCACACACTTATACTGTACCTATGTTCCAGTTATTCCCCCCAGTTGTCAGGTTTCCATTCAGGTAGTCTGTGACCTTAGACCTTTGTGTTTCCCATTGGTATGTTTCTTTATGTGTCTCTTTGGAATTATTTAAAGATTTACACATTTTTGGTAAAGTTCTTTTGGTGCTTTTTAAATGTTAGTGTGTAATAAATTAATCCAGGTAGAAGACATATTGGAGAAAAATAATTTATTTGCACAAAGGGTTATAAACATTAAAACAATCATTGGTTACAGAAAGATGTTGGTTCTGCCTAAAGCTTTAGAACAAAGTGAATGCTACTTCAGGAGAAAAAATGATTTGAATAGGTGCGAAAAAGCGAAATACAAAGTGCAACAAGTCTTATGAGTTTCTTTTTAAAGAATTTAAATACAGCTGATACAAGCCCACATAGTAAAAGTTTGAAACAAAAGGTTTAAATGATGCCTAATTTTAATATTTCAATAGTGAATGCAACTTCAGACACAAAAACACTTTTTTAGAAGAAGAATGAGTAAAATGCCTACTAGTTCCAAGTTGCACGGATTCTGCGAAGGCTTTTGTCCAGAGAAAATGGCTGCAGCGCTGTTGCTCCCTGCAGAAGCTAAAATGTTATGCTAAGTGGGGACATCGAGAAAAGGCAAGCAAGGGGGCAGGCCACACCCCTGAACAGCCCACAGCCCTTGTTACAGCTCTATTGCAATATAGCAACAAGAATCCTGCTAGGCTAATAACAGACATTTCCATTCAAGCCATAACAGTTGAGGGCTTTGTCAACCGGAAAACTGCAGAGCATGAGAGTTTCAGTGTTAGCAGCAGATACCCACCATCATGATAGTATTATTTTTCTTCAAATAAATTAAAATCCAAAATCCCTACATTCACATTGTGTTCTTTATATTACATTGAGGTGTGTATGAGGAGCTTTATTATTTATTTATTTATTTGGAATGTACTCACTCTTTTGAAAATTAAAATAAATGCTTATACTTTTGAACCCTTTGAGATTCATGTAGCATTTTTTTTTCCTGATGATGAGATTTTCAAAAAATGAAAAGAAAACAGTTCATGCTTGCAAGGCCATACGGTTAATCAGACATTACAAAAACCTCTACACACTATGGGACGCCATTTAGGGAACAAATAATCCATATTGTGTACAAATGTTTTGGTTGCTTGGAATATATATTGGTTTGATATGCACATGTATTGGTTTTTCATTGACGCATCGGTTGGTTTATCATTTATGCATATTGGTTTTATATACGTATGTATGAATGAATAATTAGTACATATATTGGTTTGTTGCTTACATATATTTTAGTTTGACGTAGATACTTGCATATTGGTTTGTTATTTACGCATTTATTGGTTTGATTTGTGCAAATATTGTTTTGTCATTGTTGCTTTTATTTTTGTTTGATTGTCATGTATACTGGTTGTTCACTTTATATTGGTTTGCTACACGCATGTTGTATTTGTTAGTCATTCACGCATACATTGGTTTCCTATTTAGACATATATTATTTTGTCCATTATGTTTATTGGTTGGCTTCACTTTCATATTGCATTAACATAGGCATGTATTAGTTAGTCATTTGCGCATATATTGGTTTTTAATTTATGCATCTATTGGTTCGATTATGATGTATATTGGTTTGATATAGGGATGAATTAGCTCATCATTTGCACATTTATTGGTTTATTTATTGGTTTTATTAACATTTAAATGTATTTGGTTAAGTTTAGGCAAAATGAAAATTTAAGGTTTACATAATGTCTAATGAACCAAATGGCCTTATACACAGGAAATATGGTCGGATCAATTATCACCCGTTATTTGGAGATCTCATTATTAGGGAAAACATTTTGCTATATACATTTTAAAAGGTTCAGAAACGTAAGCATCTTTCAGTAGTAATCATTTTAATCAAAGTAGAGGGAACATTAAACAATATAAAGCTCCCAATAGACACCTAACCATCCTTTAAATGCTTAGTGTATTTGCTGTGACCTTGTAATGACTTTTTTATAGTATATTTAAACACATATTGTACAGTAGAAAAGAATTCAGTTAAATTAATGTACCTTTTTTGAATAACAAACCAAAGTATTAGCATTTGTTTTTATTTCTGCCTACAATTGCACAAAAAGATGACTTTTACTTAGAAATAATATTAAGACATGACCTCAGAATAGTCTTCTTTGTCTTTGATTACAATGAACAAATTATTTTACAATGTGGGAGGTGGAGGGGTGAGAGAGAGATTGAGTGGTAGTTAAACTGACTGAAATCTTATCTAGCTTGTTATTTTTAAATCACCAATAGCCTGAAACCTTTAGCCCGTATAAGTAAAATAGCACTAAAGTTGCAAGAAATATGGCAGAGTTAGGCTTAGATGTGTGGAGCCAAATAAGCAGATTGTTGCAAGTTTATTCCCAGCAAGCAATTGCAAAGAAGCTTAAGATTTCCAGGTTCAGTGTTCAGTACACACTCTGAAGGGTCCAGCTGATGGGCAGTAGTGTCAACAAGAGAAGACCAGAAAGATCAAGAGGCACAAGACATAATTAGTGTTGTCTAGCAAAAGAAAGCATCATAAAACTACACCACAACTACAAGAAGAACTCAATGCAAATAAGAGTAAAACCAGTTTCCCCATTACAGTGAAATAGCAACTTTGATCTGCTAGTCTAAAAGAATGTGTATCTGCGAAAGAGCCCTTTCTATGTGCTGTTAAGAAGAAGAATTCAAGCACCATCAACACTGGACCAAGAAAGACTGTGAAAAGGCAGATAAACATCCTTTTTCACCAGCAGGTTGTAGTTGCTATTTCACTGTAGGCAGAGAAACTGGTTTCTCTCTAGTTACATTAAGTACTTCATATAGTGAAGTTTTATGATGGTTTATTTTGCTACACCACATGTCCAACTGGTACCTACTAATGGTAAACAAACACAGAGCTCAGTTTACGCTGTCCAGAATAGGGTTACCTGGACCCATCCCTGGAGGCAGGCTTGGGGGTGGTGTCCGCAGGCAATCACCTAGTGCCTGGGCAGCCCATGTACCTCAACCGGGCCAAGCCCAATGTGGGACAACCGCGTGGGCCCACTACCCGCAAGGTTCAGGGTAGGGATCGGGTGCAATGCTCATCAGGAAGGAGGCAGGAACAGGGTAGATCCGAGTTTCATCTGCCCAGACAACGGAAACTGATTCTTGGTACAAGGAATGTTACCTCACTGGTGGGGAAGGAGGTGGACCTGGTGTGTGAGGCTGAGAGGTGCCAACTAGATATAGTTGGACTCACCTCTACAAACAGTGTTGGCTCTGGAACAAAACACTGGATCTAGCCTGTTCCTGCCCCCTTCTTGACAGGCATTGCACCCGACCACAACCCTGAAACTTGCGGATGGTGGGCCCACATGGTTGTCTCACGTAATCTTTTCGAGCTTGGCCCAGCAGAGATACACGGGCTGCCCAAGCACCAGGGACTCACCTGTGAACACCACCCCCAAGCCTGCCTCCAGGGATGAGTCCCGGTAACCCTATTCTGGACAGGATAAACTGAGCTCTGTGTTTGATTACCATTAGTAGGCGCCAGTTGCACAAATATTTTGTAGTGTAGCAAAATAAACCATCATAAAACTGCACCAGAGTAAGAACTCAAACGCAACTAGAGAAAAAACAGATTCTCTGACTACAGTGAAATTGCAACTACAATCTTCTGGTCAAAAAGGGTGTTTACCTGCCTTTTCACAATCTTTCTTGGTCCAGTGTTAATGGTGCTTGATTCATCGGAGTCTTTTCTTTTTCTTAACAGCACGTAAAAAGAGTTATTTCACAGATACACATCCTTTTAGACTAGCAGATATTAGTCACCATTTCACTGTATTGAGGAAACTGGTTTAACTCTTAAGTTGCATTGACTTCCTGTAGTTGTGGTGCAGTTTTATGAATGGTTTCTTTCGCTAGACAACAGAAGTTATGTGTTGTCCCTCTTAATCTTCCTGGTCTTCTCCTGTTAACATTACTGCCCATCAGCTGGACCCTTCTGAGTGTGTGCTGAACAATGCACCTGAAAAACTTAAGCTTCTTTGTAATTTCTCACTGGGAATAACCTTTTTGCCAAAATATGTTTACTTACTCACATCAAGCCAACTGACAATTGGTCCTATATTTATTGCAATTTTAGGGCCTATTTTAATTGCACTAAATTGGGTATTGGGTTTTCTATGGTTTTTTTTAAAACTAACATTAGATAACATTTCACTCTTTCATTACACATCCACGTCCCTCCCACCCCTCTACCTCCCAATAAAATAATACTGATCGATTGTATTTGAAGCCAAAGGTGGCTATAGTCACATCTGGATTGTTTTTTTTTTAAGTTAAACTCATCTTTTTGTGTTATTGCAAGTAAAATTAGAAAATAAATGTGTATACAAATACTCTAATGGTTTGTCATTCAATAAATGCACATATATTAACGGCATTCCTTTTATAAATACAACAGGTGGCCTATTACTTTTGGCCTGTACTGTAAATATATATACATATATATGCACACACACACAGTGAGCTCCATACTGTTTGTGACACATTCTTTCATGATTAGTCTCTGTACTCCACAATTTTGGATTTTTAATCAAACAACATGTTTCAACATGTAGAAATTACAACACTTTTTATACATAGTCCCTCCATTTCAGGACACCATAATGTTTGGGATAAATGACTTCATAGGTTTTCTGATTAGTGAGGTGCTAGAAAGGCTGTTAGTTCTACATGTTGAAACCAAAATGGATGAAAATACCCTGTAATAAACACTGAGAAGCTGCACTTTAGTGACATGGGCATTGTTTAATTGCAATTCTGAAACTGAGTACAGAGCCAAATCCAGAAATATACATATATCTGTCCCAAACATTATGGAGCTCACTGTATATAATACGATCATAATTGTGGGTATTTTTAAAAATGTCTTTCCTTGACTGGGTATCTGCTGATGAAACACCAAAACTGACACAGCTTTTCAATTTGTCGGTTGACAAAGACCTCAACTGTTATGGCCTGAATTGTCTCACCTGAAATGGCTGCTATTGGTCTAGCTGGCTTCCTGTTGACTTGTGGTAGAACAGCTGCTACAAGGGACGTAGGCTTTTCAGGGGGTGTGGCCTGCTCCCATGCTAGCATTTTTGAAGCGGACTTAGCATAATATCTCATCTTCTGCAGGGACCAAGAGCTGCAGCCCTTTCCTATAGACAGAAGCCAAGGAAAATTTATACAACTTTAGTACTAATAAGTAGTGTGCATTTCACTCACTCTCGTTCTCAAAAGTATATATTGTTTAAAAGGAGCCTTCACATTGTATTTCAATTTACTCAAGCTTCATTCATTTAAGTATGTTCATTTTTTACACCTTTTATTTTAGACCTTGGCCATTGTTTTGATTTTCATGTAATTTTTCTCAAAAGCATTTTTGTTTGTAAAGTAATATTCACTTTGTATTAAAACCAGAATTTTTACCTAAACCAAATTATATATCACTCTTGAAGTACATTTTTCTCTTCTATTACTGCAGGATAGTGATAATCACACTAACAAATATTCACTTTCTTAATCATTTTAATAAAAATATTTCTGATTCCCTCTACGGGCTCTGAAGGCTGGCTGTCTCTCTTGGCGGTGTTGATCCACTGCCTTTCAATTGTAGGAAAAGGAGGGGAAATTCATTTTTCATCAAAAAAATCAACTAAGAATTGGACATCAAACATTTCACAGATATTTAGTGTCAGACCAGGCTAATAACTGACTAATTCAAACATTCAAATCCATTCAAATAAATATGTTGGTTCAAATGATGACTGCACCTCCAATTGTGATGCACCACCAATTACGATGAATTATATGAATTAATCAGTTATATTCACAGATACTGTGTTAAAAAAAACTCACCGATCTTTCTGAATTATAGTGAACACCTCCCTGAGCAGTGGCATCTGGAAGGGACAGATCATAAAATGACCAGGGAGAAGACAATAAATCTTAAATGGCAATTTATTAAAGTATACGGGAAAGACATGATACCAGTAACAGACTTCAACTGCCTGATGACTTGCATGCTTGCAATGCACCAGAATTATCCTGTCGACTGAAACCCTCCCTGGGTGACATTAAGCCCAGTTTGTTGCTGCTCTGTGGGTATCCCAGTACATGGGACACAACCACACAATGGAATCCTGTATCATAGCAGGATGTACTATTCAACAGGGCCCAGAACTCACCTAGTGCCCAATAAGATGTCTGGGAACATTGAGCCAACTTTTCATTCAGTGCATCCAGCCTGAAAACCAACAAATGCATTTCAGGCAAAACCCAGTATTTACTATGGATGGGGGGAAATCGATTCAGTTATGAATCAAAACCATGTATGTAAAGGTTTTTTTTTCTCGCATGTTAACATTAGGTAATTGTTCGTTAGTGAGCTAAATTACATTAAGCAAAATTGTGTGTTTCAGCCTCAGATTCTTTATGTTCCTTCTGATTTTGTCCCTAGTCTTTACCCTACAAGAACTTTCAGCAATTTGGAACCCAGTCTAGTGAATTCACACTCGCCACCTGACTGATTGTATTCAGCCTCTGATTAACAGATTTAATCATTTGTTATTTGTCTCAGTATTGGTCACTATCCAATTTCAGTGGAATTCTCTACTGAACCCACCTTCTTTGCAGATCTGCTGTCTTTCTCCTTTCCCTGGCTAGCTGAGTCTCAGCATCACGATAAGCCATCTGGAGGCATAGAGAGAGAGGAATTAACATCCGGCTATGGTCAGATGCATGAAGTAGCTAACCTGCTCATAAAAATGTGATCGTGTCCAGAAGTCTTACCAAATTATCCTGTGCTCTACCCTGAAAATGTCTAATCTGAAAAGAGAGGACTCACTGGATTAATTCATTCTTGACTGATTGAATGCAAGTCAGAACATAAACCATGGAGATGAATATGGAAATACAAACTTTTGCACTTGGTTAATGTACACTATGGTCATGAAAATCCCTAATTATCAGTTATCAAGTTATTTCATGTGAAAAAGTTAAGTAAACTGCTATTACACTGGAAAATATGAAACAAATGTTATTACACTATCATACGGCTGTTAGTTCTGGGTAAATTTGCTCACCTCATTCTTCAGAAAATGTTGGCGCTCTTTAGTGACTTTGATTAAGTCGTCTTTATACTGTACGAATTTCCCATTTGCTTGGGTTGTTCTGGCCTCTTCTTCAGCTAGTTTCCTGTGACATACAAGAGTTCAAGAGATTCAGCAAAGCACAAATTCCAACTTTCCACTGTACAATTCATTTTTAAGGAATCACATTTCCTTGAAAAGCACGATGCAGTGCACGTTACTCCAACCAAATTTTTGTATGTGGACTCTGCCTCCAAGCAGTTGGTGCTGTCTGTTATAGCTAGTGGTGGAAGTTTCAAACAGAAACATCAGCAACACTAAAATCGGAGATTTCTATATACTATGTCACTGCAGCTAACATTATTAAAACACCAAAATTATTTTTCAGTCTGTCACCTCAAAGCCCATCTTGTGCATGGTCTTTTTGCTTGATACTTACTGCAGTAAAGCGGTCTCCTTCTCCTCCATCTTGATGGTCGTTGTCTCAAGCTTCTTCTGGAGGGTCTCAATCTCATTCTGATGGATTCTACGCTCCTGCATGGTGTTTTCCTTCAGCCCAAGCATCTCCTTGGTCGAATCTTTCACCATTTGATGGAAGACCTTGCAAGACTCCTTTTTAAAATATGAAATTGCTTAGTTGCTGCGTTTCGAGAACCTTTTGATCTTTTCAGGCATCTCACATGATAACAATGTTCATACAGCATTATTGATAATCTTAGCATGTGGGTCAAAAAGCCCAAATCAGCTTCTTACCTTCAGCTCTTCATTTATTGATTTGGTAGAGGATGCTAGTTTTTGTGCGCTTGCCAGATGTTCTAACAGTTCCTTGATCTAAATTGGACAAACAAAGGGAACATGAAAACCAATAAATTATTAAATCAAATCTAAAATAACACACAAGTGATATTTGTAGTGGGAGAAGTACAACACTAGCATTCGCTGTCACCTGAGCCTTGTCTGATCCCTGTTTCTCTTCCCACTCCAAATTAGTTTCCTTTAATTTGGCCTCTGTCTCCTGGAGGAGGGCCTTCTCCTGAGCAAGTTTACTAAGAGACACAGACCACAGCAGAGAAGGGAGTGTTAAGTCCTTGAGTGCACAATTATCAATATTATATTGTTAATCCTGTACTCTCAAATATTTTCATTATGTCCCATAGCTAGTTACATCCTCCATAAATTTTGGGACAAATTATGAATTTACAATACGAAGATCCAGTTTCTAGAATGTTGCATGACAAATCTAGGATTAAGACTGTTTTATCAGTTACACTTAATAAGGACAATGTGTGTCAACTGTTTAAATAAGTATCATTACAACTATTATTATTACACCTCCAGTGACGTCTTGTTATGTCAAAGCCCATTTTTTACAACAGTTTACTTGATATTTACTTCTGTAAAGTGGTCTCCGTTTCCAGCGCCTGAATGGTGACCATGTTTAGCTGGGTCTTGAGGGCGTTCATCTCTTCATGGTGTGTGCTACGCACCTCTTCAACAATAGTCTTGATCCTAAAGATTTCCTTAGCTGAATTCACAGTCATTGCCTGGAAGGCCTTGCTGGATTCCTGTTTTAAATATGAAATTGTGGAAACAAGAAATTGCTGCATGGCAAACACTTGACTTTCAGCCATTATTCACACAATCAGAAGGTTAGCAAAGTGCTATTGACAATGTTGGCTTGTGGATTAAAGGCCCATTTCAGCTTCTCACCTTCAGCATCTCATGTTCAAATTTAGTGGAGTGCAGCAGTGTTTTCATGTCAGTCAAATGTTTTGAGAGTTCCTCAAACTGGAATGGGAGAAGCAAAGGAAAGGACACATGATGATCGGCACTGTTCCCAAATCTTTTTCAGTATTTGTAGAAACACAAAAACAGAATAAACAACCGATTCATGCAATGGTAAAAGTACTAGTATTTAGTGAATTTGGTGTCTAGTGAATTTGGATTAGCTGGACTTGTTCACCTGGTTCTTGTATGAGCCCTCTTTTTCTTCATGTTCTGTGTTCATTTTCTTTATGTTCTGTTCAGAAGCTTTAAATTCCGAGTTCAGTTTTTCTTCTGACTCCTGACGAAGCATCTTCTCCTGAGCAAGTTTCCTAAGAAACACAGACCACAGCAGATGGAGACCACCGGGTGTTGAGACTATTTTTACAGATTATTCTTTAAATGCCTTTATTATGTCCAATAACTGTATATATCCCTCACCACATATTTGAACAACTATAAATTTTAAAAATTCAGTACGGACGCAGTTTCAGCCATACTGCAGGGCTTAATCCAGAGTGAAGACTTATCTTATCACTTACATTTATATTTACCAATATCATTGCAACTAAAATGATT
This sequence comes from Anguilla rostrata, assembly GCF_018555375.3. Taxonomy (NCBI): domain Eukaryota; kingdom Metazoa; phylum Chordata; class Actinopteri; order Anguilliformes; family Anguillidae; genus Anguilla; species Anguilla rostrata. The sequence goes on along the minus strand of NC_057936.1, from coordinate 38,742,981 downwards.
ATAACATCATTATCCTGTCATTTCAAAGCCCATCTCCTCCATGCTTGAAACTTACTGCTGTAGAAAGCCCTCCCTCTCTCGCAGCCGTTTGGCAGTCATCTTCAGGCTGTTTTTTAGGATGTCTGCCTCCGTTTCCAGGTCTTTCACCTTGTTCTCCATGATGACCTTCAATCCACGATTCAGCTTACCTAAAGCCAAAGTTCTCTCTTCGTATGCCTTGCACGATTCCTTTTTGAAAAGTAAATTTTATGAAAAGAAATGGTCATTAGATATTCAAATTTAGACATATGTACATATTACATACAGTAAAATATATATGTATATATATTTTACTGTATGTAATATACAATGCTTACAATAAATTCAACAAAATGTCTAAATGATGAACACAATTATTTCAGCCATAAATTACATGTAAAAATCACAGCTATAGAGGTATTTCTGATATGAATATTTTGCTGTAGCACAATGCTGAGTATTATTGGAAATCACAATGTTCACTCTTTACTTTAAGAAGCCTGTTGTCCATTGTGATGGAGGTTATGGCGTTCTGCATGCTCTTGAAATGGTCTTCAAGGTCTTCTTTCTAAAATGTGCAAGTGCGAGAAATTATTAGTTTAAAGGTATACCCAATAAATACAGCAAAAGAGATTCTGAAACTCACCTTTTTCTGCAGATCTAAAATTTCATTCATGGCAGCGTTTCTTTCCGCAGACAGTCTCGCAACTTTCTTTTTAGTCCCTAAACAAAATGAAAACACAAGGTTAAAATCAAACCTTGTTATTCACAAAAGTGCTGACATGTAATCAATCCTGTAAGGTGTTATAAAATATATTAATGTGCTCAATAAATTGTTTTGAACTTACATTGGTATATTCTGTTTTTTACCTGGGGACAACAGAAGGGAGACAGAAGATAAAAAAAGTCAATACCCTTGACATAAACTTCCCTGTAGTAGCTGAACAAGTTTTGATCATCATCGATCATCAATCATCGAGGTCCATAGGTAAGGGCTCTGAGACTATTTGCAGGCAGCAGACATAATGAAAGAAGAGCTTACAGTTATCCCGGTTCTGCATATTGTCAACACCCATAGCAGGAGTAGGATGGTATCTCCCAAGCCAGGGCCTGGTCTCCAGCCCTCTGGAAGGTGGGTGATGAGCTGAAAAAGATTCATAAAAACAATCCACGTAAAACCAACCTGAGCAATTTATACAACAACAAACTGAATCAACATTAATGATTTTACATAGCCTCAGCTGGGCCATATAATAGGTCAATCCCCATCAGTTAAAATGCACATTGATCCCTCACTAAGGTTTTTTGAGGGAGAAAACTCAGTATATGGCAACTTGGTATTTGGGTGCACACTTGACACCAATTTCCTTTTGGTAATATGAGAATATCACATAATATAAATACATGCTGTAATCAATAATAAATCCTTTAAAAACTAGCATAATGTACCAAGTCGGACAGCTTATGAAATTCTTCTGTAGAGAACATAGGGATCACTGGGGAAATTTGCACTGGGGAAAAAATGAAAGAAATATTATTGAAATCACAATTCAGAGAACAGCACCAGCACCTTATCTCAAATACAAGCAAAACAAGGTGCTGTACATTCCCTTAGAGGAAATCTTACTATTCTGTTTATTTTTGGAAAGGCAGGTTTCTTACACCAATATGAAGAGATGGTTAGATGTTTAACTTATTCTGTATAATATACTTATGTCAATACATTATTATTCATGACAGCTGTACTCAAATTCAAGATGAACAACAAATGTGTCCCGATTAATCTTGATAGGAAAATAATTTTCTCTGATTAAGTGTCTGTTATAATTGATTGCCTTCAATATTCTCAAGTAGCAACATACAGATATCATCAAATTGAAACAAATTCACCCCTCCTCAACTTACCAAAGTTGAAAATGGTCACAGGTGTTAGAAAAAGGGAAAGGAAAAGGGAAAATGGTAGGATAAGCAGCCGCCAGTGTGAAAACACATTGGCTGGCATGCTCACATGCTATGCTAAATAGATTTTTTTCAACAACAATTCCTGAAAAAGAAGTACAAGTAACTTAATAAATTAAACCAATTATGTAACCAATACAATATTTCAAATAGTGTTAAGAATAGCAATTGTGTGTAATTGAATCAGAGAGTTGCATATATACTGAAGTACATCCATTGTGATGTCATAATACACACAATTAAAACATAATTAATAACCATTTAAAACATAATATTTACTGGAATTCTACAGAGCAGAAAGCATTTTTCAAATGGCATCTACTGGCATCTTTGTTGCCAAGGCAACAGTATGCACTGTATTCCATTAAGCACTTGGAATTCTATAGTTGGAATATTGGCATTGCTCTCCATGGTGCTAAAGTTGAAAGAATGTAACAATAATGATAAGAAAATTATATTTTTGATGTTTTTGCCAGTTAAATATGCAGTGGAAAAAAACAGAATATGACTTTATTTGCCATTTTAAAGGGAATTTGTCTTGCTCAGAAGAAACTTTAGAATGTGTCTTCTTTCTACATTTTTGGAGCATATAATAGTCCATGTATCGTTGACAATTTTCCCAGTCTGGAAAAATGCCTTTTCATCATGTGATCTTCATCAAGGATGTATTTGTTTTATTGCATGTGACACACATACTGATCACATCTATTGAAATGGTGCATTGTGATTGGCTGAAGAATATGGCATAAAACAGCCCTAGCCAAGGGACCAAAAACAGAAATTAAATATAATTTCATGGAATGCAATGTGGATTTTTCATGTTTTTTGAAGTACTGTAACTAAGAATACTGGTTGTACCATTTTTAATTTAATATTATAATTTAGATTATGGCCTTAGAGAGGGAAACAGTGAATAAGAATGTGGCCTGGCCTCCCCATCACAAGCATCAAAGCAAATGTGATTGGGGCATTTTAAAATCCACTGATACCCTAATATAGGCCGACAGTCCATGGGTCTCACCTCCTCACCTCCTCAGAAGAGACAAACCAGAAAACATAGGACACCATATCAGGGGTCAGAGACTCTGCGTATCTACATGCCTAACATTTCTCATTACTTTAAGTTTGAATGTTTAGGTAGGCCAGTCATATATTAGTCTGACCCCCCTTCCCTTCTCTCCTAGACCTTCACTCGGCATCACCCAATCAGGGCAAAACATCCTCAAGCCATGTTGGGTAAGGTTTTGGAGCATTGAAGAAGAAGAGTTTTCTCTTTTTATATTGGTGGTGGTTCCTTGGTTGGCAAGGTCTGGCTTATTCGTTTCTCTGTCTTACTTTTCTGGTATTTCATAATCAATTGTGTAATGTTTTTTTTGTATGTCTTCTATTTCGTAATTTAGAAGTAGTGTGCCTGCATTCAGTAAAGAATGCATTATTTCAATTCATTAATCTATTTGATTGCTTTGTATTGAATTTAATTCTTTAATCTTGAAACCTTATATACAGCTTGTTTTGACTTGTTTGTTGATTCCACCAGTTTTCTGTAGACTGACCTATCAATGAATATGGCAATTTAATTGATAATTTTAATTTTAAATATAATTATTAAATTAAATCGAATAAAATATATTTTACATGTAGGTTAAGTAAGGGGTTCTAGCACGCAATATCGCTTGGTTTAGTGTTCAGAGTGCTGGACATTTTGACAAGAGCATTGACTGCTGGAACTGCTGGATTCAGAAAATAAACATATTCTTAATTAATCCTTACTTGTCCCACAGTCTGTATGGTCAGCTATTTGCTTTGTAAAACTTACCTGGGTGATAAGAAATAAACAAAAGCAGCTTTCCTCATCAATGTTACCACAACTCATTTCAAGGTAAGTTATGAAGTTGATATGTCTTTTTGTATCAATAAAGCTTTGTGCTTCATAATCTGAGGATGTGGCTGGTCTCACATTACAAAATATGTTTCCTTGTTAACATTATTATGTGCAGAAAAAAACCACACATGCACATTATAGGGTGTTTTCATTTGCTGTTACAATAATTTACTGTTAGAATTATTTAATTTGTTGTTAGACAGCTGACGTTGTAGGTAAACTTGATCAGTCTGTGCCGTCCAAATGGAAATTGCTTTGTTTAAGAACATGCAGCACATCTGACGCGCATCTGATGACATCATCAGTGCACGCCGCATTGTAGATACTGGTCACACTCCACGGGTGTGAAGATTCTACCCCCCCAACAGGTATAAAAGTTAGGGACAGCAATCGCCCTGTCTCTCTTCCTGCACCCTCTCCCTCTTTGTGCACTACCACTTCCAGCACCTTCACCCATTGTCCCTTAAGTGCCCACATATTGTGGAACTCCTATGGGCCTAACTCGAGTTCTCACAACTCCAATCCAAAAGAGCTTGAAGAACGCCTAATATTGCAGCAGTCACCGATTTATCTAAACGCACAAATAAAGCCTCTGCCCATCCTGCGTGGAAACCAACGCACGCCCGACGCTGCGCCAACTAACCACGACGAGCTCCAGGAAAAACCTTGCTGACGCCCGACCGGGGGGAAAACCACGTCGCCGTTGCTATAGAACCAGGACTCGGTTTGTGCGCCTCACATCTGGAAACCTCCACAATTTCACAACACCAAGACTGTTCTCTCTAGGACCCCACAGTGACCACCGGAGGCCGCTACCCGCGTGAATGGATGGACAGTAAGACTGAGCAAGCTTTCCAGGCAATAGTTTAGCTGCATTGAGTTTAATATGACATTAAAATGTGACATTGTGTGTTTCCATTTTGTCTTTTAGGATAATTTGCGCTGGCGATGTAATCTTAGGTAAACAACCATATGCATTCTCCCTCTCTTTCTCCCTGACTAACTGTACAACCCTAAAGACACCACACTTGTTGTATAGTGGGTAGAGGGCGAATAACTAGCTATAATAACTAGTTGCATGTATTGCTTATGAGCTGAAGCTGCGCTTCACCTTCCGGCACTACCGGGAGCAATTCAGCCATGTCGGGTTACACTGTACCCCACACATACGCGACCACCCGCCGTTTACCCTTCCCCCTTTCGTCCACAGACAAAGGGACACGTGCGCACACGCAACAGCACACACGCATACGCACCCCTACCTTCCCGTATGTAGAGCGTTCACAATATGCCATTTGATTTATACTGTCATAGCATAGCAGCCACTGTACTTGCTACTGCGCATGTGCACACTGTGGTGGATCAGAAAGATCTTGTGCTACAGCTAGTGTTTTGTCCTGTTAATCTGTTATGTTATAGCAATAAATAGGCTACTATTCAGTTTATAAAGTGTTCCCTCCATATAGTCATTCAGCACAGTGTCAGACGTAAACGCGGACATAATGGACTATACAAGTTTTGAAAAAGAATAAGGAAGATCAACTAACCGATTGAGTGAGGACAACAAGTTAACAAGCTAACATCACAAACTAGCACCATGGCAGACGGATTCTGCAGACCTGACCCTCTAGTCTTTGATGGGAACGTCGGAGGCCGCAGTGAAGCAGAGCATGACATAAACCTGATGAAGGTGCTCGACAGCGCGCGTCAGGTGAATCTGAGACTCAGCCCCCTCAAATGCAAATTCCGGCTGGCTGAGGTCAGCTATGTCGGTCATGTGTTCACCAGTGATGGCCTAAAAGCGGATCCATCCAAGACCAAAGCAATCACCGAAATGCCTGTCCCCGAGGACATCACAGCACTCCAGCGCTTCCTCGGCATGATCAATTATCTTGGGAAGTTTATCCCGGGCTTCAGTGAACTTTCAGCTCAACTGAGACAACTCACATGTAAAGACACAGTGTGGTGCTGGCTGAAGCAGCACCAGGACGCATATGACATTTTGAAAAAATGCATTTCCAGTCCACCTGTCCTGTTGTACTACGACGTCGATCGACCAGTCACACTCACCTGCGACGCTTCGCAACACGGACTTGGAGCAGCATGCTTGCAGGTAGGCACACCAATTGCCTACGCATCACGAACGCTGACACAGACTGAAACACGCTACGCACAAATAGAGAAGGAACTTCTAGCAGTTGTGTTTGCGTGTTCAAAATTCAACAACTATGTCTGTGGAAAGCCGGTAACTGTGGAATCCGACCACCGGCCCTTGGTCACAATCATCAAAAAGCCGATCTCCACAGCACCAGCATGACTCCAACGTATGATGCTACAGCTGCAGAAATATAACATCAACCTTGTCTACAAGAAAGGGAAACATATGTACTTGGCCGACACTCTGTCACGAGCCCTCAGAGCATCCACCTTTCAGCACACGAACGAGAAGAACAACTTTGAGGTGATGGCGGTCAGCCACATCTCATCCGCTAGCCTGGAGGAGCTAAGGAGGCACACGGCAGAGGATGCAACACTGCAGAAACTCACCTTCGTTATCAAACATGGATGGCCCACCAAACAGTGTAGCGCTCCACCAGCTATTGGTCCTTTTTTCCCTATCCGAGACGAGCTCACCATTGAAGAAGGAATTGTCATGAAAGGTCACAAAACCGTTATCCCTCAGTCGCTACAGAGAGAGTACACAAACATTGTACACAGAGGTCACCCAGGATCAGAGTCAACCAAACGCAGAGCCCGAGGCATAGTGTTGTGGCCCACCATGAACAAAGATATTGACAATGCAACACTCTCATACTCTGTGTGTAACAGCACAAAATCACTTCAGCAGAAAGAACCACTCCAGCTACACCCAGTTCCAGACCTCTCCTTGGTCTACAGTGGCAACAGACATCCTGGAATGGAATGGTAAGCATTATCAAGTGTTTGTGGTTGGTATGTATGAGATCGACCAACTCAAGGACATCACATCAACATCAGTCATCACAAAACTGAAACAACATTTCTTAGTCCATGGGTCACCACACATACTCATCTCAGACAATGCTAGACAGTACACCAGCCAGCAGTTCAAAGACTTCGCCACACAGTGGGACTTTGAGCACGTCACCAGTAGCCCAGAATTCCCACAGAGCAATGGTTTAGCTGATAGAAAAGTCAAAAAGAGATGGAACAGATACGTTTCTAAACCTACTGAATCTGAGAAACATCCCTCGAGATGCACAGCTAGGTTTACCTGCACAGAGACTTATGTCAAGGCAGACACGTACCACCCTCCCAGTCAGCAAACAGCTACTGGAGCCTACCACTCGTAACACCCAACTAGTCAAAGCCCAGCTCCAGAAGAAAAGACTCTACCGAAAGCTGAACTACAACAAGTTGAGCCATCCACTACGGGCCCTGTCTGAAGGTGAAGTAGTCAGGATGTAGACCCCCCAGGGGTACAACTGCATGGGCATGGTAAAGGAGGTCTGTAAGGAACCAAGATCTTACCTCATCCAGTCTGAAGGCAGGGAATACAGGAGAAATCGCACAGGAGAAATGTCCTACCTGTAGCCGAGCCACTTCCAGAGCAATCCGACAATGCCAACTGGCTGCACTTCAATCCAGCTGTAGAGGAAACTCCCTCTCCCATTGTAGAGAGACCCAAACTCCTAGACGCCGAGATACCCCTGGCTCAAGAGCCCATAGCTCTGATGCCCACACGTACCAGTGGGAGCCCATACCAAACACGCTCAGGTCGCACTAGTAGGCCGAACCCCAAATATAAGGACTGAATGTGTTGAGCTTTGTGTGGACTTTAAGCACCACGTGCTCACTGTTCATTATAGTACATAGGACAGTGTTGTGAGAAAAAAAAAACATTGTTTACTGTATCTAAAAGAATGTGCATTGAGTTAGATGAGATGCCATGCCTTTATTATTTCCATACTTCAATCAACATATCAAATGGCTGTCTGATAGACATTGAAATTTCATCGTTGTTTATTTACATCCAGTTAACCATATTCTATCTTGTTGTCAGGACTACAAGCTAAAGAAAGAGGCTGTAGAGTGTTCACAATATGCCATTTGATTTATACTATCATAGCAGCCACTGTACTTGCTACTGCGCATGTGCACACTGAGGTGGATCAGAAAGCTCTCGTGTTACAGCTAGTGTTTTGTCCTGTTAATCCGTTATGTTATAGCAATAAATAGTATTCCGTTTATAAAGTGTTCCCTCCGTATGGTCATTGAACACCGTATTTAGCAGTTTCCCCATTTAGATTAGTTTGTGTATGTTCTGTTTGTACGTTTGTTAAATAAATAATTGTATTAAATCCGTGTCTGTTTTGACGTTGCTGGAACCTGAGAATCTGAGTCAAAATAGCCTACCCAGAACTATATTCTTCAGGTTATCGTAAATCTTTGATTTAATTATTGGATCCTTAATATTTGTAATTTTGATTTATTAATTGAAGTTCCAAATTTATGGTCGAATAATCTAGATAACTGTAATTTTATGAGACTGTTTTTTAATTGCGCGGTTATACCGCTTTGCCTACATAAGTGGTGTCCAATGTAAGAATATTGAAATATAATCCCGACATAAGTGGTGCCCCGTGTAAGTCTATATTGTCATTGTATGATGGTAACTTTGGACTGTGTATACCTTGGTTTTAATTATATTTGACTCGAGTATTTTATGAATATAATTGAAATGGCTGCAAAAATGACTGCAAAATGGCAATAGAACATAGATAATAAAATAACTGTAAAATTGAACAAATACAATGATCAACATTTAAGCTCTTGAGAGAGATCTTGACAATGTACATACATACATTACAGAGCAGACGCTCTATCCAGACGACTTACCTTACACAGCATTCACATTGCATCCATTATACAGCTGATTATATATAATTTCGGTTAGTACTTGCTCAGGTACAAGGCAGTGTCCTACCGAATCGAACCGACTTTCGGGTACAAGCCATTCTACACTGTGCTACACTGTCTCAACAGCTGTGTATAGTATCACTATTTATTATTGTTTGCTAAAGCATTGACATGTATTCGGGAACATTAAGACAACACAATTGCATAGCAGAGTCAGTCTTTATTATTGCATAGAAATTGAAGGAGAGGGAAATATAATCTGGATTCTGTCAAAAGAATGAATGTTTCCATGCATGCATCCATCCATTCCTTGTCTATACATGTAATACTGGCATTCTTTGCCTGACTGAAACCTGGCATCGTCATGGAGCTTACCATACCATAAATGAGACTTGCCCACCTGGCTACACATACATTGAAAAAGCTTGCTGCTCCGGCCGGGGTGGAGGACTTGCTGTTTTATATCGAGCAGATCTGAAAATTTCACTACTTTCATTACCCAGTGTATCTTCTTTTGAATATTTAGCCTTTAAATGTAAACCGCCCTCTGCCATGACTGTTTTAGTTGTTTACAGACCTCCTAAAGCTAATGCAGCCTTTTTATCTGAAATGTCTGACTTCCTCACTTCTCTCTGTTCCTTTTCAAAAAACATTGTGATTTTAGGAGATTTTAATATTCATGTTGATTCACCCACCTGTACTCTTGCTGCAGACTTCCTTAACTTACTCGACTGTCTTGGCTTAAAACAACATGTTGATACCTCTACTCACAAATGTGGCTACACACTGGATCTTCTCATAACCAATCACCTTCCTCTAAATAACCTGCAGATCTCAGACCTTGGCTTCTCTGACCACATGGCTGTGTCGGCAGATCTGGCATTTCTCCCACCTCCAAGAAACTGCAAACGTGTCATTCATTTACAAAACATAAAATCAGTTGACACAGTGCAGTTTGCCCAGCATCTCCAGACTACAGCCTCTCCTCCTATTGGTTTATCTGCCGAGGAATCTGTCTCCCACTACAACAAGCTTCTGGGTAACACACTCAACCAGTTCGCTCCCCTCAAATCACGCACTGTATCCTTCTCTCGCTCTGCCCCCTGGTACACCCCTGAACTACGAAAAATGAAGTTGGCTGGACGTAAGCTTGAACGCCTACATGTCTCACTGTTCACAAGATCGCCTTCCATGAACATCAGAGGGCATACTCGCTAGCACTAAAAAATGCACGGTTATCTTTCCTCTCCAACTTCATTGACCGTGACGCTGGGAACCCCAGGCACCTTTTCTCTACAATTAACCACCTCCTAAAACCAGTATCTCAATCCCCTATTGAAGCATCTGAGTCACAGTGCAACAATTTCATTAAGTTCTTCAAGAACAAAATAAACAATATTAGAGCTCTCATATCCTCATCGCCCGTCCTCTCACCCCCCCTTCCTACCCCTCCCCCTCAATCTACATCCTCAACTTTCACTTATTTCTCTGACATCACCCCCCATGATATTGAAGAAATCATTACTAAAATGAAACCTTCTACCTGCCCACTCGACCCCATTCCCACTACTCTGCTGAAAACCTCCATCCCTGCCCTCTGTCCTCTTATCGCAAGCTTAATTAACATCTCTCTCTGCAATGGTAGTGTTCCTTCCTCACTAAAAACTGCAGTCATCACCCCCCTCCTAAAAAAACTCAGCCTCGACCCCAAAGTCCTCCTGAACTATAGACCCATCTTCAACCTCCCGTTCCTGTCCAAAGTCCTGGAAAAAGTGGTTGCTGCCCAGCTTCAACTCCATCTCACCTCCAACAGTTTATATGAAACATTTCAATCTGGTTTTCGACCTGGTCACAGTACAGAAACTGCCTTAGTGAAGGGCACAAATGACCTGCTAATGGCCGCTGACTCTGGCTCGCCAAGTCTGCTGATACTGCTTGACTTGAGCGCCGCCTTTGACACTGTTGACCATTTCCTCCTCCTCGAACGGCTCAACAGTTATGTCGGCCTCTCTGGACTAGTTCTAAACTGGTTTAGGTCCTACCTCACTGACAGAGCAGAATATGTCACTCTGGGGGACTTCAAATCTGAAACCCACCCAGTCACATGCGGTGTCGCACAAGGATCAGTCCTAGGTCCCATTTTATTTATTCTGTACCTCCTTCCACTTGGCCGCATCATCAGTCGCCATGATATATCTTTTCACTGCTATGTGGACGACACACAAATCTACCTTAACACCCTCCCTAGTGCCTCTGTTGCCATCACACACCTGAACATCTGTTTGGAGGAGATAAGGGCATGGATGTCCCACAACTTTTTACAACTTAACAGCAGCAAAACTGAGGCCCTCCTGATTGGCACACCCCACCAGACCGTGCACTCAGACACACTTCAGCTCACCATTGCAGGGCAAACCATTCCCCTCTCCACCTCCGTCACCAACCTTGGCACTAAGTTTGATCCATCCCTCACCTTCGACAGTCACATCAAAAATATATATATAATTTCCTTCCACCATCTGAGAACTATTTCTAAACTTCGCCCCTCACTTAATCACTCTGACGCTGTAAAACTAGTCCATGCCTTTATCTCCTCCAGATTGGACTACTGTAACTCCCTCTACACAGGAATCCCAGCCAAAACCTTCAAAAACTACAAGTGCAGCCCGGATTATCATGCAAGTTCGCAAACACGAACACATCACCCCCATTTTGGCATCTCTTCACTGGCTCCCCATAACCCAAAGAATCCATTACAAAGTCCTCCTCGTCACATTCAAATGCATTCACTCACATGCCCCCCACCTATCTGAAGGCCCTGCTACATCCCCAAACCTCCACCCGCAGTCTCAGGTCCAAGGCCATCCACCAACTCCAGATTCCTAGGACCAGACTCCGCACCATGGGTGATCGCTCCTTCAGTCCTGTTGCCCCTCGCCTCTGGAACTCATTGCCAAACCACCTTCAGCTCCCTCAAACACTCTCCTCAAAACCCACCTGTACCGCATTTCCTTCAAATAACTTCCTCCTTGACTTTTTAACTTGTTGTTTTAACCTTTAACCTTGTACTATTTTGTCTGTGTTCCTGGTACTGGTCGTTTTATTTTATTTTATTTTTCTTTCTTTTAAAAAGTGTACTACTGTTTTGTTGTGTATTGACCTCACAATATGTACAGCACTTTGAGATACTTCTTGAAAAGTGCTTTATAAATAAAATTTATTATTATTATTATTATTATTATTCCTAGTCATGTGATCTGAAATCTTAAAGACCACAGCAAGCTCAACTATATGCTTTATTATTATTACGTTGCCTCCTCCCCAAATTGTTCCCCTCTCCTGCAAGCAGCAGTCTAAGCAGGTTATTGTGTCCATACCCATCAATTGTGCATTAAACAGTTTTCACTTCTAAACCTGATTTAGAAAATGTTGTTCAATTTGATGTTTTTATACCTTGTGCACTGGAGTTACAATGTCCATAATTTTATACAATGAAGCTGGTGAATAAAATATCATACACATTTATATGTTGGGAAAACTATGAAAATAAAGACTCACATAAAATAATAAACAAAATAAAATAAATATAATAATAATATAAATGTTATTTTAATGTAGTAATGCAAAGTGTGAAGACACCACAGACACAATGCAAACACGCATTGTAGTAAAAACTATTAAATCAAACTACAACTCTCGTGATTTGCACAGTAGCTGTTTAAACACACAAAAATCAGAACTGAAAACAGTCGTTGGCATGCAAGCCAAACAATAATTTTTAGACATTGCTGACCTGTTGACAACTTCACTCCAGCTCATTTTTCAAGGCCTGTAACTTAGGTTAGAGCTGCTTTTTCCCATCATCAAGATTTAAGAGCACAACCTGGATGAACTCAAAGAAGCCACTTAGCTTCTCAGGGTAGCTCAAATGAATAGCATAGATCAGTCCAAACAAAATCACCAGTGAATCTATCCAAGATCTGTGAGACATTACAACCTGATCCTCGAGGACGGTTGACACGTGGTGAGTTTCAAAGGGAACTTCTGCAGGCACCTCCTCTTCATTGATCACTGCCACCAGAGCCACTGATCCCCCCTGGGTTGCCTCCAGCTCATCCTGAAAAGGGAATACATGTTCAGTGTATGTGAGTGTAATTTTACAAATCATCAAGCTTATAAAAAGGCTAATGATAAAAAAGAAAACATCATTACACCATCGCTTCCAGATTTTTACATGCAAGTCGAAGCAATGTGTAAGCTGAAGCGAAGAAATGTTGGGCCATAATTCCATGTATTATTTCAGCAATGTGGTGTTTTACTGTATTAACATCTTATGCCAAGCTAAGAGTACAAGATTATTTATGAAGATTATTACCCTCAATTTGTCCTTCCATATAATGAGAGGGGAGTTCTAGTCTGTCTTCTCTTGTTACCAATGTTTAGCTCAGAATATCTGAAGTGATCCGTTTACAGATAAAGTTTCTCTTTTTTAACTGCTTCAAGACATAATCAAGGTCACCCCGATCATTTCAAACCCCTTTGATATTTGTGAGGATCTGGACTTATTGTAGAAGTTTTCTTAGTTTAGAAGAGCACAAACAAAATGCACAATGACCAACAAATCTACTATATGGACAAAAATCTTTATGTGCCTGATGAGATCTGATTTTTAAGCACAATTTAAAAATGTGTGTAACCTGAACCTCACAACAAAACTTAACCAATCCTAATACAAGACTCACGTGCCATATGTCCATGTAAATATTTTTGGTGTGTATAATCATTCCTCCTGTTCATACTGGCTGTGAAGAGATCCCTTCATAACACAACTACACTAAGAGATGGAGGACTAAATCCAGTCCTCGTTCTGTGTGAAATTTCCGATGTAAATATGAGGCTTCAGCAGTCTGAATTACACTAATCAACTGGATATCTTCCAAAGTTGGTCTTTTTAGTGCAAAATTCCTTGTCCTTCTAGTCACATGTAGGTTTATTGTCGGGACAAAACATTGACGACAAAGCTACTGTACAAGTGACTGCCAGGATGAAGATCCCCTATTAGTTAGGAAGGGATCTCTTTAGAGCCAGTATGGACATGAGGAATGGTTACAGACACCAACAACTCTTTATGTAGACATATGGACTTGTGAGCATTGTATTAAGATAGACTTGAAAACATGCAAGCCTATGACTGAATAATAAATTGTACCATAATGGATTGTTACAGCCTAAAATGAAATATTTGACATATTTTTGGAAAATGATTGTCTTTTGTAAAACATTTTTTACATGGCATTTTGAATACTTGAGAAAATATTGTTACATATCAACAGAGATTACCTAATTTCTTGCTTATTGAATATCTATGTTGCAATAGAATTTGTTTTTTTTTCCACCAGAGGCACTAGCCTTTACTAACCTTTAAATATCAAAAGATAGAATGTAACGGGAGGATGAAAACATATGATCAGACTTAATGATGGAAAGAACATAAACACTAATAGCTAGATATTGTAAGACATGTTGATATTGTGCATGTTGTGCCCTCAAGAAGTGCTGATGTGGTTCTCCTTGAGGATCACTGTAGTTGTTCTTCATTTGCTAGAATTCTTCATCAATTTTGGTGTAACCCTCTCTTGCATCTAATTTAATGTCATTTATTCAATGAGTATCTCTTCATTTGTAATATAGTTTTATAACTTGGTAGCATTTGATACAACCATATAAAGTATATAATTGACTTATAAAATGTAGAAGCAGTATATCTCTGCCTGACTGTGAATGATATTGTTTTGATGGAAAACAGTGGCCAGCCTTAATGAAAAAGAACAACCCACAATACAATTAGAGGGTTAAATCTCAATATAAACCTCTAACTATTTCATTAATTCCTTTGTCCCATCTCAGTCTTATTGTTTACTTAAGGCTACTTAAGAATAAAGACGAGCACAACCTCCACACCAGTCTTGCAATTAATATGTTGATATGTTGATGTTATAACATTCAACAGTCAACATTCAGTTAAGCAAGGGGGAACACAGCATTTTCAAGGCTAGATAATGTGACGCCCACTACACAGCAAAAATGAATGTAGAGAACTGCTCTAAAGGCAGCCAACAGAGCACACAGTAGAAGGTAGAAGGCAATTTTTATATTCATCAGTGATTTCTCCTTGCAAAATAGATGAAGGTATTGGGCTATGGATATGGGAAAAAAAGTAGACACAAAAAGTAGAGACCAGAGTTGCCATGTTGGGCAATACTCCCCCATTGAGTCTCCAAGAACGTTGTTATTAAAGATTATATTGCAGTGAATCAATGTGTAGGAAAATGATGTAGAAACTAGATTTTCATAAAAAATATATACTTATATATATACTACCATGACTTCTGGAGTCGTTCTTGTGAGAGAATTTTACTTCCGCATCTAAAAAAAAAATTACAACAAAAAAAAAACGCCAAACCAGGAAGTGACGTAACAAAAGGAGCGCAGTCAAGTTTTACAATAAGAAGAATGGGTACCATGTCATTCTACAGTCAATATCTGGGAATAAATATTGAATAAATATACAACCTTACCATTGGTTTCAGAAGTAGAGCCCTTTTGAGACTGAGTGGTCATATATTGTCTTGGACAATCTGTTTGTGAAATATATGTGCAAAATAGCTGTGCGTAATACCACACGTGTTTTTTACAGCGTTGTTTCCCTTTTTAGTACAGTCTGGCTTGATTGACACTTCATTTATTCAGTAGGTGAGAGTATAAGCTTTCTAATGATGTATAACGTGTCTAATTTTGCTTTTGGAAGAGCGTTTTATAGGTCAGAGTAACCAAAAGTTTTCTCATCATCGCATTCACTTACACATTCACTCTGTGGTAGCAGACGCTGAACCTGACGAAAACGTTGTCAACGATATTTTGTAATTTCTTGGAAAATACTATTATTATTGAGGACTTCTGGGCATAGCTAAGCCATATGTTTGCTGATATACCTATCTGACATCGTTTTTTGGAGCAAAAAAAAACCAAGCGAATGGAACACTATCATTGATTTACTGCCTCTGTCTACACCTACTGAACACAGGTAAAATTTCATCATTGCTATGTAAGTATTACTGCTCAAAATACTTCGGTTATTTACGTTATTTTTTAAATTGAGTGTCTTTAAATAGGTTAGTGGTATTATATAATGTGGATAGTTTACACTGTAATGTAAGCATTAGTTAGTAATTTAATAATTTTTACGAAATGTAGGCCTATAGCAAAGATTTGTGAATGACATCGCGTCTGATGTCACCGTGTTAGTGAGGGGTAACACAGTAGCACCCGCCCCTTCCCCCCCAACATGGTACGTCATTTTATTTGGCAACACTGAGTTTCAGAATATCAGTCACTTCCATTTACGCTATGTTAGGGAAACCTGTAACATAGAAAACAAAGAGCTACTCCAGGTGCTGGCTCTCTTTTTCACTAGCTGCCTAGACCACCTACACATATCAGTATATCAACTGCTCCCTTATTATTAGACCTAAACCTTACACCACAGTCTGAGAGCATTCTTGTCTCTTCTTACTGGCGTGCAGCAACAGTTGAACGCACATGTAGTGCAGCTCATAATTTTTCTAACTTTCTAAGATGCACACATCTTTGGTCATATCATCAGATGCCTTGTTTGTCCTACCAACAGTTCAAAACCCAAAAATATTCAATTTACTTATTAGACAAGGAAAAAACAAAGCATTCTCACATTTGAGAAGCTAGAAACATAAAATAATGGCAATTTTTACTTGAATATGTACTTACATGATTAATCAATTATCAAAATAGTGGCTGATTAATATTTTGTCAATCGACTAATTGTAATACTTGTCTTTTTATGTGACTAACATCAAATCTTTACATTTTGGGAGATCATTTCAAGAATGATCAAGAATTATTTGAATGCATTCTTTGGTTTACTTGGGTACAATATGATGATTTCTAAACTGAAATAAAAACAAAAATTGAAAAATCCTATACCATACTCAGCATTATATCAGCCCATCAGCAGGTCTTACATTTTTGTAATGATATAAAGTCAACTTAAAGAAAATGAGTCAATGGAACAAACTGTAATTATATCACCAATACTTAAAATGCTCCAAAAATGTAAGCGCACTTATTACTTCAACTATTCATTTTTGAGTTAGGTTAAATTCATGGGAATGAGTGACTCCAACTTTTTTTCCAAGATTAAGTTATTGTTAACTTACTTCTTTTATTAATTTGTACTGTTTTACTGTGTACTGTGTAATTTTCTCCACATTTAGATTACATTTTCATTTTTCTCACATTTTTCTCACATTAAATTATTATTATTATTATTAATTTGTTGTCAATACATAATTTTAGGATTGTGTATTTCATATATAGACCTGTCATTTCAAAAATCATGAATGTATTAAAAAATGTTCTTGGGTTAAATGAGAAAAATGATATTTTATTGAATGTAGGAAAAAATCAGTGATAAAATAATTGCATGTTATGTTCATTTGGCACCTTACAATACTAATTAAGTCCATAAATTGCACTGGCCTGTATTCAGGCCAGAGTGGGTTTATTTGCATTCATTCCATTTTTTATTGTCAAATTTTCAATCAATCTGGTCACACGATACACCATATTAAAGTATTAAAACCTTTGAACTATTTTACCACGCCAATGTTTTAGCAACAGTGGGTCCTTATATTTTAACGTGAGGGTTGGCAGTAGTTTAGGGGGTCCTCATCTTCTTTGCATTTTGGAACTCCATGTACGACACAAATTATGTGTGTAGATTCCTTTCTTTTTCTTTCTCAAACAAATCTACCAAAAATAAAATGAAATTAAAATCATTAACGCGCTCTTGGTGTGAGCTCCTGGTTTCAGCCCCGAACTGT
Organism: Anguilla rostrata; assembly: GCF_018555375.3. NCBI lineage: Eukaryota > Metazoa > Chordata > Actinopteri > Anguilliformes > Anguillidae > Anguilla > Anguilla rostrata. The sequence goes on along the minus strand of NC_057936.1, from coordinate 38,725,305 downwards.
GGAGAGCAGCCTTTAAGCACCAAGGGTGATTACTTAACACAATCCAGGTGCGTGTGCTGTCTCCACTAGCCGGGGCAGCCGAGACCAATCCGGGTCTCTGGCAAATCAAATGCCACAATGCCTTTTAGGAGAAAAAATCTTCCACTTCCACTGTGCTTGAGCTTCTGTTAATTTCAGTAATATTTAGAGTAATTCTGAGTGTTACCTGTCAGAAGAGACCAGAATTATGCCTGTAGTAAAAAGTGTTCCAGTATGGTAACCGTTTTATTGTGGGCATGTCATTTTCAGTCTTGTGTTAAAAAATGGGGTGATACAGAAGGGGTTAAGTCAACTCTGATATTAATCCCTCTTCTCTGCTTATCCGTTAATGTTCTCCATGGACTACCTACTGCATGTTGTTTTCTTCACGACCAGCAAGAGCATTATCTTACCCTGAGCAATATTTCACACCAGAAATTTTGAAATTTGTAATATCTCAATGTCCCTAAAATTACCACCCTCTGGTGATGAGCCCCTCACCCCCCACCCACCACCCACCAACCTCAGTAAAATTGTTAATTCTTTATACCTTTTCCCAACAACAATCACAGATACGCAGTGGCTATGTAACACATTAGTGTAGGAAAGCTTGTCTAAAATGGGATGTTGAGTAGTATCTACATCAGACTTTTATATAAATTTATGAGGTGAGTATTCTTGTAAGGCACTGTATTTATTACAACATAAATATGTATTAAATTAGGAATTTATAAATATGTAGTTAATAAGTTAGTAAATAAAATATGTTAATATTCAATACATTCTGTTGTGGATTTCCCTCCTCTTCTTTTTGTGGAACACTGAGGGTCCCCAGACCCCAGTGTAGGAACCTCTTCTGTACACAACATCGGCAAGACATTTGGACTAGCGAGGGTGTGTGGTGGGGGGATGTTTGTATTTGCAATTTCAATATGATCTGTTTCTAACAATGTTCTTGGCAAAAAAGCATGCTCTGTCTGTGATGGGAAAAAAGCAATTAAATGCACCAGCCTATCAATGCATTTACTAATATTTTGTACTAGCAGCAACTGCCCACTGATATTTTGAAACTTCAAACACATTACTGTCGCCACAGTTGCACATGTTATTTCAATCATTTTCTACTTTCCATGCATCAGATCTTCTGGTTAATTTAATCATTTTGAAAACGCTCTGTGATTTCTGTCTCTTTTTTCAGTTTTCCCTGATTTTGAACAACTTTGCAGTGACTGCTCCAATATTCTAGCCACTCTTAAGCATTTTAGTTAGTTGAAATCGAATATCTTTTGCTTTCGTGTTTGTAATATTTTACATTGCACCATTGTCAGGCCACATTTTTTACTGCGAGTTCTATGTGCTTGTAAATGTGGTCGTTTGTGTGCCTACCAGCAGGAGAGTGCTGAAGAACTCATTTCCGGCAACTAAACAAATATTGTGCTAATTGTTCTCATGGTGTTGCAATAACTAACTAAAATTCTTAAGAGTGGCTAAAATTTCAACATCAGGCATATATCATGGCTGATTTGAGATACAGTCATGGAAATGCATGTATATCCTGAGGTAAAGAGCATGGACTAAATTATTATCTTTTGTGATTGTTATCTCCACACTGTAGTTGAGGTGGAGAGGGAGAGCCAGGTTTGGAATTTTACCAGGACACCAGGGAACCCCATAGACTTTGCTTTGAGTGTCGTGAGGTCTTTGATGACTGCAGTGTGTCAGGACATCGGTTCAATATCTCATCCAAAAGACACTGTCTCCTAGAGCACAGTGTCCCCATCCCGGCACTGGGGCATTTGAGATTATTTGACCAGCAGGAAGGTTGCCCCCTACTGGTACTGGTTTCACCCGGAGGTCTCCAATCCAAGCACTAACCACACTTCTGTCATTCATCAGGAGCAGGGTGCATGGTGGTATGGCTGCTGGAATTGCAACATCTCTTCCAATCAGATAAATTGAAATTAAAACTAAGACAATATCCATTTCACTCTATTTTTTATTAAGCAGTTTTTATGCAACCTAATGTATTACATAGGACTTAGAACACCATGAATAATTTATCAGAAGCTTATACAATGGCAACCACTTATGAAGAATCTGTTCCTTTTTTACATTTTTATACTGCAAAACAATGTAAACATTTGTTTTAAATGTAAATGTACAGGTGCAATCACACTGAAACTTTCAGCAAAGATTTTCAACAGGAATTTCAAAATAAAAGTTCAAAAACTATTGAATAAATGATACATTACATCTATATAGCACTTTTGCAGATGCTCAATCTGCTGCACAGTAATAAAGGGAAAACTCACCTCAACCACCACCAATGTGTAGCACCCACCTGGGTGATGTACGGTAGCCATTTTGCACCAGAACGCTCACTACACATCAGCTGAAGTGAAGAGGAAGTGAATAAACAACAATGCAGCTATAAAATCGCCAATGTAAACACGTTACACAGTCCAGTCAGAAACTAATGTCTACATTGACCATCCACTCAGAAACAACCAGTTTTCTCAGAAAAGTACAAATTCTCTGGTTGAAGCCCAACCTCTTCTTTGATTTGGAGTCTCTCTGGGTTAATGCCCGAGAAGCACCGATAAACAAAAGGCCAAGACAAAAGCTTTCAGTTTCATAGACATATTTGGAATTGTTTTTCCAAGATACATGCAATAATCCTTTAAACCCTGAATACAACAAAAAAAAATTCCAAAAGTCAAGTGAGATTAATGCCACATTTATTTCATTACACAACATCACAGCTTTATAAACATGGCTCATCAACATTGCAGTTGTAAAACTGACAAGTTGGCTCTTGATTTTGGCATAAAATAATATTAAATCACATTAGTTTACAATTCACAATTACTTACAACATTGTTTTACATTAATGCTTTCATATCAGATATTGGTGGCTTCCAAAGCTACAGTAACTCATAAGGAACCTTATTTCAAAAGAAAAGGATAAATTACAAAAGATCATTCATTCTCTCATCCATTCATTGAGTTTATGATTACAAATGAAAATGAAATTACAAATGAAGGCACAACAATCTCAATTATAAGATTTAAAAACATGTCTGAAAGAAAACTTCTTAAAACTGACTGTTTATGTTTGGCAGTTGAGTTTGTCATCGGTGCCGCTTCTCTAGGTTTCAACCACAGCTGCCATATCCCATAATGCTGCACAATCTTGTTCACTTCTAATTTTGCTGTATTTTGCTGCAATATTGCCTAGCCTGCATTGATTTCACAGTAAAATGCTGATTACAATATTTTACTGTAAAATATTATTGTTAAATCATAGAAAAGTGAGGTATTTTTTTTAACAGTGTAGAGCCAGCCCTGCTCAAAATAAAACAACACCTGTGGTTTTAAAAAAAATTGCTGCAGCCAAAAGGGCATTTTTGCTCTCTCAGGGAATATACTTCAGCATATGTTGGTGTCTATCTGTGCATGTGCCAGCCCCAAGACCATTGTCATACAACTCACTGAGCTGTGCCATCTTCAAGTCCACAAACCTGTAATAGCAACTGAGGTACGGGGAATACCATCTGCCCCATCACATTTTGCTTGGCTCAGGTGGAATATTTTCCTCAGTGGGGGTGCTTCGTTTTTTTGTTCCTTAGAACTGCTGAGTAATGCAACTTTCTGCTTGGAATTCCTTTGACAAGGCTTAATAAAGCCTTTAAAAAGCTCTCGTAAGTTTGTCAATTTTCTGAAAATTGGTTAGCATAATGTTCAAAATATGAACAATGCTGGTTAAATGAATTGTACTTGGCATCAAGTCTTTGAGTTTCCTGGTATGCTTTGAACAGGTAACTTGCATTATATGCAGTCATATTGTTGAAAACACACCTCAAAGTCCAAAAGGCATTTCTTAATGCCATCTGCAGGTCAACAATAATTTATATTAACACGGCACACCTTGTCGACGAGGACTACAGTCAAATCTGATGTAGTAAATTTCCTTCTAATAATAAATGTGGAAAATGTAATTGCCTGTGCAATCTATTGGTTCATCTGTGAACACCGCAAATTTAAAGTTTCCTCTATATGCATCAGCAGCCTGTGATGCATACTTTTGCCCAAGCTATATTGGAGAGAGGATTGGCCCTCCATTGAAAACATGCTTATTGAGAAATGCCTGTATTTTGGGGTTTACACATTTTTTTGTGGTATGTTTGCACTAAATGCATTAGTCAAATGCTGCTGCCCAAAGTTCTCTTGTGTCCTGCTGACAGGCAATGCAATGCTATAGTTTATTTTTTACTGATAATCTATTGTGGTTTTGTGTACTTGCATGGAAAATTGTGAGCTGTGCAGAATACTCTCTGTGGCCTGTTTTATTAGGTAACCCTGATCATTAACAGAAATAGCCTGCCCCATCATACAGCGAATCATGTGACTGCAACTCAATATATAAAGCATGCAGATATGGTGATGAGGAGAAGTGATTTTGACTGTGGTATGATTGTTGGTACCAGGCGTGGTGGTTCCAGCATCTCAGAAACAACTTCCCTCCTGGGATTTCACACACTACGGTCTCTAGAGTCTACAGATAATGGTGTGATGAACAAAAAACATACAGTGAGCAGCATTTCTGTGGGTGTTAAGTACATTCTTACAGAGAGAGGTCAGAGGAGAATGGGCAGGCTTGTTCAAGCTAACAGAAAGGTCACAAATACTAAAAGTATAGCTGTTTACAACACTGGTGTGCAGAAAGGCATCTCTGAACACACAACACCTCAGACCTTGAAGCGGATGGTATACAGAACACTGGGTACCCCTCCTGTCAGCTCAGAACAGGAAGATGAGGCTACAGTGGGCGCATGATTATCAAAACAATTTGATATCAATTGAAAACTGGAGAAATTACACTAAAAGTCAGTTGAATCTTGAACTGTGCTGCAACATGCAGATGGTGGCATCAGAATTTGGTGTAAACAGCATAACTCTATGGATCCATCCTGCGTGAAACTTTTTTTGGCACACATTATGTTTTCTTGTATGCACCCTTAATACCAATTGAGCATAATTTGAATGTCACAGGATGCCTGAGCATCATTGCCGACACATTTATCCTACTTCCAGCTGGATATTGCATCATGTCACAAAGCATGTATCATCTCAAGCTGGTTGCACAAACATGACAGTGATTTCAGTTTACTCCAATGGCTTGCACAGTCCCTAGATCTTTTTACAATATAACACCTTTGGGATCCCTTATGAAGAAATCATGTGTTCAAAAATCATGTGTGAAAATTGTAGTTCACATTTCACATTTTCACATGTGGAAATTTTCAATGTTTCCAGCACTTTGTTGAATCCATGCCGTGAAGAAATCAGGCTGTTCTGGCGGCAAAAAAGGGGACCTGCCCAGTACTCTATAGGCGTACCTAATGAACTGGCCACAAGTGTATATTGAATCCATCTATGTGCATTATACCAGGTAGACACCATTGAACACCAGTTTAAAAAAAATATTCTGTCCATGTTTACTTTCCTCTCTCTCCATGTGTTAGGGAAACTCAATTAACGATTAAACACTAATTTTATGATTAGTCAGATGATTGTGCTAGTCGGTGCCTTTGGGGACCCCCATGATATTGATTGTAATGCAAGTTTAAAACCCAGTGGGCCTATTAGTATAGAAAAACATGAGTGAATGTTAGAGAGATGTAAGAAGAAGGATAGGAATAAGGGAGAGTTAGCAGGTGTGGCGACATGTAGGGAAGGAGATGATGAGGAGTTACAAATGGCATTGTTCTTTTTAACCCTTTAAGGTGTAAGATCATAAATGTGTGGAAATGTTCTTAACTGAACATTCTAATGCTGATGTAACAATCACCGCTGGTAATTGAAAGCAAAGGAGAACTCTGACAAAAAAAATAAAAACATTCCAAAAACCATACTCTTCAAAGGGTAAAGAAGTATATAGAAGCACCTGCAGTGTGAGAGGAGGGGGAACGGGTAGGGTGAGGAGTGAGCAGAATGTTAAGAACAGTTTAGGAAGGTTAGAAGTAGCAAACTGAATTCTAGAACGAAAGAAGGAGGAGCATCAATGAGAATGAGGCCAAGAGGGAGTGCAAGATTGACAGATCATCCGGGATCTTGTTTCCCTCTACTTCCTTTCTGCTGCATGTAGTTTGGCTCTATCTGAGTTTATAACCATTAGTTAGCCAATGCCTCGGAGGAAAAAGACAAGCTGGCCTGGTGGAGATAGAACAGAATGAGTCAAAGAAGGAGGAATGAGAGGAGAGGAGAGTATAGGACTTATCCTCTACAGACAGATGGGAAAATGATTCAGCAATGGATCGGAATGAGAGAACACAGAGGATAGGGACATGGGAGAGAAGTGTGGAGTTTGGGGTGGACAGAGACTAAGGGAGGGAATGGGGGATTTGAGACATGAGGGAGGCAGAGAGAGACATAAAGTGGGGGTTATAAGTTTTGAAGTGGTGATACAGTTGGGTTAGGACTACATTACATTACATTACATTTATTTGGCACACGCTTTTATCCAAAGCGACATACAAAAAGTGCATTTCATGGTCATAGACAACTGCTAAACACAGGTTCAGTAAGGTACAATACTTATTTTGTACTGCTATTTCTAGCCAAGAACACAGTTTAGTTCACACAGTGAACACTATTCAGACCTAACCTCTGCAAAGCCAACTAGACAGAAGAATAAGCTACAGTATTAGGACAAATACAAATTACCAAAAAGTGCTGGGATGGGGCAACATGTAACAAGTGTCATGAAAAAGGGGGGATGGGGGGGATTTAGAGTGAAATATACAGCGTGGTGGTGGTTAGTCTAGGTATAGTCTGAAGAGATGAGTCTTCAGGCCACGGCGGAAGATGGGTAGTGAGGGGGTAGTTCGGAAAGGGACGGGGAGTTCGTTCCACCACTGGGGAGCTAGGGTGGAGAAGCTCTGTGATCCCTTTGGGCGGGTGGGAGGAGTTACACGGCGCCCTGCTGCCGCAGAGCGAAGTAGTCGAGCAGGCACATAGAATCGATGTAATGTCATGCAAGTAGATGGGGGCTGTCCTGTGGGCAGCAGTGTAGGCAAGGGTCAGGGCTTTGAACCGGATCCTGGCAGCGACCGGTAGCCAGTGGAGTGATCGCAGCAGAGGAGTGACGTGGGAGAATTTGGGAAGGTTTTAGATGAGTCGGGCAGCGGCATTCTGAATCATCTGTAGTGGCTGTATGGCACAAGCTGGCAGGCTTGCAAGGAGAGAGTTGCAGTAATCAAGGCGAGAGGTCACCGTAGCCTGGACGAGCAGCTGGGTGGAGTGCGTCGTCAGGTATGGTCGAATCCTTCTGATGTTGTACAGAAGGAATCTGCAGGACCGTGATGTTGCCTTGATGTGCTCCTTGAGGTCCAGTTGGTCATCCAGGATTACCCCCAAGCTCTTGGCAGAGTGAGAGGCAGTCACTGTGGTGCCATCAACCGTGATTGAGAGCTCACAAAGTAAGGAGGTCTTGCACGGGAAGAAGAGCAGCTCAGTTTTGTTGAGGTTGAGCTTCAGATGGTGGCTGGCCATCCAGGTGGAGATGTCACCCAGGCAGGAAGAGATCTTATCATTGACCTGTGTGGCCGAGCGGGGGAAAGAAAAGAAGAGTTGTGTGTCATCTGCATAACAATGATAGGAGAAGCCATGTGAATTAATAACCGAGGACTAAGGGAGCTCCTGGTGAATACAAGATCTAGCTGGTTGCTGACATTGTGTGTAGGCGTGGACTTGGATACAGTGAAGCTGAAAAACTGGAGGAGGGGGGTAAATATAGTGGACTGAGGTGTGATGCTGAAGGTTGAAGTAACCACAAAGCAGAATAGGGGTTAGGGTTAAAGAAATAGCTGAACAGGCCATCCAGCTCCTTGAAGAAAACCCCAGTGGAGCTGGGGCCCCAAGCGACATTGACAGTAACAGCGTACAATTAAAAAGAGAAGAGGAAGACTGGAAAAAGTTGCAACAGGTAGGATCCATGGGGGGAGGCCGGTGCCCCCAGCTCTGCCTTTGGGTCCCAGAAAAGACTAAGGCTGAGGAGACAGTGGCCAGTGTGGCGATGTATCTGGTGAATCCACACTTCAAAATGGAGGCAACACAAAACTACATATGTCCCAATGAAGAAAGACACTCACGTGAACAGAGTGCAAACGTTTATGTGAAAGTGTGCATGGATGTGCCAATGCAGATATGTGTGGTTTTATGTGTGCCAGAATGTGTAGTTGTGTGTATGCAAGTAAGTGCATATGTTTGTGGTTGTTTATATGCACAAATGTTTGTGTATATGTGGAAGTCACGTAAGGCACCTGTGTGTGTGAGGCTGCACGTGTATGTGTGTTTGCGTGTATCTGTGTGAAGCTGTACGTTTGTGAGTGTGAGCGTGGCTGTGTGTGTGTGTGTGTGTGTGTGTGTGCACCCCTCTATGTGCAGCACATAAAATGTGGACAGAGGATATGTGAGCAGTGAACAGTAGTTGGATCAGTGAAGTGCTGTCTTTCCTGACAGTGAATCCTCTCTTATGCCATGAAACTCATTTCCTCCTGCACCTGGACTCCTCTGGACTTCCTCCATCCCATCTTTGACCTTTAGTTAACTCCTCTAATCGAACGAGGGAAGAATTCAAATGAGAAGGACAATGTATGTTTAATTACATGATGGGCATTTAATGGGATGGAGAGAAGTGAATGGTGAAACTGTTTCCTGCCTCACTCCTATTTAATTCTGCATAGAAGACCACTAACACTTTTGAGAAATGTACTACATTTTGTGCAGAATGTCTTTATTTAATGTGTAAAGTGTCTATGAAGTGAGGAACATGAATACAGATATGTGGAAAATAGTTTACCAATAATAGTGGCCGGAGAAGTGACTTCTTTAGAATAGTAATTTATTATTTAATAATCATTATGTTGCAAAAACATGATCTGCACACTACCAACATGTGCCCTGTGTCCCAAATGCATACTATATACAAATACAATAAATACAGTGTACTAATGTTCATAGTATACTATTTTGGCAGTTAACATGTAAGAAATGAATGTACTTAGCAATGGAGACAGATACAATAGTATACAATTTGAGATTATATGACCATAGACCATATACCGGCAGTGTGCAGATGCACAGACAAAAGACCTTGACGCAAAATGTTTAGAAATGGCTAGTTCTGCACTACACAAAGCGATATCTCTGTCCAATCACGTAATTTCTTGTATTTAACGTGTTGTTCATTCAGCCAAGGTAATAGGCAACTTTTAATTATAGGCTACATTCAATGTTGACATATTGGTTAACGTTTATTTGTAACCTATAATTATTTTCATAACAATAAATTGATGGGCCGATCGATATAAAAGTATTTTATAAAGATGTATCTGAGAGGCTTTTACAACTTTGAGAATATTTTTTTTAGATAACTAATTATCCAAAGGAAACCGCCCAGCCATTCAATCCTGTGAATCCAAGCCACGTTTTACGCACATCTTTGTTGGCTGATGGTTGAAAAAGTCTATTTACCTGGAGAGTGCTCTGGGGTATTACTCCGCAGGGTCAGTAATACTTTTGGAAAAAAACTGTTATTTTTTTGTTTTTAAGAGCGCAAGGAAACTATGACTTTTCACAAGCAGAACAAAAAATTTGTTTTTATTTCATGATATCTCATTTTATCAGACCTCAGGGTGACATTTCACGCCGAACTTTATGTTTAATTGGGACTATTTGTCTGTGAGTCGTTGACAGGCAGTTCTTAGGTCTCTCAAACATGGCCACCGTGATGGAGTGTATGCAATAACTTTAAATTTGAGGTTTTTCGTAGAAAACGCATATTTGTTTTTTGAAGGAATGTTCAACCAGAAAACATCACACATAATGCTGTATCCACCTGGAAGCTTTGGGGAAAGTTACATGGGGGATATTACGCTGATATAAGTTGACAGGGAGCTGGAAAAAAGAATTGCAATCAATTTCGTAAGCATTCTGCTTTCTCGTGAATGTTTTTCAGCGTTTTTATTGCATTTATTGTAAGTTTTTCCGCCATTTGACGACTAAGGATTAATTTCTTTGATATTTAGCGAAGACTAAAAGATGATACCGATTGGAAGTAAAATACGGCATCTTTTTGTGCAGCAGTGTACTTCAGAAAAAGGAAAGTAACCAGTTTTAAATAAAGGGAAAGAGACGAGGTTTGCTGTTGGACCCTATAACCGGTTACTTTTTTTTCAACCAAGTGAAGAAATGTTTTTTGGAATATAACCTTAACCAGTTGTATGCTTTTGAAGCCTATGAACTGCATTTGTTTCTTCTATAATTTTACGCTGGAGAGTGATAAGCTACAGCGGCAAAAAACCCATTTCCTCAAAATATTAAACAAAAGTATTTACTACATTTCTCGTATGACAGCGAAGGTCATGACGGTAATAACATCAAACTTCTAGTTTTGAAAGGTAAGTTTTTTCTGAATTTTTATGTTTGCATTAACTGTAATTTCTGTCATTTGTGTGGTTTTGTTGGAGCTGGTGAACGTTTCCGTATGGCTGTCCCATGCCAACCCGCAGTTTCGTTTTGTTTTTATTTCGATGGTTTAGCCATATAATACATATTTGTCATACACGTGTGTCACAAAAATAAAATAAAATATAAGAATTACATAAATCCCAGAACTACAGTGCCATACGTTACAGATTGTTGTATTTTTTCATCTAAAATTCAGTGTAGTTCTGTCTACGGATCATGAACACGAACTACAAAAGGGACCTTGCTTCATGATATATTTCTTTATATGACACTTTGTAGACAAGTTACCGAGTTAGCATCTTAGTTTTTAGCTGGTCATGTCAGACTGTTTAGGAATTTTGAATGTAACGAGGTGATTGCTACTCTACATGGAAAACAATATGACGTGATTAGGTCTATTGCTTACAATCGGCGTGTGTTTAATAGGACTTTGTTTAGAGTAGCATTAGGTTAATTGGATTTTATTATATTGCAACTGCATGTGGCCCAGAACTGATACCTCCAACCCATGGATCATACATGGTAGTCGGTGTTGATTGCTTAGCGTAAGTTCATGTTTCTAAATACTAGTTTATCTGCTGTTGATCAAAGTCAAATAACACATAGGTGGTCATTAATTGTGCTTAAACATAGACAGGCTGATGTAACATAGCATGTAGCTGGGCTATTCGGCTAAAGCTGTAAACGTCTGACGTGTTACAATGTAGCTACTCCAGCGGCGGTGCCTGTGGCGCATTTGTTTCTGGTAAAATGACGGTCTTGTTCACGCTGGGCATAACTAACTTCTTAACAAAAAATACAAATGCTTGGCAGAGAAAGTGTTCACTGGAAATAGGTTGCCATTGAACTCGAGACATCCGTTTATAAATAATCGTAAAGGCGCATAACCTGCAATTAGGCTACAACCGTAACAGTCGTTTGAGACTCTGCAGCTTTATACTCTGGAGTAGCGCTACAGGTTCAGCGTTGGCGTGATCACGAGACTGAGTGTTGACCATTAGCGATTAGGAGTAATTATAAACCAAATAAACGTCGGAAACAGGTTTGGCAATAAAGCAGTATTCGGTATTCGACACAAATATCCTCTTCCTTAGATTTATTTGTAAAATGCTCTCCTTGCCCAGCCTGCTCACAGTTGTTTGATAGTTGTTTTGCTTTTCTGTAGGCTATTTGTCAGCAGTCACTGTGTATAGGCTACTTGGAACAAATTAATGGAGAAAAGAATCTACAATGCAGAAATTGTTTACCTGCTGCGAGACAATGCACCTATCTCCGTGGCTTGTCATTTTTCATTATCGCATAATAAACCCATAAGAAGTTTGACGAAACATAATTGTGAAATTTTTACAAGTATTCCACTTACTGTACAGTCACTGCGAAGCATTAGTGTAACATTTTTACTGGAGTGCCGACTGGAATATTAAAGATGAAATAAAATCTGCCTGTAAATATATTGATAATCCTAAATTTAGTTAATTTTTTGTTTAAACTCAGGGGTATCTCAGTTGGTTGAGTGCTGAAAGTTTAAAAATGGGTTTCTTCATTTATAAAATTATATTTAGAAAGTTTTATTCTTGTTGGGTTCAGAAAAGTACATGCGATAGGTAGTGTTTAGTGTGAAACTGAGGTGAAGCACATCATGCTCAGGTTGACAGTTCAGTGAGTAGGAAAATCAGCCGGAATCTTCTAAGATGCTAATGAAGAAAAAATTAAATGGTACCTTAATTGTCAGGTTTGATGGCTGACATTCTGTGGCCAGATGTACTTGTATATCAGTAATGATAAACACTATTTCTCCATATTTATTTTGAAAGACTGACTCATGTAGAAATCACATTATGTTTATTAATAATATACAACATCCAAATTGTATGTGTGTCAGTAATAAACATAAGAAGATAGTTGTCTGTTGATAAACATAACATTTTCTACCCAAGTCAGTCTCTGATCGAAGTGAAATTGAATGTGCTCTTCCATTGTAGGGCAATGTTGCATACGCTATTTATAGTCTGCCAAATACAATCACTGCATGTTCAGATGGTACAAGTTATCTTGTGATCACAAGAAAACAACTTTTGTTGTCTCGATACCATGAGATAAATAAGTTCTGATGACAAAAGAAGACCTTTTGTTATGTCATGATCATAAGATAAGTTGTAACCCCTAGATAACAACGCCAAAAATAATTGCATGGCCTCTGCAGGCTTCTGTTTACAAAATAAAAAAAGCTCAGCACACAAGCTCTAAAACTGCAACTTGTTGTGTCAGACTAATGGACTTGATTGGTAGCTTGCTCTTTAGAGAATAGTGTTTGGTTTTGGTTTGAATTTTTCTTCTGAACAAATGGGGAATCAACAGGTTTTAAAAGGGTCAAGCACTTTATTACAAACTGACTTAAAGTCCCCTTGTCAGAAATTGGGGGGAGTTGATGCCCACTGGGTTAGATTGGAGTGTCTGTCTCTCTTAGGTCGGTGGCCAGACATAGAGAGCCAGTTTTTGTGGGACTTTGGTAAGGTCATTGTGGTTACCACCCCTCACCCTTACTCTTTCAAAAAAAGATATACAGGGAGTCTTTAATGACCACAGAGAGTCAGGAGCAAAGTTTACCTTCACATTCGAAGATTGGAACCTTCTACAACACAGGACCTTCAATAGTGCCCTGGTACATTGGTTTTGCATTTGGTCCAGGTGGAAGAATTCTCCATACTGGCCCACAATCACTTCTGTCAGTGCCAACTTATGGCAGGCTCACACAACATGACTTTCAAAATCCCAAAATTGCTGTACCGCCAATCTATTGTTGACCTAGTGGTGAAAACAGTACACAGTTGAATACAGACGGTTAACAAGTTAAAAGATCTTTAACATTGGGGATCCCAAAACTCCATCTCAGGAAAACACGCCAGAAGTAACTGTTTATTTTTTTTGTGCTCATTTCTACTGAAAAGCCAAATATAGGGAGGAGACAATGGTTGGGGAGAGGTGGGCATCAAGGATGGTCTGAGGTGAATAAAGCCCAAATAATAGTGCAGTGAAAATGTAGCTAGCTAGCCTGTGAAAATAATCGATTTATTGAACAAGGTGTGTCTGACGAAGGCTTCTTATAAATCCTACTTCCTCCAAATTTGTCCCAACTTTTTTGAATAGTTCACCATTCCGCGTTTTTCTTCCATGTATTTTAGGATATTTAACTCCTTTAGTTGCGATAGCATGAAGTTGGTCTCCTCATCCGTCCAGAAATGTGTTTTTTTTGCCATAATACTAGGGAGGGCAAAATGGAGCTTTAGAATGTCACCATCAGTGTATGTGCGTGAGCTTGACAATGCATTTCTCACAGAAAAGGTTGTTGTTTTCGCCTTTTTTTAGTTCATGACAGTGGTGATAGAAGTGACAATAATTAAGTGGTCTTTTAAGTGGTAAATTTTTGGCCTATTGTAATCGACCCCCAACCGCATTATCTTGGTATGTTAGTCTGACACTGAAAAAATCGACTTTGTACAATTTCAGTCTAAAATGTTTAAATGATTTTTAAAAGTCCAGTTTTAGCTGGACTAAAACAATAAATCAACTTTTTCAAACATTGTGTAAACCCACTGAGTGGCAAATACTGTACACTCCATTACTAAAACTTCCCCATGTGTTTATTCTGAAAATGAAGGAGAAGTATAAAAACTGTTTATCAAAAGAAATCACTTGGGGAGCTCCATCGTTAGGCTCGTTAGAAAATGTCTGTGTTTTCTGTGGTCTTTTTTCTTGATGAGTTGAATTCCTGGAAGAAAAGCCTGATCAGAGGTGTTTTCTTTTTCCATTGCTTGCAAGTTAGTGTGGTTGACTCATTTGAACACCTTCCCCACAGCAGTCAGAAAACTCAATTTTTTCCCCATTTGTGAGACCAGAAAGCCTTGTTTATTGAAAGTACTTCCATTTACTTGCTCCTGTGACATGAATGCATAGAAAAACACACCTCACTCAGTGCCAAGCCTTGTGCTTGGTACAGGAGAGCTATGGAGTTTTGAAGACTAAAGGGCAATTAATTCTGCTCGCTACTGTGCGAATCCTGAGAATACTATGATATTTAGACCCAGAGTGTCGAAAATAGAAAATATTAAGTTTAAAGAGGCATGAGGCCATATTTGTTCATGTCGAGTGTGCTTTTCTTTTTACTTAATTTTGTCAACTTGTACGATTAGTACACACATTTCATCTAAACTGCTCATTGCAGCTTACATATACAGGTGCATACATGATGGACAAGAATATTTAGAATTTCAGATATTCTGAAATGCTTTGCATCTTGATAAGTAATACAAATATCAGCAACATCCAGGGATTGTGAAAGAGATTTAGGGCTCTATCTTACACCCGGCGCAAAGCGGCGCCAAGCGCAACGCAAGTGTCTTTGCTAGTTTCAGACCGACGCAGTTGTCATTTTCCTGTCCAGCGCCCATGCTGTTTAAATAGCAAATGTACTTGCGCGCATCTGAGCACCCATGGTTGGTCTTAAAATGAGGTGTGGTCAGGCCGGGCGCATTGTTGGCGCATTGCTATCTTGAGGCAGCGGAAAGCAATTGCGCAATTGACTAACAGAAGCCTGGTCTTAAGTCATTGGCGCAGTATTTTCATGCATTCTTTCCTACTACTTGGCAAATCCGCCATTATAATAGCAATCCGCCAAAGGTGCAAGCGCACCCGGCTTTTAAAGGGAATGGGAGATGACACTCTGATTGGTTTATTTCATGTTACGCCCAAAACACACCTATGATTAATTAAGAGACTAAGTACAACCCCTTTGAACCATGCGCCTTACTTTGCGCTCAGATTATCTGCCGTTAAACTAGCAAAAGTGGATTTGGACACGCCCTAAATGCACTTGCGCCATGTACTTTAGACCGTGTGCTTAGATCGTTAAAATATGGCCCTTAATCTGATGGGCTCTCTGTGCATTTCCTTACATACTGTAATTCTGTTAAATCAGCAGTGTTGGATTCTGGTAATGCCCAAACGTAGAGCGAGCAAACCATTCTTGGGCAGGCTGAAAACCCAGAAATAATGGTATGCATTCAGGAAGAATGAAAGAAGGGCAATTTAGCCTGTCCTTGTAACTGCTTTTAACTAATAAGCTCTGCTTGGAAGGTTATATGGCATTGAAGATGTTCTTCTGTAACCCTTTGTCTGTGTTTATGAAGCCGTTGATCTGCAGATGAGGCCTGTTTTTGTTTACACTACACTGGGTGTAATTAAAGTAAAGGGGATCAAGCGTATGTTTTCATTTCCCAGAATTCAGAGCAGTGATGGCTGCATGCCACTGGGATATTGGCCGGGGAACCCTCCAAATTATTGTGCGCTGACAGCCTCGTCCACACTCTTTCAGGGCCCCTGAGTATGTGCTATCTGAAGCTTTCTTAACAGATTGACATAGCAGAGGGGCCATCCTACGTCCCCGACGCTAGCGTCCTGCTGAACTCACAAAACGTGCGGCGTCTTCATAGTTGAAGTTGATGTAGAGTAGGATTCAGACATGAGAGATTCTGAAACAAGGAGGAAACGCATCCCTGAATAAAAATGTCAGGGAAGAGAGCAGGCGGTCTAATGTATTCAAAGGGTGTCGGTGACTCCTTCCTCGAACGGTAAGTACATGGCTTTACCCCTGTAGCATGGGTGTGGAGAAGAGAACTGGAGCTCTGGGGGAAGTTGAGCGCAGGAGGAAGGAGTGCTTAATGCATCAGCTGGAGCTCAGCAGAGGAGATGAGACAGGGAAAAGGGAGAAACACCCAAATGGAGACAAGCACAGGAGCTAAGAATAGGAAGCAGGTAAGCGCAAGCAATCGCAACGTCTGTGAACAAATCATAAGTCCTTGTGGTAGACTTTGAGCTCTCTGGTCCACCAAAAAGTGGTGTACAAAATATAGATTCCTGAAAAGGATATTCATGGATACACTTATATAATATATCTGAGTACGTGTGTGTGTGCATGTGTTTTGTACATTGCACAAACCCCACTGCTGATTCTAGGGGTGGGCAATATGACAAAAATATCATATCATATGATTTTTTTTCAGGCATTATATGATACGATATAATCACAATTATTTTTCATGTTGGTATTTAAGACTATTTTGCAAGTGAATGAACAGTGAAATCAAACTTATATCCCTATTTAAAAATATTGCCTTTCAAGGGAACAAAACCTAAAAGAAAAAGAATAACAGAGACAATTTTAGCCAAAGTACCAAATTTTAATCTAGTGCAATTCTGCAAAGTATTAACATTCAACAATGCTTTCTCTTGAGGTGATTAAAAAGGTTTGTCGTGTTGTCATCAGATGTGCGAACATTTTGTTTGTAAGCTGTGCAAATAACGGTGTGTTGGTTTTGAAAAAACCCAAACCAGTTCCATATCACAGACGTCAAAATTTGTTTAGGGACCAACTCCTCCGTAGTGTCAGCCATGCCGCTATGTTGTCGAATAAACAAGCACAAAACCGTCCAGACCCACGGCGCACCTGTACTAACTATATAGCTAGCTAGAGTGAGAGCACCTATTATCGACCGCCCGAGGAGGGGAAGTGTATCAACCACCTTAACCGGTAGTGTATTTACTTCATATTTATTAGCGAGAACTGGACATCGTTACCTATTAAAATGTAAGTCCTGTAAAAAAATGCACATAATAAACTTTCTAAATGTAAAAAACCAACTTCATACATATACATGTAGTTATATTAATACAGTCTTATTTACAGTATCAACTTTAAGGCAAGCAACACACTCGGAATTATCTCATCGCGACCCATTAAAAGCAATGGTGCAGACATGGTTAATAATTCCAAACTGCTTTCCTAACGGCTATTTTGCTTCCTGAAATTTGGCTAACAACTGAGAATATGTACGGATTCCTAGACGTGCTGATAGCCACCACCCTTTCTCATATTAATCTCAAATACAGAAGATAGGACACTTCTACAGTAGCCTATGCTAGCAAATTTATGTCAAGTTCCATTCATTTATATGGGGTGGTCGATACACGTCCCCTTAGCAACCAAAAGCTAGTGCTGGACCACCTCTGACTTATTTGCTGGCACAGAAAAAAATCGCGAAAGTACTGAAAAAATTGATTTTAGGTTTGGCTGAGAAAACAACGTTGGATGCCATGTATGAGCGTTGTCAGTGCAACTGATAGAATGTGCAGTTTCACTGTAGCCCGATACTCCCAATCTCTCTGGAAAGGCAGATCGTGGAGAAATTTTAATCGTTCACAATCTAATATCGTCATATCGCCCACCCCTAGGTGATTTGTGGTATGTAGACCCCCAGTTCTCCTCCGAAACACTTACTGTCACCAGCTGCTTCTTTTAACCCTGCACACTGCAGGCAAGCTCTCATTGAGCAGAGTCAGAGGAAGACCTTTCATATGCTGCTTTGATTGCAATCTGTGTACCTGATTGACCAGCAAGGGTTGCTAGATAGCAATGCATGCGGACTCTTATCTGACTGAACTAACATTCCCAGGGCGATTGCACATTGCCACACTCTGCGCTGGCACGGTCCAGATTAAATCCGAGGCTGTGAGGCTCCATGCGTCACAGTGTGGTGCCTTAAACATGTTTTTGTTTAATCTATATTATTTTCTGAGCACTGTGTTAAAAAAAATAAATATTGCCATTGTGATGTACAAGATATCAGATGGTGAAAACCTGCTTAAAAATTACAAATTTATTTCTAACTTTCTGCTTTACAAACTTACGGGTTTTATTTTCTGAACAATTTGCAGGAATATTTGGTTTACAACTGTCTCCGTCAGTTCAGTGTGGATGTAAATCTGCTAGCTGCTCTGCACAGTTAACACTGCCCAATAGGGGCGTATCCCAAACTAAATGTGATGTTGGCATAGTTTTTCTTATTAATTTGCCTCAACTTAAAATATATGGCAAGGCAGCTTTCTAAGATGTCAAAATAAAAGTTCCACCTACTGTGTTAACCATGGATTAATGTAGGTTTTGAAAGTTGTTATTTTGTGTGAATTAGCTTGGCAAGTTAATTTTAATTATACTGCCTTGAATAGTCTTATCTAGCCTGCTATTTAATGTTTAATTTGGATTCTAGGTGGTTAGTGGTCCTTACGTTCAGGTTAGTATAATCAGCTTCTAGAATTGAAATCAAATGCTAATTATATGTCAAGCCAGGCACTTTCTAAGGCTAATTATGTAACGAACTTTTCATGCCATTTATGATCTCTAGGCTAGGATAATTTTATTTTATTTTAAGTAACTATTGGCTTGTTACAAAATGAAAATGTTCATAAAGTGCAGGTTATAATTGTTTTAGTATTCCACATCTAAATTGATAACCTTGATATATACCAATATCACATTTAAATACGTATAGTGCGATAGTTATATCTAATGTGATTTCTCTTTCTTTCTTTGCTAATCTCAGGCAATTTGATTTATATTATTTCTTTACATTTTGAAACCACTAAAGACGAAAAAAGTCCCCCTGGTTTAGAAGTATGAAAGTTTGCAAGTTGGACAAAAATAAAGTTAGGCATTGCCATCTGGGCTACAGATTTGTGAGCCCCTGTACAATGAGCTGTACACTGCAGGGAAAGGTACACTTGCATGGAGATTTGAACAGGAATCAAAATCAGGAAGTGAACACAGTTGACACACTGCACGTCACAAGAGTGTGGACAGCCGCTACTGACAGTAAAGCACGGGGCCTTAACAAGACAGTGTCCTTTACCAATGGGTTACCAGTCATTTTGAAATTCTTAGCCTTCTGTCAACAACCACTGGTAATAACTGTGGTGCTTCCTTGCCACCTTTCTATAACACTGCTCACTCAGTTCAAGTTACTTGCTAAAGAGTGACACTCAAATGTTTGTGCCAGCACAACCTGGCATCAGAATGCTTGCTAGCTAATGTTGTCTTTGGTTTCTGCAAGGCCTAATAAGTGCTGCACATTATTTCAGCATTTCTGTTTTCGACATTACCTGACTGAAATGGCATGTCTTAACTGGGCGACATGGCTCAGGAGGTAAGAGCGATTGTCTGGCAGTCGGAGGGTTGCTGGTTCAAACCCCAGCCTGGGTGTGTCGAAGTGTCCTTGAGCAAGACACCTAACCCCTAACTGCTCTGGCGAATGAGAGGCATCAATTGTAAAGCGCTTTGGATAAAAGCGCTATATAAATGCAGTCCATTTACCATTTACCATTTAACTGCAGTGCTGAGCCTAATTGTGATGAATCAAATTAAACAAGATTTTCATCGAACCTGATACAAGTATCTGCAAAAGGACACTTCTTTTGCAGTTACTCTCAAAATTTACAATTTTCATTAAAAATAAGGCAGTGAGACATCACATGCGAGGCATTAAGTTTTCCTGCATTTAGGGCAAGGTAATGTTCGAGAAGTGCAGACCGAATAGAATTAAAAGCATTCTGGAGCCCTTGGACAGCTTTGGCATATAAATTGATCTTTGGGTTGGAATTATTTAAAACGTCAGCAAAATAGGTGGTATAAATCATAAATAATACTGGATCCATGATGGCACCTCAGAGAGCCCTTAGGTGGCCCTATGTCTACTTAGTCACGTGTAGTTTTATTTGGATGCTTGTTTTATTTTCAATAAAACTTTTAATTCTATTAATAAAAATAAGCGGGGCTGTCTGGCAACCTATCAGAAGCATTACCGTGCAGCTTACTTGTGATTATATCAGAATCAGAATCAGAATCAGAATCAGGTTTTATTGCCAAGTAGGTTTACACATACGAGGAATTTGTTTTGGTCAGGTGGTGCATAACAGTGAACATAAAATAAGATAAATAAAATGAAATAAACATAGTGCAATAAAAACATAACAGACATAAAATAACATAAACATAGTGCAAACGGTAAACAGTAAACAATAAACAATAGTGCAAGGGGATAAAGTGTTATAAGTACAGGTGCTGTCTGTTTGGTGTCCGTGGGGGTCAGGATAACAGTACAGTATCAGTGGGGGTCCCGGGCCTTGTTGATGAGGCCAGCTGCAGTCGGGAAAAAACTGTTCTTGTGTCGTGAGGTTTTGGTCCTGATGGACCGCAGCCTCCTGCCGGAGGGGAGTGTTTGAAAGAGTTTGTGTCCAGGGTGGGAGGGGTCGGCCACAATCTTTCCTGCCCGCCTCAGGGCCCTGGAGGTGTGCAGGTCCTGGAGGGATGGCAGATTGCAGCCAATCACCCTCTCAGCAGCGCAAATGATACGCTGCAGTCTGCCCTTGTCCTTGGCAGTGGCAGCAGCGTACCAGATGGTGATGGAGGAGGTGAGGATGGACTCAATGATGGCAGTGTAGAAGTGCACCATCATTGTCATTGGCAGGTTGAACTTCTTCAGCTGCCGCAGGTGATGTGTCTCTGCGAGTCACATGGAAACTGTATGGTCTTACTGCTGAGTGGCTGTCATGTCACACAACAGATATGAACAGAGGTACTATAGTGACAGAAACAAAGCCTGTTTTATTTTTAAAATAGATTTTAACAATTTTAATAACATGCATTCTACATCATTTACAAGCATGAGACTTCCATGTTCTCTATCTTGTTCCATCTTGAATGGTTTGGATTATTTCAATATTTCAATTGAAAGTTATGGAAAACTGATACTTGGAGAAGTAGCTGGGTAATATTTCATTAAATTTCTAAGACTATAGCTATTATAAAAGCACCTACTGTATACCTAGCTTGATTTGGCTGAGGCATTCCAATTAGTATGGGAAGAAGGTACATTGAAAAGATAAATATGAGGAGGCATTTATTGTTTTTGCTTGCCTTAATGCTGAATGGAGTTTTTTCTAAGCTATACACTGAGAGATGGTTAAGCTGCACTATTACTGCTGTCTGAGCTTACATTATTTAATGAGAGTAATTTCAGTAGTAGAATAGAATAAAGTTGAATCAAACTTTATTGTCCAACAAAGGCCGGAAATTTGCCTTTGCTCTCGCCTCAGGAATAGAAAATACATACAGTACATGGAAACAAAATACAGTGAAATTGCACAGAAATCACACAAAACAACAGTTCTTCTGGTTTTGTTCAATTGACTGAATGCAGCTGGGACAAAGGATCTCTCATAGACATTCATTTTGCCTACTGGCACTCTGAAACGTTGGCCCGAGGGAAACAACTCAAACTCATGGAGGCGGTGACTGGTGCTATTTACTATAGCCAGAGCCTGTGTGCTGCAGAGTTATACAGGTCAACCAGTTGCCTTTACAGTTTGCCTATTATTTTTCCAGCTATTAACAATTTTAGCTAACTAATTTCTGTACTTTTTGTTACCAAACCAAACACAGATTTAAAAAACAAAAAATTATTTCCACCAGGCATAGACCCTCTGTAAGACATCCATACTGATGCAAAACCCTCTCAGTTTCCTGATTTAAACACCGTTTTAACATTGTCTTGCCAGTATTGATAAAATCAGTGTAACTTGTAAAGCTCAGCTTCTGATAAATGTCCTTAAGTACTTATAACCATCCTCAATCTCTACAGGTTGGTTACAAAGAGTAAGTGATGTGAAGGATTCATCACTACATCAAGAATAAGTTGTTTGGTTTTCTCCATGTTAATCAATAAGCCACTGGACCTACACCATTGTTCCTGGGAAGAGAACTGGTCAAAATATTCATCTATCACCATCCCCGTGAAAAAGGCCAACAAATCCTCCATTTTCTGTTCATTTGTGAAATTAAAAGTCGCAGACGTCACATGATAAAACGCAGCCTCAAGGGTCTCCTGTACTTAAAACCACCTCATCAGAAACGAGTCCTTTGTAATGCGCTCTGTGGGCGATTGGTTAAAAAGTCCTTGATCCAATGCGTGACATTTTCATTTACATCCAGGTCCAGGAGTCGCTGCAGAAGTACGTGTCTCCATGGCATTAAAACCTGAGCTAAAATCAATAAATCAAATCTGTACATAGGTTTTGTCTGTTGTCGATGTTTGGCCACCATGTTAAGCATTGTGAGAGTTGCATCCTCAGTGCTCCTGTGTGCTTTATAAGCAAACTATAGTGGGTCCAGTTTGTCTGCAGTGGATGAGGCCAAAGGGTTACTCACAACTCCCTCCATGCATTTAGCCAGTATAGATTTCAAAGCCGCAGGGCGAAAGGCATTTAAGGTTTTGGCCCCTGGCTTCTTTGCCAGAGGAATGATGGTTGACACTTTCCATGATTTTTGGTACAGCCATTTAATTAAAGTGGGAAGAGTTGGGTCATCACCCCTCTCGGCTGGTTGGCTCACACTTTAAGCCATGTGCCTTCCGGGTCTTAATGACAGAGAGGCAGTGACAAACTTCTCTCTCTAATAGCTGCATTTTGGAGATCATTGTAATGTTATCTCATGCAGTCCTGATGTCATAACTAAAATTAGCTGCAACAAATCTGCCACAAAACAAGTTAAGAACATTAGAAAAAGAAGGGCTGTCCATTAAAATGTCACTTTGATTCTTAGGCACTCTCCCAATCATTTTGTTAAGCCCCCTATGCCTGTTTGGGGTTGCCTATCCTTTCCACTTTGTTTATAAAACAAAAAAATTGTTTTAGCTTTCTGGATTTTAAATTGGAATTCTTCCTTTTTATCCCTTATTTGTTTTACCGCTAAGGAACGGTTTTTGTCATTTAAGCAAAATTTCAGATACTTTGTCACCCAAGGTTTGCTTGAAAATGTCTTAATAGTCTTTGTTTGTACAGCAGTGTCCTCACAAAATCTAATATGAGGTTATACAATCTGTCCATACATGTGGATCATAGCATGAGTCAAGAAAAACATCTGCCAATCATTACAGTCCATAGGCCTCTGTTACTTTCTCTGTTCCATATTTGAACCGTCTTTACTGCGGATTTGTTCTTTTGATCCCACTGCCTTTGCTTAATAAATGAATGTAGTGGTGGTTTGATTTGCGAATGGGATGTCCACACAGTCTTGTATGCATTCTCAGTATTACTGTAGTACATGTCTAGCATGCATTTGGAGCATGTGGGACAGTCCACATATTGTTGCCATGCTGGAAAATGAGATATACGAGAGGGTATTAAAATCTCATTGAATGAACTCGGGCTGGTCAGCTGATTGAGCAAGTGCGCTGTCCTGCACTCGTGAGTTAAATTAAACTTGTGAGGGAAAATTAAAAATTGCCTGAATGAAACAGTCAGGATTTTATAATGCCTGATGCATGTTTTTTCTGGCAATGTCTTTGTGAAGCAAATGAGATTTCTCTGCCGGAATTCCTCCTCGTACTTTATATAAGAGCCGGTTCATCCATCTTATTATTAAGTGATCTAACGTTTTACCGGCTGATCACTGGTCGTGGGTGATGATACCCCTGCCTCCTCAGCCGGGTTCTGACTCCCCCTCTGGTTCTGACTCCCCCTCTCAGTCCCCAAACAGTGTCAGTTTAGTGTCCATAAGGATAGCAGAAAGTCTCGGGAGTAGGTATCATAGCACACAGCAGTTGGTATGGGAGCACTTTCAGGAATTATGGATATCAAAACGGTGAAAGTCCAGAAAGCACACCCAACTCGAACAACAAACATTTAATGACACTGGCACTCAACTTAAAACCACTTGCGTTAAAAATATTACAAATAATGCACAAAACTCACAAAAATTTGAAGACAGGTGGAGGACAGACAGCAGCAAAGCCGCGCCCCTCTGAAAATTCTACCTTCACTCTCCTATCAACATGGTAATTGGTGATACCGCAGTTGGGAACTCCCACCTACTTTGGATCAAGCAAGAACTCACTGAAGGTCATTGAAAAAGAAATCGCTGGTAATTTTAGCCAAAAATATATATTTTTTGTAAACCATGTTCATTCGAGGTCAGAATTTATTGTCAATTACAGCCAATTTGCTGTTGTTAGATAAGATGCTTTTAAATGGTGTTAATTTGAATTTTGTTTTTTCTTTACTTTTAAAATACAATTTCATCTAAATCAATTGCTTTAATAAGTGTTTTTAATAAGAATTTTTTTGACATAATTGTCATTAATCACACCAAAGCCTGCTAGTAACTTAATTTTTTTATATTTGACAGCACTAGTTTTTACAGATGTAACCTTAGCGTGACTCCATGTTTAGAAACTGAAGTCTTTTTTATGGGATCAGAATCATATTTTATATGGATTTCTTTGACTTTACCTCATCATAAAAATTTTACTTTGAATTGTACTGTTCTACCAAAAATAAGTGACCACCATAATGGCAACCTTCTTCTTTTACCTTTCAAGCAACTAAACTGAATGTCTTCTCTCTTTGAAACAATAGTCTCTGGACTTGTGTGTAGTAGTAGAGCAACCAGGGTTTCTGGGAGGTTTAACTTGGGTGGTGCAATGTGGTTATTTATCTGTCACTTAGCAAAATTTTGTGGTAATCTGCAGTAAAGGCTGATTACATTGTCATGGTTGTAAAATATTCTGGATTTGTTTGGATTGTAATGTGTGTGGTCATTGAGTTAGTAGGGGAAACTCAGAGGTGGTCTACATTCTTTCATTCACCTTTAATTGAGGAGCTAGTCATTTCACCACTTCCAGCTATTATATTATATTATAGTAAATCTTTTTTAATGCTTGTCCAGTTACCAGAACTTTTACAAATGCTTCATGGTCTGTCAGAAGGTATTTGTCGGCAGATTTTTTAAATTTATTTGTTTGCCATTTTCTCCCATTTCCTCCACAATCTAGTCGTTATACCAATTCCCCATGTGTATCCTCTGTCAGTCTGGGGAGGGTGTAGACTATCACATGCCAGCCTCCGATACGTGTGGAGTCGCTAGCCGCTTCTTTTCACCTGACAGCAAGGAGTTTCACTGGGAGAGTGTAATGCGTGTGAAGGTTCACGCTATCCCCCCCAGATCCCCTCCCTGCTGAACAGGCGCCCCGACCAACTAGTAGGAGTCGCTAATGCAATGATCAGGACTCATACCCTCACCGGCTTCCCACCCGTGAACACTGCCAATTGTGTTCGTAGGAAAGTATGACCAAGCCGGAAGTACCGCTGCTGGGGATTGAACCCGGGTGGTAGGGCGAGTGCTTATACCTCTACACTACCCAGACGGCCCTTTTGTCGGAAGATTTTGAGTTCTACATACTGCTTTTTACAGAATGCAATAATTGATGCTCATTTCAGTGAAATGAAACAATCATTCTTGCCCCTAGATTTGAAATTCTTTTGTCCATTTATGGTTGTCCATCTTCTGAGATTGTACACATTAAATTAATGTGATCAATTCAGGGCCAAAAACAACCTACTGTGATAAATAATAATTTAAATGTTGAATCAGTTTGTTTTAGTTGTATAAACAGCAGAGGGTTAATTCCACAGGGTTTTGTCAAGGGGTCAGTTGCCCTGCGGTATGTCTCTTCATATAAGCTGTTAAGAGATCACAATACAACTTGATTTCCAATGCCTGTTCGGATGCTGACCAGAAAATTAGAATGATAGGAATTTTATAGATCAGTGTTCTACATTGAACTATTGCTGCTAGCATTTTCGTGTGCTACAGATGTTGGGGGAAAGATCACATTAAGACAGGTAGCCTAATAAAGTGTCTCTATAATACTCAAATAAACGGTAAAACTGATTAAAAACTAATAAATTGATATGGTTGTAATATTTAGAAATGTTTACATGGATTTGCTCCACTAGTTTCTTGGGGAATTCTGAAGCATTCTGAGTGTATCAACTGGAGGAGCTGCTAAAGGCTTTGCCGAGTACCAGTGTGTCGTAAGGAGTCAAATGGCCATCTCTGTGAAAGGTGTACAGATTTACTCCCTGATCACCTGAATATTTTGGCATGATTTTGAATAATTAAAATTAGGTATGAAAGGTACATAAGTATTATATAAAATGAAATAAGCAGCAGTTCTGATTATGCCTGAAATTTAAGCCAAACCTGATGTGAACTGAGGTAGGCTATCACATCTGAACCTATCCCAAGCCTGATATAGTTTATTATTCGTAACATTCCACTCCCTCAACCACCTTAAAAGTCTTGCAATAAGATTCAGGCTATGTGCAAAATAAAATGCACTGATGTTTCATTTGCCATCATTTGCCTGCATTTCAAGCAAAAGAATTATAGCTTGTAGTCTTATGAGCAAACACATCAGTTGTTGATGTATAACCAAAATAGACATTTTCTTATCTGTGAAATATGCTCAAATGAAATTGATTCAAATAGTTATGTCAATTATGTAATAAGTAAACTACATGCCTCTTCTTCTCTTTAATTGCTACAGTATTTCCACAATTAAACTGTACTGCTTTATGACTGCTCAAGTGAAACCACAGAATTAACCTGGGGTATTGGGCTGATGCCTAATTTGTTAAACATTTCAAAAACAAAAACGTAAGCATAAGCCAAAGCATAGCCAAAATGCTACTTCCCAGGTTCACTTCTGCTTCAGTAATCTATGTTCATTTGCGACTTTTAAGAAGTAGCATTATACCTCGTTCTATTTAAAAGTAATATTAAATCACTCAAAACACAGTATAGCCTTGCCACAAGCAGAGCTTAATGAAGCATTCTTCATTGAAGCAAATGAAGCACACAGAATAAAATGGATCCAATTAGTCTAATGCTAATGCATCATCGCTAAATTATTCGAACTCAGTCCAACCAGACTTTTTTCCTTTTCTTTTTTTTTTTAATCAGCTCTGATGTAGGACTGGCCATTTGTAGAAATTAATAAACAATTAAATTGCTGTAATAATCAGTTTCACTGTTTTTATTAGGAACACTGAATGGTATGAAATATTGAATAAGCCCTACATTACAAAATTGGATAGTCTAGTAACCATGAACCCTAATGTACAATCTGAAAATGTTGTATTTTTTTCTTTGTTGGGCTATGCACTTCTCAATTGTAGATTTGCAATCAAAAAATCCACATGTTTAAAGTGGTGCAGTCATACCGCCATGCACCGTGTTTCTGCCGATTGGCTGAAGCTGAGCAAGTGGGGGCTTGATCAGTACTTGGATGGGCGACTCTATTGCTGGGAAAACTCTATTGCTACTGGAAGTGGTGTCCGTGGGCCAGTAGGTGCCGATCTTCCCTCTGGTTGAATGATCTCCAATGCCCCAGTGCCGTAATGGGGACACTGCACTGTAGGAGACGCTGTCTTTCGAGTGAGATGTTAAACTGTGGTACTGACTCGCTGTGGTCATTAAAGACCCCATGACACTCATCAGAAAAAGTAGGGGTTTCCCCAGTATCCAGGCTAAATTCCCAACCTGGCTCTCTCAACCTGCCACCTAATCATCGCTTAATTTAATTGGATAAAAAAAATTGTTGTCTCCCTCTCCACCTCAGCTGATGTGAGAAGCATTCTGGTGCCAAATGGCTGCTGTGCCATGAGGGTGTTACACATTGGTGGTGGTTGAGAAAAATTTCTCCTTCATCACTGTAAAGCGCTCTAGGCGTGTGGAAAAGCACTATGTAAAATGCAGTGCATTATTATTATACATTTTGGTTTCACCATTTAGGAATCTTAGAAGTTTTTATACGCTTTACAGACAACCCTGGCCTAAACCTCCACAGGACCAAGCCTCAGGCAACAGTGGCAAGGAAAAACTCCCTGTAACAGATTGGAAGAAACCTCTGAAAGAACCAATTATGGTGCCCTGAAGTAGGGGACTATGTATAGAAAGTGCTGTAATTTATTCTTGGCGTATCCAAAATGGATAAAAAAATACCAATTTAATAAAAGCTGGTTATCTGCACTTTAACCACATCTGAACTGTTTGCTTACAAATCTAAAATTGTAAAATTGTGGAGTACTGAACCAACTCAAGAAAAAATATGTCTGTCCCATGAAGCTCACTGTGCGTATAATTTGTGCACAGGTGTTTGAACAAAATACAAAGCGCTACACATGTCAACAATTTTCTCTGATTATTAGGGATAATGAATCCCTAATGAACCCTTCTGGTCTCATTAGACCAACCCATTCATTTTCAAATGGCTTTTGATAATGTGTTTTGGGGGAAACAATGAAAAACCAAAGTAGAAAACTGATCAAATTGTGACAAAGGCTATTCATACGATCTAGGCACTCAAGTAGAATAATGTAAAAGCCTTTATGGTGGCATGCATAATGGGGAATGACACTTTTTTTTGCAGCAGTAACTTCATAT
Organism: Anguilla rostrata; assembly: GCF_018555375.3. Taxonomy (NCBI): domain Eukaryota; kingdom Metazoa; phylum Chordata; class Actinopteri; order Anguilliformes; family Anguillidae; genus Anguilla; species Anguilla rostrata. The sequence goes on along the minus strand of NC_057936.1, from coordinate 38,696,582 downwards.
TTATAATTACTTCGAGTGTCAGTGGAAGAGAAAATGACTGTGGCAGGAATAAATTAGGTTCACGGGATTTGTGTTCAGAGAAAGCCCTGGTTCTTCGTGAAGTGGGGTGCCCCATAATGACGGTGGAGACTATGGCCAGGATTGCCTTGGGCTTATCCTCAGTTTGCAGCAGCGTAGAGTACCCTCCACCTCATTGCACAATGGTGCCTGGATGCACAGTGCCTGCCTGCAGTTTGCCCCATTCACCTGCACAGGGTGCGTCGGTGGACTGCAGAAGTGAAAAGAACTGGCAGCTGCCTGTAGGCACATATGGGGATGTGCCATTTTGTCTGTGATCTACAGAATGTGCCAGTGGTGGGACAGGAAGTTTCTGTTACAATTTATGTGAAAGTGAAAGATGTGTGTGGTCACAAGTCACATGGTTTACATACAGCCCAAGTGTTTATGTACAGCCCTTCATTCTCCATAAATGGTCAGAAACTCCCAGCGTGAATCTATTTTGTATTTACATATCCCCATACGATACAAAATGAAGGAAACAATGGCAGATCGGAGTGTGAAGAAAAAAAAACAAAATTTCTCAAATTGTGGTACTTTAATTTAAGATGTTTAGAAGATAAAATAAATCCTCTTTTGGCAGCCTGAGTGGTGGTTTGTGAAACAAAAAGAAACATGTGGAGGGGCAGAAAGTCTCTGTGGCATTGAATGCTGTCAATTCAGACGTGTGCACCTTACAAGAAATAATAAAGTGGTCTTCGGTTTGCACGATGATTACTCCTCTTGATATATGCAGTGACCAATTTAGTATTTGGCCACACGTGAAGATAATCAGGGGAGCTGGCGTAATCATCTGTCCAAGTTGGCTGGTGTAGTTCTGTCTATATTGTGTATACTGTCTGTATCTGAAGTAATTCCATTTCTGCACCATGCAGTGAGGAAAAAGTGTATTGAATATGGACATTTAAAATAGACTGTAATTTCACTACTTTATTTGAGTCAAACATTACACCGTCATACCGGAACAGCAAAATCATGTTTCTAATCATTTTCTCTTATGTTATTTCGTCACCAGTGCTATTCGCCAAATAGGCTACAAAATCAGCTCGGTCTCCCTGAAGTTCGGTGTACGCCAACTACAAAGTATGCGGGGAGTACGCACCTTCTCACATCAAGTGTTTTTTGTTTTTTTTTCCTCCAAAAATTGACTACAGACCTCTGCTTAGAAAGCTGCTCAGCATTCTTTTTATGCATACACACCCTTCATACATGCGGCACCTGCTCTTGCACTGTTATGCTTATTTTCTTTAGTTTATGCAATAACGCATCAAGCTGCTTGGCATAAATACAGCAAGCCATGTAGCAGAATTATTCAGTGAAAATGAGATCAGCAGAAGGGGCAGAGGGCAGGCAATCTTAATGTCAGCTTTTTTTTTCTAATTTTATTAATTGACTTTATTTTCTGAAGTGTAATTTACAAAAGCACCGCATGCTGTTAGCCTAGCTAAAATGGGAAAAATCAGTCGTTTCAGAGGTTTTTTTCCAAACGTGCTGTTTTTTCATCAGTCTGTGCAGACAGGCATTGAACGCACAGAGGACCAAGTTCAGACAAGTTCTTCTAATATTTGCAGTATGAGCTTACAAATGCTCCATTATGAATTTAAATCTTTGTTTCATCATAACTTATTAATTTAATTAGGCTAGCTTAATTACGAGGCACTCCTTGAGGGATCACACTGCACCCGCTTTGAAAAACGGTCATCTCGAGGACGGAATGTTCTCTTAAGCTGGCTAAACAGCTCGCACATGCTACGAGTTCTCTTTTGATTTGACTTTAAGCATAATCACTAAACACCGGCTGGTTTTAGAGCAGAGACGTGTTGAAACGTCAGCTGACTGAGAACCAGGAGAAGTAGGTACAGATGCATCACATGCTTGTTGATTTCAGGGGTTGGAAGTGCTCGCATGAAATAGGGGACGACCTGTTTGACCTCTAAAGGACCAAAGTGGGGGGTTTGTTTGGCACTCACTCTGCCCAGGAAATACATGAAAATTCACATCTTGCATTTTAAAATATGTAATTCTTCCATTTAAATGTTTCCATTTCAGAGGGTAATAGTGGTGACTGACCATTTCCAAGATTTAGCTCCAGCCTTTTTTTAATGTATGACATTTAAGTAGGTTTGTGCAAAGTAGTCTCCCCTTTGGCGTACTCTCCAGCTATACATTCAGGGAAGATTAGCATTATGGCCTCCGTTTCTTTCAGTGTGTTTACTGTACCAGTGGAAATGCTTTAAAAAAAGACCACACAATGTCGAGATGCAATCATGAACGACGAAATGTACAAATTGCACGGTTGATGGTTCTGGAAAAAGCTGTTTGAGGTTTGCTGAAATGATTGAATGTTAAATGTTGGCTTGTTGTAATGGTGTAGGATCACTTAATTTTGTTGAAAACCAGGAGTGAAGTTTTTCTTATCTAGGTAGATGTTTTCAGGTTTACAAGGCTTTGTTATTTCAGAGAGAATTCGGCGAGAGACGCAGAGACTGGAGGTTATGCTACATGTGTGTGGCATGCACAACACAAATCTAAGAACACAAAAATGTAGGAATCTCAAAAAAGATGATTTTCGTTAGCAAAGTTATTTGGCAACTGTAGCATTAAACTGGAGTTACCTCATGTCCCAGCTTTCAGCTGCTTTGTCTGAGTGGCAAATCCGAACAGCATTTATTTGGTTTTCGGGAAATTGGTCATGAAATTACTTTTTTATATTACATATTATTTCTTATATGTGTGTCAATATCAAGAAATAGCTCCCACCCCTTCTCATGTAGCTTACATTTTGTAGTCCATTGTTTGCTCAGTACACATCTGTAATCAGAGGCAATATTTTTAAGTCTTCCCTTAGTGGTAAATCCAGGTCTGTGAATATGACCGTTAACGTTGCATTAAAGCTTATGGGCCATGACAAAACGTGTATGGCATTATTAAGGTCTGCAGTAAAATTACAAAAACTGCTGAGTTGAATGCATCATACCTCTTCATAAAATCTGTCTGGTTTTGCCCATGCAAAAATGTGGCAACCCTAATTAAGACCCTCTCACCTTTTGTATAAATGCTATTTTGCGTCTAGATTCTGAGAAGCTTTTTTGGTGTTGTCTTCTGAGATTTGTCTTACATGCAGGCATGTTGTTCTTAAAGGGTCACAAAGGTATTGGCTTTCCTGATAGTTACATTTTAACGTCTCCTTGCCTGTGGCAGGCTGCATGCTCCACCCACAAACAGCAGCAGCACAGGAGAGTAATATATCTGCTCCGATTGGCTGCGAGTGTGCCAGCAGAAAGGGAGGAAATGCTGACCCTGAGCCCCAGCGATTTTCAGTTCTTGAGAGAGATACACAAACAAGATTAAACACTTTGATTTAGCAAGCTAGATGGCTATATACAGTATCTTTAGTGAGGAAGAGTTACACTAACGTGAACTTGTACGATGAGTATCCTCGATGTTTCGCTTTAAGTCTTTTGTCATTGAGATACCGATTGTCACACTCACGGCCTACCGTTTTAGTGACATTCTGGATCTGACAGATTTCTTAGGTCATTTAAATTTTTTATTTTTATCTCGGCCACGCGTTAGCACGAAGGAACGAAGTGCGCGTATTTACATGCAGTTTTTGTGAAGGCGTCGGGTTTGGAGGGCGGGGGGGGGGGAGCTTGTGGTCAGCCGACGGCAGTCATGCGTCTGAGCTGCAGCGGGGCACCGGGGCGCTGAGAGAGCCGAGAGAGCTCTCCAGTTAAATCAGCGTTCAAACGCACGGCGGCACAAAGGCGCTGCGGGACCGCTTTTTTTTCCTCAGCGTGACTCGGCTGATTGAAATTTCTAAATTAATTTAAGCGGCGCTCCGCGGAGAGCGCCGGCGCCACGCAGCCAGGGCCCTCGTGGAGCTCGTCTCCGCGCAGCTGCTCTGGGCGTCATTAGCGACAACACCGGCAAACCCCTAGCTGAAAAGGGGGGGGGGGCGTGCACGCCACACTGTGTTTTCAGGCTGTGTGCAGTGGAGATTTAAATAGGAAGAAGTGTGTTGTACAATACATTTTTAAAAGCCATTTTGCTCTCTCTGTGCAGACCGCTTGGAAATCAGTTTTATGATGATGATGATGATATAGTGTGTGTGCGTGTGTGTTTGTGTGTGTGGGTGGCTCACATCTGCCACCATCCCCCCCTACACACACACACATTCCCTTTCTGTAAAAAAAAAAAAAAAAAAACTCCATTCTGGCACTTTTTGAAATGGGTCTTGTAAACATGACTCAGCCGCTGAAGCTGAGCTCATGCTCAACATGAGCCGCAGAAGCTCAGCTCGCGCAGTGTGGAATTTTAGCACTACCCCCAAGCTGTGGTTGTTGTTGTTGTTATCTTAGCGAAATGCACGTTGCAGGAGATGTATGGATGGGAAACAGATCTTGATGGCAAATGTTTCCTCACAGCATGTCATCAGAGGACAAGACTGTGGAGGCCTCTGACCAAGGACCTTCGGCGCTCCCCGACGACGCCGGGGACATGCCCGCGGGCAGCCCGGCCGCCGCAGACAGACGCCCCCGGGGTCGGCCGCGCAGGGATGTCCTCGCCTCCACGCCCAAGCCCAGGAAAAAGTAGGTCTCGCCTTTCCCTTCTCCCGGCTGCTGGCCGGCGGGCAGGTTCCCTCCACTCGGGAGGTTTTTTGGGCCTGGCGTTTTTGGGCCTGCGGGTTACAGGGGAGGACGGGCGAGCAGGTGCTTTCTGTGGGTTTGGGTGAAACGAGAGGCAGAATGTGCAGTGAATGGAGGAGTGGTGGGGGTCTGGGGGTGGGGGGGGGGGGGTGTGCAGGTTTAATGAGCTCTGATAGAGACTGGAAGCCAGGATGTCATTTTGGATCCCCCAAGGTCTCCTCAAGCTGAGGTCGGGTGAAGACAGGTAAACGGTGGAATGGTGAGCAGCGAGTCATAACCGCGGTTCTGGTCGCCCTGACGGCCTGCTTGGACGTTTTGAGGTGCTATTTGGGTGGTTTGTTTGTGATTCTTCATGGTGCAGGGAGCCGATGCCGCCCAACCAACTTGCATTTCCACTTCACTGCAGTGCCATTCGAAATCTCGGTTGTTGAACACATCACATATCGAAATCATAGCTAGCGCTAGAAAGGAAGACATGGTAGGGATGGGCAGTCTCATAGAATTGTGAAAAATACCTGCTTGTGTGCCTAATAGTCGGCAGACCCGTTTCCATCAGGTCCCGTTCAAAATACATATTTCTTGAATAGATAACGCAGCCGAGGTTGCCAGTTCAGCAGGGGCACTCCCTCTGCGTCTGTTAAATCAGACCTCGTTTATTAGGATCAATGAATTATTCAATCTGCTAGCATTTCATTTCCTGTGGGGCCTCCAAGTGAAGACTCTAAAGCCGTAGAGGGGAAATGTCTTGCCTGCCAGATAACCCCAGCTAGCCTGATATCTGTACATCCTGGGATCCCCCGCGCTCTCACCCCTCCCCCTCCCTCTCGTTATCAGAGTGGAAGGCGGTGGGTCAGTGTGTAGGCTACGCGCTAACAGAGAACCGCGGGGCGCTTTCTCTGAGGGAGTGGGACGGAGAGGGCGCCGGGACAGGAGGCTAGACTTGCTGAAGACATGCTGCTTCGGGGTCAGGGAACGTCTGAATTTGCTTCATCCATCCGTGCTTCACCCATCAGTGCTTTGTGGCGGCAGCAGTACAGAGGGTGAAGCAAAATAATGTGATGGCCCAGTTTCCACCTCGTCCATCTGAGGCTATTTCGGGCGGCAGTGTTGCCGGTATTTAAATTTTGGGGTGGTCCGTAATTTCAAACTGAACGAGCAAAGTCCAGAGTGTGAACGGACTGTTAGGGGAGGGGAGGGTATTGCTTTTCCAGTGTCGTCATCTGTGTGCGATTTCTCGATCAACTTCCCCAGTTTGCACGTACATTAACAGTGTCCATTTTGGTGGTTTCGCACCCGTAACCCTCCCTCCCCCCCACCCCCGTAGCCTCTCTGTGGTCTTAAAAAACTCTTCCGTAGTGTTATTCTGTAGAGGCCAGGAGGCCGTGTTAATTTACGCCTCCGTAGTGTGCTTCTGTTGGAGCAGTGAGCCGGTGGAATTGACTGTTTTTATATGGATAGAGGTAGAGGAAGACTGGAACCACCGAGAGCCCTTTTGTGCTCTGGAGTGCGAGGGTGAGCGGCAGGTCAGCGGCTCTCTTCCCCGCTGGCCTACGCGGCGTCTCGGCGATCGCGTGCCGCTCCTCACAACCGCGCGGCCGTAGGGCGGGTTACAGGCCCTCCACGCCGCAGGTTGATAACAAGTCGCAGGCGAAGTCGAGGCCTCACACTGACGTATGCTGCACCTTTCGACAGATGAAAACCGACCTTGTAGAAAGATAACCGGCGGTCCTGAATGCGCTCGCATAATTTGTATTAGTGTTCCGATGACATCATTTCCGGTGTTTCCCCCGGAAGATGTTTTGAGGTAGGTAGGTGCTGACTGTGGTTGGTGGGGGGAGTTCTAGGAGGAGTTAAGATTAAGCTGCCTGGGGGGGTGGGGGGTGTTGTTGATGTTCAATGTTATTTTCACCAAAAGATGGAAAATATTTAGGTTAGTATTATTGCATCATCTTCGAAAATGTTAAGTGCTTTTAATTCTAATCACACATAATGGTATGCTGCTGGGCCTGATACTGGCTTCTAATACAGAAATTAGCAATTGGTAACACAATTAATTGCTTTTAAAAGATGGCGGGTCCTTGTTGCATCGTAAAATTTAATCGTGAGCCCATTTCCTGAAATTGTTATTGCCGAATGCAGCGAGCACCTATTTCTGTGTTTTTCTCTTAACGACAGGGGAGGTGCTGTGTAATTCAGGGCGGGCATATCACCTCTCCTATAATGTGCTGGGGGAAACCCTGATTTTGATGGCTTGAAGTTAAAAAAACCAGAGACCAGAATGGAGTTTGTCACGTCGTTCAGCTAATAGCTTAGTTGGACCTTTTTTCCCCCTCAGTCTTGAGAAATGAATGATGCTCTGTCTACAGGTAGCTGGCCAAACGGAGGCCTGTAGCCGAACCATGAAGTCAGTGCTTGCAGAATGCCTTGCTTGGAACGCCACATCCGTTGCTCCACAAAGCATGTGGCACGTTAGATGAATTGCTTATAAATTCGCATTAAAGGTGTTGGCTTGCTCGACCTCCTAAAAGGTGGTCATGCAGACACACGCATACAAACACATAGCTGTTGCTGTTGATGTTGTTGTTGGGTTAGGATAACGTGCTTTGTTGGGGAATATGTGTCTGTCCCAGCGTGGTGGCGCTGCCACGGAAACCGCTGATGTCACACACACCTCGTCCCTGCCTCGGCCCCTTCCAAAGCTATATAAGTTATAACTCGCTCTGCTGCATATCACTGCTGGACAGGAGGATACAGGTGAAACTGCTGTCACAGTGCTGCTATCATGCAGACTGTGGGTGGATGTGCATTTCTGTGGCCAGGTGAAATGCAATCATGTTTGAGTACTAGGCCTATTTATATGTGCTTAACCAGGTTAAGTGCATGTGTGTGTGCAGGCATGATACACATGTATGTGTGTGTATATGTGTATATATATAGACACACGTGCATATCAATCTGTGTACATTCATGTATACATAAATATATTTGTAATGCACATGAACAATTTTACAACTTTATCCTGCAACTCACTTGAATTAAAAAAATAAAATAAAATTAACTAGTCACGATACGTTATACATGCGTATGCAATGTGCGTGCATGCGGTACATGAACGCGCACACATTCATAATCGCACAGCAGATATTTAAAATGTGGTTTATTAACATTAATAAAGCTGTTTGCCTATACAGGTAGTCAACAGTTCAGGTTGTGTGTAGTTGAGTGTCTTGGGGGTGTCAGTGCCAGTGGAGATCTTTGCTTTGTTTCTGTTATTGAAGCTTGGCCTTCAGTATCTCCTGCGAGCCTCTGTGCGTTCAGGTTGCTGCCTCTTTATTATTAACTAAGAAAGGGAGGGGAAAATGTTGTGGGTGGGCTGTGGAAAAAGATGCTTGTTACTCTGTTTTTCCTGACGATGCTTGTCAGTTGTTTTTTGGGCTCAAGTGAACAGATATCTGGGTGTATAATCTATGTGGAATAATGTGTGAAATCATTTTTTTGACATGCTGTTGCCAGTTTATTCTTGCTGTCTACTTGGTGTACATAGCACCAGCCACGTCCTATTGTTTGTGATTATAGATAGTGTAACCACTGCATTGCTTGGAAAAAGGTTTTTTAATCTTGGAAAGTGACCATCAAACAAACATTTCATCTTGTGAAATTTTCGTAAAATACTTGATGTAATAATTCTCAAAATTGCTACGTGACTAAAACATTGTCATGTTTCATCTTTTTGTTAGACAACTGGTGAGTAACAAATTTATGAACACCTGAATTCTGTGATGCTCTTAATTAGATAGTATCTATAAATATAAATTTACTTCAACTTGCATTGGTACCATAGTTCAGGGGGTACCAGAATTCTGTCTGGGGGCTTTTTAATTATTATTTTTTAAAATTATTCATGTAAGAAACAAAATGTGATTATTGTTTGGTGAAGGTGGCTGGAAGATTTTTAGTGCTGTTTGAAGTCTGAGACAGTGGAAAGCTACAGGCTGATGTTATGCTTCTGTACTTCAGCTGAGATGGGAGCACACTGCACTGAGGAAGGTTTCCTTCATTGCTCCTCATCACCTGGCTGCTGCTTCCTTTTGCCGACACTTCACTGTATTGACAGAGAAGGCACATGTGATATTACTACTTTACGTCCTTGGTTTTGTTGCTGGTGTTTGGCATGCGTATTTATGAATCGCAACACAGTTGTGCAAAAAACTCGCCCCCCAGCTATGATGAGATTCCAGGTCACAGTGAATCGATTTCATTGGATAATGTATTTTCGCGCAGACCAATCGATGATTCGACAGGTTTTTTTTTTTTTTTTTTTAACTTGTTACTGTTGCTGCTCTCCACGATACAGCTGCTTGCTGTTGGTGTGCAAGCATCTTTTTTTTCAAAGTAGCACCTTCTGTCTTCTTTGGTTGCATTAAACAGAGCGTAGGCAACATGTTGACAAAGCTGATGGGGTAAAGCATGTAGTTACAATATGGTCACCCCAAATGGTTGTGTCCCCATTGATAAAACTAAAAAAAAAAAAAGCCGCTGCTGAAGTTGTTATTGACTGCTCCAAGGCCTAGACTTAATGCTAGTAAGAAATGAAAGCCTATACCGCCACCACAGCCTGCCTGCTTGTGCTTACATGTACATAACATTGATGGCACAAATGGCATACACATATCTCAGCCTATTATAGCTCAAGCCCCCATAAAACATTTCTACTAAATGTGAGATACAAAATGGTTATAGTAGGCTGCAGTGGGTTTCAGCACATACAGGCAGGCACCCTGTCTAAGAGTCTAGACATGTCAGTCGACAAATATATTTATTTTTTATTCAAATATAGGCTGTATACCTGCACTTAAGGAAGTAATTTAACATGCCTGACTAATCAGAAACACCTGCGCAGCAATTTGTCCCAAACATTATGGTGTCCTGAAATGGAGGAAATGTGTCTAAAAGTGCTTAGTATAGTAAGTTCTATGACTTGCCTCTTTCTGTAATCTTGGGCGAATAAAATTAAACTTTTATAATGAACTAGCTAATTAGCTATTCACATTTTTCTATTTTCTCACCTTGTTGAGGAAATATTGAGTTTGTCAGCCGTTTCCCTGCTGTTTACGAACTGTCCAATCAGCACTCTTGTCTGTGTGAATGATGTTGGCCAATGGAACTGCTCTGCTCTGTCATCAACAGCTAAGGGATGTGGTTATGGCAGAAGTCGGGTGGGGGAAAAAATCACGTGCTTGGCATCGGTTTATTGGCCGTGAAGTGGCCCTGTGTTTAATGTCCTGCTGGTGTCATATAAATCTGACCCCATGGAAAACCAACACCAGGGTCACGTTTATATATAGAGAAATGACCCCCTGATCCATTTTTATAGTATAGAAAATTGACCTCCCAAATGGAAAAATGACCCATGCATTGTAGTATAATGAAATTTAATAAATACTCACAGTTTATCCGTGGGTTCACTTTTCTGTAATAGAAAAATAACCCAAGGGTCACTTTTTTTAATCTGTCTCCTGAATGCACAGGAAAAGTGAACAGACACTGGCCTTGGCCCATCTGCTGTTGTGTGTCGCAGTGGAAGGCTTCTCAAAACCACTGGCTCTGCAGTGCGATGTGCTCCTCGGGACACTGACGAAGCATCAGAGGCTGTTCTCTGAAACTGAAATGGTGTGGGTTCAGTTGGATCTACGGTGCCAAGCATATATAAATCTGCCTTGTGAAACACAATGATTTGGCACATGCTGCAGATCAATCTAATTAGTCCTCAGTGAAAATAATTGCATATCACAGTCAGACTCAGTTCATATAGACAGAGCAGTGTTAACTCAACTGTGGGTGGCTGCTTTTAGGGGAGTTCTTCTCCACACTGTTGTTGTCATGTTTTAATACATGATCTATGCTCATGGCCAAGTGTGTGCGTTCAGAAAAGCCTTAAGCTTTTTGAAGGAGCTGGAAAGCTGACCAGCTGAGGTGCATGCTGGGACAACTGAGCTGCTTAGAAGGGGGTGTGCCCTGGCTCAGCCAGTGAATCCAGGCCAGGTTTTATCTTTTTCCCTCTGCGTTGGAACTACTTGCACCAACATTTTTTTTTTTTTTTTTTTTTTACTCTCTCATGCTCTCTCTTGCTCGCTCTCTTTCCCTGCACTGTATCACGAGAATTATAGTGTAAGGGTACTGGGGGGGGGTTGTACTAGAGCCTTTTTTTAGTTTTTGTTCTGCAAAGAAACGACAGACCGGGTTTCTTTGAATATAGAAGCTGCCAGTGCAGAGCTCACGGTAGCAAATGTGTGCAACCCAGCATGAAATATTAATGCAAACTTTTAGGGGCAACTTACATCCGCCTTTGCCTCAGCCATTTTGCAAATGCACGCATGTTTTCATATTTTTCTTGCATGTTGGTGTGTGTTCCTGTGAGAGAAATGCTGTTTTCTTCTGACTTTATTTTAATAATGTGTTGTTTTGTTGAGCTAGCTTAGGAAAGGGTGCTGTTTTTTTTTGGTTTGGGGGGGTGGGGTGGGGGGGGGGGGGGGATTGTCTGTTTGGGAGATGTACCGTTGGCTTTGATTTGGGCTCCCGTGAAAAATTAAAAGCCAAAGAAACAGTCTGCGTACTTCTGAAGACCCGCCCATTTGAGCATGGGCCTTTTCAGGCTTTTCACCAATGGCTATCTTCTGTTTGTTTACCATAGCGTTACTCATTATTCCAGTGCTTGTTCACGCCTCTGCTTTTGGATGGGTACAAGCGAAATCCAAAAAATGCATGGATTGTGGGATATGAACATGAGGTATATATTAGTCAGGTTCAACAGCCGGCATCATATTGAGCATGTCTCTCTCTGAGTCTGCATGGGCTTGAGAGCAACTTCTGAAAGCTTAGAGAAAAATTTTGCAGGAAATAATAAAACGCATTAATTATAACATATTAAATGCTTTTATTGATTTACTTATTTACTTACTAACTTGCTTACTTTAGCTCCTTTGGGGGAAATGTGCAGATGTAATTTGCAGTACATGGCAATGCTTTTTAAAGGAAAAAAAAAAACGTGGTTTCTGAAGGTGCTTTGAGTTGGTGTTAGGTTGGCTCTCCATGTCCCCAAGTAGTACATCCCTGCTTATCCTAAAAAACATGCTGTTTCTCAGAAGTTGAAGCTTGTGAGTACGGTTACCATGGTTATGATGATGCACTATGACGCCATAAACTGAGTCGAGAGAGAGAGAGAGAGAGACAGAGAGAGAGACAGACAGAGAGAGAGAGAGAGACAGAGAGAGACAGACAGACAGAGAGAGAGAGAGAGAGACAGACAGACAGACAGACAGACAGAGAGAGAGAGAGAGAGAGAGAGAGAGAGAGAGACAGGACTTCTGGTGACCTGAAGTAAACCTGCTCCAGGGGTCAGTACAGTGGCCTGTATTTTCATTGATATAGGTCATTGATCAGTGCGTGCAGGCACCAGCGTCCATCTCGGGCCCGAAACCCAACCCCACATATCTGATCACCTCAGCCTTCAGCTTCTAGCAGTGGGGCAGGGCAGCAGGGGCACTGGTGACAGAGCCAGCAGCACTCGCATATGTAGAAATCGAGCTCAGGAAACAGAAAACCTTTGTGTTTGATCCTTAACTCGATGTTCCGGGGGATAAAGATGTTTGTTTGTTTGAACTAGGGCTGGGGCAGTGTACCATTTTTTTTTTTGGTATGACAATGTGAATCCATGCAACTGTTATGCAGGTTTGCAATATCATCATCAACAGTCTTTTATATAGTACAATGTCTGTTTTGTACGGAACTTGCACTGTTTCTTTTTAAAACATGATACGCCATTGCAAACAACAGATGCGGAGAACTATGCGTAAACACATTGCGCTTTTAAATTATTAAGGAATACCTGGAAATAGCGCTGCAGGAACCTGTTATCGTTATAACAGTCATCTTTCTTTTCTGTGATCACGTTATGTGTTTCTTTTTTTCAATCATATGGAAGTCCTTGCTGCTGAGCGGATGTCTCATCAACACCCAGTAGATTGGAGTGGTGTTTTAAAAAAAGAAATGAATTCATTAAATCCATTTTACGTGGCCTATTATTACGCTTTTAAAAATTCCGTTTGAGCAACTGAATGTTTTTCTGTTCCAGAATTTATCTGAGGCCCTTAGTAATTAATCAGAATATCCGGTCTCTCCCGCTTAGCTTACATTTATGTACTGCCGTACACGTGTGCGGTTGTATGGGTTTCAGCTGATATTTGGATGTCAGTTGAAGCTGTTCAGTTCTAGGGCACCTGCATCCTCCCAGTCGTTAAACGTGCAAGTGCCTGTTTGTAAAATCTGCTCCCTAATGGCTTACACTACTGTCCTGTATTCATGTACAAACATAGGGATGTGTTACAACTACACAGCAGGGGTCACACCAGCTTTCCAAAGTCTGCTTTTTCAAAAGAAGACCTTTAATATTTCTGCACTTTGGCAAATTTCCCCTGCATTTAAAACACTGATATTATTAATAGTTATTTGAAAATCAAACATGCAATGCAATTCAAGCAGAGTGCTTATATGGCAATCAGACATTACACAAGTACTTGCGGTTTCTGTCCACGATGAATTTAACTCTGTTGCTTCTCAACTGTGGCAAAGGTAGCCGAAAACAAAAAATGACTTTGAAATCTGACTCTAATAAACATTTAGATTGTTAGCTCTAAATGCGGTAGATAGCGAGTTGTCACACCTTGCTAGGGTTAGATATGCAATTTATCGAATGTGTGAGAGCGGCAGCCATCTTGTCTGCATTAGTATGATACAGGTATGAAATGAATGTGCGGTATACATTTAAGTGCAAGATTAACGCCATGGCAGTTGTGGGAGCCTACGTTTTGGGTAGTAAGTTAAGTTATAAGTTAAGGCCACGCAAGCCTGACTCAGAGGTTGAATGCATCAGATTACAAAATCACTTTCCCCTCAGTGATGCCTGAAATTTGTTTGACTTTCGTGTGTTTGGACGTGCTTGTCTTGTGTACATGTTCAGAGACTAAACCAAAAAGCCTGCCATTTTAAATAGGCTCATTAATGAGCACTGTTGTTGTTGTACCAAATTGCCGAAGATACCAAACTTTTGTGCTTTTTTGTACTTAGGATACGGTCATGCGAGCCATATCAATCAATCCATTTCCCAGCTCATTATACACACAGATATTACAAATGCGCACATCTTTTGCTAATTAATAGACATATCTCCGTTTGAAGTTGAATTAATCAATATAGCTGCATTTTTATGTATATATCTATCTGTGTGTGCGTGTGTATGTGTATTAGGGGTATGTATAAGTTTTTTTTCTCACTGTGTGGTGTGACGGTTAGATCTCAAGGGGTCAATGGTATTAATTACGAAAACATAGTAATAGTACTGTAATAAATTTGAATCCATAATTTCTTTCCCTGTGTGAAAAATGCTGTGTTAATATGGCCTTTTTAAGATTGGTGTACTTCAGTTCTCAAGTCACTACTTTTGGTTTTGCAAGTAACATGGCAGGTCATGTTGCAGCTGCTGCAATTTATGTAATCTGTTGAAATACAGTTTCAAACCGAAAGTTTGTATTTTATTGATGCTCATGTTTAGACGTGATGGCCATAAAAAAGTTAGAATTGGACTAAAATTGCTTTCTGTTGTGTTAAAGGTGGTATATGGATGCAAGCACCTGTGGCACTTATGCCTAGCACCACCCATGACGTGACCTCTGCAATATTTTACTCCCATTTTCCTATGCTTAATTTTTTCTCTTATTGAGTGATGTGTGTACCAAGTAGGCACCTCAATAAAACACCTTGTCTTGCCTGTCTTCTCTGACTGCTTATATTGCCTTCCAATGCATCCCTTCAACAGTGGTCAGAATTGTATCCTGCCTAATCATAAATGGCATTTGTCATTTTACTTCATCAATATGAGAGATTAGAATATTGTGGCGGTTTCGCGAAGAAGCAGAGACGGAGACGGGCTTGGCTGTTTTCGAATCGCTCTCGGCGAGCTTCGCTTTATTTGTGACATCTCTTCCAAAGAGTAATTCGTAGACTGACCATCATAGCTGGGCGAAGCCTGCTTTTATCAAAACCCGGGTCGCCGTGATTGGCTACCGAAGCACCGTAGACGAACCAATCACACAGCCTTAACGTCACATCACACAAAGGTTGGACAGTTTGCATACAGCGGGAAACAGCAGCGCGAGACACGCAAAACAGGGGAGACAGGCAGGGAATACAACACAGCAGTAGTGGCTAGGTGGCTAATGACAGAAACATGACGGTGCAAATCATAAACCTGAGGGGCTGCTAGCGCTACGTAAGCGATTCCTAGCAGGCTACACACTTAAAATGACAAACAAGTATTTACATGATCGCGGAGCAGGACAAGTTAACCGCTAAATTATTTACTTATACACAGGCAAGATCGCCACACAGCCCCCACCTAAAGGGTCACTAGTCTCCGACGACCCACAATTTCTACGCGATTTACCTCGTAGTCGATTAAATAATTTGGTAGCCGTCGCTTCCGAGTGGGTTGGCCCATGGTGGGCTGCGCCGTTTCCTCTGCTGCCGGTGGTGTAGAGGGGACAGGGCTGCTACCTTGTCCGCCAGCTGCGTCTTTGATGGCGAGTGGTTGGTAAGGTGCGAGTCGGTCTTGGTGGAGCACCACCAGGCGCCCTCGATTTGGCATGCGCATGCGATACGTCACCTCACTCAGCCGCTCCAAGATCTCGCCAGGCCCACGCCGATGTGACTGCAGCTTAGGGGACAGGCCCTTCTTGCGCACTGGGTAATGGACCCACACTTTATCACCTGGCTTGAAGGCCTGCCCCTTGCAGTGCTGGTCGTAGGCGCGCTTCTGCCGCAGTCCCGCAGTGTCCTGGGCCTGGCGAGAGAAGTCGTGTGCCACTCGCAGTCGTTCCAGCAGCTGGCGGAAGTAGCAGGCCTCTGTACGGGCTGGTTCCCTGCTTTCGGGCGGGGCCCCGAACACCAAATGCACAGGCGTCCGGAGCTCCCATCCGAACATCAGGGCGGCGGGCGTGCAGAGCCTGGACTCCTGTATGGCAGTTCTGTAGGACCACAGGACCAGGGGCAGGTGGCGGTCCCAGTCTCGTTGGTGCTGGCTGGTGAGGATGGCGAGTTGCGCAGTCAGTGTCTTGTTGAACCGTTCAACCAGTCCGTCACTCTGGGGATGGAGTGGAGTTGTGTGGGTCTTGGCTACTCCGAGCCGACTGCAGACCTCAGCCAGCACCAGCGATTCAAAATTTCGCCCCTGGTCGCTGTGGAGTTGGGCGGGGACCCCGAAACGGGCAAACATCTCCTCGACCAGCTTCCCCGCTGTTGTTGCAGCACTTTGGTCCGGCACCGCGTACGCCTCGGGCCACTTCGTAAAGTAGTTCATAGCCTCAAGCACGTAGCGGTTACCGGCCTCAGTGACAGGGAAGGGGCCGAGGACGTCCACAATGAGTTACTCTCCTAGGCTTGTTTTATAAAGCCATGTTTCGTAGCGAGTGTTCTCAAGCCAGATCAGGTTCCACACAGGCTCCCAGTGTTTTGGCAGCTTGGCCGCACCTGTATCATTCATATTGGGTTCTGTATTATCAGTGGTTTCACTGACAACAGAACAGCTTGCGCTGTCACTTTCTCCCAGATCTTGTTTACATTTCCATGGAAGAAAGATGCAATCTTTACCTGACCCTTTTTTTGGTGGCAAGCTCCTCTTATTTGTTGAAGATGACATTATCATTTGGTTACGCTGTTTTTATGTATCTTTCCTGAGGTAAATCTCAACTGTGCAAACAAATCCACTTGTCCATTCTTGGCCATGCAGCCAGTCATATTGAGATAGCCACCAATCAAAACACAAAACACATACTTGGAATTGGTTAGGCTACTAACTGAGGGAAGTCCATATATAGCACATTGTTTTGATCTTTGATAATTTCCAAAGACGTATCACAAAATGGAGTGCATAAGCGAAAATATTTTCTATCGTTTCTTATCACAGTAAAGTAGTTTTCAAATAATGACATTTCTGTATTCTATTTTTTAAAATATTTTTTTAGGTGGGGCTGCCTGTCACCAATTGAAGGGGAAACCCTGAACACGAATTGCGAAACTTCTTCAGATGGTCACAAATGTCTTGTATTGACAGAATTAATGCACTGCACATACTGTAGTTCTGTGTATTGGCTTTTGAGATGGCCCAGTAAAATCTGGATGTCAATAGCTCCAATATTTGTCTTACATAATGATGAGCTAATATGAGAAGTGGCTGGAAATCTTAAAACAAAATTGAATCATTCAACTTCCAATTGGCCTGCCAACATTTTTCTGTGTAATTTTGATTTCAGAACACTCAGGAGTTCTTTTATCCTTTTGAATATTTGGTATGGATTGGATCCTCTCAGGAACTTTTCTCAAAACATTATTGGAAGGAGGATGAATAATGTTTTTTGAGACTTGGGTGGCAAGTACTTTGTGTGAAACCTGGGATCAGAGTGCCTCTTTTGAGTCATTTTGACCCTGCATGTACCTCCCTTAAGCCTAGGTCAAAACTTCTTGGTATGATTATTATCCTAATGGGATCTTCTAAAATGTTAGCCAAATAATATACAACTCTGTAAGATATATTTATATTTAAATTTTTAAACTAATATAAATACACTTTTTTATTCTACCAGTTAACTTGAATTATTTATAATACATGATTTTTAGTCTGCTTATTTTAGGCTTGTTTTTACTTTGGTTCATATTTGATTTGAGCTGGGGTGCAGAAGGGCCAGTCTGTTTCAGGATTTTGTGCCTTCTACTCTTAATTACTTCATTAGCTTAAACCATATCTTGGTCTGGCATTTGTATAAGCAGCATCTACATTCGCAGTCTGCACGTATAAGATTTTACTGTGCTCAAGTACAGGAGTGAACCGGTGTAGTTCATAGAGCTGTCAGAAAACTAGAAGCAAGGTAACTGGAACAACAAACCAGCAGGCAGACCGGCGCTCCAGGACCGGTGTTGTGCACCCCCGGGTAAGACTGTCCATTACTGAGCCGATGGCCAGTCCTGAGCCGATTCAGCAGGGCAGCAGTCGCGCTGGCTCACGAAATGCTGTGTTTTTGGAACGCAGGGAATTTCAAAATCTGCGTTTTACCCTGATTCACTGTGTTCTGGGAAAAAAATGTCTTTTTATGCCAGCTCAGAATAATAGAACAGCAATTGTATGTCATTCATGATTTTATTATGCTACTTGCAACAGAAGTGGAATGAAATAAGCTACAAATAATGTTTTTGTGTTCTTATCAAAATGAATTTTTGCACCCAAAAAACAACAGGACAACTCCATTTTTATTTATTCATGCGAAACAAGCTACCTTTGTGGAGTGGAATGAACGATTAGATAGTGAAAAGTAATGATTAAATGAACGCTGAATTAAATGTTGAATCAAATTAAATGTTGAATCAAATAAAGTACAATCAAATTACATAATAATGAGCTAATATAAGGGGTGGCTGGAAATCTTAAAACAAAATTGAATCAACTTCCAAATTGGCCTGCCAAAGTTTTTCTGTGTAATTTTGATCAGGACACTTTTTTATAAGGAGATCTTTTATCCATAAAGTACAATCAAATAAAATATTTCGTGAAATAAAATGCAATTAAATAAAATATTGAAGTGTTAATGTTATGAAATTAAATAATCCCTTGCTGATAAAATAAGATTATGTACAAATCATTTTAGCACTGACTATCCAATCGCCTTGACATTTATTTATTCACTAGCTGTTTAATCAATTCAGTGCACTGCAATTCAAATTGCCGCCAGTTCACTGCTGTTTTCACAACCATGTTTATCAATTCGATGCAGCTTTCAACACCACTTTTATCAATTTGAGTGCAATTTCATATGCCAGTGGAATGGCCCACCAACTGGCATAGCTATGTCTATGCACTGGACGATCAACAATTGATCAGGTTGTTTGGACTATCCATAGAGTGTGTATAAGAGGATAGGAGGGGCCAGGCGGTGAAGCCTGAGAAGTAACAGGAAATGGCCTCTACTGCGCATGTTGAGGGCAAAAGAGCTTGCTGCCCATTGAATTCAGTGTACAAAACTAAAGTGATTTAACAGCCAAAGAAAACTTCATCGTTCATTTTTTTGTAATCGTAAATTTAATTATGTGGTGCAGTTTGAACCAGTGGTTGTTTTGGTCCAGAGATTTTGGGAAAATATTCATTAAAATTTTAAATTTATTTGATTACATATTACATATTTTCACAATCTGATTTTCACAATACCATCGGGGAAGTTTTATTTTACCGTCAGAAGTCTGATAATCCCCAATGAAGCTCCAATGCTTTTGTTCAGTACAGGCTTACTTCCAGGGCTTCACAAGCTTAGGTGAGGCATGCTTTCTTGTCTAGTTAAATATTCATGTCTATGGCACCATCCGGCTGTGTTACGAAGTGTGCTTATGATGCGCAACTTTGGGACTGTTTTTTCCGAAGTCATGTGTGCAGTTTCTGGTCTGTTTTTAAAAATCTGGTCGCTTGCTTGGAAATGTAACAATAGTAGGGTGACCAGACGTCCCCGTTTTCCGGGGACAGCCCCCGTTTTTGGTGCCCTATTTTCTTTTTTCCCGGGGAATTAACTGAACAACTAGTGCTACTGATTAGTGCTACAGACTGTCTTCACACCTGACTCCCAGGTAAAGGGAGGCTGGAAAACCAGCACTGAAATCTGGTCACCTTAAACAAGCGACCTGTCTTTTTTCACTTTTTGGGTTTCTATTTTTCAAGGACATTTGCTGGCCGAGATGATTAATTTAGCTATTTACCTAGCTAGCGATAGTTGAGTGCGTGGATGTAGGCTACATTGCTGGGTGGAATAATTTGAATGACACTGGGTGGAACTGTGAAACTTCCCTTTAATTAATAAGTGGTGTTTAAAGCTGCATGAAATTGATAAACCTGGTAGTGAAAGCAACAATGCAGTGATAAACGCAGTAGCGTTAGGCTATCTTTAAAATGCTAATATAAAATATATATTTTCTGCCATTTGATTGAGTTGGCCTGTGATAAACCTGGCTAGACTTAGGCCTATCCAGGTCTGCCCATTGTTATGCACTTGGCAAGCAAGCTAGTGTGTGACTTTTCACACACTAGCTCACAATGTTACCAACGGCTATGTAGATATGATCAATAAGCAACACAAATGTCTGACACTGGAAGATGACTGCCTCAAAGAAACAGGTGTAATTATTTTGTTGTGGTTGAAATGTGGGCCATCACCCGTTGTAATCTTCAAAAATAAGAACTTGGAATAACTGCATTTAGAATGTCGTTTTTTTCGCCCTGTGATTTTGGCTGTTTTTTCTGCGTAAAAATGCAGATGGTTAACGAGATCTCTGAAGTGAAGATTAATGGTCGGTCGGTTCATTTGGTTTTCTTCTAAATTAGCTTGTCCAACTGACTGCAGCATTGTGTAAACCAGAATTAGTATGTTCTGCTTTTTCCATGTTGTAATGCCCAGTCATATTTATCAGCACAATCCTCCATTGATACAGGAGAGCTCTGACAGCCATGTGCTCTTTGCCCAAGCATGTAAAGCTGACCCTTCTTTTTTGCATTTCGAAAGTCAGATTCAGGCAGACATCACTTACAGGAAAGCACATCTTGTGCCGCTTACTGGGCATACTCGTGGGTACCCAGTCATCCAGCAGGGGTGCTTGGTAGGTTTAAGACACTGTCATTCTGGCTGACTGAATCCCTCCCGTTCGTGGGCAATGCTAGAACTTCCATCCTGCACGGAGCCTGACCATAGTCCATGCTGGCATGGTCCAGGTTCGACACCAGAACATGGGACCCATCAAACCCTAGAACAGTGCCTTAACAGGGTGCATGCCCCAACAGCCCCATCCTCCCCTAATTCTTCTGCCTCTGGTTGATCTTGATCTAGAGTTGCATTGTGTATTTCTTCTGTGTAGCCCTTTAGAAAGGATTATGCAGGCTGAGTTGGAATTCATTAGGTGCCTATGACGCATTATGGTGGTGGTTAAGCGGTTCTCCGTGTTGTCATCATTCATGATGAAATGACACGCGGAATAGCAGGAACCTGGGGTTTGAGGTTCTCCAGTGTTCCTTAGATGTTGTATATAGAATTTACAATTAAAAATTCATGGCCCCTGCTTATCCATTCATTTTTTTCATTGTGGCTTTATTTTTAAATAATTGACATATTGTACTTGTGTTACATGCCATGAGCATGTAGCTTCACATTTTAAATTCTTGAAGATTTATGTTTTATGTTTTTTTTAAATATTAGCTTTCAATTCTGATTGATATATTAATATCATTTTCATTTTCTACTGGACTTCAGAATAAAATGATATTGGTAGATAATATGTTATAGAATCTGCTGTTATCATTCTGATGTTACATTGGTGTCTCAGTGTTGAGGGATTTTTTGCATTGTCATGGACACACAGTATCATGCCCCACTCGTCCTGAGCACTGGTTCTTTTAAGGGACACATTTTGGGCCTTGGCTGGCAGAGTGGTTGGAAGGTTGTGTTCCTTCTTAATCTGTCCTGCCTGAGAGTCTCAGCCAGCCCTTAGACTCCGCCTTTTTATAAACAGTGAAGTAGAAAGTGCGGTTGGCTTAAAGTGCAGTGAACCAAACTGGTAAGTGCTCTGAATGAGTGGTCTTTATTCTGCTTAAGCTGAGGGAGAAGGGAAAGAGGGGGAGCGGGAGAGGGCAGAGAGGAGAGAGGGAGAGAGTGAGAATGAGAGATTTTAAAAGGGTACGTTTGCTCTGTCCTGTACTTGAAGACCGTCTGGGCAAGTTCTCAGACCCAGGCTGGGGGAGAGGCTGAATTATTGCACAGAAGAGATTATTCTCTCTCAGCTGCGCAGGCAGACACACCCCAGATTCTCCTCTCTCCTGCCTTTGTGTTACTCCTCATGGGCCTGTTGCAGCTTTGGCTTCCCGGCGTGGCACCGGAACCAGGAGACCCTACACACGCGCGGTTAGGCATCGGAATGCACGTGTTCCACGCGCGACAGGGTGTTCCGCGGTGGCGTGAAGAGGCTGGAGCGTTGAGCTCTCTGTGGGGAGGAGCATCCCCTTCCCATCTGCAGTTGTGCGTTCTGGAGCAGTGGGCCATGCAGTGGAGGAATTATGCTCTGCAGGCTTGGGGGCATGGGAGCCAAGTGTGGGCTCTGGACGTTCTGTGCCAGCTGCTGGTGGGTGGTTACAGCTGTGCCAGTTCTAAATCTCCCACTGTACTCATTAGAGAGCAGTGCACAAAATTCTCCTTTGTACCCCTTAGAGAACAGGGTATAAAATGCACCAACTCCCTCAAGAACAGTATAAATGTCCCCAATTTTCTCCTTGCAGGACAGTGCATAAAATTCCCTGCTGTACACCTTACTGAGCAGGTTATGCATTCCCTGACTTAAACCATTGGAGACCAGTGTAAGGTAATTCTCCGCTATGCTGCTAAGAGAACCGCGTGTGCATGGCTCTATTTTAGCCGTTGGAGAACTGTGTGTAGAACTGCCTTGCTGTACCCATTAGAGGGCATTCTTGGCACAGATGGACATAGTGCCACCTCAGCAAAATAGGGTGGTGGTTTGGTGTGGTGAGCTTGAAACCTGAAGGCTGTAGGTTTGAGCCCCAGGTTTGAACTCCTTTAGCATTGATAAAAGCAATTAGCCTGAAAGTCTGAAATAAATGCCTGGCTGTTTAAATAGATAATTGTAAAATGTGTGGTATGTTGATCACCTTGGGTAAACAGATTAATAGCAGTAATAAATAAAATGTAATGAAACTCTTACATCAGAACGGGCCCATGTGTAGACTGGATCAGCAGCAAGGACTCAGCAGAAAAGTGAGCCCTCTGCTCCTTCCTGTTATTTTAAGACTTTTGATGAGAGGTATCAGTTATGTGAGATCCCAATTTGGAAGTTCATAAACACATTGGAAATCTTACTAGAATTCATTTGTTAACACAGACCTGAGTATGGTCAGATCTCTAATGCTCTGTAACTTTTTTTAAAAATTCCTTTTTCCCTTTTCTCAAACATACTCTGTAGTGCTGGCAACCTGCTCTGTGTTTTATGAAACTAGATTCTGTTACCGTGGTAACGAACAGCTGAGTGCTGGCTGCAGGCAATGCCATGTGTCCTATTGGCTGCTTTTAGAGTCTGCGACACCAGTGTTGACAGGATTGGAGGAGACAGACGAGAAGAGCAGGGTGGGGGAAGTGGTGAGCCAGCACTCAGCTAGGGAGAGCGAGTGAGTGAGAGCACGTGTGAGTGAAAGAGTGAGAGTAGGCAAGTAAATGTGCAAGAAAAAAGTGAATGAGTGTGAGAAAGGGAGAGAGGAAGAGTACAATCTGGTGTTTGTGAGGGAAAGCGAGTGAGATTGCGAAAGCAGTTGACAGTGTGTGAGAGAAGTTGAATGAGCATGAAAGAAAAGTTGAGAGAACAAGAGAGTAAAGGAGAGGGGGAATGAATGTCACTGTAATATCTGCTTGTAATGAAATGTATTTATGTGTGTATGCACACCAGCAACACCCCATTAACTGTGCCGCTAATGCTGAGCTGGGAAACGAGGGCCAAGTCTGTTTCTGATTTTCTTACCTTAACTTCTGGCCTTAATTGCTTAATTTTCCTAACATTTACACAATCAGTTTTTTCTTTGTTGTTTCTTAAGTGCGTGAATGACAGCCAAAGACTGTTTTTGTGTCCCTATATGAAACGTTCTCTTGTGATCTAATTTACCAGTGAACCAGTGTTGGTGTGTACAGCCAGTTAGCTCGTTCAGCTAGGGCAACTGGTGGAAACAAAAACCTGCACACATACCGGCCCTCCAGGACCGGAATTACCCACCCCTGTGCTAATGCTTATTTGGACTTGTGAGAGAGAGTTTGCAGTATGTGTGGTCTGTGTCTTTGTGTGAGGCCACAGTGAAAACCTGCGACTCATTGAAGTGGAATATGGACCTTTAAGAGAAGGTTAAAAACAAGCTGTGGAGAAGGAGGTTCAGAAAGCATGCATGTAGTGGAACTCTCCCAGTCCTGGCAACCTGAAACCTAAATAAACATACTGTGGATGCACTGTGGTTGTGGTTCTGCGGCCTGGACTTAGGGGCCCATCCATGGTGCACCCTGCCATTGCGTCCTGGCAGGCAACGCAGAGTGGTTGGATAAACCCACAGCGTTTGTTCCAGAACCACGAGAGACCGTTCCTTCAATGGGTTCTTTGAAGAAGACGTCAGTGGCTGAACTTTTGAATTCGCTGTGCTAAGAAATCCTTGGGTGGTTTGGATGTAATGAGCTTGGAAGGGCCCAGATGAAGACCTTCTTGATTAAATAGAGTATCCTCCCACCCCAGAGCATGCTCAGTCTTTAGTCCGCAGTTTGCTGAATTTGTTTGCTAGCAACGGAGAGTGCTCTGCTCTGTGAGAGATTTGGTCAAAGATTTTCGTGTCTGTTGCGTGTCATGTGCCCAAGCCCAATGACACGCCTCTATTTTAAACAATTCATGTGGCAATCATAATGAAGCAGAAGTTACTGTGCAGTTGTACTGTGAAATAACCGTATTCTTCTGGAAAGGTTTTAAACTGAAGTCAAAGAATAGCTTAAAATGAGTTTCATCCATGTGTAGTTAAAGTAAATAGCTTATATTTATGTGTTAAATGTGTAGTGAAAATGTGATTTACTCATTGCACTTTTGCTTTAAAATTTAAATGCTTAAATTTCTTAAATGCTTAAAGTGTGACATTCTGTTCTGTATAATTGGGATATAAAAGTACATCTTTAAAACATTCTTAAATCTTCTTAAGCATGTTTTAAATTTGTATAACATGAAAAGTAAAATCTCTGAGTTTTGAGTGGCAGTGTTGCAAACGTGCTTTCACTTTACTCTACTGGCTTCAATTTACTTTACTCTTATCCAGAGCAACTTTCAGTTCAACAGACATGCAAAGATCAATGATAGAGGTGCAGTACGTAATTCCCTGGAAGAGGAGAGTATAGTCCCAAGAGAGACAGCAGGTGCATACACAATTGAAAACTTATCAACCACCTGAATTAACATTAAAATAAGTTACACTAAGTCACAAACCAGAACAGAACTACCTAGAAAAGCAATACATCGCACTACATGAACAATGATAAAGAACCACATGCTACAGAAACAATAAAAAATACAGCTAACATGGTGTTATTGCTCGGTAAAGGAGCTAGACCTGGGGTGACAGAGACAAGGTGTAGTTGGAAGAGGCTGGTCTTCGGTCTGTGTTGGAAGATGGCTAACGTCTCTGCTGTTCTGACTGCTGTGGGAAGTTTGTTCTTCCACCAAGGGGACAGAACAGATGAGCCGACGTGACTGGGAAGTGCAAGCTCAAAAAAAGAAAGGGGTGGGGTGGGGTGGGGGGGAGGGGGGTGGAGCCAAACATTCCAAGTCTGTGGAACATCGAGGTCCGACCAGTGTATCTTCTAACAGCACAAGTTTTATGGCGCTCAAAGAATGACAGAGTGGCAGTGCCCAGGGTGAGAGAGAGGTCACATGACAGGGATGTATCGCACCTCTGTCTTTGCCCAGTTGAGCTTTAGATAGTTATTTTTCCATCCAGCTCAGGATGTCATTCAGGCTGAGATTGTGTGGCAACCTGTAGGTCAGCTTGTGGGAAGAAAAGAAAGCTGAGTGTAGCAATGATATAACCGGCCGTGAGTGCCGATGACAGGACTGAGGGATTTGATGTAGAGGGAGAAGGGGGGGGCAATGACAGAGCCCTAGGGGATGCCTTTAAAGAGGCCGTGCTCCCCCGCCCCCAGTAACCTGGAAAGAATGTCCAGAGAGAGAGGGTTCTGTCCATGAAAGGCCCATGCCACAGATATTTTACAGACATGTAAGACAGAATCTTGTGGTAAACTGTTGTAAAGGGAGTGGAGAGGTCAAGGAGAATCAGTAGTCAGTCCCCGTCTCATTGTCTACCAAGGCCCCCCCTTCTTTTCAGTCTGGCGGCTTCAGTTTCTCTGCAAAAGCTACACATGAAGTGTACTCTTCTGACTCAATAGCTGTGCAAGTTTAAGTGGTGGACTGCTAAAAAAAAATGAACCCAGCTAGACATCACATATAATGGATAGGAGCGTGGGCTTTGTCCTGTGCTCCCAAATTGGCTGGTTGGAGGTTGCGGCGAGTAGCCAACACAATAAAAAATATATAATTTTGTTAATTAACTTTACTTTTTCAATTGAATGTGGTAATGTCTCCTCCCTTTTGCTTCCAGAGTCCGCAGCAGAGGAAGGGCTTCCGCCGATGATGACGATGGCACGGACGGAACGGAGGCAGCAGAATCTGACGACGCTCCGGAGTCAGGCAAGTCCTCGTCTTCATCACCTTCGCCGCAGCGGTTCTCGCGGTCGCCGCTGTCGTCCTCGTCATTAACGCCACGTTTCCTCTGCAGAGGCCGATCTGCGTGCTTGGGGAAGGGAGGGGGGGATGAGTTTGTGTTGTCCTCCTCGTGCGCCTTGAATTGATGAGCTGTTTAGCACGGCGCCTCTGCTCTCTGTAATTGAAAACACTTTAACATCTCCGTGAAGCTGCCCTCACTCCTCTTGAGATGGAGGGGGGGGGGAGATGGGGATGTCAGATGCCTAATGCCCTCTAAAAGCTTTTACACTCCTGTACTGCTTTTATATTCCTGTGCCCTTCTCAGAGTACACTTTGCTCTTGGAGTTTTTAACCTTTCCCCGCTTTTGGGAATCACTCCCCCTGCATTGCCCAGCTAATGCAGAAGTACATAGCAATACAAGAAATCATCTTTTTTTATGCAGTAACAGTGAAAAAAGCAACATGAGTACCTTCCTCTATGGTTAAGATTGAGTTGAGGTTTTAATTTAGAATTTACTTGGACCCTACGTGCCACTGCCTGGGAAGATATCACCACTGGAGACAGAGTTGCAGTTTCCTAAGCATTTTACTTTCTGGGAAATGTAGAAAATTGTATTTTAAGGGAAATTTGAAAATCCCTCGGGCTGGAAATGAGAGCAAACCCAGACCAGTTCAGTTGGGGTTTTATCTCTTGTCACTGCTGTCTAAGGGATGCCAGTTTGGTCTTTGGTTTTTTGGGCACGCTGCTCTCTCTGTATTCTAGGAAGTCTCACCCCACCCCGCCTTTCCACACCCCAGCCTTCTGACCCAGGTCCCTGGTTCCAGGCCCCAGACAATAACCTAATAGTATGCCCAAACTGCATTATTAGTGTGTCTGAACACTGCAACTGTGGTTTCTCAGCTTGCTTGCTAACACTGCAGAGCTGATAAGCGGCAAGGCCTGCTAGCTGTCCGTTAGCATTAAATTACACAATTCATTTAGCAGATGGTCTTATCCAGAGCAACTTGCAATATAAACTGTAGGAGAAACATGAGTACTGTATATTCAGCTGAATAATATGAGCATTAGTGCCAACCTTCCCAGACCTGCAAGTTAAGATCCAATAGCACTATGAGATGAGGGCGGGTGTAACACCAGACTGTAAACAAGTGTTTTGGCTGTGTTTTGTATTAGATGCAGGGGTTTGTGCGAGAAGGGAATTGGAGTTTGGGCAACGGAGTGCCAGGGCCTGGACTAAAAACAGTAGCTGTAAATTTACTGCGGCACACCTGGATTTGAACGTGCAACCCCATACATTAGCATTAACAATAGTTTTTCAGTGGGCATGACTGATGGTTCCCCATTTGAAGTGTCCTGAAGTGTCTGTAGAAAGCAGCTTGCCGTGATTAAGTCCTCCCCATTAATTATAGACCAGGTTTCATCTGCTTTTGCCGGAGAACGTCTAAAGGAAAGCCATCACAGAAAGGCCAAGCCCTGAAAAATGAGGATTATTCTGGATGGATTTACCTGTACTACTTTTGTTTTTTGGCAGCGTGTCCTGAATCTCGTGGTCCTCATGTTATGGTGGGAATCAGTGTTCTGAATTGCTTGGTCCTCATGTTATGGTGGGAATCAGTATTGATTCCAATGTTTTTCCTCAGTTCTGATTTGCAGATAAATGCAGGTGGTCGTGTTTAATTGAGTATGTTTTCCCTGGTGGCTGAAACTCATGTGTGTTTCAAAGTTACGGATGACTGTTGGCCGAATTCAGGTCTAAGGTTCAACTGTGACGTGTGATGATGCTCCACCCCTCCCTATCGTGGAGAAGCAAAAATACATGGCTTTGTTTTATTTATTGTAGAGCACTGCCCATG
The DNA here is from genome assembly GCF_018555375.3 of Anguilla rostrata. Taxonomy (NCBI): domain Eukaryota; kingdom Metazoa; phylum Chordata; class Actinopteri; order Anguilliformes; family Anguillidae; genus Anguilla; species Anguilla rostrata. Next base: position 38,668,614 of record NC_057936.1, on the reverse strand, counting down.
CTCAAGGCAGAGAAGCCATACTTATTTTCGTTATTTTTTGTGGAGGGCACTGTTGGGGAGCTGTGGCCCTATTTTCGAGCCCTAGGAGAGGAGGGAACCCTATAGGTTAAGTGTGCTGCTCGTTATGCAGCTATGGTGCTGGATGGAAAAAATAAGGTTCATTAAGAGGGAGCAGGAGGCCACGTCAAATTAGATAGAGAAACATGGCTAAGATTGCCTGTGTACACTGTGGTACACTATGGAGAGATGTATGGTGCCATATTGGATATTTTCCTTTTTGTGTTGTTGTGGTGGAAGTATATTTCAAATTTTGTACCAGTGTTGAAGTGAAATTGTAATGAGGTCTTTATTTATTTTTTATTTTTTAAAATTAATTTAAGGAAGGAAAAATGCCTTAATACTTGAAATGGTTGACTGTATGTGTATGTATATGGTAATTCTGTCACTGTCTATGGCGTCTTGAGGCTACTGCAGTGTATTGGCTTTTTTGTGTTGAACATTGACCCTGTGTTCTGGCTATGTCGTATTTTTAAAAAACGAATTGGTGTTGTTGGGCGCTGGTTTGTTCTCTCATTTGGAAAGCTCTTTGTGGAAGTTAAAAACAAATGTTCTGCCTTCTCCCACTTAAGTGAAAGTGCTGTGTGGGCAACTTGGATATAAAGACCGCGGAGCCGCAGCTCTCAAAGGTCAAATGTAAAGGTCGCATCATTTCCTTTTGTACCAGGTCTGCGGTTGACTTCTGTCTTTTTTTCCCCTCTCCCCTGTGACAGATAAAGCTTTTGTAATTTTGAGGTAGCCTGACTCCGTTTCCTTTTGCTCCATCTTTGCGGCAGAGATGTTCTGAGCGCTGATCCGTCCTGTATGCCCAATTGTAGCCCGCCGTGGCTCTCCAGTCTGAGCATAATGCAGACTGAAAGTGATACAAGCTCTTCCTTTGACTCATAGTGAGAGAGAATGCCATTTTATTTTGATTGTCATAAGTTTTAAAGGTTAAAGGTTTTTGAAAGCCAGCTTTTGATAACGATGACCATTTTTAATTTATTCATTTTCCATCCACACCGCTGGGGTGAATATGCCATTGGAGAAAGCTATAGTTGACTCTGGAAATAGCATAACACGAGCAAACAATATCCGGGTCAAACCTAATTTACTTCAGTGGTTTATACCTCCAGAGAGAATGAATCCACAGAGCTTCTCTCGATATGTAGCATATAGAAAAGGTGAACAAACCCAGTGGGTCAGGTTTCTGGGTATTCTACTGCCCTGTGTTTCGCGGTAACTGGAGACAAGCAGCTCCTGATAGCATATCCGCAAAATGCCGGGCCTCCTCATTATATTGCACGTGCTGAATAGTATTATTTGGATTTTTTTTACAATATGGTATTGTTAGTGGGCTCTATAGATACATTAGGCTCAAGTGGTCTACCTTGACATTGTTGAGAGAAATAATTTCACCAGACCGAGAATAGGATTTTTTTTCTCTCCAAAACAGTTTGTAATTAAATGATTATACAGAAAGATTTGTATGTTTCCACAGAAAAGGCCGTCATAATGAATGTAACATGAGGACAGGCTTTATATGTACTTGCCATGATCAGTAAGGTTCCCGTTCTCTAATTAGGCCTATTCTATGGAATGAAAGTTGAGCGGAAAGCTTCAGTTACTGTTATTTTAATGCTTTTATTGTTGTTTTACTATCAAAATGCAGCCCTTAATCAAGCATTTCATTGCTTTTTTGCTCAAATTAAAGATGTAAAACATCATTTCTAAACAAGATGGTGTATACAGGCATGTTTCCCCCACATAGGACAGTAAATATTTAATTAAAATGATCATATTTTTACACCTTCTGTTCTTGGTTAAATGAAAAAAAACACATTTCAGCACCAAACCATTGCCTGCAGACTGTACCATAACGCTCAGATATCATGTGACAACCTGTGCCATCTTAGTGTCTTAGTACACGGTTGCCTTTGTGTTTTTTAAAAGCAGGTTCACTCAAACCCTTTTCTCCCGCTCCTCTCCAGGAGAAAGAAAGGACTCTTTCGGGGAGGGCGAGGACGACGGCGACAGCGAGGGGGACCTGCTGGCTGACGGGCTGGGGGAGGATGGGCCGCTGTCCCCCATGTTCCAGCACTGTGTGTCAGAGGACTCCGCCGGCTCCTCTACTACCTAGCCAATCATCAGGCCGGGCCACATGTCGTGTGCGATTCCAAAACACCAGTGTAGGACGTGGTGTGTGTGTGTGGTGTGTTGTTGTTGTGTGTGGTGTGTGTGTGGCGTGTGTGGCGTGTGTGGCGTGTGTGCGTGTGTCGTGTTTCGTGTGTGTGCGCGCGCTTGTGTTCTCGTGAGTGCGTGTGTGCATGCGGTGTGTGCGTGTGTGTGTGTGTGTGCGTATGCGTGTGCGTATGGCAGTGTAAGCCTGAACGGGTGAAAGGTGGGTGCTCTGTGATGAGAGACTTTGTTCATGCTTTTGCATATGTGTATTTGTTTAAAGAATTGGGGGGGAGAGGTTCCTTACTGTATATGTCTGTGTACATCTGTTAAGTATGGGAGAACAGGGAAGACAATGTGTGAATTAGTATTAGTGCATGCAATATGGAAGAAGAGGGTTTGCACTTCCATCTGTACGTAAGGCGGGCGTGAGCATGTGCTTGGGGGAGGGGCTGTGTGCGTGTGTGTGCATGCACGTGCGTGTGCGCGCGTACATTCAGGGAAGCGGGCGTCATGGAGCAAGGGTGAGGGGGATGGGGTTGGTTGAGCTGCAGGACAGATTGAGCAAGGAATGCTGGGTAAAGAAGCACAGTTAGATAAATGAAGCCTGCCAGCCCCCAGCAGTGTCTTGACAGCTCCTTGACTGTGGGGCTGCTGCTGTATTTGGGGGAGGTAAGGTGGAAGAGACTCTCTGCATTACTACCAATTAGCAAGCATTGTGAGTCGCTCTGATGTGCTGTGTTGGGAGAGCAACAGGTGTAGAGTTCTTCTCACTACACGGAGACCTGATACCTTTAGCAGTCTCTGCCCTGTTACTCAGTGCTAAACTGAACATTTCATAATTGTTTTCAAAAGAAAAAAAGTATTGGTTACACTTCAGGGTTTTTCACCGCAGCGCCTAATTAGATGTTAATATTGAGAAGGCAATCTCCTGCTGAAGTCTGCTGCTGTTCCCACTGCTTATGATGATTGCCGTGACGACGGAAAGAAACAAGTCAATTAGCGGCAGTTATTGAAATGGATTTGTTTAGTAGGGATTTCTTGATTTAATTGTGTTTTTTTTGTTGTTGTTGTTTTGTTTTGTTTTGTTTCTACTGCCGATTTGCTTTGCCAATTTGAATAAGCATTAAGACCCGGTGCTGCCTTTGAGAGCGACTGTTGCGGGAACGCTGGAGCGTGCAGGCACCGTGTGACTCTCGCTGTCCTTGTGTGTGTCACCGCTTGTGTGTTTATTTAATGAGGTGCGGGGGATCTTTCAGTGCAAGGCATTGACCGAGTTTCAGCAATCCCACCCGAAAAGATTATATGCCGATTGCCTCACATAAGTGAATACTGAGAACAGTGAATTTATGATCTTAAAGGGATGGTTCTACTTTTTAATATTTGAACTTTGGTGTATGTTTTTGTTTTTGTTTGTTGTGGCTCAGTCAGTTTTTGCGTTCGATGGAGGATATCTTATACATTTACAGAAGAGCCTCATAACCCTCCAGCTCCACAATGGCTGGCCAGTGACTTGTTTGTGGTTTAAAGCAAGAAAATACAATTCAAGCAGCTTGTACCATCAGCGTTGTTTTCAGTTGTTTCATGTATGTGGTGAACACATTAATTTTTATAGCATTTATTTACAGTTACAAACATAAAAGTTAATTTTGTACTGGTGGATCTTTACTTCTTGGTTGTAAAGCAGTGCAAGCTCTTCACTTACAAGAACCAGAGAGGCATGGTTTAGATGCAACTGGCCTGGCCAATGGGATAGCTACCACTAAGGCTGTCAAAAGTGCCCTGAAATTGAGTTTGAATATTATCTTTTGTAATTAGTCAGCGTTCAAATATATTCTAATATCATTTGCCTATAATTAACAAAAATAAGCCGCTTATTGTTGGGCGCAATATGCACGTGACGCTCCCTCTAAACTGGCCTGCGCGTTATTTTCCACAAGTACGCTGAGGACATCGGTGAACTTTAATACTAGGTTACTACATCTGGGGCCTCATTTATAAAACGTATTTTAGATCAACTCTGTGACGCGTACGTAGAAAATCACGTCAAAGTAGTGATTTATAAAATTTCAACATGACTTGATTTCACCGTGGAAATGGCTGTGGCTCTACGTCAGGTCTTCAGTTGACGTATGCACTCAAGTTCATTTTATTATGAACCCACTGCAGTTTCTATAGCCTAAATGCGCAAATGAATAAAGCACTTTCTCGTGGATGTAATTTGCCACAACTCGGCATTTATTAATCACAATAATAGGAAAATGATTGTTTATAGGAAATCCCTGTTTATTTCTTAACACAAAAACTATTCAAACTATTCAAGCTACAGGTATGCTAATACCTGTAGCCTAAAACAACATAAATTACTTACTCTGCTTAGTTTGTTTAACTTCTTTCATCATCCAATTTTATCAAAATCTTCAGAACAGAAAGGAAACATAGCCTGCCATGGGAACATTACTTAGCCTAAATTGTCAGCTGACCAGATCTGTTGAACGAAGTGGAAAAAAAGAGACTGGCTCACGAGGCTAGCTGACCCATAGACATATATGTCTATGAGTTGACAAGTAACGTTAGGTGTCCATGGAGCTGAAAGTATCACCGCAGCTTATTGGCAAGGAAAACCAGACGACCAACTTGGCCCTGGGTCCAGGGCAGAACGTTTTTTGTTGACAGAGGAAGTAACGCTAGCACAGGAAATGGACTTTGAGTGCATGAACATGATTCGCCGCATGAAATTAAAACCTGTATATTCGTGTTAATTGCAAAACGCGGGATCCAAAACTGATATTCGAATGCTCAAATCTAGGTTCGAACTTAACTATTCAAAAATCTTTTTTTTTTTTCGAACTTCGAATATTTTTTGACAGCCCTAGCTACCACACTGTCTGTTCTTGCCTGTGCAGCGTAGCTTTAATTTAAACTTGCCAATTGACATTAAAGCTACAATTCTGTGTGTGACTGAAACAGTACTATTTTAGCTACATTGCCAAGTGTTCTTTATTAGAGCCTGAATGAACAGGTGAGGAGTTGCAACAGACAGAGGCTGAGAGGTCAAAGGGGGGAGGTGCACTGGCAGGTTGACAGCTCATTTGAGGACCTGTTGATTTGCTTCCTGCTTTTGTGACATTTAGTACTGCTGATACAGGAAGCTGTGCCACCTTTTTCTTCGAGTCTTATGCTGCATGTGTGACAGGAAATGGTTCCAACTGTGGATGAGAATGAATGTCATTTTTAAAAAAAAAGTCAGGTTAAATACACATTAAAACCCTGGAGGCATAATGTTGCTGCACAAGTGCATTTATTTACAACCCCATTGATGCCCCTACACCAGTCTCTAAAATACCCCTCATCATACACAAAAACTGGCTGGACTGAACAAAAACATACACGGGAATTAAAACATTTAAAACTCCTGAAAGTCAACTACCCCTTCAAGGGATTAGTTTTCAGAAATGAGTAGAGTGAATGTGTTTTCGACTGTATAACCACAGTCATTCACTAGTTTATATTCTGCCCATTGTGCTCACGCACTGTGCACACACACACACACACACACGCACGCGCACACACACACACACCACACTCTTACACAGAGTGAAAAGAACTGATACATTAACATAGACTTTAATATATTCCACTTTCCCAGGTGCTACTCAGAAAGGTTACAGTCAATCTCTGTGATGGACAGCTCTGTCGATGTTTCCTAAAGGAAGGAGACAGATACTTTCTCCAGGGAACTTATTAGTGTTGGAAGTTTTCCAAATACATTTTGGATTAATATTACCTATATAAGTGTGTGTGTCTATAAACATAAAATTGTATGTATTTCAAATATTAAAAAATCCACATATATTACCTTCCCAGTTGGAAACATAAGCACATTTGGAAGATCTTTGGAGGATCAGCCATTTCACCTGGTCTGGTGCTCCAGGCCTTGCTGCCCACTGCTGAGGGTGAAGATGGGCTGAGTTTCTTTGTTAGCCTGGGGTAGGGGCACTCGTCTACTTCTTCTGGGATCGCTCTGTGATTGGGTGACTGGGGGAACTGGTCATGTGCGTGAGGAGCCGTCTGCTGCCACCACTCGGGGCACAACCTCAGTATTCATTTCAGCCTTTAATTTATGTGGTGGGGTAAGGCTCTCTCTCTCTCTCTCTCAGCAAGCGGGCAAGGGGAAGGAATTTAGAGGGGAATCAAGTCTGTGTTTAAATGCTGTGTCCTAGCGACTGCCATCAGTGGTTCTTTGAGCTCAAATCCGTGTGGCAAAGGGAGCAAACCACATGCATATCTACAGCATTATTTATTCATTTATTATTTTCGTCAAGGCACAACTAATGGCTGAATGGCTCAAGTTGAACACATAGTGAAGTGTACATACGGATATGCGTGAGTGAATGGGCCCTAGTAGAGCCAGCGTGTGTTTGTTGAAATGTATATGGCTTGAATGGCCCCATTAGAGCAGATGTGTTTGTGGAGATATGTATGCAAACCCATTCCCTGTAGTATACTTTGAGAAATTAAATTTGGAAAAATTGTTCAGGGCTATGAGTGCATTGCAGCATTTGTTGAGTATTGTGTGCTCACATTGTGTCCAGTGTGGGATCGTGTTCAGCCTGCAGTCAACGCAGAAGCCAGTGTGAGCCATGCTCTTGTCTCATTATGGGATAATTACTGTTCCTGAGGTCCAGTGGTATTTAAATCCCCCCCCCCCCCACATTTTCCCCACTCTCCCACCATTCCAAATGCAGTGAACAGCTCTGTGCCTTCTGTTACTGTGGAGAGAAGAGCCTGCTGGGACAGGGCGAGCTCAAGATGTTCGGCCCCACGCCCGGGTACGTCCCGCTGCACATCCGGAACCGGAGGGGCAGCTCTGAGAACGACACCGACGTGGACCGGAGCCCAGAACGGAGCGAGGCCGAGCACGGGCTGGGAGACCCGGCGAAGTAAGTCTCCGCTCCCCCCGTCCGAAAACGTAGCGAGCGAACGGTCGGTGCTGGCGAAATGCTTGTCTGTGATTGGCTGCCCACAGTTTAACGAGCTGTTTAACGTGTGCCCCCGGCAGATGATGCGAGTGTCAGGGAGCCGGTGTGCGAGTGCGTGTTCAGAGCCAAAACAAAGCAGGGTGCCCGTCTCCGTGATTGAACGCCGTCTGGGGGCCGTCTTCAGCCTGTTAGGCATTTACTGAACACAGCGCCGGATCCAGGGTGACTTAGCACAGCTTAGGTGCTTCACAAGTTAAACATTTATTCGGCCAGTTTTTCTACCCATGCAATTAGACTGATTGCATAGTTCACTTTGTGGGGTTTTTGATATTATTTCAGTTGTAATGAATGTTTCAATTGGCCCAGATGGTTTTTATGTGCAGTGAATGATTATATTGGGTTATTTGCAGACGTCTGTTGACCGACCGGCTTTACAATGGCTGGTATTGGGGCATTCAGCGTTTTTGGTCTAAAGCAGCGTTGTCAAAGCACAGACCACACTGAGCAAATGTTTCACGGCACACCAATTTCTTGGAAGCCAGAGAAAAAATAAAGCATAATTTGCAGTGCAAATGTTCCATTGGATGTGATATTTTCCGAAACGTTGCTTCAGTATTGACATCATTCCATCTGCTGATTGTATTGTTTGACGGCGGTGAGTGACTTTATTCATTTTCCGCACCTTCCATTGTACTTGTAATGACTTTGTATGCTGGTAATTATGGCTTTTTTTGGTCTCGTTTCTCTGCCACAACCTCAAACTCCAGCTGTTTGCATGCTTGAAAGTGAGCACCTAATGGTGGTTATTTTTTCCTCAAGAAATAACAAGGTCATTGGCAGGGCAAACAGAATGCTGCAATCTGATGATTAACTAGTAAAAAGGGGTCTTTTAATCCCCCTTTTTTTGCAGCAGTTTCATAAAGCTGACGAATAGTGATGCATCTTTGCATGCATTACTAGATGTCCTCTTTACCTGTTTCTGTCTACAATCCCAGCCACAAGGCACTAGTTCTTGACCATGCCAGTTAGGGCTGTGGTTGGCATAATTGCCCGGGGAATTGGGGTTTCTGTGTGTGAGTGTGCAGGAGTGTGAGTGTGTAGGATTTCCCCTGCAATGTGCGTTAGTTCGATAGTCTGTTCAGTCCATTTTTTTAATTAAAAAAAGAATTATATATAGTATAGCAATTTTTACAGGGGCACTGTCACAGAGACCCTCTACAAGATACTAGGCAAATTAGGCAGGCCTGAGTCCATACCCCCAGTAGGAAGTGAGGTGAAAATATAAACCAATGAAAGCAGCCACTTCCAGTCTGCTTTTCTAGAAGTTCAGTCTTCTGATGGAGTGACTGCCAAACTCAGTTCTGGATTGAAGCAGAATGAATCGAGTGAGCAGAATGCAATTTGAAGGATGTCATGGTGACAGAACGGGCTTGCGCTTGAAACATGACAAGTAAATTGTGGAATTAAAATTCTGTTTTAAAAAAGATGAAAGAAAGCTTAGCTTGATCTGATAGTATTATTACACAGGACGTTTTTTAAATGTCCCTGCTAGGGCATTTCATTTCAGAGTGGATGAAAGTATTTTTTTCTTCCTTTTGAATTGTCAGTTTACTTAAATGCGCTCTCTGTTCATTGTGCATTGGTGGTGAGGTGTGGAGATGAAGATAGACTGCTTTGGCCTGAATAAGCCAGGAAATGCAAATGAACTCGGCTCCAGAATTCAATTTGGGTCAATTACTTTGCAGCCAAAATGGCCTGAAGATGAGAAATCCATAAGCTACTCAGATGGCTCTCAGTTACAGTGGACTTTCAGCTCCTGTCTGTCACTGGGCCTACACGTGACCACAGTTGTTAAAGGCTCCCATCAAAAGATACTCCCCTGGCTCATTGGACAAGTACCTAATTTGTCCGGCTCTTTGGAACCAATCAAGCATTTCCCCCAGGGTCAGGTGACGTAATAGGCACCAAGTGCAGTCCTGGCAAACGGCCAAGCAGCCAAGCATTGTTGTGTTGGAGCCATATGATTGGTCAGTGGGGCCTGGAGCCATGCCAGTAATAGAAAGAGGGGAGCGAAATGAAAACAATAACAAAAAGGCTTTTGCGGCAATATTTAAGGTCGCACTTGTTAAGGAAGACTTAACTTTTTTCTTTTTCTTTTTTTGAGATTTTTCAAATCTCTCCACCTAACCACTGCCTGCCCTCCCCCCGCCCGCCACTCTCATTTCTGTTAAAATTTTCCAAAATAGATTTGCTCTGGGTGAAGTGCTTATTGTGAGAGATATGCTGAGTGACAGAATGTTATAAGAACAGCTCTTGGCTCTCAGAATGGTTTAGCAGCCAACACACATGAAGTTTTGAAAGTTAACTATCCCTTTAAAGGGGTCTTCTAAGATGCGGCCTCAATTTCTTCAAAACAAGTAACCTTGGGCTTCTGCCCACACACAGTAGGGTTTTCCGTAGAATGTGCATGGGGTCGTACGAGGCAGCCTGCTTAGTGTTGCAGTGTGGCTGAACTTGTGAGTTGCTTGGATGCAGAGATGAATGATGGATTCTCATGCATACCAAAATATGGCATCATGGGAAATTGCACACTGAGGAGGAACAAAACTCTTGGATATCACTCAAGGGATAAAATGAAATTACGTAATTTCATGAAATGTTATTCAGAGGTGAGTTACTTGTGGGACTTAGTTTGGTGGTATTCATTTCAGCCTTACAAATCTAGTCACATTGCTACTGATTGTTCATACAGGTTTTTGCTTGTTTCACAAACTGAAATGTTCAGCTTTTACCTGAACTGAAACTGAATACTGAAATTTTTTTTAAGAGGATCCATACAAGTTCAAGTTTTTGAAATTCAGATTCAAATCACAGCATTCAAATTATAACCTGACATACAAATTCAAATCATGAAATACAAATCCATTGTAATCAAATTAAATTTCATAACTTTATATACAGTTTAAAGTTATGAAATACAAATTCAGACTTACTCAATTCAAATTCAGTTGTCTGGTGGCACAAGATTTACACCATAGGGTGACATTAATTTGTACCTTTCAATACCAAAATCCGTTGTAAGAAGATACAGTTAGGAATCCTGGAAACATTATTTATTTTACACAACTAAATAGAAAAATACGATATTGATGAAAAATTACCTTTTTTTTTAGTTTCCCACAAGGAGCAATTCTTTACTACCACCATTGCCCTTACATTGCATGATGGCATAATGCTATGAGAGGGGGAAAAAAATACAGTAAGACAGTGTTTTTTTCCCCTCATATAGCCCTTAATGGGGAGGAAGCAGCCAAATGCTTTTTCCATTTAGTCTTATGCAGATGTGCCTCCGCAACACAGAGGTAGTGTACTGTGCGCTTTCATCCCTTCCCGGAGTTCCTTGCATTGGCCGACTCACTTAGACCGGGGCTTCTTTTTAAATGCAAATGCTCGTTTTCCGCTTTTCCGCACCTCGGCTGCCGAGTCTCAGTGGCTTATCCAAGACTCCTGTAATTCTGGGAGCGCGCCTTATCCGGCCCAGTCTGAGGCTGAATAGCCCGTCCTTGTGTGTCAGCCAAGGGAGATAACCCTAACCTCCCTCTCGCCCCTCTTCTCTCATCCCCCCATCCCATCCCATCCCCCTCCCCCTCCCCCCCCGCCCGGACAGTGGGCCGCTCTCTCCCTGCGACGGGATGGCGGATGTGTTTGGGGAGGAGCCGGCCGGGAAGCTGTGGGGGGAGCTGGGCCAGGTCGGCCTTCCTGACGACATCAACGTCCAGTCACTGTTCGATCCCACAGGTAGGTCTTGAGCCTGATCCGTCATCAGAGAGGGTTAATGCCTCTTCTACATATGTAAATGACTTGGTCAGTGCTTGTGGTGGGTCCATGTAGTCTATCTTTGCCTGCTTCACCATGTAAATAGTTTCCATCAAAGTTTGTTTAAAAATTCCATTTGTAGTGATTTCTGTGGATGGTGTCCATTAGCCAATTGACGTCTCAAGATCCAGTCATGTTCAGGAATGTGGCTGAGGTTAAACTGTTTAGATGGGCAGCAAACACACTGGTTTGGTGATTGAACTGCGACTGGGATTGGTAGAGGGGAAAGTGAAAGCTGAGGTTAATGTGATGATTGTAGTATGGAGAGTAGGTTTGAGGTTTGGAGATCCTGTCCAAGAGCAGCAGTCTTACATGGCCCTCTGCCATGCATCCCCTCACACTACGTGTGGGTTTGCTTGTGCATGTATGTACGTGTGTGTTTGTGTGTGTCCTGTTCTTGCAGGGCAATGCTGTGCCCATCTGCGCTGTGCAGCGTGGTCAGAGGGGGTGTGTCGGGGGGAGGGACAGTCACTCCTCTACGTGGACAAAGCCATCGACTCAGGGAGCACAAAGGTGAGACGTGTCTCCGCCCCTTTCTCTCCTGCTAACATCTCTTTGGGAATCACTTCCGTTTATTCATTCATTTTACTTCACTGACATTTGGCACCTTTTCCTGAGTGGCTTTTTTCTCTGCCTTTTCAGTCCAGGCCTTAGTTTCCGGCAGTACTTTTGGTTGCTAGGCCGTGCCGTTTGTCACAGGCTCTCTGCTGGTGACCTGCTTGTGATGGAGTGGTCTTGTGTGACTCGAATCGTCAGTGTGACAATTGTCTGGCAAGTTTTTACCTGGTTTCAGTGTTTGCACTCATGAAGAAACGACTTCATTTTTTCCATTATCTTGGATACATCTGAACTTCATAGTGCTAGTTTGAGGTGTGCCATCTGTCATAATTATTCATTTTCTTATTTTAATCATTTGTAATCTGCATGTGGAATATTGAGAGCTGCACAGGCTCTGAAGCCTCTGAAGCCAATGGAAATTTACTGGTGCCTTCAACTTGTGATATGCTAATGTAGATTGATTTTATTTTTTGAAAGAAAAATTAGGTCTCAGTTGAGTAGTGTGAGTAAATCAAAAGTTTACTGGCTCTCAGTTAAGTTGGAAAGCAGAGAAGCCTTACTTTAGTCCCCTGATCTTTTGATATTTTAATCCGTTCAAGAGTTTAGCATTGCCAGGGCAGTTTTGACATTGCTGTTCTTCCAATTAATGCAATGAAACATGGCTGAAAGTTTTTTCCAGCTATAATATTTTGCTACCCTCGGAAATTGTGTCACGGAAAGGACACTGCCAATTAAACAGAGTTTTTAAAAGAGAGTTTCAAATTAAATGGTATTCTTTTGAACTGGAAATACTTAAAGGAGTCCAGTGGAGTTGCTTCTCAACCCTGCCGGCTTCTCTTGGCGACAGTGTGGCCAATTATGTGAAGCCTTATAGGGCTGTCGGCCACAGCGGACCAATAGTATTACCAGGATTCTGCCCGACTGTCTGTCACACACTGATACCCTGTACTTTGCCTGGTGAGCCACCCAAAAGCCTTTTATAAAGGTATTTTGGAACTTTACATGAACATGTTAAAAATAAACCAAATACAAATGATTTTATCACAAATTTATAACTGCTTGCTCTACGTATTTAATTGTATCCTGGGTGAAATCAGTGCTGTTTTTTGCATTCAGTTTGATGCATGTTGTATTCAACATGAGGCTGAAACAGACCTCTCAGTTCTTATTTCGGTAGGTTCCAGAAACCACTGGCACTATTGCAACCATTGAGAAAAGCTAGTCCAGCCTAATTAAGGTGATGAGTTGAATCTGATAGATACAGACTTGATCAGTGACAAAACCTGGAGATTTGGCTGCCCAAGCTTACTGCTTGCTATAGCAGCATATTTTAATACACCGTGTGTTCTCTTCCCAACATAGCAATCTATGCTGCAACTTTGAATTCCCACAAGTCCCTTTTATTTTTACTAAATGCTAATCTGGACTGTTGGTTCTTGCCATTTTTAGTTTTCATCGCAACTCTTATACCTTGATCCGTAAGTCTGTCTTATAAAGGCTAACAGGAATGAAATGAGCACCTATACAGACAAAAATGTTTTGTGTTGGTCTGTGGTTACAGGAACATAATGTCTGCTCAGAAAATGAATGTCACAAAGGAGATGTCTGTGTGTGGGAGCGATCATGGTGGGGGTATGATCACATATCTGAAACAATAGTGCATACGTAGCATTTAGATCTCTTATCATAGAAAATGATTCATTTTTGTTAAATGCTCGCCATTGTTCGTAGGAGCTCTACATTGATGAGGCATAACTGCATTGATACTTCGGGTTTCTTACCGGTTTGTTTGAATGGGATGTGCCTGTTGGCTGTGAAAATTCACAAGGGCATCATTGAAATTCAGTTCAAGTGCAGAATGAGTATTATTCCATTTAAATAGTTTGGTAACATAAAAAGTAGGAGTCTATAAACATGTTTACTGCTGCAAATTATAAGAGGAAAAAAAACAAACTTTTGGCTTATATCCAGCTCAGCCAAGATGGAAATACACATACTAAACGGCACCCTTCTCTAGTTTGCAGGCGGATTTCACATTATGTGCCTGGGAGGCTTTTTTGAGGTGCCATACACGTGATATACTTCCAGACAAGTATATTGGACATGAGGAAACTGCCAGTCACTATGGCTTTGATGTAGTGGTATAAAAGGAGAAGAAAGTAGTCAATCTGATTGGACATAATGGCACACACAGTGTCATCATTATTAAAGAATGGTTTTGTCAAAGTTGGTGTGGAAGACCTTGACTGGCCTACACAGAGTCCTGCCCTCAACCCCATCCAACACCTTTGGGATCAATTGGAAAGCCAACTGCCTAATCGGTGCCCAACCTCACTAATGCTCTTCTGGCTGAATGAAAGCAAATCCCTGCAGCAATACTCCAACATCTAGTATAAAGCCTTCTCAGAAGAGTGGAGGTTGTCATAGCAGCAAAGAGTGGAACGACTCAATTTTAATGCCCGTACTTTTGGATGAAATTTTAGATGTCAGGTGTCCACATACTTTTGTACATGCAGTGTAACTTCTGTCTCAGCAACACTAGTGATTGTTCTAGCTGCACCAGACACTGCAGGTGCTCTGAGAGCAGGTAGCCTCAACCTTTTCATCTTCCATTGATTTGCTGGGGACAAAAAACAATGTCGGGCTGTTGCTAGGTCACTCCCTGGTCATTGTTGGCTGGTTAGCCAATCATGCAAGCTGGCTCCTAGTATAATTTCTAGAGCAAACCTGCCCCTTAGCCTCCTACTAAAGTAGAAGCTCACAGGTAGGAATCCATGGGGAATGTGGCTTGTTCTGAACTCTGAAATACTAAAAGCTTGTGAAGTGAGTTCAAGCTACGTTCCTTCTGTATATTTTAGCAACTGGAATTGTTCCTTGCATTACTCTTGCCTTATTTTTAAATGGGTTTTCATTTTTAGCTGTAAATACTTTTAGTTTGTAACTAATAATGAAAGCTTTAAACTGGATTTTTTTAATGTCAGTTTTTGAAAGACACAGCAAAAGCAAAATACGATGTTGTATTTAGCTAAAGCAGCCTAAAGTTGATACCTACTAGCAAAAAAGGCTACTCATCTTGAATTCTCAAAAAAGAAAACAGTAGGGCATAAACTTTGTGCTTAATTGATATATGCTATATGTTTGTTCATTTATAAAGAAGGAATCTTGGAGAATTTTGGAGAAACTGAAAGCCATTATCTAAGAGAAGTGCTATAAGGATATTTGAGATGAATTGTGTGCTCAAAACAAGCTTAGGGATGGTTACATTCAAAAGTCGGCTGACGCAAAGGCGGTTTCTGATGACTTGGCTCCACAAACTGCTTCTAGAACTGTTGGTTGATAAATGCCTCTGGAAATGTCTTTTGAAATGTGTTTTCTTGTGCTGCAGTTTTCAAATGACTGTTGGTTTCCTTTTATTATGCTGATCCTTCAGAATATTTTAGATAGACCCAAAGTGCCATTATAAAGCTAGACGTGTATTTCCTGTTTTTTTGTCACTGAAAGGGGTGACTCGTTTCTGTGTAATGCTCACTTTTTCTGTGCGAATCACAAATTCTTTTCTGTAGTAACATGGGTTTTCCACATCTTGCCAGCAAATGGAAAAAAAACAAAATGCATTAGCTGCCCATTTTCCAGGGGTACATCTTTTGATACACCGCTGGTAAACGTGCGTTTGTGTGAATGGAGGGTGTGTGATGAAATGCTGGCTGCCCTGGGCAGGGCCGCACGCTGCAGAAACAGAAGTGCAGCGTGGGGCGGGGCTCCTAGAAAGAGTGGCGGAGCGGGGTGATGGATCAGGCGCGGGGAAAGGTCGCCTCTGGCAGCGCGGCTCACTCAGCTGTGAAACGGAAAGGTCACGGCGCTCGGGAGGGCCGCCCCAGCCGGCGTTCAGCCAGCCCCCACTCTGCCCCCACTCTGCTCTGCTCTGCCCCTCTCAGCCCCCACTCTGCCCCGCTCAGCCCCTCTCAGCCCCCACTCTGCTCTGCTCAGCCCCTGCTCTGCTCTGCTCAGCCCCTCTCAGCCCCCACTCTGCTCTGCTCAGCCCCTCTCAGCCCCCGCTCTGCTCTGCTCAGCCCCTCTCAGCCCCCACTCTGCTCTGCTCAGCCCTCTCTGCCCCTCTGCTTCTGCTCAGCCTCTCAGCCCGCCCTCTCAGCTCTGCTCTGCTCAGCCCCTCTCAGCCCCCCTGCTCTGCTCAGCCCCTCTCAGCCCCCTCTGCTCTGCTCAGCCCCTCTCAGCCCCCGCTCTGCTCAGCCCCTCTCAGCCCCGCTCTGCTCTGCTCTGCCCCTCTCAGCCCCACTCTGCTCTGCTCAGCCCCTCTCAGCCCCGCTCTGCTCGCCCTCCGCCCATCTGCTCTGCTCAGCCCCTCTCAGCCCCCTCTGCTCTGCTCGTCGCCCCTCTAGCCCCCACTCTGCTCTGCTCAGCCCCTCTCAGCCCCACTCCCTGCTCTGCTCGCCCCTCTCAGCCCCCACTCTGCTCTGCTCAGCCCCTCTCAGCCTCTGCTCTGCTCTGCCCCTCTCAGCCCCGCTCTGCTCTGCTCAGCCCCTCTCAGCCCCCTCTGCTCTGCTCTGCCCCTGCCTCTAGCCCCGCTCTGCTCTGCTCAGCCCCTCTCAGCCCCCACTCTGCTCTTGCTCAGCCCCTCTCAGCCCCCCACTCTGCTCTGCTCAGCCCCTCTCAGCTCCGCTCCTGCTCTGTCTCCCCTCTCAGCCCCCCACTCTGCTCTCTCCTGCTTGCCTGCCCCTCTCAGCCTCCGCCGCTCTGCTCTGCTCAGCCCTCTCAGCCCACTCTGCTCTGCTCTGCCCTCTCAGCCCCACTCTGCTCTGCTCAGCCCCTCTCAGCCCCACTCTGCTCTGCTCAGCCCTCTCAGCCCCGCTCCTCTGCTCTGCCCCTCTCAGCCCACTCTGCTCTGCTCAGCCCTCTCAGCCCCCACTCTGCTCTGCTCAGCCCTCTCAGCCCCCACTCTGCTCTGCTCTGCCCTCTCAGCCCCCACTCTGCTCTGCTCTGCCCCTCTCAGCCCCACTCTGCTCTGCTCAGCCCCGCTCTGCTCTGCTCTGCCCCTCTCAGCCCCCACTCTGCTCTGCTCTGCCCCTCTCAGCCCCCGCTCTGCTCTGCTCAGCCCCTCTCAGCCCCCGCTCTGCTCTGCTCCCACTCTGCTCAGCCCCGCCCCGCTGTCATATTCCCGTAATTGTGTTTGTGCCCGTAATGTGCTAAACTGCCTGCACATCTCTCATTTACGCTGGAGCCAAATGCCAAGCCTGCTTTTTTGTGTGTGTACCTTGCTGTGTGTTTGTGTGTGTACATGCAAGTGCGTGTGTGCGTGTGCGTGTCTTTGCATGTTTTTGTGTTTGTATCAGGCACGGCTCAAATATGTAATTTTATTACCTTCAACTCCTTTTATTTTCATCAAATTTGTAAACACTCCTGCAGGCGGCCTAGAAATTTTAAGGAAACATGTTACAAACCAAAACATAGCACATGAAGGTTTTGGCACCTTGGTGAAAGTGGATGTTTCTTTTGAAATTGTCATTATTGTGCAGCCTAAAGTGTCTGAAGGTTAAAAGTATTTCAAATGTGTCTAACACACACTTCCTGTTTGTGGTGGAAAAAGTGAAGGGTGTTCGAAAAAGTTTGTTACAGGATTATATTGCGCTTTCAAGTGTGTATTTGGTATTAGTTTGGGTTTTTTGTTGAAACAAAACCCCCATATTACAGGCAAGGTACAACTGTTCTGCTCCGAAAGTACATTTTTTTTATTATTGTAGTTAGTTCGCCCTTATTGTTATATGCTAACATTAGCTGTAGTTTATTACAATATTGTAATCTGATTCCGGGTAAATTTTGGTTGTATTCTGTTCCGAGACCAACAAAAATATTTCCTAGCACAGGGGTTCCTTTGGTCATTGCTATTTAGTAAAATGCTAGCTAAGTTAGTTGATTATAACCAGAGGGATTCCATCCTGGGTAGTTATTTCTCGTGTTTTTATTTTTTATTATTTATTCAACGCTTAAAAAATAACAGCCTTGCAGGTCACGTAGTAGAGGCAGAAACTCTGGGGATTTTCAGGAATAGGCTTGATACTGTGTTAGATATTATCTAGTCTGTAGGTAATCAAAGCACTAGTTTAGTCAGGAAAATGGTGAGCATTGTTGGGCTGAATGGCCTGTTCCTATCATTATGTTATGTTGTGTTAAATAAAGTATGTAAGTGTTTGACTTTTGTGTGTGTATGTATGTACATGCTATTGCATGGGTAGCTGTGTGTTGCACTTACCACTGCAGGCGTGTGTGCGCATGCATGTCCATGTTTGTGTATGCGTGCGTTCCTGTGTGCATGTATGACAGCACAGGTTCCTTTCTGGCATTTCCAAGCGTATTCATGCCATTGATGGCTTCATAAAACATCTGTATATTAACATATTGAATTAAATTTTTCACACTTGCCATATTGCGTTTTGCCTGCTGCCATAAATCATCTTGGACCTGGAATTAGTTGTTGGGGAAATAAGCAAACGGCCCAGCCCCCCGGCTGCTTCTCTCAGTGAAAGTAGATGGAAAGGTTGATGGAAGGCCATGCAATTTTCTTTCTGCTCAATTCCGCCTTTCTGTCGCGCGCTTCGCCATCCTTATTGGAGAGGACACATCCATAAAGATTACCGTCTGTGGAAAAAACCGCGACCTCACAAACGCGTCGGCCCTGGAAGGCCCGGGCGGCTTACGTGTCCAGGTTTGGCTCGGTTCCCTCCGACTGCCGCATGTATGGGTTTTACTTTTTTCTCCCACGATGCTTTGCGTGGTCTCGCGCTCTGGAAAATAGCAGATGGAGGCAAAGGTCTGCGGTCTTCAGGCTGCTGCGCTTCTAATGCTGGTGCCAGTGCAGCACTTTACTGCTACTCTCTTGTCAGAAAAAATCTGCTTTTGATGTTTTTGGAAACCTGCCATAAATTTCTGCTCTCGTAGATTCTGCTAAAGTAGTTTTTCCTCGCAGCCGTATATTTTTATAGTTTTCAAAGTTCTTCTAGGATAAATAAGCAGAATACTCCAAAGTATTTCTAAGTTGACAAATTAACTGGACCCCCCCCCCCCACCCACCCACCCACCCACCAGCCAGCATGCTAATGGCAGTTGCTAGATTCTGACTTGAAGTCTCGGCCATATTGAAACACTCCTCAGAACGTAAGCAGGCAGCATACACAGTCTTTGCTTTTTCCGTTACTAAGATTCAAGTGGCCATTGGACTGTAAGAGTCTTGACGTTGCCCAGCGCTTGCTTAAATTCTGCCCTGCACACCGTGGCACAGCTGCATTTTAATTGGATGTTCATGAAGTGCATTTTCTTTTTGCTGGGATTTTTCCCTCATTATTCGCCTTGTCACTTTAATCATTAGCAAATAAATAATACTGAATGCATTTTTATTAGGATATTATTGTATGTTTTAGTTTCTCATTATTCTTAAGTTGCTTTCTGCTTAGAAGTTTTTTATAGTCATCACGAGATGCATTTATTGTACTTATTTATGTCCTCAGTAAAGGTGTGTTTATTATCCCATCAGACTGAGTTCATGACTGGGTTCTGTATGAGGTGAGGTTGTAACCGTGTCCATTGTCCTTCCCCCCCCATGCAGCACTGTGCATACTGTAAGCGCCTTGGAGCGTCCATCAAGTGCTGCGTGGAGAAGTGCGTCCGCTTGTACCACTACCCCTGCGCTGCCGCCACCGCCGGGACCTTTCAGGACATCAGCAGCCGCACCCTCCACTGCCCGGAGCACGTCCAGCTGGCCCTCCGCAGATGTACGTTTGGCCAGCGTTTGCCTAACTGGAAGACACCTAATGTTCAGATGTTAGATGTAAATTTGTGTTCTCGTATATATAATGACACGTCCCTATTTCTACGTTATTTAGCCGTATAGCATACTCTCTTATTCATGCCATTTATATTATTTGCCTACAATCCATTTATTTTGCTGGGTATTTACTGAAGCAATTCAGGGTAAGTCCTTTGCCGAATGGTACAATACCCATGCCCCACAAATGATTCAAACCACTATAACCTTAGAATTGCAAGCCCAGTTCCCTACCCATTATGCTACACTGCCAAGTGTGTGTGTGTGTGTGTGCGCGCGCGTGCCTTTGTGCCTGTGTGCCTGTTTGTGTGTGTGTGCCTGTGAGCGTGCACGTGTGCGTGTGCGCGTGTGTGTGCGTGTGTATGCCTGTATGTGGACAATAGACCATAAAAAGCTGTGCAGTTCTCATGATATACAGTGAGCTTCATAATGTTTCGGACTAATACACGTTTTTTCTCGATTTGGCTCTGTACTCCACAATTTTATATTTGTATTCAAACAATTCACATTTAGACAAACTGCACATTCTCAGCTTTTATTACAGGTTATTTTTAGACACTTTGGATTCACCATGTAGACATTACGATGCTTTATGCGTAGTCCCCCCCATTTCAGGCACCATGGACATCTGCAGTCACACAGGACGAGGCGGAAAGCCACGCTCCCACCCGTGTATTAATACGGAACTTGTTTGGGAAGTGAAAAAGATTTACGATGCGGTACGCGTGATACATGCATGTGCGCTTATTAGACAGGGCTGTTTCAAAGAGAATAGCCTCGTAACTCTGTTACGGCTCCCTTTTTTCACGTTGTTCCATTTTGTCTGTTTGTGATTTATGACCGATGGATTGATCTGTTTGTGGACCGGCGCCTAACGTCTCTGCCTCTCTTATCGTTGCCACGGCAGACGAGGACGCGGCGAACTGCGCCCTGTGCGACGGCCCCGGCGACCTGCTGGACCGGCTCTTCTGCACGAGCTGCGGCCAGCACTACCACGGCCTGTGCCTGGACGTCACCGTGAGCCCGCTGAAGAGGGCCGGCTGGCAGTGCCCCGAGTGCAAGGTCTGCCAGACGTGCAAGTGAGTCCCGCCCCTCGCGTCTGTCCCCCCTCCCCCCTCCCCCCGGCGCCCGCGAACCCTCGCGCCCGTCACCCCCGCGCACCAGCGGCCAGCCAACCCGCAGCTTCTCTTACCTGTGAGGCCCGCCCATCCCCTCGAGCGCCCGTCGTCGTCGTCGTTCTCGCTCTTTTTGTCTGCGTGCGTCCCCTGGATTTTCCACGTCTAATGTTATTATCCGGCTTGGGCGTCCGTGCGTTCCTCGTGCAGATTCACAAGCGTGTTTTACATTTCCACCGAGGCCGCTTGCTTTCTTCGCAGAAATTACATGCGGGTTTGCTGGAGATCCCAGAAAAGCACGCGCCGAAGAGACGACGCGCGTTGAAAGCTCGTTTAAAAATACGCGGTTCAATTGATGCAATCACACCGGCTCATTTGTCAGGTTGAGCATGGAACATTTTTTATTTCTAATTGTGTTCATAATGCAAAAAAGTCCCACACTTTATTTTTTTTTGGTGCCAGAATCCCTTGTCCTGGGATCCCGTTTCCCAGCCTTAAATCGTAGCCGTGCGGGCGCCGTAAGTCACGCCCGTGCCGGGAGAGTCCCGCTGATAACGGGGGTATAATTCTGAGCGCGGAGCACGGATGAGAGAGGGTGGAAAGGAAGCCCGGCTCGGCTCAACGCCGACAGAACGTGCAGGGGCTCAGGAGGGGCAGATAAGAAGGCTCGCGAATTTTAATTTAGTTTTCACCTCCTTCGTTCTCCCTCTCTCTTAATCATTTTGGCGGCTGCTCAGACGTTGGCGGTGGAGGCGGGCCGCCGCGCTCACACGCCTCTGCAGGTTAACGGAGCGTTTTCCTGCGGGAACCCGTGAAGCGAGCGTTTGATAAACATCAGAAACCGATTTGCAGATGACTGCAGAGCTCTGGAGTCTGTGTCGGTACGAATATTCATGAGGGGGGCGGAGCTGTTTGGAGTTTGTTTATGGTGTTTGAAAATAGACATTCATGAAAGGGGGTGGAGATGGCTTTAGTTATCAACCTTTGGCTAGCTGGCAGCATGCAGTCTGATTTTCAGGGGGGAAAAAAAGTCTGATTTATTTTTGTTTTTGCAGAGGCTTTAAAATAAGTGGACTTCATTAGTTTGGAAAATGGGCAAACCACTCATGCAAATACACAAGTTCCAGTGTGCAGGGATATTCACAAAGGGGGTGGAGTTTTGGAGAGTTGGTTTATGGTATTTGAAGAGCGCACACATTGATGAGGGGGATGGAGCTCTGGGGAGTTGATTTATGGTGTCTGAAGAGCACAGAGATGTTCATGAGGGGGTAGAGTAGGTTTGAGGTTCGCAAAACAGAATTGGCACCGGCGAAAGTAGGCGTTGCGCCTCCCGCTGTTTCGAAGGCCCGCCAAGGTCTGGTCCACGAGGATGAATGAGTCGACCCTGAGCGATGACTCAGTTTTTATTAATGGCGGTCTGAGTGCATTAGCAGCGGCCCTGCGTCTGGGAAGCAGGGGATTGGAGGAGAGGGTGAGGTGGGGCAGAGGGCTGCTCTTAAAATAGGCCGCAGCAAGAGGTGGCTGGGGGCGGGGGGGCGGAGGGGCGAAGCAAGGACAGGGTGTAGCTGAGAGAGAGGGAGCGAGAGAGAGAGAGGGAGCGAGTGAGGGCAAGAGGGAGAGCGAGAGCGAGAGAGAACCGGGTTTAATGACGCTCCTCCGCAGCTGTAAATATCAGATGACGTTCTCATTTACCGCGGATTTGCATTGGCGTGAAACCCCGGCCTGCGGCTTTGATTGTTCTCTGCATTCCCCCAACTGTCATAAATCACAGGGTCCACGTTCAAATTTATTTCTTAAAAAAAAAAAAATAGCCAGGTAACAAATCTTTAATGTCTTAGGATTTTTTTTTTCAGGAAAGGAAATTTTTATGGCACTAAAATATGGCTCCTTAGAGTTCTAGTGTTGTTTGGACTGTGCGTGTGTGTGTGTGTGTGTGTGTGTGTGCCCATGTGGCCTGTCTTGCAGAAGGTGTGCTCACTCCTGGAGGCCATGTGTCATCAGTCAAAATGATGCCCAACGGGTTGCTGCTCATTTTAGGGCACTGTTCTAGTGAATAGATGGGCCTAAGTATGGGATCTGCGGGGTGCCATGCAGCTAACTTTAGCGTCACCCAGGGATGGTAGGGATTCATTTGGCCAAAACAAAGGTTTTTCATCATACGCCTGCAACCTCTGCTGCTGCTTGGGGCGTCCACAAGTCCACCTGTTGAGCTGCACGCAGTGTTGCCAGTTTGGGCGAATCCCTGCCCAGTTGGGCTACTTTTTATGTTGTTGTGCAGGGAAAAATGGCTTTGGGCGGGTTCACCATTTTAAAATCTGGCAACGCTGGCCTCACGCGAGGTGTCTTCCCCTGACTCATGTCTGTGCAACAACTTTCGAACCGCGATGTGATAAGAAGTTGTAGCTGACATCATGTGGTTCTGAGAAGAGCGTATTTTTGTATGTGCTTTTGGCAGTTCCCGGGGATATTGGCTTTTTTATGCCTCCGTGACGGCACAGCCGTGGCCGGAGGCATTATGTTTTCGGGTTGTCCGTCCGTCTGTCCGTCCCGATTCTCGGGAATGCGATATCTCAGGAACGCCCTGAGGGAATTTCTTCAAATTTGGCACAGTCGTCCACTTTGACTCCGATTAGATTTTGGTGGTCAAAGGCCAAGGTCACTGTGACCTCACAAAACACGTTTTAATAAGAATTCATACGCTAATTATGACAAAGTTTCACACAATTGTCTAATAGGATAAAATGATGAAGTGATGACATTTTATATCCATACTGGCTACTGGTTGGCGGAGGCATACAACCGCGAGGCAGTATTTCTAGTTTTTCTTTTGTTTTTTTTTTGAACGGTGAGAACAGTGACTTGTTTTCCATTGCCCGCAGGTAAAGCAGTATCAATTACTTGTTCCTTAATCAATTTATTTTTCTTCTTGACTTTCAGGAACCCTGGAGAGGACAGCAAGATGTTGGTCTGTGATATGTGTGACAAGGGCTATCACACATTCTGCCTGCAGCCAGTGATGGATACTATTCCCACCAATGGCTGGAGGTGTAAGGTATGAAGTGTCAGGGCACAGAGTAAAAGGCATGACTTGATGATAGTAGCAAACCGAGTGCAATGTATGGTCATTTGAGTAAACTGTATGAGAGTATCGTATGTGTGTTGTTAGAGTGTATGGTATGAGGGAGAATACGCTGTGGAGTATTATAGCAGTGTGCTGTAGCGTAGCTCTTGGTGTATGTCTGAAGCATGGGAAACGCAGCGTTTTAATTGAGCAGTGAAGTTCTATTTGCTGGAATAATTTTCCTCCTGTGCTACTGCACAGCCTCCCCTGCCCACTTCCCTCCCCCTCACTCTACCCCTCGCTCTCAGAGTGCTGAAAATAACCATTTTACTTTAATGTCTTTTTCATCTCTCAGCCGCATGCAGGCTGGGTTATGCAGAAGAGTAGTGAGTGACACAGGCTGGGTTACTGAGAGCAGTACTGAGTGATACAGGCTGGATTGGAGAAGGGGGGCAGTGAGGGACACAGGCTGGGTTAGAGAGAGGCGCAGTGAGTGACAGGCTGGGTTAGAGAGAGGCGCAGTGAGTGACACAGGCTGGGTTAGAGAGAGGCGCAGTGAGTGACAGGCTGGGTTAGAGAGAGGTGCAGTGAGTGACACAGGCTGGGTTAGAGAGAGGCACAGTGAGTGACAGGCTGGGTTAGAGAGAGGTGCAGTGAGTGACAGGCTGGGTTAGAGAGAGGTGCAGTGAGTGACACAGGCTGGGTTAGAGAGAGCAGCAGTGAGTGACAGGCTGGGTTAGAGAGAGCAGTGATGAATGACAGGCTGGGTTAGAGAGAGCAGCAGTGACTGACAGGCTGGGTTAAAGAGAGCAGTAGTGATTGACAGGCTGGGTTAGAGAGAGCAGCAGTGCGTGACAGGCTGGGTTAGAGAGAGCAGCAGTGAGTGAAAGGCTGGGTTAGAGAGAGCAGCAGTGAGTGAAAGGCTGGGTTAGAGAGAGCAGCAGTGAGTGAAAGGCTGGGTTAGAGAGAGCAGTAGTGATTGACAGGCTGGGTTAGAGAGAGCAGCAGTGATTGACAGGCTGGGTTAGAGAGAGCAGCAGTGATTGACGGGCTGGGGTAGAGAGAGCAGCAGTGAGTGACAGGCTGGGTTAGAGAGAGCAGCAGTGAGTGACAGGCTGGGCTAAGGAGAGCAGCAGTGATTGACAGGCTGGGTTAGAGAGAGCAGCAGTGATTGACAGGCTGGGTTAGAGAGAGCAGCAGTGATTGGCAGGCTGGGTTAGAGAGCAGCAGTGAGTGACATGCTAGGTTAGAGAGAGGAGCAGTGAGTGACAGGCTGGGTTAGAGAGAGGTGCAGTAATTGACAGGCTGGGTTAGAGAGAGCAGCAGTGATTGATGTGCTGGGTTAGAGAGAGCAGCAGTGAGTGACAGGCTGGGTTAGAGAGAGCTGCAGTGATTGACTGGCTGGGTTAGAGAGAGCAGCAGTGAGTGACAGGCTGGGTTAGAGAGAGCAGTAGTGAGTGACAGGCTGGGTTAGAGAGAGCAGCAGTGATTGACAGGCTGGGTTAGAGAGACCAGCAGTGATTGACAGGCTGGGTTAGAGAGAGCAGCAGTGAGTGACAGAAGAGCTGGATGGTGTGGGTCCGGTTGGCAGGTTTCCCTCATGGGCAGCGGTGTGGCTCTCTTTAAGCTTGCATCGTTGTTAGCAGGTCGCTTGCAAACCTGGGCAACGGTACATGCTGCCAGGTTTTGACAAGCTCTGTTCCAGTCTCTGGGTTTTGCTGTGCACTCCACAACCCCAAGCACTGGGTCTGGAGACTCCATTTGGGATTTATTTTTGTTGTTTTTGTTTTGTCTTATTTCAAGGTTTTTTTTTTTTTTTCTTCTTCTTCTTTGTCCACCCCTTGTCCATTTTGGAAACCATTCTGCCATTCGGAACAGGCTGTTCATTCTCCCTTTCCCCGGTACAATGGGTTTTAATCAGTCCTTCTTTTAAAATGCTAATTCCCCCCCGGAGACCCTCCTCATGGAAAACCCCCGCTGCGCTTTTAGGTGATTGCAGGAGGTGGCGTGCGGGGGTGTTTGCTGCCTACGAGGAAAGTTCCAGAACCCTTCGTCTCCCAGTCAGCTCCCTGTCGCTCGTGTTGGCAGAAAGCCTTTGCAGCTTTGCTTTGGTGTGGAGTGAATCGTTGCCCCCAATGACATAATACCACTCATCTGCAGAACAGAAGAGAGATGAAAGAGAGATTCCTGACCTGTCATTGCAGTTTCTCGAGGGATTCTATAGCTGCATGTGTCTTTTTTTCCTGCTGTATTGGCGCACTGTAAATGCGGAATGGCAGGGCACTGTGGAACCTGCCAAACCTCAAAAGATCTGTGCCAGTAAACCCTGTGCCCAGTTCTAGTGATTGATCACCGCAATATCCACCGAAACCCGTTTCCCTTATCGTTTCTCGAATTCCTGTGCGCAAAGCCCTGTGCATGGAGTGGATGGTGAGAGATATGGAAGGACTTGGCCAGCGTAGCTGTACCAGGCGTATTGGTCTTGAATGGAAAATACCGCAGCACTCGGCATGTTCAAGGAAAAGAAGCACAATTCCACGTCCACTCACGATGGAGATGTTTGGGAACTGGATATTTCCTTTAACACTGAGATGTAGATAAAAGCATTGTGCATTATTCTGCCAGAGTCGCTGGTGCAGTCAGGCTAGGTGGGGCTTGGAGAGGAGGGGGCGGAGTTTAGCCCTCTGATCTCAGACTGATTAGCCGGCGGGCTTTCCTGTAATTAATCCCCCCTTATCCCACCAAGACCCCCCCCCCCACCCCCATCTGAGAAAACACTGGCGGCTGCCAAGGAAATCAGGGCCCTCTGTGGTCGGAGCCCCCTTTCAAGTCCCAAAATCCCCAACCTCCCGCCTGGATTTCCGACCGTCTCGACCGTCTCACCCTTTGTGGACAGGGCGGGCGAGGTCTCGCCTGACAGCCAGCGGGGTAACTCGAGACTCCGGGCCATTGGACGTGAGCGTTCCCTGGGCAGGCACCAGAGCCAACGCTTTCATCCCGGCGACAGCCCCCTCTCCAAATGTCTGCACGAGCAGATCCGCCCGTTCGCCGCTCGCCACAGCAGCCCCGCGCCTCTGGAGCGACGCTCGTCCGTGATCTTGGATGACGGCTGAAACGATAAGGTCGCCATCGGGAAGGAACGGGAGGATGCTCATTGCTTTGGGCCACCTTCGACCTGCACTCTTCAAAACCAAAATGCCGTTGGTACTTCAGAAACGTGACCTGGACAAAAAAGGAAAGAAATCACGGTGGCTGCAAAAGATTCTTCAGGTTGCGCTCTGCCAGCGGAACATGGGGGCATAGGTGGAAGTCAACCAAAAGTAAATTCCGGAAATATTTCTTTACACAGATTTGTCAATGCGTGGAGCAGCTTGCCGTGTCGTATCCCAGAGGCAGAGACTAAGTGCCGGACACTCTCTGTGTTGTAGGTAAATGGTGAGCCTTCTATAGATGGGCCGAATAGCCTTTTGTTATCACGGTGTATCATGTTCTTATCGTCCTGACTGCTAACCTGTGGAGTGCGTGCCAGTGTCAGACGGTGGTATTGCGTGTGTGAGTGAGTCGAATGGAAGCAGGACAGCACAGACCGAGTGGAGTGATCCAAGTGATATAGCGGGGAGAATGACATCAGTGCAAAGAAGAGGTGAAGGTTAATGGGCTCAGTGGCTTTGAATCATGGCGTTCTGCCCTTGTGCACGGTTCTTTATCTTAACTCCACCTGTTGGCAGCTTGCATGTAATTGGTCCGCAGAAGATCTGAGATGTACATGTCAGATAAATGCTCCGGCACTTAACAGGAAGACCGAAGGATAATCGCTTGATCGTGGAAACACTAATTGTGAAGATAAGAAAAATCATTCGTTTAACGTCTTGTGGATGCCTTCGTAGCTGGACTGTCGCGTTCCTATGGTAACACACCCAGTTTCTTTTATTTTTTCCCCCTGTATTTTTTATTTTTTACTATGTCTCTGTTTTTGTCCTATCCTCTGGCTCTTGTTTGGTCAGAAAGCTTCTGAATTGGATTTCGTTTAGGTGACTGTAATGGTCGTCTCGGTCCCCGTGACTCTCTGGTTGTACAGCATAGCCCTGCAATTTTTTTGCCTGCCTAACGATCTGCTCTAACGTCCTCAGGAACGGCTTCTGATCTATTATGCACTCGGGCTCCAAAAGAATTGCTCGTCTAGCGTTTTGGTGCTGTGACTGATCCCCTTGCGCCGTGTGCCACCAGAACTGCAGAGTGTGCATTCAGTGCGGCACCAGGACCAGTGGCCAGTGGCACCACAGCTGCCCGCTGTGTGAGGGCTGCTACCAGCAGCAGGACTCTTCGGCGCCCTGCCCCCTGTGTGGGAAGTCCCTGAAACCCGAGCTCCACAAAGACCTGCTCTCCTGTCACTCCTGCAAAAGGTACCGTATGACACATCTGCCCTCTCATACCTGTAGGAGGTCGGACATCATTGTTCTTCTCTCATCCTAGGACACACCTGTTATTCTGTCACACCTGTAATAAAGGTAGGACAGAAATGTTATTCTGTCACACCTGTAATAAAGGTAGGACACCTTTTCTGTTGCACCTGTAAAAGGAAGGGCACAGCTGCCCTCTTGTCATAGCCAAAAGTGCACTGTGAAAATTTCAATGTCATCAACCATTGATTTGGTCCATATATCCTTGCACTTGTGTGTAACATATTCTTAAGCACAATTTTAAATATAGGTGAGGCTTTTTTAAATTGCTGTTGTGTCTGGTCTTAATTCATCACAATAAAGAAATGGTACATACAAGCACATGTCCAAAATAGTGAAAATTTAGTAATGAATACGTTTCTGGCTTTTATACTGTTCACATCTGTTTTAATGCAGTTTACACAGTAATATCTTT
The DNA here is from genome assembly GCF_018555375.3 of Anguilla rostrata. Lineage (NCBI taxonomy): Eukaryota > Metazoa > Chordata > Actinopteri > Anguilliformes > Anguillidae > Anguilla > Anguilla rostrata. The sequence continues at coordinate 38,640,099 of NC_057936.1, read as the reverse complement.
GCAAATGTTCCATGTAATGCCTTTTGCAAATGAATTAGATTTTCTTTATTTAACCGTTCGTTAGGATTCAAATGTAAGCAGGAATGCATGGATTAAGGGGCTGGCACATTAATTAGATTTTCCTCAACTGATGTTTGTGAGGCTTTCCAGCAATTAAATCTTTATTCCTTCCACTCATTGCTGCTCAGGTCAAAAGTTCATTTTTATACTGAGGGAAGAAATACAATCGTATTGTGAGATTTTTCTTGGGGATTTTTTTTTTTTTTTTCTGAGCAGCTGAAAATGGCAATCGTGCTTCCCATTTAACAGTCATTCAGAGAAGTAGAGCTGAAAGTGAAATAACAACCGCAATTTTTCTGTTCATCACATTTTCAATACTTAGCACTTCTCCTTGTCTGTGTGATGTCCCTGTCGTCACAGGCGAGCATTTTTTGCATTTAGCTGGATAACCTTGAAGCTGCTATAGACTCAAATATTGGGCTGAAAAAAAGTCTTAATGTTGGTGCTGGAACGCACTTTGCCCCGAGTAGCACGTGTCACACGTGTGCCCAACCGCGTTCTCCTTGGGGACTGTCCTTGGACCGTGACTGTTTGGAAGGCACAGAAGTCGTGGTGGGGGTGTGAGGTGTACTAGGCACCTGTGGTAAGAAGCATCAGGCCTGCTGCACAAAAGAGCTGTTAGACTGTACCTTCTTATAAACATTCAAGGGTGTCCCCAGGATCCATCCCTTCCAAAGAATTAGAAAAATTGGCAAAAACTGCTCCTTTAAGAACGGTACTTTTTTTAGTTACTTTTTTTTTTTGTCGTGGCCGTTTAAACTTTCGACCGACGTCCTTGTCTGGATCCTTCCGGAAGGTGGTTCCACGCTGACTGTGAGAGGCAGGCGGGGGGCGACGTGGAGGCCCCGCAGAGGGACGACTACGTCTGCACCGCCTGCAAGCAAGCGGAGCGGGACCCTGCCCAGACCCAGAGCGACCCGGCCCAGGAGATGGCCGCGCCCGCTCCAGAGCCTGCCTCGGGTGAGTCTCAGACTCGAACGGTTCACAGTCCAGCTGGTGGCTAAAGAAACGGGAGCTGACCGAGTGTGCGCCCGCGTGGGTCCTCGTGAATTGACAGGGCAGTTGCAGTGACGGGATATGCCTACATGTCTGATTGGCCATTCCGGATTGGGGAACAAATTGGTTTAGGATGCGCGGTAAAATTGGCATTAAGTCTAAAAAAAAAAAAAAAGAAGTCCAATATTTTCCTTTTTCAAAAGTCGAAAAGATTTTATTAGCTTGATGTGGCTATAAAAGTTTAAAAAGCAACACCTACTTTGCATCGTGGCCCCATTTAACCTTTTATCTAGCCAGGTCAATCTAATTAATGCTTTTAAGTCTGCAAGAAGGAGAACCTTGTTAGAATTTTCTTTTTGATATTGTGAAGAAAAACCAGCCTGCTCCCAGGGAGCGCCCGTTGTTAATCCTGGAGCCAAGCAGCATTCCAGTGCTTCTTACTCTGGGATTAAGAGTAGTTTTCAAACCTCGGTGGAGGGACGGTTTGTGCCCTGTGCATATGCAGACTGCAGGATGTGTACTAAATGCTTCTGAGAATGCAGACTTACGTCTAAGATATCACCAATTATTGGCATAAAGAGGCTAGGTTTACAGGGGTTGGTCAGATACGTTTTCCAACAGTTTTGTAAGGGAACAGCTTTTCCTTTGGAGTTGAGCCATCTTGCCCATTTTGTGTTGAGCTGTCTTGCCCATTTCTCCTCTGAATAGGTCAACTCATTCATTTGTAAATGGAATTTCTTCAGGAAGGAAATGGGTTAGCATTAGTATAGCATGTTAGCGTTAATCGCAATGGCACTGACATTGTGCGAAGGGATGCACACTTGAGACCAGTAGTAAGGGGGAGAGAGGGGGAAGTGTGTGACTATCCGGAAGGTAATTGCAGTGAAGGTGTTCGTCCTCCCCCCGGACTCTCTCGGCTCTTGAGACTGTTTCCTTTCCTTTCTGATATTTCACGATCTGCAAAACAAATAAAGGGCTTTGATAGGTGAACTAAAGCTGCAAAAGAAGAAAAAAACCGTCAACCGTTTGTTTTGTAGTGTTGATTTTACCTTGTCAACTACACAAGCCGTTTGCTGGCTATTGTAATGTTTGTAATAACAAAGAGGTGTATTGCTGTGTGGTTATTTAGTTGGATTGGACTGCCAGAGGTATTCCCTTGTCATGCTAATGCTATATTTGGACAGATGAGTGCTCGTTGTTGGCTCTTGTGTGTAGGCCGCGGCGTATGGAGAAAGGCTTACGCATCGCTGCCCCTCCCTTCCGTAAAGAAAGAAATATAAATCAGCGCATTAATTGCAGCCTTTTTCGCCTAAGCGGAATCTGACAGAATCCAATCACGGAAAGCCAAAGGTGGTTTGTGTCGGAGCTGTTGTTTCTCACCCCGAGAAATTGGGCTGGTTTCCTCCTCTCCGGGGAAATGAGATGAAAAGATCTACTTGGCCGATGACACCGGCTGGCTGCTTGTAGCTGCAGGGTTCGCGGACCTCAGAAATGGGGGCTTGTCAACAGGGTGAATGTGATTGTGCCCTTGCTGAGGTGGCCCGGCTGCTCAGAGACTGTGCTGTACCGTGAGGCTTGGCTCAGGCTAGGGAAAGGTGCGGTAGTGTAGGGTGCAGTAACGGGTGGGGTGGGGGGGGCGGGTCCAGCGTGCCCTTTCGGAATCCTGCGTTAAGGCCTCATCCGCAGCGCGGACCTCAGACGGTGCGTACGGACCTCCACGCGTGAAGATGTGTGGAGTGTGTGGAGCGAGGAGTTTGAACTGAACTGCACCTCCTGGAGCAGCTCATTTCTCCATCTGAATGTGCCTCTCCAGAGAATTGATAATAATAACGATCATTTATGATTAAAAAAAAATACAAATAAATAAATGAATAATACATAGGGTCATGATGTGTTCCTGTCTTCTGCAGTGCTGTCCTCCAGCAGCAAGAGACTTTTTAAGCAATCGACACATTGCTGTATCTTAATTATCTCAATGAATCAATCAGTTACCGCGGTGGTGTCCAGTGTTATCCACCAAGGGAGCCCGGCGCTATGACCCGATTCAGCTGATGGATGAATCATCAGTCAGCCGAGACCTCAATTAGCTGAACCTGGTGTAGTATCGCTGAGCTAGATGAGGTTGGACAGGTCTCGCTTAGGCACACGCACCTTTGCGCCTTAATTGTACGGTTGGCTTTTGATTGCTCACCGCTGATTACTGCAATTAGAGCACCTACAGTCTTGAGGACTGGGACTGAAATGCTGATTAAATCTTTCCCGGGTCAGTTTTTCAGAAAGAGGAAACTCGGAAAAAGAAAATGGCTCATGGCTTTAATCATAAGAAAGAATGGCGGTCATTATCAATCAAGTAAACTTCTTTATAGAACACCATTTACATAATAATAATAATATTAATACTAATAATTATACTAATACTACTACTAGTACTACTACTACTACTACTAATAATAATAATAATAGCAACAAGAACAATTATTATTGGCATTATTATTTGCTTCTAGCATATTAAAAAGATTTAAAATGGAGGGGATTGAGGTGCTGAACAGAATCCCTGCCGCTTCCAAGGCGATCGGTATTCTTTGCACAAAAACAAAATCCAGATGCCCTCATGCCGAAGCCTGGTGCCTTGATGAAAAGGAGCAGCGCACCTTGACTGAAGTGTGTTTTGCTCGGAAACGCTCCAGAGTGACTTTTTTCACATTCAGCATGTTATCGGCGTATCCGGCCCGGGTTCCACACCGCGCTGTGCTGCGGGACGCGCCGGCCTTGTGTGGGCTTCGGGAGCTCCGCCCTCCAGGTTTACGAGCCGGCGTGTTTAACGCCGCGTCACGCTGAGGGTGTCTAAGAGCCGAGCGTCGCCGCTCTCTGCGCTCTGTGAGTGATCTGTCCTGGCTACCGGGTGAGACGCGTGGAGCCTTTATTGATTTCTTGAGTCAGGGTGAGTCAGAGCTCTACCTCCCTCTGGAGGGGCGGGGGGCGGTGCTGACCCTGTACCTGACACCGGCCCCCCTGAGCTGGGGTGTACCGTCTGCTCACCGCTCCTCCGTTTCTCTCTGTCAGGAGGCCGGTGGCACGCTGGCAGCTCCGCTGCTCTGAGTCAGGCCTGGATCTCTGTGACAGCCCCACAGTGTCAGACGCCTGAGAGCGCCTCTCAGGCAGGCACAGTGTGATCCTTCGGTGCGATGTCTCTCACTCCCTGTCTCTGTGTCTCTGCCTCTCTCTCTCTATCTCTCTGTCTCTGTGTCTCTGCCTCTCTCTCTCTATCTCTCTGTCTCTGTCTCTCTGCCTCTCTCTCTCTCTATCTCTCTCACTTTCTGTCTCTGTCTCTCTGCCTCTCTCTCTCTATCTCTCTGCCTCTCTCTCTCCATCTCTCACTCTCTGTCTCTCTGCCTCTCTCTCTCTATCTCTCTGCCTCTCTCTCTCTATCTCTGTGTGCTGCGAGTGGGAAAGTGATTTGCTGGGTAAGAAAATCTGATTATAAATTAAGAAAATTTGAGAAATATGAGTCTAGGAGGAAGTGCATCTCTGTTTTCACCTCTCCTGTCTTAGTGACCACATAAACGTTCTTCTTTGTGTCCGTCTTTTCAATGGCTAAGGTGTGATCACCCAGCCTGCACTTGGTCACGATCTGTCTCTACTAGAAGAAGAGATATCCTGCCTGTGTGTAATCTCTGTTTAGGGCCCAATAGTTTGGTTTATTTGGGATTTGGTACTGGTCTTCCAATGTTCCAAATATATGGTTTTGAATTGTTTCATAGTTTGGTTGACTCTAATTGAAAGTTGTGAAGCAGTGAAGTGGTTTGTGTTAGGTATGGGTTAGTTCAGATAGGTTCAGAACCAGCTGACTGAGGAGACACTTTCCTGGGGTGACCTCTTGGGTTTTTAGTGCCTTATATTGTAATGAGTTTTCCAGGCTAGTTTTTAGATGCTCAATAAAATTTAATGCCCTTCTCTGGACTTGAATAAGAATTGGATATCTCTCTTAATTCCACCCTGCATGCATTATTTGGAGTATTCCTATTTACCTGTAGGACATTTTTGCATGCAGAATTTCAGCTGGATGTTTTTCCCATCCCATACTATAGTTTTGCTGACTGACTGGACCCCATATTTCACTTCCATATAGCACAATTCAGGTTTGTCCAGATTCCACTGGGAATGTTTATTTTATGGAATCTTTTTTGATTGCGCAAAAAGCTATACAGGGTTTTTCTTTTACTGCTGTCGTGCCCAGTCCTGTGCCATGGAGGACCAACAGTATGCAGGTTGTCATCACAATCAACTGCTACACCTGCTGATTTCACTCATTAACACACCGTCAACCAGAGAGGAGGGAACTAATTGGTGAAATCGGCAGGTGAAGTGATTGGTTGGAATGAAAGAATGACCTGCATTAACTTAGCCCTCCTTGGCATGATTGGGAACCACTGTTTTAATGCATTGACTGCTTAGACCTAATCTTACTGATGCACTGATTTTTATTCCAATATAATCATAACTTAGTTTATGTTCTAGGGCGGTATTTCCTAGAGTAAAGCAAAGAGTAAAGAGTGTCTGGGCTTTATTTGGAAGACCACACTGTAATTTTTTGTCTTGTCAAATTTACTGGCAAGGCCCAGTTTTGACAGTATTTCTCCAGCGGGTCCAGATGCTTCTGTAGCCCCTGTGCTGTGGATGACAGCAGCACCAGGTCTTCTGCATTGAGCAGGAATTCAAATTCCGCATTGTTTAGTGAAACCAGGAGCTGTAGATTTTTCCAGTAACACCGCTAACTAATTAATTTAAATACTGAACAAGTTTGGGCTCAAACTGTAGCCGTGCCTCACCCCATGTTCTTGAGTGAAATATTCAGTTCATTTTTTTGCCAATTTTTATTGAACTTACTTTGCATATATATTGATTCGATGTCTATATATATATTGTTCCTCTCGGTTTCTCTCTCATTCTGTCTATCTCTTTTTCTCTGTCTCTCTCAGGACTCTCCCTCCTCCGTTCCTCTCTCTCTCTTTCTCTCTCTCTCAGGACTCTCCCTCCTCCATTCCTCTCTCTCTCTCTCTCTCTCAGGACTCTCCCTCCTCCATTCCTCTCTGTCTCTCTCTCTCTCTTTCTCTCAGGACTCTCCTTATTCCATTCCTTATCCATCCCAGGGGCCCCATGTCTGAACATTCCAAGTTTGTTCATGTTTTTGTGTATGTGTGTTGGTCTTTGAGGTGTGAGAAGTCAGCCAAGGGCCTTGCCTCAGTCTGTCAGTCTTTGTGACTTGCCCGACTTCCCTAGAATGTAAACCAGAGCCAGACTCGTGAGGACCTTTTCGCCTACAGGGCTGGAGAGACTGCGCTGTCACACTATGTTCACTAATGGCACCATCACACAGTTACCCAGCATCAAAATAAAAGAACCTCAGTGACACAGGGGTAACTTAGGGACGGTCTACTGAAGGCCTTCATAGTTGCTGCTGCTGTGTTGGTCTGTGAGCATTCCTGTTGAAGCCTGCTTCATAGGTTTAAAAATACCACCCCCCAAGCACTCGGCTTATCTGGCTTTGATCTGGTCATTGATTTAAGAGGGGCTTAATGGGGCTAATGCTAGCCTGTGCCAAGCGAATGCATCACACGTTTTCTTGTTGTGCCAGCCATGTTTCTCTCAGGTTATCTCTCCCTCCTTTGATACAAAGACGTGTTCCCCCAAAATCTCCACTCCTTCTCTGTATGCCCACCACTTTGTACAGTATCTCTGAAACGCAAGCGTGGAGCAGTCTGCGTAGGAGCAGTTTCCGTTCACGAGGCAACTTAGAGTTTCATATCCATATAGACTCATTTCGTCTGTTGTGTGGCGATGATCTAAGTTTGACTGTCAAAGCAGAAATTAATATTTGGAAATATTTCTAATATTTAATGTGTCACTTTAGTAGAAAGTGGCCACAAATGCTGACATCAAAATGAAGAGTGTTAAATATTAGTGTGGAAAAAATGTTTGTGTTAAAAATGCATTTGTGTGTGTGTGAGTGGCACAGTTTAAAATTATATGATTGGAGTCTGAAGTTCCCCTGCTGGTATGGAATGGGTGGGGGTCCTGAAACTGAGCAGACTCAAATACTGTTGGTAATATAATTAAAATAGATTTTCCAATGAAGTATTTGGAGTGTTTGGTATTGACACTGCACAAGTCGTACACATAATTTGAGCTAACTAAGTTACGGCATGTTAAAAACATTGTTTACTTTTCATTAGTGCATTCATTTGATGAGTATGTTTCACATAGCCTATGCCTAATGTAATAACCCAATTTACCATAGACTTCCATTGCCACTGGCTTACAGGCAGCATTTAGAGGAGCTGTCCATTGTTCTGAATCTGACCGGTGTCCATATTCTCCTACTGTGTTGGCTACAGCCCATGATTTTACCTTACATCTTACAGCAAACCGGTTTGAGAGGAAGAAGGGGTGGGACACATACGTGGACATACTACATTTTCCTTGTGAAACATGACATTTTGGCCATCGGTTCAGTTTTTGTAAGATCATTTTTGATCTGTTTCATGTTTGCTATAGTTTTTGGCTATGCGTAGTCTCTGTTGTCTGAGAATAATTATTTTGTGAACTTAAAAACTGGTCTCGGAGTCAAGTTATTTTGCAGAGATTAATTTTAGTTTGGTGTACAAATAATGGTACTAGAATAATAATTGCTAAAATAGAAGCAATTGCGCCACAGACATGTTTGGATAAATGACCAGTCTACGGCCCTGTTCAGTATGTCTGAACAGGGCCGCAATATGTCTACTACCTCAGTTTATAGAATTGGATCATTTTAAATTAATTATTTTTTTATAAACTCTAATTTTTACACAAGTAGGTTTACATATTTGTCAGTACTTCTGCACTGAAATGAATGTAGATAACACAATTTAAATATGCATGACCCAGACGGTGCACTGTAAGTCTACGGTCCTGGTAGTTCAATTCCAATGCTTATTTGGAGTGCCAGGGGTGCCATATTTCTTTCTGGTACTTGTGACAGTTTAACAGGCACGTTGCCTTTTTTTTTTCTCTCCCAAATTCTTCCTTTAATGTCTGTGTTTTCACACTGGACTGATGTGACTGGCAAAGTGACAGAAGACAACAACACCAGTATTTTGACCTACATGAGTGTTGGTTGCGTTGAGGCCTCACTTCTGAAATGTGACTTTCACTTGATTCTCCTTTGCCTGGAACTGTCAGCTGTGTCTAATGAGCGGGTGAAGAGAGGAAGAGCTTGTTGTCATGGTAATCCCTTTCCTGGATATGTGGCGTATCGTACTGCTCTCTCTACCTCAGTGGAGAGGGGGTGGAGGATGAAGAGGAGAAAGTCTTTTTTAAGACCGTGTTCTAAGTTTGGCAGTTTGGAGTCATATATTTTTTTTAATTGAGGAACCAAAAATGAATTAATAAATACAACAAAAATGGACTTCTGGTGCGATTTCTGCTGCAGTTATAAGATAGTGGAATCTGTGTGAATTTTTCTAAGCTGTCAAATGGCTTTCAAATTTTACCATGTTGCACATGTTTTGTAAGTGCATGTATACGTGGGACGTAAAGTATATTCATATCCTTATTAAACAGAGATGGTCAGAGGCAATACATATGCAGTATGCCACTATAAAATCAGTGTTTTTGCACAAAGAAATTGAAATGTAGAATTACTGACACCGTGCACGCTTATATATTTTCCCAAAGCTTCTCTGTACAGTGTTGTCATTTGTATTCGTTCATTCGTGTAATTATTTGCAGTCTCTAAGATTACTCTCATGCTCCATCCACTAAAAAAAGTTTAGGTTAGGTTTTCTGTTTGAGGCAAACTTTTTGTTGTCTCTTTTCATGCCATAATTGCATTATGTGACCACTTGTAACATGGGATCATGAACCTCATGCAAGAGGGTGAATCTCCAAGTACTTATGTTAATGAGACCAGCATGGAACACCAGGTTGACCAATAATTTCCATTGTTTATTTTTGTTGCTAATCTGTTTGTTGCAGTTTGACTGAGCCATGTCATGCTAGAGTTCCTGTATTCCGTTTGAAGGGAAAAACACATTATTATTTGAACAATCCGTTGTGCATATTTTGCTGAAAAGTTGGGTTCATGGTGCGATGGAGAATACTGTTGGTCCTCAAGTGTCAGAAGTGTGGAGTGGGCATTATTATATTTAATTGTTGGCTCTCAAACCTGTAGGCCTTTTGAAAATAAAACCAATAAAATGAAATCCTTAGAATACATTAAAATTGGCTTTTGTAATAATGAAATACAGTCTGATGCAAAACCTGGATTGGGAGCTAGAATGGTTGGTGTGCATCCCGATAGCTAAGGATGCATTGTCTCAACTTTCGGTTTTTCTTTCCATTTGTTCCAAAGACCCTGGAAGTGTGGACAACGGCGATGCACCGCAGGGGGGCAGTGGTTTTAACACAGCTTCTGCCAGTGAGGAACGGAGAGATACCCTGTCAGGTATGGCGGACTCCAGAACCAGAAAACAGCCATTGCTCGGAAAAACTTAAGCCACTCAAACAGTAACGGATTATAAAAACAGATGGGGAGGAGGGAAGGTGACCTTTGGGATTGGTGCATGTAATAGATCAATGCACACTTACGTTTGCAGATAAAAGCCAGGTAGAACACCTACTATTTCTGTTTGAGTGGCAAAGAACTTCCCTATTACAATGGCCAGTCTGTCTCTCTCTTGTATTCTCTCTCTCTCTCTGGCCCCACTCACCCGCTCTGTGCCTTCTTTAAGTAACAGAAGATAAAATTTAGAGTGGGTGTTTGTTATATTTTTGATGTGGTTTTTTGGGGCCATTTTTCCGCTTGTTAAATATGAATGTCTTGTACTGTGCCCCCCCCCCCCACCCTTGTCTTTGTAGCCCTGGATCCAGCACAGGAAATCCAAGTGACCGTCACGGTGACCGAGCGTCCGGCATCACCCCAGCTGGTGCCGGGTTCAGTGGACGAGCTTGGGCAGTCTGCTCAGGGTACACCAGCAGTCCTCGTGGCCGGGGTGATGGAGGTGGCAGACAGCGTCGGAGCGACGAAAGAGTCGGCAGACATCCCTGTCGAAGAGGCGGGGTCCAAGCTGATGGCGGCCAGCCCCGGAGAGGTGTTCTCGCCAACCAAAGAAAGCACCCAAGAGCCAATGGCAAACCTGGAGGGGTCCATGGAGGTGTCTCTCTCATTGGAGAAAGGGGAGGAGTTTAGCAGGACGGGCCTGGAGGGGGAGGGGGAGGGTGAGGGGGAGGGGCAACAGGTTGGGGTTCTGCAGGAAGGAGGACAGCCGGGGTTTGTTGGTACCAGTGCCCAAGTAGAGATGGAAACCACGCCCCCAGCAGAGATGGACACCACGCCCCTGGTTGAGATGGACTCCACCTCCCAGCTAGAGATGGACTCCACCTCGCAGGTGGAGATGGACACCACCTCGCAGGTGGAGATGGACTCCACCTCCCAGCTAGAGATGGACTCCACCTCGCAGGTGGAGATGGACTCCACCTCCCAGCTAGAGATGGACTCCACCTCGCAGGTGGAGATGGACACCACCTCCGCAAGCGAGCACAGCTTGTGTGAACTCGGCTCGCCGACAGGGGATGACGGGGAGCCGATGCGGACCCCCGAAACTTCATCCGGGGGTTCAGCCGGGCCCGGCCAATCGCCCCTTTCAGTCGGTTCCTCACCCAAGGAGGCAGCCCCAACGCCGCCCACCCTGGCAACCGCCTTCATTCCAGTGACGCCAAAGATCGGCATGGGAAAGCCAGCCATCTCCAAGAGGAAGTTCTCTCCGGGGAGGCCCAGGGTTAAGCAGGTAGGCCTCTGGCCATCAGGCACTTTGAGCTTGGAGACGTTCCCAGCTCAGTGTTTGCCATCTCACAGAGCCTCTTGGTGTGACAGCACTCTTTTTTTTTGTTTAAAAAAAAAAAGAATTGTTTTCATGCCGAGCGCATTTTAATTAATTTGGAAAGATTCCGGCTTGGTTGCACTGTGGAACCCAAGAGCGGGTAGGCCGGTTCTGGTGCCAGGGGTTTGATGGGGGCAGCACTGGTGGACTGGGAGACTGGGTGGGTGGGGATCAAGTTTGTCTTCGAGGTGTTTAGTTTGGATGAGCGTTCGCCTAGCTGTGAGAAACGAGAATCAGAATTCCCCCACTGCAAGCTTGCAAAGAGAACATCCCCCCCACCTCCCCCACCCTTCATGTATTTAAGATGTGCCTCTTAACAACATTCAGATAATTTGGGAACACACAGGAAAGCCAGACTCTCAGGAAATTGAATTGTTTTCCCTCATTGCACATTTAAGATGCCCAGATGTCCAGCTTCCCCGATGTCCTAACATTTCTTTAGAAAATGTCAAATGTTCCTGTAGTTGCAAGTAGAGATTTTCATGCTCCTTTTTATTGCTTTGACTGTAGAAAGTGGAATTCTGCAGACATCAGTTGTTTTTCTTGTTTGGGGGGGGGGGGGGTGTTATGTTATGTGAGTGTGCCTATGTCGCAAGTTGCTTTCTAATGGTTTTATGCTGCTCTTTAATGTGGGTGTTGGGCAAGTTAAAGGGCGATGAACATTCTGTTGCCACAGAAAGGGTAAAAAGGTGGGTTCTGGTGCCAGGCTGGGCACCCCTGTCCTTAGAGAGGACAGGGAACAGACATGTGTCCTTCTCTGATTTCACCCAGCCGTTGTGCCAGAATGGCTCCAGCGGGGCCTACTGACCCCGACACTCAGGGCACACTATGTGCTTCACTCTTCAGCACTGCTCAGATCATTTTGATCCAGGTTTTAGCCCTTCTTCTCAGTACGTATCCGGATTACATGCCACCTGATAGGTGCATGCTGTTAGCCCTCTGTCAAAGAAAGGTGTTGTGAGATTGATGTTTTTATGATTGGTGTAAATTATGGGGTTTTTGTTGATAATGTTCACCGTAATTAGAAATATAGATTCATATTCAGCTTGATTGAGATATTAAATTGCTGTTGCAGGTGATATAGCAATTAATGAAAGAATTAGTTACACTCAGTTGGGGCCACTGACTAGTCAATACATTTTTGGACATGGACTGAGAGTTTCTGAATAGACCACTTTCATTTCTTTGTATCACAAATATGGCCTCTGACCATGCATTTATTAAGGACTTAAAACCAGCGACTCTTAAATTCGAGGTCAGATCAGCGTTTAATCAACGGCTCATTCAGTCAAACCCAATTAATCTGAAGGAGTTTAAGGACCATCCAGGATGCGTGATGTGCTCCCAGGGCTCCAGCTTCACTGGGCTTGGTACTGCATGCTTTCCTGTTTGTTAACAGCCCGTTTCCTGGACTGAAGTAACGGCAAGCAGGTCACATGATTTCAAGAGAGGCCGTTGGTGAAGTCCCATTTCCCACTGTCAGTCTTTTGGGTCATAAGAGGATAGAAAGGCTTTACTTGTTTGCAGATGTTCAATATTGTTCATATGCAAATAAGATGTGGAGGGTATTACAGATATGCCTAGTCAGTTTTTTTGCTGAGTATTAAGCTCCAAACTGGTTCAAAACCAATATCCGTATGAAAGCTGGCTGGATGGGCAACAGCGCAAGTCTGAGGTTGTTTCATGTGACTGGCGCTATACTTTGTCATGCATCAGGGTGCTAGAAAAAATGTCTTTCTGTTTCTGGATTGGGCTTTCTATGCTTTCTTGAATTGGTATACAGTCTTGAGTTTGTTGTGTCTGAGGGCTTGGTTATGGTGCTTCTGAGGTCTTGTGTATGGTGTGTCTAAGGTCTTAGGTATGGTGTTTCTGAGGTTTTTGTTATGGTGTGTCTGAGGTCTTCTTTATGGTGTGTCAGTGGTCTTGGTCAGTTTAACCCGTGGATGCATTCATTAGCTTGTGGCAGAGGTGACATATTCTACCCAATGGCAGTGTTCCATCAAGACATCGTAGCAAACCATTTGGGCGTGTCCCTCTCAGCATTTCACTTTAAATGTTTTTCCGCCCTTTTAAATTGTGCCGTGATTCGGCTTGGTTTCACCAACCTGACCCACCGTACTCTTAACTTAACGCCTGAGCCACTCGCTCACACGCATGAAGATCTGCTGACCGTCGACTTAGCCATTCTCATTTACATTCTTTCCTGTTTCTCTTCTCAACAACTACTCCCCCCCCTCTCACTGATTAAATGTTTGTCTCATGTTCTTGTGTTTTCCTCCCCTTTTACTCTAAACTGTCCTGCGCTCACGGGCATGTTTTGCAACACTTTTCATTAAATGCACGACATTAAAAATGTATGTTTGGGACAAATGTACACATGAGCAAATGGGAGGAGAGGGAAAATCAAACCATGTTGTATATTGCTTATGGTGTGAAGACACAGCCTCCTGATTCTTGCCTCCCAGTAATTGCTCCTCTGTGTCCAATTACATGGTCTAGCTGAGATTAGCTTATCAAGCGGGCCATATGACCCATGTCAGTTTGAAGCTCCGTGTACCTTTTATACCAGTGTGCTGTCATGGAGACATAATTATCCTTGTTTTATCGATGTGTCATTAAGCCTTGCCCTTGCTCTTGTAACTGGCCTGAAGATCCATGAATTGTAATGAGATCCACACACACACACACAATTATTATATCTGAATATATACCAGTAAAATAAAAATAAAATTTTCATATATGCCAGAAATATTTAATCACATTTCTTATTAGGATGCATTTGTCATAAACTTTTTTTTATTCAGATCAGATCATTTTCCGCCTATGGGCTTATTTATTTATTTATGTATTCATTTATTTATTTCCATTTTTTGCTGACTTTCTATTTGTTACAGTGTCATTTTATTGTTATTTTTGTCGCCCTTCTCTCATCCGCTGCACTGTAGGGAGCATGGAGTGACCGTAGTGCTGTGAGTTCACCCTCTTGGTCCCCCGACCACTCAGACGGGTGGGAGACGCCCAAGAACAGGCAGCCATTGACCCCGCCCCTCTGGACCGTTAAAGTGGTAATTGATTTGCACCAAGTACAGCTCCCCCCCCTCCTTCTCCACCCCCCTCCCGCACCAGTAGGAGGGCCAAAGGGGCATCATCTGTCAATCTTGTCTCCCCAAAGCCAGATGTTCAGGGAGCATGCCACATATCTCTTTGGTTATGGGATTCGTTCCCGCCAGGACTGGGCTGTCCCTGGGTGGTAGTGTTCTGGTCTTGCCGAGGATCCCGTAGTCTGAACCGGAAATTTGCACGCCACCATATTGGAAGGTTCAGTTGTGGCCTGACCCACAGGAACTGCAACATTGTTATGCGGCCATGCGAGAGACCGTTACCTGCGAGGAAACGATTTAAATGAGTTTGAGATCCGTTGCTTGCCCTGTTATACAGAAGGTGCTGCAGCATCTATCAGATCAAAAAGATTCTGCAGTCTGTTCTGATAGTAAAAACCCCAGACACCCCAGTTGCTCATTTGGGCCAAAATGATCTTTGCGATATCTTTTGGAAACAACCTTTTGGTGTGAAATGAAATGAAAGCTCTGCCCTTTGTGTGAACCCGTGCATCAATCGCAAAGCTCAGCATCTCAACAGTGAGAATAATCACGCTGTCTGATGAGGCCATTCTGTGAGGTTTTCCCCCTCTAAGCTTGTGGTCTGCATGCGCTTGAAAGGCCTGCTTCGCTCCTCAGTTTTGCCTCCCCCCCCCCCCCTTCCAGTTTTTCAACTGTTACTAACTACAAGCTACTTGCAAATGAGTCACTGCCAGCGATGACTAAAGAAGGTGTGTTTGGGGGGGGGGGTGTTTTAGTTCTGATACACAGCAGAATTGTTCTGTACATATTAGACACCATCCCAAGATTTTAGCAGCACAAGACTGACCTTAGCGGCGGAACAGCCGTGGACTTTGCTGAAGCTGACATCATTGCCTTTGTTAATTACGGCTGCCGTAATTGGCCTGCGTTCGGTTGTGTTTGGGGAGCAGAAGGGTCTGACCTTATATATTCTAGCTCTTATTTCAATAAAAGGTAGAGGCTGATCCAGGATAACCTATCTATGATCCTTACCACTGTCATTATATAAAAAGGGGGAGACTGACCTGTTTAATGTCCTGTTCGCCACATCTACATCAATTCATCTTTTAATCTTTCTAAGAGTACGTTTTTTGTAATGTTTTTTTCTTCAAAATTTTGTCAGTGTTCTAGAACTCAATTTCTTTCAGTTACCAACAGTGATCGTTACATCAGCATTAGACTGTTCATTTAAGAGCATTCTAATCCCATATTTGTGGATTTTATAGCTGTAAGGGTTAAAAACAGACTGAATAATATATTTCCTTTCCTTCTTCCCTTTCCTTTCACCTTTGCAAAGCCAAAGGGGATGTAAAGGAAGGTGGTAATTGAGGTGTGTACATTGAAGGGAGAATACTTTTTTACAAGATTGTGATCTTGCAGGAATCTCATTACCAAGCAATCTATAAATGCAAGTGTTCCTATTTGGCATTTTTTTTTCCCAGTGATTGCACAGCTTTGCAGAAAAAGTTGAAACAACCCTGAAATACAAATTAAAATAAGATGAAATACATGGCTGCTGGGTGACTCATTTGGTCAAGACACTACACTACAGTGCATGGATGAGCCTTGGGTCGAATCCACGTCGTGTTGGTGCCGACCAACTGGTAACCTCACAATGCGATGCATATACTCCTGCTGGCTCAGGAGAGTGAGGACTTCTCATGGTTTTCCAAAACACACATCTTTTCACACCATAGCCACAAGCCGCACATGCACAGAGCGAGGCCTGAGGAGACCTAATCATACGTGTGTGCAGAGGGCAATCGGGCACTCAGATGGCCAGTAGGAGTCACTTGAGCAATGAACACTGCTATCCCCACCAGCTAAATCCCTCACGTATTTCCCTTGGGTGATGCAGAGTTGAGTGTGCACTGCACCTGTGTGGCTGCCGGCCACAGTCAGCACTGGCGTGGGCCTGATTCCATCTGAGACCGTGGTGCTCACTCATGCACTTTTACCAAGTGAGCTGCCAGCGGCTCATATATTATCATTATGTGTGCAGGATATCAGTCCCGACTGGTGTATTTGACTTGGCGCAAATAAATTACTTCCTCCAGAACCTCAAACCTTGAGTCTTCACAGTAATTGAAATGGTTTCTGACAAGGAAAAAAAAGATGTCTTCCTTGAGAGAATTATGCCTTTATTGCTTTGGTATATGATACATTAAGCCACCTCCCCACCTTATCTTCAGAAAATGCACTAGTACTTTGTCCTGAGTATAACAGAGGTATCAAATATGCTTAGATTTCAGAAATCAGAAAGTAAGTAGGTCATGTGTACGAAAACTGTTTGAGTAAACTGGGCCTTCAGTAGGACTGATGAGGGCTGACTTTGCTTTCTGTTGGAGATGCGTATCACCGACATCTGTAAACATGTCAGGGAGGGTCTGTGCTTTAGGGTATTTGAGAAGTGCCTGGTGAACGTTTAATCTGGGTGGGACTTTGCTATAATTAAGACATATGTCCCTTAGGCAGTCATTGAGCTGGGTGGGGAGGGTTCTAGAAAGGATGTAGAGATTACCCTCCAAATCCCTGACCTCCACCCCTCCCCTCCCCACCCCAAACTCCCCAACTATTTTCCATACCTGCTCTTTTTTACATCCTCTGTGGATGGTGTTTCCAATTCAGCTCGACCAATGAGACGCCTTCTCTTTTTCCAGGGTCGAGGATCGGCCTTTCCCGGACGGAGGCGGCCCAGGGGGGCCAGTCTCTCGGGGAGAGGAGGGAGGGGGCGCTCAAAGCTGAAGGGCGAAATCTGCCCCGCCGTCACTCCGGGGGTAGGTGTGGTCACACGTCGCCTCTGGCTGTGAGATCTAAACACGCCGCGCACCGCTGCATAAATCATACCGTCTCGTGATAGCGTCCCAGTCAGACCCAACTGCCTGCCGTGGTGCGCGTGATAATGTGACGCAGTAATGAAGAAGCTAGGCTTGTACACTGCAGGTGGTAGACTGGAAGCGGTAGAGAATGTTACCTGGGTCTGCATTGACTCGGTGGATGTTTGGATGTGTGAATAGATGACTTAGAAAGGAATGCAAGCCATTCCCCTGGAAGGTTCCTTTCCTTAGCAAATAAGCAATCCAATGTTTTGCTGACTAACACTTGCTTTTTCCATTTCAGAGGCCAGGAATTCAATTTCTTGTTCAACTGTAAAACAATATGGCCGGCACAGATCAGTGTTTATAGACCGTTGGGTTATGATAATGTATGTTTGTATGGGCGGTAGTTAACCTGATATATATCAGTATAGTTCATCTGCCTTCTGGGACCCCAAGGATTAGCTGTACGTGAGGTTCTGCTCCATGCCGTGAGATTTGGGGAAATGCCGTTCCTGTGGGGCGGAGTGGGGTGGACTCTCTGTGTTATGAGAAACTGGGAAAACTTGCGCAGGAAGCCTCACCCCCTGGGCTGGCCCCTCACCAATGCGGTTTGTTTTTGTTTTTTTTGTTTGTTTAACAATGTTTAGCCGGGCTTGGCGGAGACGTTCGCGGTGAAAGAGGAGGAGGAGAATGCCATGCACAACACCGTGGTCCTGTTTTCCAGCTCCGACAGCTTCACCCTCAGACAGGTGGGTGGCTCCGCCCTGCAGGCGATTGGCGCAGTTGGCCGCGTTGCCAGGGGTGGGAGGGCTTCATCCGTTCGCATTGAATGGCCTCCTCGGGTCACCCGCGGTACGCCTGCGCCGGCTGCGGTGTTCGGGGCTCAGGCTCGCCTGCGCTCTCCCAAACCTGCGGAGTACGCTGCAGTGACTGGCCCGGCTTGTGAAAGCTGCGCTTTGACATTCCGAACCAGCGGGTCAGTTTCGAGCGCGAAGGAGCCCTTCCTTAGCACAGTTACAGCCCGCGCCCCTTCAGGGGTCGCGACCTCCTCCCGTCTCCGCTGGCCCTGTGAGGAGTGCGGTAAATCCCAGCATGCCGTGAGGCTTTTAAGCCTCGCCGTGTTGGAGGCATTAGTCACGTGACCTTCTGAACCGCCTCCTTATTTCTGCCCTGTGTGAATACGAGGACTGCGCGCCCCTGCTTTTCTGCCTGACGCCACTGACCTTGTGTGTCCCGCTTGTGTCCCAGGACATGTGCGTGGTCTGCGGGAGTTTCGGGCAGGGCGCGGAGGGTAGGCTGTTGGCCTGCTCCCAGTGTGGACAGTGCTACCACCCCTTCTGCGTCAACATAAAGGTGAGTGTGTCCCGCGTCCCCTTTCACTCCACAACAACGCAGTGGGGAAGAGGCTGTGCAAATGTTTAAAATAGAGGTTTAAATGTCAGTCTGGATTAGAGCACCTGTTACTTTTACATTAAAATGCTTTTAATGTGATATGCATGTGAGTTGATACAGAAATTCTAACTGCAGATACAGAAGGCAATTGCCCCAATACGGATTTTACTTCTTCCATCTGATGTTGTATAATTGTTCCAAAACCTTTATTATGTTAATCCTGCTTTTCCCCTTTAATTTAATGTGCTGTGTCATGTCATGGCATTGAGGCCTGTGTTAACTCTTATTGTGGGTTTTATCTGATGTGCGAAACGTAAGCGGATTTACAGGCGTACCGTGACCACGCTGTATCTCGCTGAAGCTGAGCCAAAGCGCTACATGCGATCCTTATTGTTCGCCCCGGGCCTATTACCGTTAACCAATGCTAAGAGGCCTCGTTGAGCGGCCCTGGGGTTTGTGGGAAGACTTTTTTTGAAGCGCGTTTACAGGTAGCTTTTTTTTTTTGGAAGGCCAGGCTGAAAGAAGGAACTGTTCCCGTGTGATTGGTTGCCGAGCGATAGTGCATCCCCGGGTGGAACGCAGCTGGCCCTTGCCGCACGGCATAATCTTTTTATGATTCCCGGCCGTCTGTGTGGCGTCATGCTTTCCCGACCCACGGAAAGTATTTTGGGGGACAATCTAAACATTGTCATTCAGATTTAAGAAAGGGTTTGTGGTGTGTGAGAGCTTGGTTGGTTTTAAACGAATTTGAGGTTTCAGCGTACAGCCTGAAATCATGACGGGATGCCAAGTTCGAACCGGCTTAGTGAAAAAGCTCATGGAAAAATCTTACTTCCCCTGTCTCCCCCCATTCTCTCAGAATGCCCCCCCCCCCGCAAGTCAGGACTTCACTCTCCGCTCGGCACCCGAAAAGAGCTCATTTGCCTGCAATCGCTCGAGCCAATCAGAACCGTCGGTGCTAATTGACGGCAAATAGCGCAGTTAATTTTTAAGACGTTTTAATGCGCGGTGATGGAGGCTAATGGATGTGGAAGATTGTGTTCCGCTGGAGATGACTTACTCCTGCGAGCTCATAAAAGGCTAATTGGAGCTCGGCAGTCAGCGCTTTTCGGGCGGCGCGGCGTAGCGATCGTTAGCGATAGGTTTGACATCCCTCAGCCTCCGTGTCTTTATGGCGCTGCTCACTGTGTCTTCGGCTGTTGTTAAATGCTGCGGTATTTGGGTTATTAAAAACAGCGTTATTTAGGAACTTGTAATGAAATTGCTGATGTGCTGACTTTGGAGCTCGGCTTTTTAGGGCGCTTTCCTTGCTTAATTTTTTTCAGTTTTGGAATGTTTTTTTTTTAAATTCTAAGAACACCATTGCTTTCAATTTCCAGCGTGTGATTGTTACATCAGACGTGCGTTCGTGCCAAACTAAGTTTGCGGCGAACGGTTAATGTCGAACGATTTTAAATGAACATTCCATTTAGTTTGCCACCAACGCATTTTTTATAAAGACGGATGCGACTAAACGGACGGTCATTTTTTGCAGTGGCTTCCACGATATTAGGGGACTTCACTGATAGTGGTCCTGACATGCCAGATATTATAGGAGTAAACTCCGTACTGTCGTGTCGTGCAGCTAATGAAGAGGTCTGCAGAACTGAGCGATATGCCGAGGAAGTCATCCCTCAATGTGATGAGTTTCGGGATGAAACAGGCAACCTTTGATCGTTCGATGTCTTTCCTGTCAGCAGTCATTCTTGTTCGCGGAGCACTACCTTTTCATACTGTTAGGGAACATTAGCTAATGTTCGTGGCGACCATAAAAAAGTTTGATTGGGTATGAATATGTTCGCGAACGTTTGCTAACGCTCGCCGTCTTGAACGCACGTCAACGGTAGAACGTTCAGTTAATAACAAATTTCTAATCTTTCACCTTAAATGAGAAGTGGTTTCACAGGAGATTTGGGCTTGTGGTCACAAGCCACTTTGAAAGTTTTGGTGGAAATGAAAGTTGAAGGCTTACGTAGTTCCAAACCAAACACACCGCTGTAGGCCCTACGTTTCATGGAAAATGATGCTGCAATTTGTCGACGTACCTCGTGGGCTTTGTCTCAGCAGCTTGAGGGATCATGTCATCATTTGTTTCCATTGTGACTGAAGGCAAGGCAACTTTTGTGTAAATTGCGTTGTACTGCATTGACCCCCAACCTTTGACCTTTGACCCAGATCACCAAGGTGGTGCTGAGCAGAGGCTGGCGCTGCCTGGAGTGCACGGTGTGCGAGGCGTGCGGCCAGGCCACTGACCCGGGACGACTGCTCCTGTGCGACGACTGTGACATCAGCTACCACACTTACTGCCTGGACCCGCCCCTGCAGACCGTCCCCAAGGGTGGCTGGAAGTGCAAATGGTGTGACCCCACCCTCTCTCCCCGTCCATGGTCCTGAGTTGACCCTATCCCTGTCTCATCACTCGTCTTTTAGCCCTGAGGTTGGGGTGCGGTACCATTTCCTGCCCCTGCTGTTCTCGCAAATCCAACGCCCCCCCCCCCCCCCCGCAACAGACGCTTTATTTATTTAACTGTGTATCTGTTTTTGTGTGTGTGTGTGTGGGAGAGATGTCTGATATAATCTCAGATTAAATAAAGCTCCTGTTTCTGTGGGATGTGTCAATGGGGAAAGTGTGAATGAAAAGCCGGTGCTGTTGAAATGGTGCCCTCTTTTGTTATAACTCAGGCTAACTCAGCATGACCAGAGCAGGAGCATCGGAGGGCCTTTGGGCTAGCAGGGGTCTTATAGTGTGTGTCTGAGTTTGTGTGTGTACACGCAGGATTGTCTGTAAGCATATGTCTGTGTCCAGACTGTCTGTACACGTCTCTCTGCATATGTGCGCGTATACGAATTCAAGTGTGTGCATGCGTGTGTGTGTGTGTGTGCGTGCGTGCGTGCGTGCGCGTGTGTGCGTGTGTGTGTGTGCGTGCGGGTGTGTTCCTCCACGTGCTTGTATGTTCCTGCCCACATGTGTTTAATTGATCTGGTCCCTCTGCAGGTGTGTGTCCTGCACTAACTGTGGTGCCACCACGCCTGGCCTGCGCTGCGAGTGGCAGAATAATTACACACAGTGTGCCCCCTGCGCCAGCCTGGCCGCCTGCCCGGTCTGCCTCCGCAACTACCAGGAGGACGAGCTCATCGTGCAGTGCCGGCAGTGTGACAGGTAGGCGTGGCTCCACCGAGTCCTGGCCCCGCCCCTCACCGTACTGCAGAGAGCGATGTCAGCGACGCTCTATTTCAGATACGTGTTGAATTGCGCAACAGTTCGAAACCCTCTGCTTTTTGACTGTAATTTTTCCCCGACCCCTTCCCTAATCCTTCTGATTCCAATTCTGCAGTTCTCTATCTGCCATGTATGCACTGGAGTGTGATGTGGTTTATGGTGGACTGGTAACCATAGTACCCTTAAGTGGATGCGATAATGGCCCACTGTTGTGAATTTCAGTCAAGATCTGATCTACATCCATATTTCCCCTTGCGTGTGTGTGCCTGTGCGTGCGTGCGTGTGTGTGTGTGTGTGTGCGCGTGTGCGTGTGTATATGCGTGTCCCCCAGGTGGATCCATGCCTCCTGCCAAAACCTGAACACGGACGAAGAGGTGGAAAACGCGGCTGACAATGCCTTTGACTGTACTATGTGTCGCACCCACACCACCCCTTCACAGGGTAAGACTGGAGGCCATGTTTAAGGCTTGAACTTTTTATTCTGCATGGGTACAAATGTGTTTTACTCTTTTGGACTTTACTTAAGTGGGTATGTCCATATAGTATTTGCCTATTAATCTTTACTTAAACTAAAAATTGAAATGCCAATAAAGTCATAAGAACATTTTAAATAAATGAGACATTCTTCAAAAGTCATCGATTATTTTCATGTAAAAGTTTGAAGTGTAGATCACCTACGCCTTTCGTTTTTTGCTCTGGATAACTGTTGCTGTCGGTAATCCAAAGAGAGTGATTCAGCCATGCAGTAGGCGATCATCATTACACAGGGGACAATTGAGGAAGAGCAGAGACTCCACCCTTCCATTGGAAGTGCTGTGTACTCGTTTACCTCAGTGTAGAGTGCACGTAAAACTGGGACGGTGCTTAACAAACTGAATGTGCGACCGGAACGCTGGGAGGCGGGGTGGGTGAGGGGCTACTGCACTGCTGTTATACCCTTGCGTGAAGGTGTAACGCTAAAGCTAGCAAGCTAGCTCAGTGGCCTCAGTAAATATCCAGCAGTGTAAATGGATTGTATGTCAAATATATGCGGTGTAAGTTGTCCCTGGGTAAAATGATTTTAAAAGCATATAAATAATGCTGTGGTGCTTTTATGAAGCTTTTCTCCAACTTGAGTAATGTAATCTGTGTGAAACTGACAGTAGATGCAGCCATAATCTCTGCGAAACTGACGGAGGGACATTACTTGTCGTCATAAATGTGGAATTGGTTTCTGGAAAAGCAAAAACGTGTTCATTAACGGACTGCTGAAAACTTGGGCTCGCTTTAATGGAAAGAAACAAACCTAATGTTGTTTCTGTGATTTCAATTTGGAGGAAGAACCAGCAGCCCTTTGCTATCTTAATAGAAACCCTCTTAAGGGATTTTATGCTTCGAAGTGGGGGTGGATGAGGTTTTATTTAATTCTGCATACGTACAAATATGAGGATGGCTTTAAGGTGGTGGTTCACTGAAAGAACAGTTCCTGTTACTATAGAGACTCAGTAAGCGTACTGTAACACAGTGTTTTCATAATCCCAGTTATGGCAGCAACAACGGCGCCAGAAACCGACAGCAACGACCCACCAATCACAGCACAGATTGTGACAAAAGCAAAAGAGCCAGGTAATTCCATGTTCTAGTTCGTATATAATGATGCACAGCTCTTTCGGACATTTTACCAATTTAATGCTAGTAACCTCTGTTAGCGTATTCAGTATTTTACCATTCCTCTCGCATGTAGTTCTGGGCAAACTCACTCTTGCCTGTACTGTGTTCTAAATTGCCTTGGATCTTCACTATTCACTTCCTAACTGATTTTCACAGTGTGTAAAATATCCACAGCTGTCTGCTGCAAATCTGATCCGAGCGCTTAGTTTTTGCAGTCTTTTTTTTACCATCTGAACATCTTAATGTTGATAGGAACAGTGATGAGATTATTTATATCTCTGGTTTTTAAACCATTGTCAAGAATTATGAATAGTTACTGTGTCCACTGTTCATGTTTCAATGCATGGTTTGCTGCTTCTCGCTCCTTCTGTTTGTGATTTCAAACCATTTCTGGTCTTTGGACACAGGATTACTTTAGAGTTATGACTTGTAACAAGTCCCAGTGAACCACACAGGCACAGAGGTGTAGGATGCACACGGTTTATTTCATGCATGGACCACAATACTGTCACCGTTGTCGTTTTTGTCCGCGTCCGTGACCGTTACCGTGTGCATCTGTTCTCTCCGGTCTCTCCAGGCAGCACATATAAAGGTTAGCACTAATCACGTAACTGCCCACAGCTGTGACTGCCGGCTGGCTAAACCACTCCCCCATCTCTCCGCCTGCAGCCGGCATCACAACCACGCTGCCCCCTCACATGACTTTAAGCACTCTGCTGATGTGACTGGTTGAATAAAGATGAATGGTTCATCGTGCATTTCGATCTATCGGTTAACAATTGCAACCGGACAAAGACTTTTGTAACTGGAACGTGCGTGATTTTTCCTTTGGATGTTAAATTCATTCCCACCCCTGCCCCCTCCTCCCGCCCCCCCTCCCCAGCTCCAGAGCAGCAGAGGACGTACACTCAGGATGGGGTGTGTCTGACGGCGCTGGGGCTGTCCCAGCTGCAGGGCCTTGCGGCCGCGGCGTCCAAACGCAAGCGACCGAAGCCCAAACTCAAGCTGAAGATAATCAACCAGAACAGCGTGGCCGTGCTGCAGACCCCGCCCGACCCCCAGGCGGAGCTCTCCCGCGATGAGGACCCGGAGGACGGCAGAGGTGCCGCCACCCTCCCCCTCCCCGTCCCTTCCCCTGGCTCCCTCGTCCCCTTTCTTACCTCCCCCATCTCCGCATACAACCTCCACCACGCCCTACCCCAACCCCAAACAGCCTATCTCTCTGAACCCCATCGGAGATACCAGCACACGCACAATCCCCCCCCAGAACTGATCCTTTTGCTCTGAAATTGCATAGAAATGCACAAATGCTTGATGGTGGGCGGAGGGGGCAGCTGTATCTGCTGAGCAACATCTTTAGCCTCCATTTCCCTCTTCTGAACACCCAGTTCCATAAATATACGTTTCGCGCTGCAGAACGTTCTGTGGTAATGGCGCTAATGAGACAGGTGAGGAATATCTGCGGTCCCGACTGGTCCTCAGGAGCTCCTATGTGTGTCCGCTTCCTGCACGCGCCTACTTATTTTTTCCCGCCTTCCTGTAAATTTGGAGTTCCCACTTAAATCCACTGGCTCGTCTCGTCTGCGAAACGGTCTCCTTAAATTCTAGTGAGGGCAGAATTGTTTTCACTCGACGGCCACCTGCTGAGCTGTGCAGTTGCTTGTTGGCTCGGGTGGGCGCATAATAAGTCCCTCTCTCCCGTGGTAATGCTACAGGGAATCGTGCTGGGAGCCACTGGGAGATCCCACTGCCTTGGTAGGGCCAGAAACCCAGTGGTTAGTCATGCACAGATTTATGCAGCGCTGTGTGTGTAATTCTGATCGGGAAAGGCTCAGTTGCGTTGATGTGCGTGATTTGCAGACGAAGGTGCGCAGCATTAAGGCTTTGCACGTGAGCGTGAGGCAGGCGTGTAAATTAACTGCCCAAACTCCACACCTGCCATTATTGCGTTTTTAAGTAAGGCCAACCTCAGCATTCGGTCTGCGCCAAGAGGTGCAGCGAGGCACTTTTAAGTACTCATCTTTTCCATTTTTAATTGTCTCTCCGCTGCAAGGCTCTGGTAATGCAGGCTTTTAAAGATGCTTTTCCCCTCACCAAATGGACGACGGCACTCAGTTTCTCGTATTAAACTGACATCGGAAGCGAGGGGCGGGGTTAGCTGCCTCGATCACTCACGCGGCCTTCCACTCTCGGTTGCAGACGGGGACATTTTAGACTGCGAGGGGAAGTCGGAGTCCAGCCCTGAACGAGAGCCTGCGGATGAGGACTGCAAGGGGGCGGAGGGCGCGGACGGGGCCAAGAAGAGGAAGAGGAAGCCATACCGCCCGGGTAAGGGAGAGGCTGATTGGAAAAGACAGCTCCGCTGGGCTGTGAAATAGCAGTGGGGCGCGCTCCACATTTCAAACGCGTCCCACATTCCCCTGCTCTTTAAAGCCCTCGTACTGATAGTTCCAGAATTTTCTCTTTTTTTAAATCCTTTTTTTCTTTGTTATAATTTTGCAGGTTCCCCTTACTAGGTCTTGTGTGTCGCAGTGTGCTGGCAGGACCTTGGTTTCCGGTCTTTAGGATTTTGCTTTCAGTCTTATTGTCGTGGAGTGAGAAATTGATGCGAATGAAATCGGCTCCCGTAATTGAAACTGTATTCCGGCAGTGAGATTGTGATGGATGCTCATTTCTTGTAGAGTTTAAGGCCTGGATACATGTTCTCAATTTTAACATGTGATGATATTGGTGACACATCCTTTGCTGAAACTCTTCATCTACAGTTTTCACGTAGACACGTTTGGCACTATCACATAATGGGAAAACGAACATTGCATTATCTGTGGAATCAATCGTAAATCCGAGTTTTGTATATAGCTGTTTTGGCAGTTGAGGCTTTGTGTTTATTGACATCCTGTCAGCATTTTCAAAGGGAAGTCTAGTCTCTGCAAGTATGATTAAATGCTAAGTCCCGGAAATGGCCTTACTGTACAGAAAGGCCAATTAGTCAGACTTGCCAGTCGTTTAATCATTGTAATAAGAAAGTCATTAAAGCTATGAAGAATGCAAAGGAGGCAAGCGTGGGATTGAGGAAATCCAGCTGCTGGCTTTGTTATGAAGTACCTCCCTGCAGGCTGGAAAAGGCCTCTCCTGCAGATAGAGACCCTGAGATGACCCTCCTGATTTAGGCATAGTGTGGTGATCTTTTGAATTGGACCCAGTGAGGTGATCCTCTCCTGATCTGGGTGTTATACGTTGACCAATCTCTGATTTGGGCATTGTGCAGTTGCCCTCACCTGATTTCAGCATTGTGCTGTTGACCAATCTCTGATTTGGGCATTGTGCAGTTGCCCTCACCTGATTTCAGCATTGTGCTGTTTCCCTCACAAATTTTAGCGTAGTACTGTGACTCTTTTCTAATTTGGACACTGTGCGGTGGCCCTCTCCTGAATTGGGAATAGTCCTGTGACCTTTTCCTGATTTGGGGATAGTGTGGAGTCCCTCTCCTGATTTGGGGATAGTGTGGAGTCCCTCTCCTGACTTGGGGATAGTGTGGAGTCCCTCTCCTGATTTGGGGATAGTGCGGCACAGTCACGGCTCTCCCCACACAGCCTGCTCCCTTATTCCCTTGTGTCAGGTGAAACGGACCGGGTGGGGGGGTGGGGTTCAATATTTATCCCGTTTATCAGGGCCCTGCCTTATCAGCTGCTGCTGCCTTTGTTTGCGAGACCAGGCTGCCTCTACAAGGGCCACTCCCGTTTCTCCTGGCTGCGCTGCTCCAGCAGCTTAAGATAACGTCTTCCCTCTACGTGCTCGGCATGCGAAAGTGTGCGACAGCGGCCAGCGCGCGCAGCCCAAGTTAGCAGCGCCCATTTTTCTGTCCTCCTTTAATGATTGTTAATGTTGCTCTTTAATCTCCTCTTTAATTCTTCCTGCTTTTATTGTTGCTAAATGACTATATGGACAATAAAACAAGATCTCTCAGGTCTTTTTAAAAGGTTTACTGTTAATGGGGGATAATAGAGTGGGCGATGTCCTCTGACATTCCTTATCCAGCGATAGTGCTTTTTGCTTGGACATGGGCTAATGCTATCCTGATCAAGGGTTCTGTGAACATCTTTGTTTTGTGTGTTGTTTTTTTTATGAGGATTTATTGCCTGGTGTGTCATAAGTCTCATCGTCGAGCAGTCTATATGTTTTTTAATTACAGGAAAATGGTAGTTTTACAGAGACAGAGTTTTTATTTTTTCATCTAGATGCACAAATATAAGCAGATTATTTTATGTAACAGACCTGGTGCTCTGCGTGGGGGCAGAGGCCGCCCACCATAACTGGCACTCATGAATATTCATAATAAGACAGGGCCCGGCACCCTATTCTGAATGATTGGCAGCTACAAGGATGCTACACGTGTCAACAAGAACCCGGAATCCAGACCAAGGAAGCAGTGGTCTCTGTTCATGAATATTCATGAGCACCTGGCTTCAGCGGAACTCCGCTGTAGAAGGGGGGCCAAGCTTAGTGTCTGGGCTACGAATTTGCCGCCTCACCCGATTGAGACTGTGTGGAAGTGACGGTCTTTGAAAATAAGTCCTCACCTGAAAGTACCAGTTTTGCGGTGAAAGGTGCTTGAACAAAAAAATAAATCGCTCCTTCCCTAAGACAAGAATATTCTTTTGTACTTCATGACTAGTAGAAAATGGTATGTGAGGATGCCACTGATGAGCTTGGGTTCTGCATTGACAAAGTTTAGCCCCAACCTGCATTAATGTGTCGCTTCTGTTGTCCCTCACTCTTGGTCCCACCACAGGCATCGGTGGGTTCATGGTTCGACAGCGGAGTCGGACCGCACAAGGCAAGGCCAAACATTCCCTCTCTCGGAAGGACTCCTCAGGGTCTGTATCTGAGAATCTGCCAGGGAAGGAGGAAGGAGGTAGGCAGCCTTACTTCTCCGACGAGACCTTGAAAAAGCCTAGGAGTTTTTTCTGCTTTACCAGTGTTTAGTCGAAGCAGCTCTATTTGAGTGGTGATGCTGTCTTCAAAAATGGATTTATCCAGAACCAAAAAAATAAGCCAATTCACCAACACAGTTTCAGGGTTTAGACTTAATGGGTCAATTGTAGTGTGATTGGCTGGAGTTTAAACACTGCATTACAATTGGAAAAGATATCCAAATCTGTGAAATTAGGATTAGGTTTTCCAGATGTAATTCAATTCTGTGGTCTAGGGGTTGAAACCTGAGGTTCAATCTCACACTAAGCACACTGCAATTGGCCCATAGGGTTTTTTTTACCACCTTCATTTGTTGTTGCGTTGATGGGAAATATGCTGCAAACAGATCTCCAAGTGTGTTTGCTGCAAATTTGTGTTAAAAACAAAGGACGTACACCATTTTCAAACCGATATGAATTTCAGTGGTCTGTAGCGTTGAAACAAGTGTTGCTGTAAACCAAGTGTGAATCAGTGAGCTCTTTCTAATGGAGCTCAACCGCTTTCACTGCAGGTTGGAATGAGGCAATGCCTGACACTCCAGTGGAGGAGGCTCCACCCGGACTCGAGTCACTGGAGAAGGTGAAGAAGCGTTACAGGAAGAAGAAGACTAAACTGGAAGAGGAATTCCCTTCATATTTACAGGTGCGTGACAGGCCCACGTTGCGTTCGACCCCACAGTACCATGGGTGCCATCCCGCCCAAACAAACAGCCCAAAACAATAACTTTTTTTCTGTCAGTGCAAGCTGTTTTTAGGGCAATGGCCTGCAACCATTGGTTGCAAGTTTGTGTCCCTGGTGGGTCACATCTAATACCCTTAAGTGAAAAATCTGAAATCATGCTCCACTGGTCCGTATTTATTGACAGATAAAATGTTGTAAATGTAATGATGAGGCTTTATGCTTCTCATTTTTCATTATTGTGTCAGTGTAAAATGATGCATGATGCTTTTAGTTGCTTAGAAATTGTCTCGTTTTTAATAGTGGTATGAGTGTGTTTCAGAGACCAATGTAAATAGAATACATTCATTGACACTTTCAGAGCAGTTAACAGAATAGTTTAATGGAGAGTCCAGTTTCATTCTTCCTGTGTCTGATGCCTGGTTGTCAGTGGTGTTCTCAAAGGTAACATCACAGCAAGTGTTCACAACTAGGTTACGCATCAATACAGTTCCACTGAGCACACACCCTTCCGGGACCTCCTATGACTCAAAACGCAAATAAATCACTGTTTTCTGTTTCTCAACCGTGCACCCACACACACAAACGCAAAAGGCTGGGACTTTTTCCAAAAATTGAGTTTCAAGCTAATCTCCTAAATAAGAGACATTTTGTCATATTTTATGCCATAAAAATTTCAATGATCATAAATTTCAGATCATAAAGCCAATGATGCCATCCGCAGTCATAAAACACGGTAGATCGAATGTTGCGCAAGTAAAATAAAAAACGAATTATAATGAGTCCATCAGTAATTTGCAACAATGGCATGGCTTACTTAAATGAATCTGAATTGAACAATCTCCTTAAGAGGGGGAAAATGGGTCAGCCTTTGAAGGGTTAGTAGGGCGGCTGCATACATTGCAGGTGACTTATTGTTGGTTTTTATTTTATCTCTAATGACATGGAATCCATAATATTTCCAAATTTGTCTCCTGAGGTGTGAGGTGGAGTTTTTTTTGGCTCCTCCATTTGGAATGCAGAGTGTACATGTGGATAGCATGACCCACACATGAACTTTATTTATAGGCTGCCGAAGGGTATACCCTCCAGACAAAACGATAACATGGTTTGGTGTTTATCGGTCTCTTTGATATTGAGCGCGACACAGATGAGCACAGAGCACAACTTGGGCTCCTTCTTTTGCCTAGGTCGTTGGATGACAAGTTTCAACCCTTAATTATATATTCTAAATGTTAGGTTTTCCTTGAATTTGAACACGGTATATTATCAAACAAAACCACAACAGCCGCAACAGACACACTCAAAAATGTGCACGCCCACAGCGCCCTCACGGCCCCGCCATGTGTCGGTTCACTGCCTCTGACTAAAGCCCTCCCCCCAACTCTTGAAGGCCCGTTCTCATTGGAAAATGTGAGCCTTGCATTCCTGTTCAGATTCATACGGAGCCCCTCTTCAGTTTTTCGCTTTATTTTTCTACATTCTCACTCTGCTCCTCTCTGGATTGGCTCATACTCCCCTTGTGGGGGCGGGGGGGGGGGGCTTTGGATGGACGTGGGCCGCGTGCCATCGGGCGAGGGCAGCTTGCTCTTTCTGTTTTACAGCGGGGGGGCCGACAGCTCACCAGCTGTCACCGAGGGCTCTCTCGTTCAGCAAAGTTTCAGATCAAACCTAAAGGTCCTCACTAGAGGAATGACTTTTAATCAATTATTTAAATCCCCACGCGTTAGGCTTTTAATGTTTTAACACAGCGGGGAGCAGCCGCGGCCATCGCAGGAGCTGTTGCCATATATGCTGAATCGCTCCCAGCTTACTTAAACAAGCGCCAGGCTGCCAACGGCATCGGGATCCCTGCGTGTGTGTGTGTGTATGTGCGTGTGTGTGCTCTGTGTGTGTGTGTGTGTGTGTGTTTTTTTGTATATGCGTATGTATGTCTGCGCATGCGTGCGTGTGTGTGAATGCGTGCTCACCTGTGTGTTCTTGTGTACATCTGTTGTGTGTGGGTGTGCATGTAGGTGGGTGGTTGGGTGTGGTGTGTGTGCGTGCGTGCGTGCGTGTCTGTGTGTGCGTGTGTGTCCGCGTGTGTCCGCGTGTGTGCGCGTGTGTCCGCGTGTGTGTGCGTGTGTCCGTGTGTGTGCGCGTGTCCGTGGTGCGCGTGTCCGTGCGTGTGTGCGCGTGTGCATGCATGCGTGCCCTGTGCTTGCATGTGTCTGCTGCTCCCAGTAGGACAGGCTGGCTGTGTGTCTTAATAAATCCTTTGCCTGGAGCAGTGTTCTGATGTTCAGGAGATCCTTTAACACACAGGAGAGGCGAGCCACAGGGGGTCTCCCGCAGCAGCCAGCTTTTCCCTTCCTCTCCTCTGTAGCTCCGCACAGCCTCGATCTCCAGGGTACCTGTGTGGGTTTTGAACTTAACACCTTCTGAAAGCCAAAGCGCCTCCTCCCCAGATCTAAAGCAGTGCTCAGTCAGGGAGAGGCAGCGGAGCCAGCGGTGCACAGGAACGAGGCCGCTGGGGAGCTCTGCGCTGTCCTGTCCTCCGGGCCTGTACGGAAAGGGGGGGAGGCGGTGCTTTGTAGCATCGGTTTGAAAAGCTGATCCGTCTGGCTCGGTGTGGTTGCCCGCGGCAGGAGGCGTTCTTCGGGAAGGAGCTGCTGGACAAGAGCAAGCAGGCCAGGCAGACCCCAGAGACGGCCCTGTCCGACGACGACCGCGCCCAGGCCCACAGCAAACCCCCCAGTGCTGCCGCCAGCTTCCTGGACCCGTCCTCTGACCCGCTGCTCAGCGCTGCCACCACCCCCATCTCCAACAAAGCTGGGGCCTTGGGTAGGCACTCTGTTTCCAACTCTCTGTCGCTCGGTCTTTCTCTGTCTCTCTCTTTCTCTCTCGCTCTGTCTCTGTCTCTCTCTCTTGCTCAGTCTGTCTGTCTCGTTCTTTCTGTCTCTCTTTCTGGCTCTCTCTCTCTGTAAGCTTTATTTCTCTCTTGCTTTCTCTCTTGAGCCCAGCAGAGAGATAAATGATAAATGAAATAGGCTGACTCACATGCGCTGTCAGGTGGGTGTTTACAGTACGCGATTCAATGTTGATGAACACAGGCCACGAGGCGTGCATTCGCAAGGGTCTTCAGAGTAGTTTTGTTTTTCCCACTCATGGTTCACACATCCTCAGTTCTGTCAACCCTCATTCATGGCCGGCCAAGCAACATCTCCACTTAAGTGGTAAATCCACTTCAAAACGGTTAGACAAAGATTCCGTGCTCCTCTGAATTGGCTTATCTGGCCTTTATCGTTTCAGAGTATAGACGTGAGAAGTCAAAGCAGCAGTGATTTTTCTTTAGATCTCTCATTGCAAAAGTGATCATGAAGGTTCAGCGAAGGTTTTCTTTCCTTGGTTTTCTTTTATCTCTTCTACTATCAGTCCTAAGAGCCTCTTCTAAACCACTTTCCTATCTGACTTTATTCTAGGACACTGCTTTCATCATGACAGTTTTGCCCCAAATTGGCTTACAGTACACATAGAGTACACTGTATTGTCCTTTTTAGTTACTTTTTTATTTACTGTAACAATTCGTTTGTAACATGTAACTGTTATGTATTATGGCATTATTATTTTGCAATACTGTAAGAGAAGTTATTAAAGCAATATATTTTCACATCTATTGTAATATCTTTTTTATTTGATAAAATAGATATAACACATACATCTATACGTTTTCTGCTCAGTAGCAGAGATTTTGTTTGGCAAGTCCAGCGCAGCAATATAGATTTTATTTAATTTATTGTTTTGGTTGCAGTGCAGAGAACGGAGATGTATAATGTGCAGATTAATCAACAGCAACGCAAGGCAACCCTCTCGTAACTTTATTAATAAAAAGGTCCTTCGCTGATCTGCCGTGTTCGCGCGGGAGGTGATTTCGGTGTCTTTCGATCTCCAGCCAACTCGGAAGACCCGTTAGTGGACTTGTCGGAGGTGCTGAACACGGACGACGACATCCTGGGAATGCTGTCCGGCGACCTGGCGAAGCCAGGCGACGATTCAGGTAGACGGGCGACGCGGCACAGTGCTCGGCCCAAACGCCGTCGGCAAAAAAGCACACGCGCGCGTCTCTCGCCGTCCCTCTGCGCTTTAATGGCTTGCTCTTCGATTCTCCTCCCTCCGTGACACTGACACCACAAGGCCAGCATCATTCCCAAATGCATTGCTTCTTTTTTTTCTCAACTTTCTTCCATTTCATTCATTTATAATCTCCACTTCCTTTCACAGACAGTTACTTTGTTTTGTGCCAAAAGTTCTGAATGTATTTATTGGGGGGAGGAAAACAAAAAAAAACAGACAAAAACTGTTTGTGCCTGTTCTTTTCTTTCTTTTTAGGAGTTGCTTTAGTTTTAAGGTGTGTTTGTTGGTTCTGTTCTCATTTCATGGTTGTTTTCACGCTCATTTCTGTCTGGTTTTGGGTTCCTGTAGGTCTTGGTTTGTGCCCGTTTCAGGTGGAGAACTCTCCGTCTCCATTTGGTAAGAGATGAGTCTGTGGTCTGTCCCTGGCTAGTGGTAGCTCTACTGTAGTGGCTCTCCTCTCCTAAACGCTTCACCTGCTTTACCTCTGACATGTCTGCTTCGTTTTTGTGCCACTCTCCCCCACCACTCCCTTTCGCAGCCTATTTGTGGTTATTTCTGAAATATGGTTTCACTGCTAAAAAAAATGTTTCATGGGAAATATTTTTTCATCAACCAGTGCATTTTTAGCCTGAAAACACTTATGAGGTGGAACTACGCTCCAGAAAGGCTACATAGTCCTCCCATAGGCATGACAAAGCACATGTGATAATCAATCATGACAATCTATTATACATGTTATGACACTCATTGTGCATGCACTGAGCATTGTGAATGCAGGATTTTGAATCTATTGTAAAATTTGCCACATACATTATAACAAGATAATGACATTTTACATAAGTTGTAATACACTGGCATGACTGATCATGCTATAGGTCATGCTTATGACCATGCTACGCAGGCTTTATTATTTGTTGATTCGTTTTTTTATGTTGCCACATTGTTACCAAAATGAAAGATTAATTAGTAGTAACTAAAACCCATCAATTGTTTAGATCTACCTCACAATTATTCTATCATTTATATTGGGTCTGGAAGATATTTTAACGTCATTGACAACAGATGAACAATCTTCATAATGGGATCTTGCGCAGCTTGAAAAATGACTTGCAATCATATTTCTTTATGTTGTATTTTTGTGCATATATTAACCTAGTGAGTGCTCTCACGTTTGTATTATGCTAAGAGGTGTTTTGACCGTGCTACTTTTTAATTGATTTATTCACACACACGCACTTCTACATTCAGTGGAAGGAAAACTGCTGTCCTTTACCATTGCTGTGGAAATTATAAAATCACCCATCTTGGTGAGGGCACCTTGTGTTTATTATGTTTTCAGGAAAGAATGCCTGCACCTCTGTCCCACTTGTAGCAGCTTCTCATATTAAAGTCACATTCTAGAGCACTGGATGTGCCACAAGCTCATATAGAGCTACACTACATGGCCAAAAGTATGTGGACACCCGACATACAAAATCTCATCCAAAATTATGGGCATTAATATGGAGTTGGTCCACCCTTTGCTGCTATAACAACCTCCGCTATTCTGCAAAGGCTTTATACTAGATGTTGGAGCATTGCTACAGGGATTTGCTTCCATTCAGCCAGAAGAGCATTAGTGAGGTTGGGCACTGATTTTGAGATTAGGCCTGGCTCACAGTTACCTTTCCAATTGACCCCAATGGTGTGGGATGGGAGTGAGGTTAGGGCTCTGCACAGGCCAGTCAAGTTCTTCCACACTGTTTTTGACAAAATAATTTCTCTTTGGACCTTGCTGCATGCCTGAGGGCACTGTCATGCTGAAACAGGAAAGAAGGGCCTTCCCCAAACTGTTGGGGAAGCACAGAATCGTCTAGAATGTGATTGTATGCTGTAGAATTAAGATTAGCCTTCACTGGAGCTAAGGGGCCTTGCCCAAACCATGAAAAACAGTCCCAGACCTAGGGGTGTCCAGATACTTTTGGTCATACAGTGTACTTGTTAGCTTTCATTTTGGAACACAGGATGATAACTTTTCTTTATGAATAAGCCTCGTCTGCTTACGTCTGACAGCTATATTTACAAGTGATGGGCAGATTATTTTTCGACGGGATGAATTTTTCACACTTGTGTTCACAAATAGCACGAAATAAATCTCTGAAAATTGAACCCATTCAGAAGGAAATTGGGATGACGAAATTAGGCTCCAAGTGTACGGTTTTCCTGAAGCCCCCCATATGTCCTGCACATTCTAAAGGCTTTGTATTATGATTGGTGTTCTCTTTTCTTATGATGGACGAGGGATATTTAAATCCATGATGGCTGATGTTATAGTTTGAGCTTTTAGTAACACTTTTTTAAACCATCAATTTGTTCTCCAAAGCAAAACGTCAGTGAATATGTACTGACTCTTCTGATTTTGGGAAGCTGGTTTGTCTACTCACTGCTGCTCTCTAGCCTGTCTGGGTTTTTAATTTTTTTTTTTTTTAATGGGGTCATTTAAGAATGAAAATTGACTTCTGTTGTTCTTTCCCCTTCCCTCTTTTCCTCCCTCATTTCCTTCCTCCCCAGCTGGCTTGGATATCGGCCCCATCCCTGATGACCCTGTGATCGCCCCCCAGCCGCATCCGAGCCGCACCCAGCGGACTCTTCCAGTGGAACCCCTGGATGGCATTCTCAGCCCCGAGCTGGATAAGATGGTTACAGACGGTGAGTTCCTGTCAGCTTATAGTTAATTCTATACTGACTATACCTCGCAATTATAACGCAGCCTTTTGTTCTTCTTCTCGGAAATTAAAAGCACTAAAAATAATACAACGTTTGACCTAACTGTGTTTTTAGCGCATATGTCGGCAGACCTATTCCATCTAATACCAAGTAAAAAGCTTTTAAAAATGCGACACAAATACACTGAAACTAGACCGGCAATTAGTTCCAACAATCAGCCAATCACGATTTCTGGATATTGTATTCTTTCCGCCAATAAGAACGTTTTGAAGTGGTTCATCAGTCCGTCATGTACACACAAGCGAGATCAGGCAAAAAAATATGAATTTTTTTGTCAGGTCCTGATTGAGCAAAGAATTTAGTGTAATTTGTAAACTTGCTGTTAAAATGAAGTGTGAGTTCCGGAGTGTCTGCGGTGGTGCTCTGGTTCATGCTTTCACTGCACAGTATGTGATTGATGTTGACATCCAAAGTGGTTTTCAGGCACTTCAGTCAACATCTGTCTTCCCTGCACGAGGCTTTACAGCTTAATGGTTTCCACTTCGCGTAAAAAACAATGTTTTGTGGTAACTGTTGACATGTGGCAAGAGTAATTTTAATTTAAAGCGAGGTTTTGTGTATTTTACAGACCTGCAGTTTAACCATTTATTTATTTATTTTTAAAGAAGCATGCTTAGCCCAATAAAGAAACAAATGTTTCCAAGATGCTGACTATGTCGTTGATCTAATTCAGGCTTTGTGATTTTCAGGGGCAATTCTCAGTAAACTGTACAAAATACCAGGTAAGCATTGATCTCTGAACTCCTAGACATTTAGATGAGTGATTCAGTGTTTCAAACTGAGTGGCTAATACTGCTGTCGCCACCCATAGAGCTGGAGGGGAAGGACGTGGAAGACCTGTTCACTGCCGTCCTGAGTCCTAGCCGCACCCAACCCCCTCAGCTCACACACCCACTTCCCCCCAACACTGTGCCCTCTACGCAAGGACCCCCAATGCCTCTACCAAACCCGGGTATGTCCCAGAGCCTTGCCTTATACACAACCCAATCCCCACAGACCAAAGTCTGTGCACGCTTGCCCAAAATTGCATCATGTAACGTCAGCTGAACGGGCCTGCCAGGTTTGTTGGAGATTTTTACTATGCCAAAAGATAAATCGCAATATATTTTTGTAGTGTACTTTTAGGATTGCTTTCTCACAAGTGACTGGACAGAGAATGTTTTCTGGAGGGAACAGAAAAGGCTGAGCAGGTTCTGGTTGGACGGCTAGAAAAATGTTCCCTTAAAGTCCTGGAAAATTATGGCCTAGAATTGAGTGGATGCTTATAAAAGAATATATCTGTCAGTTTGACGAGAATGTTCAAGGGCTCCAGTACGTCAGAGGCACGGACGTCTGTGTCTTAGGTGGATATGACTGTTTCCTCATGAAATCTCAGTGGTTCATACTTTATTTATTTATTTTTTGTTAGGGGTCTGTTTAAAAGCAGAATAACTGTCTCTTCTGTTGCAGTGGTAAAGGTTTTCTGATATGCATTCTGATTGTATTGTATTATATTATATGGTGTTTTATTGTGCTGCGTTGCGTTTTATTTTGTTGTGTTGTACTGTGCTGTGTGGTAATGCACATCTCCATTGCAGGAGATGGTATGTTTCCACGGATGCCAGTGATGAACGGGCTAACGGGACCGAACCACCCCCACTTTCCCTCTGGTCCCATGGGCCCCGGTGGGGTGGGACCCTGCGTCCCCAACAACTTCTCTCCGATTCAGCGCATGCCATTCCCCGAAAACATGAGGTTCGACCAGCTGCACCCGCACCCCATACCACCCTGCCTGTCTGTCCTCCCTACCCATTAACAGAAAACATATTTTCAGCTTAACCCTTTGTAGAGTAGTTTTTTTGGAATGTTTTTCCAAAATTCCAAGTAGGTGTTCTAGAACTCCAGTGCTTTCAATTACCAGTAGTGTTTGTTGCACCAGCATTAGAATGTTCGCAATCTTGATCGTGATCTTACACAAGGGTTTAACCGGGCACTGAAATGGTTGACTTATGTACCTGATCTATAACCCTGAAAGACAGAATGTAAGCAAGTAAAATGATTGCTTTGGTAGAGTCTAGGTTATTCCTCTTCAGAGTGGTTTTTAAGCCTGGTATCAGGTAAGCTAAAAATGATAATATGCTGTCTTGACCCCACCCCGTTCCCACAATATCCCTGCACCTGCGCCCCGCCCAGGGAGAAGAAGTTCAACCCCATGCGGAGCGAGATGGGACGCCCCTGGCCTGCACCTGCGCCCGGCCCGGCCCCTCTCACCGCCCCCTTGCCCGAGGGGGAGACTGACACCATGTCCAATGCCCAGCGGAGCACGCTGAAGTGGGAGAAGGAAGAGACCCTGGGGGAGTTGGCCACAGTCGCCCCTGTCCTCTACACCAATGTCAACTTCCCCAACCTCAGGGAAGAGTTCCCAGGTGAAATGCCCCATTTCCTTACAGCACTGACTGTTTGCTCAATAGTCTTGCAATACCGAGTCTCATTGAAAGAGCAGGGGCTACAAATATGGAATATGATGCAATGGTAGCAACAGCCATAAACGTGGCAGTTATTTATATTTTATATGTTTTTATAATAAATAAATATAAAACCTATAGAAATACTTCTACATTACCCAGAGTGTGATTGTTTCAGGTGTCAAGGACTGATCAAGATTTCTGTTGGTTTTAGACTGGACAACCAGGGTTAAACAAATCGCTAAGCTCTGGAGGAAGGCTAGCTCTCAGGAGAGAGCCCCATATGTGGTAAGAAGCCCCATATACAGTGCTACTTATTAACTTTTGTTACTATAAATATTCAGCTAATTTCTGTCTTGTGAGTATCAAATTACACTTGGCTGTGTCAAACAAATCATGTCTGTTACAAAAGCATGCCTACTAAATAAATAATGATTAGAGTAATAAATGTTTATCATTTGCTGCACTAGATCAAAGGAATATATTAGACATTATATTCCTCCTTTTCCTGTATGAAAATAAAATACAGCATATTCACGGTTTTGTGAGCTGGTGCATCGCAGCACGTTGGAAACAGCAAGGCCTGATTTTTTTTTTTCCTGTGGAGAATTAGATGATGTTTTTCTGAATAAATTTTGCTCCCTTGAAGTAAACTTTAGAGGGGGCACTAGGGAGACAGCAAGAGCTCATGCATCTGTTTGTGCATGCTTCTGTTCTCCACATTTCAGTTTTCTGAAGGCTTTTCATAACCCGTGGGCTTCCTTTTACTTTTTCTTTGAGCTTTCATTGCATAACTTTTTAACGTAACAGGCTTATGAAGAACTTTTTTTTTTAAGACTATCTAAATGACTCGCCGTGGCTGTGCTGCATCATCTCGTGCCAGAATAATGTATGGCTTCACTTATAAGTGCTCAAATAACCTCTAAATTTTTATATAAATCTGGATATTGTGAAATATTAATGGCCCGAAGTGTCCAAGAGATACAGTCTAGACACACTGTTACTGTTACCTTTTTTCTTTGTGTGTTTCTGCTATACTCAAACTCGAATTAGTCAACATGATAATATTGTGTGTTGAACGCAGATTGATATTCAGGTATACATAAAAGGTTAACCTTTTAAAGTAGGAAGCTGTTCATATGAACTTTACCTCACAGTAGCTACAGTGCTGAAATCATTTCTTTATGCAACTAGGCTGGAAATACTGTGAACACCTACTTAAAGGCTTAAAAGCTATGTTTTTGAATCTCAGTACTCCGATCAATGCCAGGACTTTTCATCTTCGTTCCTTTGAAATGCTTTTTCTGTGTAATTTTCTTTTCTCCCAGCAAAAGGCCAGGGATAACAGAGCGGCCTTGCGCATAAACAAGGTTCAAATGTCCAATGAGTCCATGAAGAGACAGCAGCAGCAGCAGCAGCCCGATCTCTTCGACCCCAGTGTGCCCCTGGACTCCGAGAGCCTTTTCAAGGACCCGCTGAAGCACAAGGAGTCTGAACACGAGCAGGAATGGAAGTTCAGACAGGTGAGGGAAGGGAGTCGCAACAGCGTGCGTGCACGGCACCGTCATCAACTCACCATCGCATGTTTTGGGGGGAACGGTGGCCTGCTGTGTGTGTGTGTGTGTGTGTGTGTGTGTGTGTGTGCGCATCCACGCATGAGCAAGCACAAAACAAAATAATGGAGCTTGAGTTTGGGCGGGGTTGTGGGGCGTGAGATTGATCGTAACCTAGGGCCAATGTAATTAGCAAGACTTGATTTCTTTTGTAAAATATGTGCATGGATGAGTGGTCATTTTTATGCACTTGGCGCTGTGTGGGGTACTAATTCTGAATTTGCATTGAAAAGGGAGAGTTAATTCAGATGTGGGGACCCGTTAAGAAGCAGCAGGAAAAGGTCCCAAAAACCAAAGCCATAAAATCATCAAATAAAGAAGTCCTTTTTGGACATTCCAGCCAGGCAACTATAGCTACAGGATGTGGAAAAATGTCTCTGGTAAGATCCCAGGCAAAGCACTGTTCTGGCATCTGTCTGCCAAGAACCCATAAAATAAGTTTACAAGGTGTAAGAAAAGAAACAGTAAGTAGAGATGTAGGGAGAGAAGTGGCTAACTGCTAAATCAGTTCCTTGGTCTACAAAAAAGAACACTAATGAAGTCCACTAAGCTATATTTCATCGCTTTATTTCACATTCAGTGTCACATCGCTGGAATGTAGATTGTTTCCTCTGCATGGCATTAACAACATCTTTAGATCTGTTCAAGGGTTGCTTGTAGCTAAGAGAGGAAAGACCTAGAAGCATGTCATCACTGTATTTACTAATTCAATTCATATTAAAAAAGTGCCCACAAAAGTGTCTATTTTTTTTGTTTCCACAATAGCAAATGAGACAAAAAAGCAAACAGCAGGCCAAGATTGAAGCTACCCAGAAGCTGGAGCAGGTTAAAAATGAACAGCAGCTACAACAGCAGCAGCAGCAGCAGCTGCAGTATAGCAGCCAATCAGGGGGCGAGCCGGCCTCCAGTGGAAACCAGAGTCCTGCGACACCCCAACCGAGCAATGGAAACGCATCCCCATTGCAACCTATAAATCCCAAAGAAGGGTTCCCTAGGTCCCAGCTACCAGTGCCCCCCTCGTCTGCTCCCTTGGACGATGTGTTCGTGCGCCCCCAGCCTCCACCCCCCGCCACTGCACGGACTCCGATCCAAGACACCTGTTTCCAGGGGCAGCAGCCACAGGCTTCATCCCCACAGATTTTCCCGCCCAGCACCTCTGCTTCCCGACCAACCTCCCCATGGGACCCCTATGCCAAAATGGTGGGGACCCCCAGGCCACCACCTACAGGATCAGGCACTACCCGGAGGAGCTCGGTGGGGCCACAATCCCCTGCCCATGAGCCCTTTGGCTCACCCACATCCATGTACAGCGAGGCCTATACCACGCAGCTTGACACTCCCCATTCCACCGTGCCTAACGACCCATTTGTGAAACCCATGGGGCCGCCAAGGGCTGGCCCCATTCCTGAGCCCACAGGGAGGCATGCAGCGGGCGGTGGCACTGGAGATTCGTTCACCCGGCTAGGGCTCAGAGCTGAGGCCTACCAACGCATGTCCCACAATCGGATGATCCTCTCTGACCCCTACTGCAAGCCACTGCTAACCCCCATCCCTGGCAGCAATGAATCCGGCTCTGTGTCTCTGTTCAAAGCCCCTATGCCACCTCCCCAATCCCAGGATCCTTTTGGGTCTGCGCCATCCACCCCGCGGCGTCCGGCCGTGGATTCCTATGAAAAGCCTGGGTTTTCCCAAAATGAGGATAGCGACCCCTATGCACACCCTCCCCTCACTCCACGTCCGTCCATGAATGATAGCTTCTCCACCCCTCCTAGAATGGCTCGGCACCCCCAGGGTACCCTCTTCTCAGCACCTTTGCCTATGAACCGGCATCCCCACCGAGATCCATTCACACAGACCCCTTCAACCCCCAGGCCTGATTACTCCCAGCAGTCCCCTGATCCTTACGCTCAACCCCCTGGCACCCCTAGACCATCTGTGGACCCCTATGCTCAACCCCCTGGCACCCCTAGACCATCTGTGGACCCCTATGCTCTACCACCTGGCACCCCTAGACCACCTGTTGACCCCTATGCCCAACCACCTGGCACCCCTAGACCACCTGTTGACCCCTATGCCCAACCACCTGGCACCCCAAGACCACCTGTTGACCCCTATGCTCAACCACCTGGCACCCCTAGACCACCTGTTGACCCCTATGCCCAACCACCTGGCACCCCAAGACCATCTGTTGACCCCTATGCCCAACCCCCTGGTACCCCTCGACCATCCGCTGACCCTTATGGTCAGCCGCCTGGCACCCCCAGACCTGATCCTGACCCTTATTCACAGCAGCCCTGCACCCCTAGGCTGACCCCTGCAGATCAGTATCCTCAGCAGCAACCCATTCGCATGTCATCCCCTTCCCAACCAGTAGACCCTTACGCCCGACCACCGGGGACCCCAAGACCCACAAACATCCAGCAGCTCGGTACTGCAAGACTGGTGCTGAATGACCCTTATGCCCAGCCACCGGGCACCCCCCACCCTGGAGCGTCCCATGGGGACCCATTCGCTCGGCCGGCAGCCCTTGGCACCCAGACGCCTAAACAGTCTGGTATGGTGGATGATGGCTTTGGCCAGCTGCAGCCTAACCAAGCTGGCCTGACTCTGGCTCATGACCCCTATGAGCAGGCGCCAGTGACCCCACGCCCACAGTCTGGGGAGAGTTTTGCTCATGACATCAAAGATCAGCCTGGGATAGGGCATGAGGGTACTTCCCTGGCTATGGGGCATTTACCAAATCTCCCACAGTCCACAGGGAATGCCCCTGATGCTCAAAGCAGCGGGGTACAGCCTCTTCTGGTAGACTCCGAAGAGAAGCTCAAACAGGTATGGATCAGCAGACTGTTCCTCATTCAAAGACAACATATGATGAGGCCTGAGTTGAAGATGGCAGCTTCTGTAGTGTTTGCATGTCATATGCTTGGTAGAGATAAAGGATCAGGGGGCTGCTGTGTGGTTTAATTTGAGAAAACACTGGGTTCTAGTATATGGATCTACCCCAGTTTAGCAGAGATGAGGATACCGTGCTCTCGCCAATTGATGGAACATGTTAAAATGTTAAAACAAAAAAGGTTAAATATATCAAATGACTTGGAATGTTGTGATGTTATCTATCCATTAAAAATGGATATAGTATTTTTTTCATTTTTTGTACATATCCCTTCTCTTCTTTCTGTTCAGCGGCAGCGTCTGAGGGAGCTGATCCTCAGGCAGCAGCAGCAGAAGAGTGCCATCCGCCAGGAGAAGGGCCTTCAGGAGCCACCCATGCCCCGACACTGGTCTCAGGAGGACCCCGGATCCCAGAATGAACTTTTCAGCAGGCCCCCTCCCCCATACCCGGGTATGATGAGAGTTGCTCCGATGGCCCCTGGGGGTCAGAGGTTCCCCGGGCCCTTCCTGAGTGACCAACAAGGGCCCTTCCCATCCAACGGCCAGTTTTCCAGACCTCAGTTTCGTGGAATCATGGGCATGAGACCACATGGTGCAAGGCGAGTTTCAGCAAATGCGATGACATATGTGACATACCAGTGGGATTTTGCATTGCAATTGATTTGAAAAATTTATGTACGATTTGCATTGTAGGAATATGTTAAAACGTTAAGCTGAGTTAAACCTCTATCAGCCATTGCCCTATTTATTATTATCAGTTTATTATTTATAATATCATGGTTATGACAAAAAACAAGCTCTGAATTTTTTATTTTTTCTCTCCTAATCCAAGGTTTGGAATCCCGGCTGGTGGGCAGGGAGGGCAGGAGCACTTTCTTCGACCCTCGCAGCCCATGCAAGGTTCGATGATGGGTGTCCCCCAGCAGATGAGGAGGTCCCTTTCAGGCGATCTGGCCCAGTCAATGGGAGGAAACCCAGCTGGTCTCCACCAGCACTTCCCCCCCAGGGGCCTACAGATGCAGCAGCACAACATCATGGGCCAGCCCTTCATCGAGCTCAGACACCGAGCTCCCGAGAGCAGGCTGCGACTCCCCTTTGGACCCCCCACCATGGCGGCCTCTGACCACCCTCAGCGACCACCAGGGTTTGGGGATGGGGCAGGGCAAGAGTTTGCCAGCAATCCTAGCACAAGGATGGGGACAGGGGTCATGACAGCGGGACAGCCTCATGGCATGGGCGACCACCTGCAAATGTCATCCAGCTTAGAGAACCTGCACCAGCTCCCTGCTATGACAATGGGAGCTGGCCCCCAGCACCCTCCCCTAATGCGGTCACTAAGCCACCCAGCTACTATCGAGTCCTTTGGCATGGCTCCACCCACTCTCCTCCCCCTGGCAGCTCCGCCTGCTGAGCAACGAGATGAGATTCCAATGGTCCCTTCTGAGGCTATGGAGGAGAAGCTTGATACCGAAGACTCCGCTGTGAAGGATTTGGAGGATGTAGAGGTGAAAGACCTGGTCGATGACGACCTGGAGAACCTCAACCTAGACCCAGATGATGGGAAAGACCTGGACCTGGAGGCTAATGACCTGCACCTGGATGATCTACTGACGTCTGGGAATTTCGACATCCTCGCCTACACGGACCCTGAGCTTGACCTTGGAGACAAGAAGGATATGTTCAATGAGGAGCTGGACCTCAACGACCCCGTCGAGGAACACAGCGAGGCCTCCGAAATGCAGAAGGCACTGTCCGAGAAGAGGAACGCTAGCTCAGCCTCGTCAGTGTCAGCACCACATGCTGTGCTTAAGGAGGAAAAACCACTTAGTGCAGCACAGCAGAGTCGAGTCAAAAGGGAAACCGGCACTGGTGATGACCCAGCTCATCCATTGCGTTCTGAGTTAACTGTTAAAACTGAAGTCAAAGAGGGAATGTGTCAAAACCTAGAGATATCCAGCTGCCCAGGGCAAACCAGTGATGGGTCATATAATAACCAGGAATGCCTGGAGGCTGCTCAGTCTTGTGCTGAGGCTGCCAAACCCGGCTCCACAGCAATTCTCTCCAACCTAGTAGTCCAGGAGAAGCAGGGGGAAACCAGAATGGTCCCAACAACCATTGCCAACCCACTTGACCCCGTGACTCAGGCTAACCCAGGCCTGCATCAGAACCATTTCCTTTCGGTACCAGATCATCCTATGAACCCAAACCTCAGGATGGACCCTTCTTTTGCTCAGGGGGCAGCAATGG
The DNA here is from genome assembly GCF_018555375.3 of Anguilla rostrata. Classification (NCBI taxonomy): domain Eukaryota; kingdom Metazoa; phylum Chordata; class Actinopteri; order Anguilliformes; family Anguillidae; genus Anguilla; species Anguilla rostrata. The sequence goes on along the minus strand of NC_057936.1, from coordinate 38,595,157 downwards.
GAAACTCAGGGTTCCCACTCAGACAACCTCCCTGCCAGAGCTTTGGAGTCACAGTCCAGCAGGCCTACCCAGGCCTACCAATGGGGGGTCAGCACCTCCCCCGTAATCTGGTGCCCCAGGGCCAGCAGGCAGCATTCCCGCAGGACCAGGGCCCCCACTCAACAGCCCAGCACAACAGGCCCCTGCTCCTGGAAGAGCAGCCGCTCCTCCTGCAGGATCTCTTGGACCAAGAGAGGCAGGAGCAACAGCAGCAGAGACAGATGCAGGCCATGATCCGCCAACGCTCCGGTGACTCCTTCCCCAGCATTGGTGAGACCACCATCCAGCTCCCCGGTAACACGCCAAACTTTTTACAATGTTATTGCCTCTTATCAACCCACTTGATATAGTGGCAAGTTACTGTGTGTGAATGGAGAAAAGCTTGTGTGCATACGCATTTGTGGATGTGTGGAACGACATGGGTGTTGAGTTTTGAATCACGGGAGAATCAAATATTTCCTGATTATATCATAAGGTCTGTCCTTTATTGAACAGCACTAAGCCACACAAACATGGATGATTAACGGCTAGATGCTTGTATACAGCAATGCATTTTTACTGCAGGAGCCCTTTCTTCTGAGGACAGGAGAGGGCAATGATGTTGAATACAAGAGACTGGGCATATAAGCAGAAGGTTGCCGGTCTCATTCCCTGTTGTACTCTGCAAGACACGATTCTTAACCTTAATAAATTTACATGATATGGGGATGCCATGTCAGCATGAATCTGAGTAAATTAAGGGCAGTTCTCAAGCATATAACTACATGTTTTGGCTAGTATCTGTGGGTAATAGCATTTGGTGTGTAGGGTTGAGACAATTTTCTCTTCTCTTACAAATAAGTGAGTCTGTTGTGCTTGTTTATCCATTTCTGACCAGCAATTTTACATGTGCAAGAACACCATAAAGTTGTTTATTGAAAGTGAATTGCTAAGTGGCTATGCATCTGCAGGAATTATTTTACATTGAAGTAAAATTTTGTGGGAATTGTCTTCCAAACCTGTAGACTTTGATGCCATAACAGACCCAATCATGAAAGCCAAGATGGTGGCCCTGAAAGGGATCAACAAAGTGATGGTGCAGAACAACATGGGAATGCCTCCAATGGTCATGAACAGGTATGAACCCTCAACCAAGTCCTTAAAAATTATCTGTCCTGGGTGTTTATGCCTTTTTGCTACTGATTTTTGCTTTCTGACAGAAGACAATTGACTTCCTTTGGCAGGATTCAGCTAGGTGGTCAGCAAGTTCCTGGAGAACAGTGTCCTGACAGTGGTGCAGTTCTGCAGAGTGCTGTTGGACAGGTAGGAACCATTTTGCTTCCACTGTCTGCTTTTTACCACTGGTTTTGCCGAAGGAGGATCTTACTACATTTTTGCCCTTTGTCTTCAAAAATTGTGTTGCAGGACATCAAGTTGGCACAACACTTGGCGAGACCTAACCCCCCAAATTTAGGGCCTGGATTCCCAAGTATGTATATAATGATGTTTTTATTAAACTTCAGTGTTTAATGAAACAAATGACTCTGCCAGTTAAAGGAGCTCATCAAAAGTCAGACCTTGTGTATTTTTTCAATAGATGCAAATTATTTCTCAAAAGCCATTTTGTAATTGCTGCAGGACCTGACCCCCCCCCCCCTTAAAAAAGCTAAAGCATCTCAGTTGTCCATGGCCGTCATCTAGGTAAAGGGATGATGATATCACCTCTCTTTCAGACGACGCTCAAAAGAAACAGTATGAGGACTGGCTGAAGGACACCCAGCAGCTGCTGCAGATTCAGCAGAAGTTTCTGGAAGAGAAGATCGGGGCCCACAGGAAATCTAAAAAGGCCCTCTCGGCCAAGCAGCGTACAGCCAAGAAAGCGGGTCGCGAGTTCCCTGAGGAGGACCAGGAGCAGCTGAGACATGTGACAGAGCAGCAGAGCGTGGTGCAGAAGCAGCTCGAGCAGGTTGGTCAGACCCCCCCTGCTGTTGTCACACAGACCCTGATCACAACTCATCTCTCCATTTAAGGCTTAAGAAATAAATATGAGTTCCATACCACACAGTTTAAGCATTGCTATAATAATATAACGATAAGAAAAACAACAGTAATAAAATTTTACAAGGAGTTTTATTGATATGGTCTTTGTTATAAACCAAGTTGATTTCATTAAGTCCCTCCTTTGGTTATACCACGGCTACAGTGATGACATCAATGGCCTCTAAAGATAATTGCCATGCTGGATATACATTTTTACACCCTACCGATGTGCGTGGTAATCCTCCTGTTTAAAAAAAAAAGAAAGGAAATATGTCACATTCATAATGAGTTAATCTCCCATCAGAGAGTGGGTATGAGCATAATTTCCGCTAAATGCTAATTTAAAGATTTCAACCAGGTGGAGAAGCACCGTTTTGAGATTGCGTCTTGTTTGCTCTGCTTGTGGAGTAGTGTTTATTGCAAAAAAAGTCCAGGGGGGAAATAAACAATTCATTGAGTTCATACTTTGCAGTGAGGGGAATGTCCCCCGTTCCCTCCTTGCTTAAAATTGGTTTATCCCACGCAGTATTTCCTTCTCCTTTGACCTTTCCCTGACAGAACACAAGGAGACCTCGCTCTGTTCAGTGCCCTGGAGAATACGGACGATGAATTTATACCCTGACATTTTCAGATTCTGTTCTTCCTTCTGTCAACATTTGTCCCAAAGTCCTCTTTATATAGCTTATACAACCTTGATGTTTTTCCAACTCTTCTCCCACTCTGCTTCACAGATGGCTGTACACCGATTTATGGGATTTATGTGGCACTGTGCTCAACAAATTGGCCAGGCTCTGTTTAAAGGGGTCTTGTGTAGTAGTACATGATAACCTTCATATGGGTAGAATAAAACCCCAGAACTTTATTTGTGAATGTTCACACCCTTCATGTTACTGCAGATTTTAAATTTCATAGACTAGATGATTATAGCCCTTTGTAAATTTTACATCTATGATACTTCATCTAATTAGCTTTACGTAGTGTTATAAACCAATACAAATTATTACTCTCTGTACACCACAATGTTATAGAATTATGCTTTTTGTGTTGTTTTCGTAAATACTTTTTTTGTCATTTTTCTTCCAAACATAGTTATACAGTAATTGCGTTTCAATAAACCAAATTTTTCTTTTTCCCCCAAGCATTGCTTTAATTAGTAAGTCTAAATAATTTGGTTATGATTTGCTCTAATTAGCCATTTACATGCTCCAGTTTTACATATGCAAAGTTATAAATGTGAATTGAGTTTGCAAGGTGTCCAAATTATACTGCCCACCCATCATTCTCTCCCAATACCCCCCCATAAACAGGACTGACTGTATGGCCGTTGGTCAGCAGCTCATTGGCCAACATGGGTTATGTTGATTTTTACAGCGCTGACTTTATTTTTTTCCCCCCATTTTATGGGTTTTATGAGAGAATGTGCTCATAGTAATGCTCTGTACTTTTCCCAGTGCTTGCAGTGGATATGCTCATGCTTATTTTTCTAGCCCTAAAAGTATTTATTTATTTACTTACTTACTTACTTACTTACTTATTTACTTATTTATTTATTTAAAGATACGGAAGCAGCAGAAGGAACATGCTGAGCTAATAGAAGAGTATCGGGTCAAAGAGCAGGAACAGCAGTGCAGCATGCCGCCACCCATAATGCCTGGAGCTCCGCCCCAAGGAGCCATGATGCCTGGAGCCCTGCCCCAAGGAGCCATGATGCCTGGAGCCCTGCCCCAAGGAGCCGTGATGCCTGGAGCTCCGCCCCAAGGAGCCGTGATGCCTGGAGCCCCGCCCCAAGGAGCCATGATGCCTGGGCCCCTGCCCATGGGCCAGCCCATGATGAGTCACATGATGCAAATGCAGCAGCAGCACTTGGGCCAGCCTGCCCCGCCCCGCATGACCAGGGTCCCAGGCTGGCAGTCTGGTGCTCCAGGCCCCATGGGGGGCTCCGGAATGCCTCCTCATCTGCCCCCACAAATGCCCCAGCCCACCTTGCCTGGGCAGCTGCCTATGGCGGGAACCAAACCCCTGCCCGCGGGGGCGGCGCCAGCAGGTAACGGCACGGGCCACGGCGACGGTGGCGGAGCCCCTCAGGTGAAGTTTGATGACAACAACCCCTTTAGCGAGGGCTTCCAGGAGCGGGAGAGGAAGGAGCGTCTGCGAGAGCAGCAGGAGCGGCAGCGCGTCCAGCTCATGCAGGAGGTGGAGCGGCAGCGAACCCTGCAGCAGCACCTGGAGATGGAGCAGCAGCAGCCGGGCATTCTGGGAGCTGAAACCAACCGGATGGCCTTCTACAATTCAGACATGCCCCATGACTTCATGCAGCCTCAAAGAACCCCACAACAGCAGCAGCAGCAGATGGGGGCGATGTTCCCTCAGCAGCAGGGTATGCAGCCAGGTTTCATGGCCTTGCCCTCTGGCGCCCCCTTCATGCCGGGAGGGGAATGTCAGCCAATGCCGGGAAATGGACACTTCTCTGTCGAAATGGGACCTAACTTTCAGTCAAAACACCCCATGCTGCCGGGGTCTGGGTTTTCCTTGGGACAGCCCAGGCCTGTGGGGTTTGGGGGGCCCGCCGCAGTGTCCCAGGGAGGTGGCGAGGGTCCGCCCTTTGGCATGGAGCTGCCCACGCCCCTGCCCCCGAACTACCCTGGGTCAGGTCAGTCACTGATTCAGCTCTACTCCAACATCATCCCGGACGAGAAAGGGAAGAAGAAAAGGAACCGCAAGAAGAAAAAGGACGAGGATGCCGAGCCTGTGAAAACTCCATCCACCCCACACTCTGACCTTACCGCCCCCTTCACCCCCTGTGTCTCTGATACCTCCTCCACCCCCACAAGGAGCACCCTGCAGCCCGTGGACCCCGAGGAGGGGACAGGTGTGTCTGAGCGCTTGTCGGACCAACAGCACAAGGTCCTCTCAGAAATCAAGCTGGAGAGGGTAGAGCCAGGCGACTGCAGTGGGCCCAGGGAGTCCAAGCTGGCGGAGCCGTCAGAGACCGTTAAGGTGGAGGAGGGGAAGGAGGCGGCCTCGCCTCTCTCTGACGGCCAGAGCCCCGCCAACAGCACCAAGGGGGAGTCTGGCAACGAGCTGCTGAAACACCTGCTAAAGAACAAGGGCGCGCCCCATGCCCCGCCCCATCAGATACCGAACGACGGCCCACACTCGGAGGACGAGGGATCGATGGACAGCAGGACCCCGCAGAAGCACACGCCCACAGACGCCGTTGCTTCGGTGAGTGGATGACTCATACCCGCGCAGCGATTTCCCTCCTCCTCCTCCTGTTTAAACTTCTGGTTGAGCGGCTGAATCATCCTGAGGTTGTACCGTCAGGACCTGAGATCGAGCCAGGGAAATTATGAAAATGCATTAATGTTGTAAATGTGATTTAGTCACGCGTGGGTGGAGGGAATTTATAGAGAAGTGTATTTCAGCACCACTAAAATAGGTTTTGAGTGTGCTTCCAAACATTTTGCAATTAAGAATGAAGCTTTTACAGTTAACTGCAGAAACACATTCTCTTCTCAGGATTTTGACTACTAGATGTGAATATCAACCTGCAACATTTTCTATTCTGTTAGCGCAGCAAAAAACTGCAGGACTGAATAGCTTAGGTCCTGGATACCCAAGTCGGACCCTCGAAGCCCTCATGGTTTTGCTTCCTGTGTGATAAATAGTTGAGTTATTGATTGGATGGATGTCACTGATTGACCATACATTTCACTCCCCTGGTGTCCCTGAATAGAGGTTGAAAATGAAAAACAGTAGCACTGCAGACCATATTTGAGCATCCCTGCTCGAGGGTAATACTTAATGGTCGTTGTATGTCATACCAAGATGGGTGCAGGTGTTCAGTTGTCCAGGAACCCTGATATGGTTGGTCTGGTGTTGCCCGAGCAGGGTAAGAAGAAACAACGCAACAAGAGGGTGCCCAAAAGCGTGGAGAAAACCGTGTCCCGTTGCAAAAAGAGGAAGAAGGAAGAGGAACCACAGATGGTCTATTCCAGCACTGACACCTTAATGACCCAACTCAAACAGGTACTGCACTGCGCAAGCACATTAATGACCCAACTCAAACAGGTACTGCACTGCGCAAGCACATTAATGACCCAACTCAAACGGGTACTGCACTGCGCAAGCACATTAATGACCCAACTCAAACAGGTACTGCACTGCGCAAGCACATTAATGACCCAACTCAAACAGGTACTGCACTGTGCCAACACATTAATGACCCAACTCAAACAGGTACTGCACTGCGCAAGCACATTAATGACCCAACTCAAACAAGTACTGCACTGCGCAGGTACGTTAATGACTCAACTCCAACAGGTACTGCACTGTGCCAACACATTAATGACCTAACTCAAACAAGTACTGCACTGCGCAGGTACGTTAATGACCCAACTCAAACAGGTACTGCACTGCGCCAACACATTAATGACCCAACTCAAACAGGTACTGCACTGTGCCAACACATTAATGACCTAACTCAAACAAGTACTGCACTGCGCAGGTACGTTAATGACTCAACTCCAACAGGTACTGCACTGTGCCAACACATTAATGACCTAACTCAAACAAGTACTGCACTGCGCAGGTACGTTAATGACCCAACTCAAACAAGTACTGCACTGCACTGCGCAAGTACGTTAATGACCCAGCTCGACAGATAGTGCACTGCTCAACACGTTAATGTCCCACCTCAAACAGTTGCACTTATGTGTTAATGATCCAACTCAAACAGGTACTGAACTGCTCCAGTACCTGAATGATCTACGTCAAACTGGTACTGCACTGCACCAGTACCTGAATGAGCTACATCAAACTGGTACTGCACTGCACTGACACATTAATGACCCAACTTAAACACTGCATGAAGAGGTACATTTGCGGGGGTGGATATAAATCCGAAAACTGACACATTTCCTGCCATGTGCAGCATGTGTCAATATCAGAGACCACAGTTTGGTGTTGGAACCGGACATTATTTCGTGCTCCGAGATTTTCTTGTCCAGACACTTCGTTGTCCACGTCTCAGTACACTTCAGGTCTAAGTTTTTTAATTAATTGGGAATATCGGAGTCCAGAAATCCGCAATCACCGGCATGGCCCGGGAGTGTGCAGAGGTTTTTGGAAATTCACACTTTTGAGGGAAACTACCTCTCATGACTGGCACACCCCAAATTTCACTGAAATTTAACATGCCAGATATCCAGAAAATTTTCACACAGTGAAACGAGTACTGCACTGCACTGACATGTTAATGACAAGCATCAAAGAGATACTGCACTGCGCGGCATGGTAATGACCCAGTTCAAACAATAACTGTGTAAGGATAGTGTGGATAGTGTTGCAGGAAGGAAAAAACAAGTTTATCTGACCCCATTCATTTTCAGTACCTGTAACCGGAATGCTTAGGAAATTTTGTTTATAAAAGCAGAAAAGTGCTGTTGAAACAGAGATAACCTGATGTGTATGCTTTGGTGTTAGGCAGCGTACCTGCATCTCGAAGTCTGCCTTACACCAGCACCCTCCTTCCAGCTTCGTCTCAGTGGTCTGGGGCTTGTTTTTAGCTTATGAGAAACTGTTATTTGAGTTGGTACTCAGAGGTCTATTCCTAGAAACTCAGAGATCTGTGGTCTTGTTACCTGACTCAGAGCTCTTTGACTTAGAGCTCGAAACTCAGAGGTCTCTCGAGACTTAGAGTCCAGTGCTAAAACCCAGACGTCTCTTGCGACTTGTACCTTGCTCTGAGTGAGGTTTGAGGGCTGACTCTGGAACTTTGTTATACATAGCGCAGTGTCTGAACAATGTTGCACATAAGAACATACATGCTGGCTATTGTGGGTTTTATAACTGGATTCTAGGTAGAGAGCTGGAAAGGAAGATGCAGATGAGGTGAAAGTATGATGGTTTCTTATTAAATATAATCACCGGTTAAGTCTGAGAGAGCAAATATGAACCCATTCAATACCAGTAGCTAAACACAGGATAAAGTGATGGCAAAGGCAAATAAACATGAGCATGTTTACCAGCTGAGTTCATAACCAGAGGATTCCATATGACAGTGACTATGATACCTGGAAAACTGTCAAGCACATTCTCCCTGAATGTTTCTTTGGACTTCATAAGCATAGGCTAATCATTTAATAAATCAGTCAGTGTTTTACGTTAATATACACTCACCGGCCACTTCATTAGGTGAGTGGAGTGGCACCCGGTGTGGTCTTCTGCTGCTATAGCCCATCTGCTTCAAGGTTTGACGTGGTGTGCGTTCAGAGATGCTCTTCTGCATACCTCGGTTGTACCGAGTGGTTATTTGAGCTCAAATTTATTTATCAGCTCAAACAAGTCTGGCCATTCTCCTCTGACCTCTGCCATCAACAAGGTATTTTCGCCCAGAGAACTGCCGCTCACTGGATATTTTCTCTTTTCCTGACCATTCTCTGTAAACCCTAGAGATGGTTGTGCGTGAAAATCCCAGTAGATCAGCAGTTTCTGAAATACTCAAACCAACTCGTCTGGCACCAACAACCATGCCACGTTCAAAGTCACTTAAATCACCTTTCTTCCCCATTCTGATGCTTGGTTTGAACTTTAGAAGATCGTCTTGACCATGTGAGCTGAAATGAGTGGGCAGTGATACATCGATCATGATTTTACCCCACTAATCCTGGCCTCTGTTTCTGTGGTGAATGTTAACATCGTGTGTTGGATGTTTATCCCCCTGTTTGGGCCAGAGGTTTTGGTCACAGTTCAGTTAGCAGCTGGCTGTGCACCTCACACACCTGCTGAGGTAATTCCCCATTTGAATAATCACCTGAGGGACGACGCAGGACAACGCTAGCAGACCCTGCATGTGTTTAAGGCTCCAGCCACCTGTCTGTGACATGGCCACTGTCCCAGTCATAGGTCCCACCCATCACCACTAGCTACCCCCTGCCAAAAATGGTACATTGTTACAACCGGTGTAACCTTGTACAGTATGTTACTGTTTGTGGCTGGGGTACGTGGCACGTAGTTTGTGAATACGTGTGTGACCCCATCTCATTAGTGACTATTAATTAGTTTCATTTGTCAGTAAGCGCTATATTCTTTTACACTAATTAAATTGCTCAAAGAAAAATATTTTAACAAGTCAGATATAGTCCAGGTATTCAGCTTTCAGTATTTTTCCCCCTATGCAAGCATTACCATCAGTGAGTCTTCTTTTATGGTGTCTTTGTGATTACAGAACATGCTAGGCAGGATATTTGACCAATCCTCCATACACAATGTTTCAGGATCCTTTGGTCTGCACTTGTCCTCTTCAATTCAAAGTGCAAATTTATTGATATGGTTCAAGTCTGGAGACTATGATGGCCATTACAAAATGGTAATTTTGTGGTCAGTTAACCACTGCTTTTTGATATGTAGTAACATACAAACTTTAAGAATTGAAATGGCATGTATAAGGTATTTAGCTAGTTACTCTCCTGTGCAATAAATGTAATATTGTAATGTTCTCTTCCTTTCTTGACAATGTAGCAACTGTATTTCTTGGCAAATGTATGCTTTTGAAAGCAAAATAAACCACTCAAAGCTGTGTGGTTCTCATGATGTATACACACTTAACATAAATTGTATACATATACAGTGAGCTCCATAATGTATGGGACAAACACTTTTTTTTCTGGATTTGGCTCTGTACTCCATGCTTTTTTAATTGCAATCGAACAATGGCCATGTGGGTAAAATGCAGATTCTAAACTTTTATTAAAGGATATTTTATACATTTTGCACTTTCTATACCTACCCCCTCCCCCCCTTCCAGGGTGCCATAACATTTAGGAAAAATTGATTCACACCTGTTTTGATTAGTCAGATGTGTTCAATTGCTTCTTTAGTGTAGGCATAAGAGCTTTCAGTATCCCATCTTCAGTCCTTTATCAGCATAAGGACCACAGTTGTGCCAGTGCAAGTCAAGGAAGCCATTATCAGTCTGTGAAATGAGAAAAAAACAGTCACCGATATATGCCAAACCTTAGGCATACCAAAATCAACAATTTGGAACATTAAGAAGAAAGAGAGGACTAGTGAGCTCAGTAATTGCAAAGGGCCTGATAGGCTAAGTAAGACCTCAATGCTTTATAACTGAATTATTCTGACCATAATGAAGAAACACCTGACAGATCAGTAACACTCTACAGGAGGCAGGTCTGGAAGTGTCAATGACTACTGTCTCCAGAAGGCTTAACAAACCATACTACTGAGGCTACACTACAAGGTAAAAACCACTAGTTAGCTTCAGGTTACAGAAGTATCTAAAAGAGCCTGGTGAGTTCTGGAAAAGGTCTTGTGGAGAGACGAGCCCAAGATTCGCTTGTATCAGAGTGACAGCAAGAGCAAAATGCGGAGGCCAAAAGGAACTGGTCAAAATTCAAAACACCCCCCCTTATCTGTGAAACATGGTGGTGGGGGTGTTACCATTTGTGCATCTAAAGCTGCTACATGTTCTGGCTCACTTGTCTTCATTGATGATGTAACTGCAGATAGTAGCTGCAGAAGCATCTTATTTGTTCCAGTTCAACCAAATGCCTCCAAACTCATAGGATGACTCTTCATCCTACAGCAAGTCATTAACCAAAACATGCTGCTAATGGAACAAAGGAGTTTGTCAAAGCCAAAAACTAGAAACTTCTTGACTGGCAAAGTCATTCACTCAATCTGAATCCAATTGAACATGCTTTTTATATGCTGAAGAGAGAACTTGAGGCAACTAAAACATATTCCTTTGTCCCAAACATTATGGAATTCCCTGTATAATGAAGTGCATATAAGGGATGCTCCATAATATTTCTCTAATAATAATTATTGACTGGTAATAGCTTGAAATGAACCTTGTAATGGCCAGGCAATTGCACAAGCAAAGCTATATGGAGACTCTGTAGCTCTCTGGACTAAAATTGTTGTTATACAAATAAAATTGATGGTTGTGCTCATGGAAGAAAATAAAATATATGAGCACAAACATTTTGGCAAAAAAAAACGACTGTGCATGCATATACATTTAGATTGTCTGTGTCTATGCATGCAGTAATTTTTCCGTGCCAGAATTTTTCTTTTTTGTTTTGCCTTTTTGTTTTTGCAAAAAGTTTAGCTTTTTCTGTTAATCTTCCCATTTTCATTTCTGACTCATAATTGCTTTAATTAGATGTTAATTTCTGTGTCGGTAAGAATAATTTGTGATAATGTTTTAATGGAAGTGTTTGAAGGCCTAAATAGGATCTAAAATTTAAACTAAAAATAATTATTTTAAAACCGTTAACAAAGGGAAAAGGTTTATGTCCCTCAGTTTCTGAGCAAAGTAGCATGAAGCAGCTTATTAAATTCTTGTTATTCTGGCGACACAGACCTGGTTTGAAAAGAAATTGCTTTGTGATAGACATAAAATGGGAGGCTGCGGTCAGTAATGAGAGAAATTACTGGAAGTATTCTTTTTTTGATGGGCGGGGGTGCTCTTGTTCCCTTAGTCTCTGTCCCTATCGGTAAAGTCATGGTCTTCTCTCCCTTTCCTCCCGCTCCTCCCCCCCCCCCATCCCTCTCTCCACAGCAGCTGTCCCTCCTGCCGCTGATGGAGCCCATGATCGGGGTGAGCTTCGCCCACTTCCCGCCCTACGGCAGCGGCCAGCTCAACGGGGAGAGCCGCCTCTCCGGCGCTTTTGGCAGCGCCTCCTTGGACGGCGTGTCCGACTACTACTCCCAGCTCATATACAAGGTAACTGCCGCCCCGAGCCCGGGGTCCTGCCCCTGAGCCGGAATGGCTGAAAGGCCTCTGAGAGAGGGGGTGAGGGGAAGAGAGGAGGAGAGAGAGGGGGATCGGAACAGAGGGAGAGTGAGATGCTTTATCTCATCATCATTCAGGTGAGGTTGTGGGACTGTGATAATAGTTGCTGGTTTGATTCCCAGGTTGGAGGCTCTACATTGTGCCCTTGTGAAAGAGGCTCAGAGTGCTATATAGTCTACTGCGTTAAATATCTGAGAGAATGCCAGTCTGCACCCCTATATGTTCATTTCATTCAGATGGGGGAAAGCAGATAGAGTGGGATCACCAAGGTCTCAAATAGAAATAGAATCAATAGAAATGGAATGGATTTGTATGTGGGTTGAGAGTCAGCTACCCTACAAACTGCACCACACGGTCTATGGGTGTTTAAGTGTGTAAAAGTTACAGTAGATGTAGAGGGAAATGGAATCTTGTGCTTATCCCTGTGGTGGGTTTGTGGTGGGTTTGTGTTCACTGTTGCGCACTGCTTCTGGTCTTCCTTCTGCAACAGAACAACCTGAGCAACCCCCCCACTCCCCCAGCCTCCCTGCCCCCCACCCCTCCCCCGCTGGCTCGACAGAAGATGGTGAACGGGTTCGCCACCACCGAGGAGCTGGCCAGAAAAGCGGCGGTCATGGGCTGCCATGATGGTAGGGACACTGCCTTTGACCTTCAACCACACACAATGTCAAAATAAACCATAGTATACAAACAAAGTGTAAATGCTCTTCAGGTGCGGAAAATTTCAGGGTCATTATGTTCATTCCTGTATCCCTCAGCGGCCAAAAGCCTTGTGCCAAAGCAGCTCCAGACGCCGTTTAGGCCCGAGGACCTGCTGGCGCGAGCGATGGCACAGGGGCCCAAAAGCGTGGACGTGCCCGCCTCCCTCCCCACACCCCCCCACAACAATCAGGAGGAGCTCAGGTGGGTCTGTGGAGTGTAATTCATCCCATACACTAATGGCAAACACCCGGCCAAAGCGCAAAGGCACAGCACTCAGAACGGAACGCGGACTGTTGCATTCCACCTCCTTTTCTGGCACCCTCTATTTCTTTCAATTGTTACTTTTTTTAATGGCTTTCTTGCATGCTCTTGTCAACTCTCATTTATTTCTTTATTCTGTCTCTCTCCCCTCCCTTCTTCTCTCCGTCGCCTCCCTCCCCTCCCTCCCCCTGCCATCTTTATCCCTCCCCCCCCTCTCTGTCTCTTTCTTTCTATATTTCTCCCTCTCACCCCCCACCCCCACTCCCTCTCTGTCTGTCTCACACACACAGGGGACAGGAACACTGTGAGGAAAGAGACACCCCGGAAAGCTTTGTCCCCTCCTCCTCCCCTGAAAGTGTGGTCGGTGTGGAGATCAGCCGTTACCCCGACCTGTCTCTGGTGAAAGAGGAGCACCCATCCCCTGCCCCCTCCCCAGTCCTCCCCCTGCTCCCCAGCTCCAGTGGTAAAGGTGAGTTCCTGCCCCCTCCCCCCCCACTTTAAAATGAGCTGTTTATTTATGCTTTTGCTTATTACATTGCCCTTATTCCAGAACCAGTTTCCTGATGTTGACTAGCTTTGAAGGTAGCCAGTATGGAAACATTGAAATAGGTTTGCTGGATGCCTGTATAACACAAGATATTTTCTGACTGTGTCCTTCCCCTTTCCTCTGTCATTCAGCGACTGAAGCCAAGCAGCGGGAAGTCAAGATGGAGCCTCAGAGCGTGTTCCCCGGGTCACTGTATGGACAGCCCTCTAACTGCTCCAAAGCAGGACTGGTATCCATAGCGATCAGCCTGAACCCAGCTGCAGCACAGGTGAGTGGCTTTAAGTTGGGATTGGACAGCAGACTCTAATCCAGAGCAATTTACACAGCTTATGTTTATTTTTCCATATACACTGAAGCAAGGACCTCTCTTGAGGTTACAACAACAGTGCCACCACTTGGAATTGAACTGGAAATCTCTTTGTTATGAGGGCGAGTCTCTCCGTTACTCTGTACTGTTCTAGCCCATTTGGATTTAACCAATTTAATTAATCTTGACTGGACGTTGATTGCACATTCGGTATGATTTTTCCAAAGTCATTCAGTTAATTCCCTTTTAAGCTACAAATGCTGTTGCTGATATGTTACCCTTATTCCAGAGCCTGTTTCCTAATGTTGTGTAGTTTTTGAAGGTCCCCAGTTTGAGAACATTAAAATGGTGTCACTGGATGCTTGTACAGTGAGCTTCATCATGTTGGTACAAAAGCATCATTACTGTCCACAGGAGACTTCACAAACAGAACGGCCGCTAAAACAGGAGGGCCAGGTTACGGTTTGCTAAGAAGTACCTGAAAGAGCCTGCACGGTTCTGTAAATAGGACGTGTGGAGAGCTGAGACCAAGATTCACTCGCATTAGAGTGATGGCAGGGGCAATGTGAGGAGGCCTACTACTGCTAAAGCAACAAAGGTTTTTTTCAAAACCTGAACTGGATAATTCTTGACTGGCCAAGTCATTATTGAGATCTGAATCCAATTGAGCATGGTTTTCATGTGCTGAAGAGATAGCTTAAGGCAACTATCTCCAAAACAAGAAGGAGCTGAAGATGACTGCAGTACAGGTCTAGCAGAGCATCACTAGAGAAGATACTCAGCACATGGTGGTGTCTATGGGTCACAGACTTCAAGCAGTCATTGCCTGCAAAGGATGTGTGAAAAAGAATTGAACATGACTAATGTAATTTACATAACATTAATATGCCCAAATGTCATGGTGCATTGTAATGGGGGGAGGCTGCATATAAAAAAAGTAGTCATTTCTGCATGGTGAAACCAAACTATAAAAAATACCCTTAAATAAAAGTGCAGCATGCTCACTTTAACCACATTGTTTGATTACAAGTAAAATTGTGGAGATTTCAAGAAGAAAACACTTTTATGGAGGCCTGTGGCCAGACTGGTCCTTCTCATTCAGCGGTGCACATCCGTTCCCTGGGCGAGTGAAGGGTGGCTGTGGATGGGGGGCGGGGGGGAACAGGGATTAGATTAGAAAACTTACTTGTGGGACTGATAGCAGCAAGGTTCCACGCATCGTGGCGAGGACGGCCAGCTAACCGTTTCGGGCTGCTGCATTCCAGAACATTCCGGGCGTGGTGGCGGCGGTGGCAGACTTGCTGTGCGTGAAGATCCCCGGCAGCTACGAGGTCAGCAGCGCCTCTGACAGGGGCCCCCTGATGCTGCTCGGCGGCACTGGCCCCCAGGGCATCATGAGGTTCCTGAGGCCCCCGGGGATGGTGTCATCTCAGGTCACCGTCACTCCCAGAAGCAACGGTGAGCAGTGACGTCTGCACGGCCAGGATGAGTGTACTCTGTAACATCTCGGAACCAACTTACTGGGTGAAAGAAACGGAGGGAGAAATACTGAGAGAAACCCCACTGAATTAGGCTGGGATTTCATTTCTGGCATCGTGGGATTGCTTTTATCTTCATATTTCTTCATCATCTTTTATTTATTTATTTATTTATTTACATTTTCAGATACACAGGCCCAAGTGTGATGATTTATAGTTGTCTCATTTTTCCCCCCAGTTATGCTTCACCTGGATTAGCTAGCACTCTTTGTATTTCTTTATTAGTTGTCGAGGGACCCCATTTTGTCTGGATCACATGGTCTTTTTGGTCTCTGATGGTGATGCGTGTTGTTGTCTATCCTAAGATTGTAGCGTGTGAATGCAAACAAGTAATGATTTTAGATCTCGTTAGTGCACCCTCTCGCTTTTAAGTGTGTGATATCTGATCTTTTCTAATGAACAAAGTCTGCCATCTTCATTGCCCAAACGAGAATTGCAGGCTCTTTGCACTCTTTGAAATAGTCATATTTAATTGCCTTCATTTCTATTCCAGTTTTCACTTTGATATGCAGCAGCCCGAAAAAAAAATTAAAGTCTGTATATACCAAATAAAATGTCAATATTTAATCATATAGCAAACAGACTGAAACTACCAGAGATATAAATGCAATTAAGGCATACTATGCAGGATTTTTAGCCTTGCTGTGGTCGTGTGTTTACAATCAAAGAAGTCTCTTCCTCCTTCCTCAACCCTACCCACTCACCTCGGTTTTATGGTTTTATATGTTATGCTATTTTTATTTTTGTATCTCCATTTCTCCATTGCTGTCAGCGTTGAGGGAAAGCTGTTCCAAGGTTGTCTCTGGTTTTGGAACGAGCCCTATCAGCTTGTCGTTTCGTTTTGCTGTACTTGTGCTTCTTCATTTCCGCCTTTGCTATAGCTGGCTACAAACTCTCTGCTTGAAACCTGATCCCACCCCACTGGCTCTGTAGCCACACTCACCCCTCCCCACACAGAAAATAACATTGCAGACTTTTAGCAAACGTGCGCAAAAACAGAGACAGCAAGTGCATCGTAGATGTGACTGAGCATGGTTATTTTATAGTATTTTCGAGGTAAACATTGTGCATAGTATGTCTTTAGCAATCTGAAAAATGGCTTCTAATGGCCTGTAATAGATATACAGTTTTCAGCTATTCCATTCCCATGCTGTCTTTTGGCTTTCATGTCCTCAAGATCCAAGGCACAGCCCCCTGTGCTGATTTCTGCCTGGCCACCACGGAGAAACAAACACCCAGGCGATTTATTTTTAGCGAGAACTCTGGCGGTCTCTGCGGGTGACGGTGGCATGCTCATCAGTGCGGGGCTGCAGCGACTGATTGGCAGGTCTGCATTTCAGGTCCGGCTGCAATCGGGGGCGACTGCACGACGGGGAAAGGAGACGCAGAGCTGAGAGCACAGTGGTGCTGCCACTGCAAAGTGGTGGTTCTGGGAAACGGAGTGCGAAAGTCCGTCAGAGACTTGCCCTGTGTCGCCCAGGTAAGCCACCGGCCACTTGAGAATTCATTTGCAGAATTAATTTGCATTCACAGTTGTGTTTAGCTGTACTGTGCTGTAAGATGTATTTACGTTCAGTCCTTAAATGAGAGACTCAAATCCCCAGTGTACCAGTGAAAGGACCAGTGTAGTCGGTGACTCCTTGATTTTAACCAATCATAGCCCTTTGCTATGGAAAGCAATGTCGTTTGATTGGCTTGTGCTAGCCGGCTGTGCACAGTGCAAGGCACCCCTGCCTTGGAGTGCGATGTTAATGAAGCCTCACACTCAATCTCTTTGGTTGGCCCCTCCCACCGGCGTGATGTATGATGTGCGAGTGGGCGGTGTTCACCAGCAGGTTATATGGATGAGGTCATGAGCACCACAGTAAAAAAAACAAACAAAAAAAAAAGCACAGTCTGTACCCTGAGGGCACTAAGTGCAGTTCAGTGATGATGCGATTCCTCCCCCATCGGAGAGTAATGTTCCCTCCTCGAGCAATTAGGAAGGCTTACCGATAGGAACACTGAGAGGAGAGGACAGGACTGGGGCTCGGTTTTGAAGCAGAGACAGAAGAGTTTGAAAACAGCTTATCTCATGAAATTCAGGTAACTCAAATGTGAGGTGCATTTGATGCACATATGAAATGCAGATTTAACAGCTGCTTTGGGCATCAACAAAGGCCTGTTTAGCAGGAGCCTTTGATCTTTGCTCTGGATCCAGCCTCCTTTCCAGTAGTTTTCAGTGATGCAGAGGTGGATGGCCTCCGTTTCTCCTGATAAGACCCCCAACCGCTCATGTGCAGGTGCACATACTCTCACAAACGCTCACATGCTCTCACACACACACACACACACATTTGCTCTCTCTCTGTATTCATGCTTGCTGTATACGGGTATTCCTACAGGACTCTCAGGACAGCTGGGGTAAGGAGGGGAGCCTGGTCTTCTGCAGCCACAACTGCTTCATTCTGTACTCTGCTGCCATGCAGTCCAAGGCCAACGAGCGCAAGGTGCAGTACAGCTGGACTACACTACCCATAGCACACGCTTTCACCATGCTCTTACTGTACTCGCACTGCACTCACATCCTCCCTACACTCTTACTGTACTCACATCCTCCTCATACTCTCACTGTACTCTCATTGTGCTCACACTGTACTCATATCCTCCCCACACTCACCATGCTCTTACTGTACTCACACTGCACTTACATCCTCCCCACACTCTCGCTGCACTCA
The DNA here is from genome assembly GCF_018555375.3 of Anguilla rostrata. Classification (NCBI taxonomy): domain Eukaryota; kingdom Metazoa; phylum Chordata; class Actinopteri; order Anguilliformes; family Anguillidae; genus Anguilla; species Anguilla rostrata. Next base: position 38,577,207 of record NC_057936.1, on the reverse strand, counting down.
CATCCTCCCCATACTCTCACTGTGCTCACATCATCCCCACGCACTTACTGTGCTCACATCCTCTCCATACTCTCTCTGTGCTCACATCTCCCCCATACTCTCACTGTGCTCACACTGTTCTCACATCCTCCCCAAACTCTTACTGTGCTCACACTGTACTCACATCCTCCCCACGCTCTCACTGCACTCACATCCCCCCCATACTCTCACTGTGCTCACACTGAACTCACATCCTCCCCATGCACTTACTGTGCTCACATCCTCCCCATACTCTCACTGTGCCCACTCTGTACTCACATCTTCCCCATACACTCACTGTGCTCACATTGTACTCACATCCTCCCCATACTCTCACTGTGCTCACATCTCCCCCATACTCTCACTGTGCTCACACTGTTCTCACATCCTCCCCAAACTCTTACTGTGCTCACACTGTACTCACATCCTCCCCACGCTCTCACTGCCTCACATCCTCCCCATACTCTCACTGTGCTCACCTGAACTCACATCCTCCCCACCTTTGTGCTCACATCTCCCAACTCTCACTGTGCCCACTCTGTACTCACATCTCCCCATACTCTCACTGTGCTCACATGTACTCACATCCTCCCAACTCATTACTTCTTCTCACACTGTACTCACATCCTCCCCATACTCTCACTGTGCCCACTCTGTACTCACATCCTCCCCATACTCTCACTGTGCTCACATTGTACTCACATCCTCCCCATACTCTCACTGTGCTCACTGTACTCATATCTTCCCCACACTCTCACTGTGCTCACACTGTACTCACATCCTCCCCACACTCTCACTGTGCTCACACTGTACTCACATCGCCCCCACACTTTCACTGTGCTCACACCGTACTCACATCCTCCCCACATTCTCACTGTGCTCACACTACTCAAATACTCCTCACACTCACTGTGCCCACTCTGTACTCACATCCTCCTCATAATCTCACTGTGCTCACACCGTACTCACATCCTCCCCATAGTCTCACTGCTCTCACTCTATGCTCACATCCTCCCCATACTCTCACTGTGCCCACTCTGTACTCACATCCTCTCCATGCTCACACTGCCCTCACATCCTCCCCACACTCTCACTGTGCTCACTCTGTACTCACATCCTCCCCATGCTGTTACTGGACTCACATCCTCTCCACGCTCTCACTGTGCTCACATCCTCCCCACGCTCTCACTGTTCTCACTCTGTACTCACACTGCACTCACATCCTCTCCACACTCTCACTGTGCTCTCACTGTACTCACATCCTCCCCACACTCTCACTGTACTCACATCCTCCCCACAATCTCACTTTGTTGTTTCAGTGACAAATTGCTATGCAGTGGTTTGGTTGAACACTCTTGCATAAGCCTTTGAATGACCATCAATTTTTCAGGGAACCTGAAATGTTCCAAACATTCTGATAAATTGTGATTTAGTTTGAAGTAACATTAATAATTGATGCATGTAAACAAACCGCTCTTAACATTGTCAAGTTGTTTGGTGGAGTGGAGTGCTCATTCTTTCTTTTTTGTACTTTAAAAAATGAAGACTTTGACAGCTGTGGTATTTTGTGTTTATTTGCATGTGAAAAATAAAATAACATTTTTTTTCCGTAGTATATGTATGATTTTTATTATCATTAATTGCATTCTGGTTATAAGCCTTTTCCCCCCCTCTTCCTGATTTCGCAGCCTGCTGTGACCATCTCCTCAAACTCCATGGTTAAAGAGAGCCCTTTTAAAATCCAGCACCGTTACAGCAACAACATGTCCGCCCTGGATGTCCACTGCCTGGCCCAGCTGCAGCCCAAGCAGTCCCCGCCCTCCACTCCGCCCATATCCTTCCCGGTCGCCGCCCCCGAGGCCACCCTGAAGGCGGAACCCAAGCCCGATCCGCTCAAGGTGACGGTCAAGCTGAAGCCCCGCCCCCGGGCAGTCCACAACGGCACGGACGGATCGCCGGCCCCGGGGCAGTCTCCCGGGAAGCGGTGGAAAGGCCTGCGCTGGCGGAAGTGGAGCGTCCACATCGTGGTTCCCAAGGGCGACCTCCGCCAGCCGGACGAGGGCGAGATCGACGAGCTCCTGCGGCGGCTGGGGGCGTCGCTGCGGCCCGAGCCCCTCCCCCGGGACCTCCGCCAGTGCTGCTTCTGCCACGAGGAGGGCGACGGGGTCACCGACGGCCCCGCCCGCCTGCTCAACCTGGACCTGGACCTGTGGGTGCACCTCAACTGCGCCCTGTGGTCCACCGAGGTGTACGAGACGCAGGCGGGCGCCCTCATCAACGTGGAGCTGGCGCTCAGGCGGGGCCTGTCCGTCAAGTGCGCGTACTGCCAGCACACGGGCGCCACCAGCGGCTGCCACCGCCTCCGCTGCGCCAACGTCTACCACTTCACCTGCGCCCTCCGCGCCCAGTGCACCTTCTTCAAGGACAAGACCATGCTGTGCCACCAGCACCGGCCACGGGGGGGCGCCCAGGGCCAGGAGCTGCGCTGCTTCGCCGTCTTCCGCCGCGTGTACGTGCAGCGGGACGAGGCGCGGCAGGTGGCCAGCGCGGTGCGGCGGGGCGGGCGCGACCGCACCTTCCGCGTGGGCAGCCTGGTCCTCCACGCCGCCGGCCAGCTCCTGCCCCAGCAGATGGCCGCCTTCCACGCGCCCGCCGCCATCTTCCCCGCCGGCTACGAGGCCAGCCGCATCTACTGGAGCATGCGCCACGGCAACCGCCGCTGCCGCTACATGTGCGCCGTCGACGAGCGGGACGGCCGGCCCGAGTTCAGCGTCCGCGTCCTGGAGCAGGGCTACCGGGACCTGGTCCTCACCGACACCACGCCCAAAGGTACCGCAGCCACGCCCCTCTCTTCTTCTCCTGAAGCCCGACAGAAAAGTGCCAGGACCGTTTTAAAAACGGTCTCCAGCGTGGAAAGCAGTGGGTGCTAACTGCTTGTCTAATGTCCTGGTGTGGTGAGCAACTACAAGCAGGGTTGTCAAACTCCGGCCCTGGAGGGCCACAGTGTCTGCAGGTGTTTGTGGTTGCTGTTCTATCAGCAGCCAATTAAGGCCTTGAGAACAAGGTGTGTGGACTCTTTAGCCAATCAGTGACAGAAATGAATCACTTTTGCTGAAACACACCAATAACCAGCAGACACTGCGGCCCTCCAGGACTGGAGTTTGACACCCCTGAGCTACAGTGTTTGAAGACCCAGAGGTCTCCCTCAATCATATTAATTAGTTTGTAAATTATTTGTATGGAATCGATATGGGGAGCAAAGATTGCTGCATCATAGAAACGTACAGCAGGAAAGGCTTGCATGACCCAAAAGAGTAAGAAAATCCACGTCTTTTTAAAAATGTATGACTTTTTAAAAATGTATCTTCAGCCTCATGTTCAGAGGGGGGGTGGGAAGACGTTTCAGTTTTAGGTCATCTCCAGGGTCACTGTTGGCAGGTTTGTGGGGGTCGTGCGAGCCTTTCCTTTTGGGAGGTCTACGAGTCAAGCTGTGATGTGTTTTTTTCCCCGTAGGAGTGTGGGACCAGGTGTTGGGTCCCGTAGCGGAGCGGAGGACTGAGTGCGGCATGCTCAAGCTCTTCCCCGTCTACCTGAAAGGAGAGGACCTGTTCGGCCTCACCACCTCCGCCGTCACCAGGATCATAGAATCGGTAAGAATGCCGCTCCCCTAAAACTCCCCCACACTGACCCACTTTGCCATTTTTGTCTTTGCAGTCCATAGGCCATGACATCATTGTTGTTTTAGACTCAAAGTTCTTTGGTTCAAAAAGCACGTATGCAGCCAAACTCAGTGTGGTGGCAGCTAGAACCTAAGAAGTATAATTTACATTGCGATCGATGTGCTGTAATTTTTAAATAAGCTTCTAATGTCCTTTTCAGGTTACATGGGCACAATGTTCTTTTATGCCCATCACTCAAAGGGTGGAGTTAATTTTCCTGCGCGTTGCCCCAGAATGCTGATTGGAAGCCTGTCATTTGCATTAGCATTTATGGCCCTGCCACTTTGGAATAAGAATGAAGCCTCGTTGCTCCAGTAAACCTTTAGTGTAGTCTCTGGGTAAGCACAAGCGTGGAGCACCACTTCATCCTGATGGTACGTGCGGTGGTCAGCTTGCTCCACACGTGTGCTTGCCTGGTCTTATCTGCTGTGCCCTGGTAGACAAGCACCAGGTGCCTGGAAGACAGGTGTAGGTTGAGGATTGAATGCAAGAAGAAGGAATTGCGTGCACTTATAGTTCCAGCGGTTATCTTATCACCTGTCTAAATTGGGACAGACTGATAAATCAATTATCTTATTCAGCTATTTATCAGGGAGAGTGTACAATTAAAAACATTACAAGCAAGTGATATATTGTATCCACATTAACCAATAGGCTACTTTTTATTGATCGTCTACGCGAAGATGGATCGCGTACGACGTTTCACGTAAGAAGTGCCAGATATTGCAAAAATGTAGTGGAAATAAGTGGGAGCCATTTTGTGTTCCTCCAGCTCCCGGGGGTGGAGGCCTGCGAGACCTACACCTTCCGCTACGGCCGCAACCCCCTGATGGAGCTGCCGCTGGCCTTCAACCCCACCGGCTCCGCCCGCTCCCAGCCCAAGGGCAGCTCGCACGTCAAGAGGTTTGTGTTAAGGTGTTCTGTGTGATTTTATACATCTGTTTTATCCCCCATGGCGCTTTCGCTCCCGATCCTGCTCCCGCTCCCAATCCCACATCGCGCACCCTCCACCTCCGTGTCGCGTCCTCCGCTCCTCCGCCCCCCCCCCAAAGCCGGTACGGACTTCAAGCATCGACGGCTGCGGGTACAGCTACGGTGACGGAAATAAATCTGTGCTCTTTTGCGCGTGTGTGAACTTGACTTGCTCCCATCTGCAGCCTGCTACTACTGCGGGGAAACTACGGGGAAGCAATAATTCATGTAGTAGATCTGAAGGCTACGGCGGCAGACAGGTGCAAGTCAAGTTCACGCATGCGCTAGAGAACACTGGTTTATTTTTGATTACCTTAGCTATACCTGCAGCAGTCGATGCTTAAAGTCCCTATTTTCAGGTCTGTCTCTCAGTTTGAGGCCTTGGCTTGCTATAATGCTCCTAGTGTGTTTGATTTTATTTAAATGAATAGATATAATCCATAAATCCTGTTCACGCACTGTTTTCACAGCAACGCCTGCAATAAACAAAACAGATTTTAATTCCATTAAAAGTAATTACACTGTAACCTTTTATAGTCAGTGCTCACACAGAAAGAATAAAATTGAAGTGTTGTCACTCTGGATGAGAACCTCCACTAAATTCCTTAATCTACCAGGAGAGGGGAGCACATGGTGCACTTCTGGTTTATCCCTCTAATATAACTATTGATATGGATTTAATTTGTATTGCTGTAAGTAACATTAAAAATGAACATGTAAGTGATTTTAAACATTAATAGTGAAACATCAAATTAAATATCTGGGAATATTTATTAGAATCTCCTCTTTTCACTGGGGAACAAATACAGCACTGCACCAAAAAGCCTGACTTCTTTGATGATAGAGTGTTTCAATGATGACGTATTTTTGTCGGCCAACCTGGATGTTTCTTCCACCATGGGTTCCCTCGGCAGATTTCCAATGATTTTTTTCCCAATAGGGATTTTGTTTTCTGTTATTCTGCTTTGTATCTGCTACATAGAAACTACCACAATGGTCACTTTCGGCAACCGTCGCTCTAATTTCCATACTAGCCCACCTGCACACAACAACCTTTCAATATAGCAACTAGTTAGCAACTTACTTTTTTAAAGCACATAACGGCTTCAAAATTCACTGTTGAGATATTAATGGGTGTAATTTCTCATAGAACGAGTACGTTAACCACAGACCATATTTCCGGCAAAAAACGAAATCCCTATGGGAAAAAAGCATTGGAAATCTGACCAGGGAAACCATGGCTCAAAAATGCGAACTTACTTCCGGGTTTTTGGAGGACAATCTGTAACACCCTACGGAAGTCAGTATTCAAATATTGAAAATTGCATGAATGGTTATATGTTCATGCTGGGTGTTCTCTTAAGAGCCTCAATGCTTGCCGCATGTCCTTCCGATCTCTTTAACTGTCTTTCCTTGCTGCTTTGTAACCCCCCCTCCCATGTCTTTGACTAATCAGGTGTTTAATTCTCTCATTGTGAATTTGAGGGTTTTGTTTTCCTCTCTGGTCTGTTCTGAACCCTCTGCTTCCTGTAGGCCTCACACCCTGACCAGCATCTGCTCCTCAAAGTTCTTCCAAAGCACAGTCGCCGGGGAGATCAGCACCCCGTACAGCAAGCAGTTTGTGCACTCCAAGTCCTCCCAGTACCGCAAGATGAAGGCCGAGTGGAAGAGCAACGTGTACCTGGCCCGCTCTGGCATCCAGGTGAGCAGAAACCTGCTAACTGCTCAGGAGAGATACTGTTTGTGCATCCGCAGTAGTGCTACAGGTACATAACACGTACAGCAACAGTTCATCAATCCTGCCAGTAGCGCTAAGGCATAATGGCAGTATGCTACAGGTACAGAACCTAGTTGCTCAGAGGTACTTTCACAGCAGTGCTACAGGTACATAATCTGCAGTAATGCTACAGGTACATAATCCGCAGTAGTGCTACAGGTACATAATCTGCAGTAATGCTACAGGTACATAATCCGCAGTAGTGCTACAGGTACATAATCCACAGTTGTGCTACAGGTCCATAATCCGCAGTAGTACTACAGGTGCATAATGTTTGATGACAAGAACAGGCCATTTTGTCTTCTGTATAAACTAGAGCATCGTGCACTTTGCCAGGCCATCATGCATCACTTCAAGAGCCCATGCTCCTACTACATAAACTGGAAAACTACTCTGTACGTTGATGGCTTCGGAAAATTATTTCCTACTACCAGTTTGAAACGTATTTTCACCCTGTAGCAAATCGGCTGAATCATACTCAGTTACTTGCAAATGGGTACTCTAAAAGAAAGTGTACGCTATCAGACTCGCCCTGGATGAAGGGGTGTCTGCTAACCACAGGGATTTTTTTTTATTTCTTCTTTCTTCTTCTTCTTTATAATCACCCACAACTCGTAAGAAGTATAATTTCACAGTGTCACATATTTGAGCAGCAAAATCAACACTTCAGAACATACATTGCATGCTGTAAATACACTTTTTTGGTGCAGAGATTCATTGTAACGTGTGTGCGTGTTTGTGCATGCATATGCATGTGTACACACACGTACACATTTACCAGCACTTACAATAGCCGTTTAGGAATTTTCATTTTTCTTTTTATGGCTACTCTCTGCTAACAAGGTTTACCTATTGCAGGGTTTGGGACTGTATGCTGCGAAGGACATTGAGAAATACACCATGATCATCGAGTACATCGGAACCATCATTCGCAATGAAGTAGCCAACAGAAAGGAGAAGCTGTACCAGTCACAGGTAAGGTGACTAATGGGCTCGTCAGACCTCCCAGAAACCAACTGGCTGCCTGCCTCCCCGTGACATTTCCATAAACTGGGTATTTGAATTAACTGCACGTTTTCAACCTATTGAGTATAACATAGGACATCATTCCAATTTCTTCTATTATAACCTATTTCTGACTAAAATGTCAGGTACGCCCCTAAGGTCTGAAGTCATAAGTGTAAGTGTACTGTAAGTGTGAGTGTTTGTGTGTGTGTGTGTTTTGTGTGTGTGTGTGTACACATGGTATAAATGTACGTGATATCTTGTACAGAGAGACTGACACTGATTTTTGTGGCGCTGTAGAACCGTGGTGTGTACATGTTCCGGATCGACAGTGAACACGTCATTGACGCCACCATCACAGGCGGCCCAGCAAGGTAAAAACAGGATCCGCTGCGCCCAGTGAACACGATAGGACCTGTGTGCCTGCCCTGTATTCCCTGTGCACAGAGCTTTTTGGTTTATGTTATCCACTCAAAAATTAGAGCCCAGCTCTCAGCTGTGGGGTTGAGGCTGAAGCTGGGGTTTGGCTTTGGGTTGCCAGATTTAGAATATATGAAAACCAGACTCCATGCACATGCAAACAAAGATGACATTTGAAGGGCCACTTGAAGCCGAAAGGGGGGGGGGTTTAAGCAGGAAAAAAAGAAACAAGTGTAACAGTGGAGACAGAAGATGGAATTCAGTACAAACTGGCAGTCAAATTTCAATCAGTTGTTCAGACTGGACATTTATATTATCTTGTCGGGACCTAAAAATTGGATCGTACAAATTATTTGAAATTCGGACATTCTGGTCCAAAACCGGTTATCTGGTAACCCTAGTTTGGGAAGAAGGGTTCTAAGGCCATGCAACTATTTGATCCATAAAATCTTGTTCATATTAATTACACTGTAACTAAATGTGCTTGTGTGTACTGTAGTTACATTTGTTGGTACAGTTGTTACAATATAAATACATGTGAAAACACACAAGTTTTTTTTTTTAGTTTTAAAACGAGATGGTTACACCTTGTATAGGTATTGAGACAGTGACACCATTTTTGTTGTTTTGGCTATGTACTCTTGCACATTGGATTTTAAATAACAGTGAATGTGGGGATAAAGTGCTGATTGCCTTTAATTTGACGGTATTTCCATCAATATCGGGTGATCTGTGTAACTTGTTTTACAGCCCTTTTTAATTGTTTCATTTCAAATCTAATGTGCTGGAGTGTAAAGCTAACACAACAAAAATTGTGTGACCATCCCAATACTTTTGCATTTAACTGTACAAGGACTTGTACTGTGTTGACAGTATTCTGAAACAGAATTTTTTTTATTTTTTAAACAGGTATATCAACCATTCTTGTGCACCGAACTGTGTAGCCGAAGTGGTAACATTTGAAAAAGGCCATAAAATCATCATTAGCTCAAATCGGAGGATTCAGAAAGGAGAAGAGGTTGGTTACTTCCCCCCATACTGTGTATCACTCAAAACAAACAAATCAGTTGAAGTGTCGGATGTGTGAAATGCAGGCATTGGTGGAAGTTTGCATGTATAGCATACACTGCGATTATGCCGGCTATACAGTGCAAAAACGTATTCCATTAATTGCCTTATACAGTAGTTAATAGTGATAGGTTTTTAATGAATTTAGTATATTGTATTGTTCCAATCCACATGCAGAAATTCTGAAGCATGCTTCTTAAATCTATTGTAAACATTTTTAAAATCCAAACTTCATTTTCATTGGCCACCCAAAAATTGATTGAACATGTTTTTTTTTGTTTGTTTGTTTTCTTTTTGCCCCAGATGTGCTATGACTACAAGTTTGACCTAGAGGATGACCAGCATAAGATCCCATGTCACTGCGGGGCCGTCACCTGCCGAAAGTGGATGAACTAAAGAAAAAAAAACCAGCATTCCTTGGAATTTGTTTTCATTTTTATAACGGGCCTGTTTTTTTTTTTTCTCTCTCTCTCCTGTGGAAGAAGTGTATTCGAACTAGAACCCTGTCCGTGCCCCCACCCTATAGGTCAATTTGGTAACCGTGTGATGAGATTTGGGTCAAAGGCACAAGGAAAGAGAGCTCTTACCGGGGATAGGGGTGAGGGTGACACAGATTGACTGTTTTACTGGAATTTTTGTGCTGTGTGTGTGTATGTGTGAGTGAGAGAGAGTGTGTGTGTGTGTGTGTGTTTGTGACTTTTTTCCCCTTCCAAACTAGACAGCCGCAGCTCATGTGGCTTAGTGACGAAGGTGAGAAGTTCATTTTTTTTGGGGGGGGGGGGATACGGGGGGGTGGTCTGTATGTTGCAGAATTCACCAGCGGATAAGGCGTGGTGTTCAGTGCTGGACACCGCCTAATTTGACTTAAGGGGCAGGCCCTCTAGTTTAAAGAAATGAATATATGCTATATATGTAAGTACAGAAATGTAGACACCACTGAACAAGGAATGTACTTATGAGTTCCTTAGGAATGAAACTAAGGGAAATGAACTTGCACTAAAAAAAAGACAACATTTCAATACTTGATTCCATGAGTCAGTTTATTATTATTATTTTTTTTCCTTTTTTAATTTCTGTAAAATAAGAGAAACATTTTTGTATTTATTAAGTGAATGAAGATATTTTTAAAATTATGAAAACAGGCCGAACTGCTGCTGTGGTTGGCAGATCAAATGGAAACTGTTGCTTTGTACAAAATGTACATATTTTTGGAAAAAAAAATATAAAAGAAAATAGAAATAATTGACCAAATGCTACCTTAATTGTTTGGATGATGTTTTATTTCTTAAAAGATTAATTTAAGGATGTTTTGTCATTCTGAGATTATATATGCTTTATAAATATGTACAGAATATGTAAAATGAAAAGGGAGTATTTTTGTTGTGTTTAGAACAGTATCATTGTTGTGATCTAAAATGTTTTCTGACCACTTGAAGAAAAAGTGATTTTCTAATCCTATTTTTGTTATACTGTTTTGGATTTTTTTTCTTCCTGATTTGTGCAACTGGATAATCATGGGATGTTCAAATTCAACAAAAAAATATCCTTAAACTTATCTAGAGGTGCATTCTAACACAAACTTTTGCCAGCGGTCTGTTCACAACAGACCTTTGCTTGAAATGTCAAGTTGGACTGGAATAGTGAGGATATTATTCAGGAGCTCCACTTGTGGAAAGTAAACTGGACTGTTCTATTGTCAGTGTAGTGCAGCACAGGTCACCGACTGTTTGTCTGAATGCACCTCGAGTTTGACCTTAAGACTAGTGAGAATAACTGTGAATTTCTGTTCTTTAAAGCACCCAGACAGAGTCTGTCAGCTCCTTAGTCTGAAGTAGGCACAAATAGTCCCTCCTAAATGCTCATACCATGCAGACTTCAGAGGTTATAGTTCAGCCAGGGGTTCTGAAAGATACCATTTGCCTTTTGCAGGACCCAAAAAAATGGGTTCAATGTAATGAAAAAAATTGATGGAAAAAGAAAATGATTTTTTGTAACAAAATAAAAATTAAAAAGCATGATTTTTATGTTTTGGCTGGTCAACAGTACAAGTCAGATTTTTATTTTTTTTTTAACTTGAGAAATCTGGTACTGACACTTTGAAAACCAGTTAGTATGACATGGTTTAATTTGTGTGCACAATTTCAGAAGACTGTATAATTGTTGATTTATTCAGACAGTCTTGAGCTTGTAATATATATGGCATGATGTATTTTTTAACTTTCAGACAAATCAACTGTATATTTTTTTTCCTCAAAATAGTTGTAATGAAATTCATTTCTTGGATATTTTTCTCCTCTTGTACAATATTCCAACATCTTACCAGTATTTGTCCATTTTTTTCTGTTCTGTATAGTAGTATCTTTACAAATGAAGCCTTTTTGAATTCTGAAGAGTGTTATGGGTATGAGTTTGTGGAATGAGACTTGGGAGCATTTACAAAAAATAAAATATTTTACACCTTAAACCGTGTCCTTCTAGCGCTTTAGTGTTATAAAATGACAACTGCCACTGCAGAAATTAATGGGGAAAAACTATTCTGGACAGACCATAAATTGGAGTGTAATTCAACCAACTCCAGCAGATTTTAATACTTTACTGTAGCCACTTTTGGAATCCAAACACATAGCAGGAGGAATGGCTTTCATATAGTAGCAAGTGCAATCTATTTCAGATTTTCTCAGTGCAGCCAGACCAAACAGGAACCCCTCATGACTGGGGAGTGTGTAACCCCCCCACATCCCCGTAGCTCCAGATCTGGAAATCACGCAAAAGGTCATCACATAACTGGTGGTATCCCCAGGTTTGAGCCAACCTGCTTATTTTCAGGAGGAAGTCACAAGCATTCTTTTAATATCCTTAATGATAGCTGCTTGTAAACTGAATCACCACTATCCTTGAAGGGACATTTAACTTTATGAAGTCTTTTGATAGTTCAGTTTTAGTATGTTTTCAATTGACCCAGATGGCTTTTACCCAGTTTATCCAGGTGCACTTGATAAAATACCCGCACAGTGCCATCTATAGAGCCAGAGTTGCCTGCTTCTGATACGCTGACAGTAAAAAGGGCAGTGGTTTGTTCCCCTCATTCTCCCCCAATTAAAGCAGTTTTACCTGAACCTGGCCAATATCCTTTATTCTTCCAGTCAGTCCGAGTCTCCTTATGCCCTTATAAGAAAAAATCATGTTGACACTTCGGAATTAAAACCTCTTTATTTGGTTGCATAATTTACAAAAAAAAAAAAAGAAAAACACTGCATCTTCAAAATTTTAAAACCTGTTTACATTCACATTAAGCAGACACTCGTGTCCGAAGGCTGCACTAACACCCCGCCCCCGTTTCCGCAGCGTTGATGGGCCGGGCCCGAGGCAGCTTCACGGCACACCGCTGGCACTCCGCTGCGTTCAGTCCTCCCTGCCGACCGTCAGAGCGCCCGTCTGCACGCGCTCCGCTGCACCCTGCAGCTCCTCATCCTTCCACACAACCTCGCCTCAGAGAAACTGCCACTCAGTCGCTCCGAAGAGCATTCTGACCACTACCCAAATCTACCTCCGGGTCTAACTGCAGTGAAAAGCCATGAATTTTCAAAAGCAAGTAAATTCCAGTGATCAATATGTTTTTGACTATATTTCATATGATTTGTTTTTTTTTTTTCTTCCGAGGACAACTGCATAACGGAGCTTTATTGTGCAGATTTCAAAAATGCTTCGCATTTTCACAAAACATTTCTTTGTCATCACTTACATACATTACAATAATTGGAATAATACTATTTAGATTGTTTTTTTTTTTTTTAAATGGTGCCTTTTACTGTCAAGTGGTACTTTTCTGTAAACTTATTTTGGAACGCAACACCAAAATAGAGAAAAGCTACCCTTTACTGTGCAAACAAATTTGAAAAAAAAAAAAAAAATCATGACTTAAAACAGTGATTATAAATAACACTTCGCAATAAAAACAATTTATAACTGTAGTACAAGATTTGAGAATAGTTTCTAAAAACCAGAAAAGGAAAATACATTTCTGGGGGAAAAAAAAGTAAAAATAAGACTGACCAATAGCGCACGATAACAGTTTGAGCTATGGCTAGGCCTGCAGCTAGGTCCTACTACCTGGTAACTGGGCTGCGTGTCAGCCGATAGAGTAGCTGACTGGTTGGCGAGTTCGCCGGTTGATGAAAGCTGTGGCTCCTGGACCAGAAAGACAGCCCGCTTTCCTCTGCCTTCTGGGAAGGGCGCGGTAGTGCAGGGGACCGCGGGCGGGGCGGTGGGGTTCAGGGGCCCAGGCCCGGAGATGAGGGTTTATGAATTATGTGGCCCCGACCCCCTCCGACCGCTCGGCAGCATCAGTCCTCCAGCTGCCATTGCTGAGACTGCGATCCGTCGCATATCGCCATGGCGACGTACCCTTTGGGGCTGAGCGGGTCCATAACGGCCAAACACTGGCCGACGGAGACCTGGTACAGGCGGTTACTCTTCTGAAACGACAAGAGACGGGAGAAGAAGAGAACATCGCTGGGGTGAAAACGAGCACCTTCCGGGCGTGGCCTCTCTTTCGGCACGCCGCATGCCGTCAACACAAACGCATCGCGGCGCCAAACAGATCTACCTCCATTTCAGACGGAGACCACACAAAAACTGACCATCTGACAACGCAACTTCCAGCCCAATTACAAAATCAGGGCTCGGGATGGGACTTCGTGTTTGACCTGAACGGGGCGTAACGTCTGGAGTAATGCCGTTTCTCACGGCTGTAAAAGCTGCCACGCGAACGAGCGGACCTCACCCCCAGGGTCCACTGCTGCGACCCCCCCGAGCCGTGGCACTTCATGAGGCGGGGCGGGTCGGACGAGCGGATCTCCGACATGTCCAGGCACAGCAGCCCGGCCAGGATCAGCTCGTGCTCCTCGTCGTAAGCCCACTCCTGGGGGTGGGGTGGGACAGAGGAGGGGGGGGGGTGATAGAGCAGGAGGGAGGTCCATAGAGGGGGAGAAACAGACAGACAGACAGACAGAGGCAGTTGGGGAGGGGGACCAGAATGGGGGTGGGGGGGGGGAGACAGGAAGGACAAAATATGGACAAACAAACAAGGTAGAGGCAGTGGAGTGTGGGAGAGGTGAAAGAAAGAGAGGATGTCAGAGGGACACGGAGAGAAAGAACGGCCATGCCTGGCTGCACACTGGCAGTGGCTCACTCCTCCTGGCCCTCCGCTCCTCTCTTACGCACTGCTTTTGCAGCTGCGCACACACGCCCACCTCTTATTCCCACAACGCACCTCTGCAAACACCAGCGCTCTTACCGCTGAAACAGTGTGTCAGCAGATATCCCTCCAAACGAAACGGAACTGCTTTTTACACACTTTCCTAGGCAGTGTTTCTACACCAGAGTGATGTGTGGGGACCTGTGGAAGGGCGGTGATGGTGTGTGGTGTGGGTACCTGTGGAAGGGCAGTGATGGTGTGTGGGGTCGGTACCTGTGGAAAGGCAGTGATGGTGTGTGGTGTCGGTACCTGTGGAAGGGCAGTGATGGTGTGTGGTGTGGGTACCTGTGGAAGGGCAGTGATGGTGTGTGGGGTCGGTACCTGTGGAAAGGCAGTGATGGTGTGTGGTGTCGGTACCTGTGGAAAGGCAGTGATGGTGTGTGGTGTGGGTACCTGTGGAAGGACAGTGATGGTGTGTGGTGTCGGTACCTGTGGAAGGGCAGTGATGGTGTGTGGTGTGGGTACCTGTGGAAGGGCAGTGATGGTGTGTGGTGTCGGTACCTGTGGAAGGGCAGTGATGGTGTGTGGTGTCGGTACCTGTGGAAGGGCAGTGATGGTGTGTGGTGTGGGTACCTGTGGAAGGGCAGTGATGGTGTGTGGTGTGGGTACCTGTGGAAGGGCAGTGATGGTGTGTGGTGTCGGTACCTGTGGAAAGGCAGTGATGGTGTGTGGTGTGGGTACCTGTGGAAGGGCAGTGATGGTGTGTGGTGTCGTTACCTGTGGAAGGGCAGTGATGGTGTGTGGTGTGGGTACCTGTGGAAGGGCAGTGATGGTGTGTGGTGTGGGTACCTGTGGAAGGGCAGTGATGGTGTGTGGTGTGGGTACCTGCTCTGGGTCGTTGAGGTCGCAGCCCTTCACCACCACGACCCCGCCCTTCTGACTGGGGCGGCCCTGAGCCACCAGACACTTGTTCACCTGCAGGTTGCGGAGCTGGAAGAGCAGAGGGACTTGGGTCACGTCCTGGTTTGGTCAGTGTGAACAGATGTGACACCCCATTTACCTGATACTCAGTAGACAGGTTTACCAGTGACATGTCCACTCCAGACCAGAAAATACTGAGATGTGCGTGTGCACAAACCCATACACACACGCGCACGCACGCACATACACACACACAAACCCACACACACACGCACATACACAGGCACGCACGCGCACACACACACACACACACACACACAAAGCTGCAGAGCCTCGAGAGTCTGGGTAAGATCTTGCCAGGGGACAGTTGTATGAGTCCAAACTGAGAGTTGAGCAATATCTCCCTTCCACAGCAGGGTTGAAGACAAAGCTACATATGGCAGGCCGGTTCGCCCGTTCTGACACAACCAGAGCCACTGAACACGACCTCAAGCTGAATGCTAATGCTTGCCCAGAACAAGAGAACACCTTGAACTGCACTCAGCAGCACCTGTGGTAAATGGGTCAAAGTAGGTACCTGCTGTGGGATGTTAAAACCCAGATCAGAGTCAATTAACAGCTCTGCCAAATTGAGCATGGCTGGAAGGTGCCAGGGCAGGAAACACTGGCTCATACCCCCCCACGCACACCGCCCCCTATGACCCCGCCTCCCCGCTCACTGGAGAGTCATAGCTATAGGCCAGTAGCAGTATCAGTAGTGGGCTGAGATAACATGGGTCAAGATAATGAAAAAAAGATAAAGCTAACTCAAACTTGAATGCAACAAGTCCACATTTCCAGTTCTGCTGTCAAGGGGTTTTGTGTGTGTGTGTGTGTGTGTGTTATTAACTGTAGAACTGGAAATGTGGACTTGCTGCATTCATGTTTGTGGTGTGTATATATATATATATATATATATATATATATATATATATATATATGAAACACACACAAACACACACACACACATACCAGTCCACATATTGCTCCTGAATTAATGCAAAACATGGCCTTCAGTGGGTTTGTTTTCAAACAAAGTCTAGACAGCAGCAGGAGAGTACAAATTTGCTGATTAACAGTCCCAGCCTGATTGGCTCACGCATCCATCACACTCCCACCCTGACTGGCTCATACATTTGTCACAAGCCAATCCTGATTGACTCACAAATTTACCACACTCCCAGCCTGACTGGCTCATGTAATCAATACTCCCAGCCAGGACTCCAGATTCTGGGACATTTTTTTTTTTTCGTTGTTTCTCATGTAATTGGAATTTCCTGACACTGAATGCTGCTGTTTTAATTGCAGACACTTTTTACCCTGCATTAATTTATTTACACATTTTTTTACTTTACCCTCAAAAAAGTATATGCCTATAAAAATGTTTAATAAGGGAAATGTTCATAAAATGTTAAAAATACAACCACAACATAACCTGATGCTTGCATCAGACTCCTGAAGTGAGCACATATCAGGAAGGGCCCATCGAGAAGGTAGTGCATTAAGATTTTAATTTAAATGTCCCTTAGCACTGATCATGTTCTACAACACTGTAAGGAATCAGAGTTGTGATACCACTCCGGATAAGTCATATCTCCGCAACATCTCAAAAAGCCAAGACCAAAATTTCCGGAGGTGTTGATGACATTATAACCTAACCTAACCTTTTGGTGAAAATTTGGTCCATTTCGAAATAAAGGTTTTTTTTTTTTTTAACAGATCAATAAATAAGACTAAAATCACCCACAACTCTGTTACACCCACACCATTTCTCTATGACCTATAGTAATGTAGATATGGCAGGTCTTTTTGTACGTCGCTTTGGATAAAAGCGTCTGCCAAATAAATGTAACGTAATGTAAAAGTCAAAGTCATGAAGTCATGCTGATTTGGCCAAACTTTGTTAGCCCATATCTCCCTTAATAATGATCTGAGACAAGTGTCGTTTTGGTTCCAGGGTTTCTTATAAACAATATCTGGTTGCCATTAGGTGAGGGCGTGGAATACCTTCAGTTTTGTTTCAAAACATTTTTGCTAACATCTGTCCCTTCAACAAATCTGAGACAGCTGTCTCAATTAAGCTTAATCAGTTACTTACTCGGCTGTTAGGCCCCATTGAACAACCAACTGCTCTTCATCCACAGTGATGAACACCTGTCTGCACTACAGATTTGCTTAAGACTCAAATTAATGAAAATTGAAAAAAATGTAAAAAAAACTTAACTATGCTGCGTCTCCATTTCTCGAAACAAAATGCACAGAAACACATACCTGTGACAAATATCTACCAGTAAATACCCATTTGTGCAATATTAGAAACCTGGTCAGTGTTCAATTAGAAGCTCAGTATAAACATACTGCGAGTTCGGCATCAAACCAACTATACTGAGGGTTCAGCAGGGTCAATGGAGTGCTAACCAGGTTAGGAAACACTGGCTTATGTGTTTATCATGCCATCACTACAAAGAATAAAATGAGGCAGTATTATACCTGGTACATTACATCATTCATTAATCTTATATGAATCACCAGTGATCCAATCAAATCTTAAATTAATCACCTTTGATTAAATATTTGAATTACTGATGAAGCATGGGGCCCCTGAATTAAATATTGTGAACAATTATTAATGAGTCAAACTACTCATAATTATTAGTTGATTAAACCACAGTGAACATATCTGGCCAGCCTTAAAAAGTCTCTTCATCGTGTATGCCCTGGAAGAGCGTTCAGCTTAGAGAAGGTTATTGAACTGCTGATTTCTTCACAGATCTAAATAAACCCCAGTTTTTCTATCAGAAGGCTGATGATGCACACGTGATAGTACGGGAAGTCCCGTAAGAGAGCTCGCACAGTGAAAACACCGCACCCGATGAGAACCTGTGGCCATAGGACACAGGACCGCTCGTGAATAACAGTCCGTGTCACTGCTGACTGGCAGGCACAGGCCTCCGTGGCTTCAGAATCATAAAACAGTCAACTGTGCCGCAGCACTGAACCAATATGCCAGCGCTGCCACTGCGTTACTACCGTTTATTTATGTGGGGGAACTTTTCAGAAGTGCTCCCGACTTCTTCCTCAAAGGAGCACGGGCAAGACGAGCAGCGGTTTTTCTTCGCCACACTGCCATCTGCTGACGATGTCATTTCCTCCCCCGGCACGTTGAGGGCCTAATGAAACGCTCTGGGCGGCTGCGAAAAGGCGCTTTATACGTCCTCAGACAGGAGACCACACAGCTGCTCCTCCAGAATGGCCCTGGGCCAGGCTGATCCCGGGTCAGCCGGATCAAAGTAGAACATGTGGGAGCTTTATGGAATTAAAACCCAGACGGAAAACAATGGCCTCCATACCAGCAGCTGCTTTCGAAAGCTTATTACCGAACGTGGCTCACGGGAATACTATGTACTCAGACACGCTCTGGGTCTCATTGCCAAGCGCTCATTAATTCTGAATTCAATGCATCTTTCGGGAAAGATCGTAATTAATACCCACAACTAGTGACAGATTTTCTGAAAAGTTGGTATACAGCACACAAAGACAAAGGCAAGTGATTAATCTGGACAAAAAAAAAGTCTTCTAAAAGATTGGAAACTTTACAAATCTATGAAGTGTGATGTCCCTACAGCAACTTTACTGTATATCAAAAATGAGAATCTATTTGAGGGTGTCTAATGTGATTGCACAATGTAAATTGTGTGCATGGACTCAAGATAGCTTGGACAAAGCTATCGTTCTGAATACGAAGCCACAAATCTGAGGTACAAACCAGTGTTTCTTTGTTTCTGACAGAATTGAATCACCGAATGACTGCTTAATCACTGATTGGCATTGAAAGACATTACATCACATTACAGGCATTTAGCAGACGCTCTTATCCAGAGCAACTTATATTGTATCCAATGATACAGTTGGATATATTCTGGAGCAATGCAGGTTAAGTACCTTTCTCAAGGGTACAATGGCAGTGTCCTACCGGGGAATCGAACCTGCAACCTCTAGGTTACGAGACCAGCTCCTTAGCCATTATACTACACTGCCGCCTACCTTGTTCAGTTAGCAGATTTTTTTTAAATAATAAAAAAGGTCACCTCAGTAATTCCCTGCTTACAGTACAAGAGCAAACACCGTTCAAGGCACTCTGGTGAATCACCTTTGTTAGACTGCCATCTAGTGGTGACATGAAGGTACTGCCGTAAACTTTGGGGAGCTGCTCGTTCAGTCAGAGAGCGCGAGGGCTGTGGCCCCGGCTCATGGCTCAGGCAGGGCGGCGGCGGCAGGGAGAGAGGGGCGGGGCGGAGCCTTACCCTTCCGCGCTGCAGCACCTTCGGCCTCCTCAGCCCCTTGTTGACGAAGACGGGCTGCTGGGCCTTGTTGTGAGGGGCGGACACCTGCATCTCGGGGTAGATGTTGTCCAGGTACCACCTGAAGGAGCGGCACTGCAGCCGCTTGCGCACGGCCAGCCGCTCGCCGATGTCGCCGTAGCTCCGCGTCCTCAGCTCCGGCCGCAGGGCGAAGTACTGCTCCTGCAGGGGGCGCAAGAACGGGAGGCTGAGGCTCGACTGCTGGCTGCCACTCGTCCTTACCTCAAGCCCTCGGGAGCACAATGCAAGCAGCGCTGCTTAGGCATCGCCATTCCTTCTGTGTGACGTGACGCATTCCTCTGACCCCGCCCCCCTACGTCCTCTGGCCCCGCCCCCCTCTACTGCCCACTCTCCAAACCCACCGTTTCCCTGGAGACAGAGCCCTTTTTCTTCGCTACGCTGAGTCATAGAACAGCCGTGAACGAGCCCTGAAGCAGGCCCAATTTCTAAATACAATTATCGCCATACGCAATAACACATAATAAGTCCATTCTCAGTCATTTTTTTCCACATGGTGGCTTAAGTTATCAGCGAGCCCATCAATGGTAAAATAAACTGCCTCGGCTTGGCAGGATTATTATTTCTCTCTTCACTCGAGTGAAATGCTCTGGCCGTTGGTTAAGCAGGAGTTAGATTAGGACCGAGGCTGACAGGCCGCAGAACACAATGCCAATTCGTGCATTTTTAGAATTCTGTCTGTAAGCCATAAAACTGCAGAACTCTTACATATTAATATTGCATTCTGAACTGGGAGTTGTTTTTTAATCAGTTAAACACAACAGTAACTCTCTTAAGCAGACCCCGTGGACCCCGGGAGCCTCTTGCCGAGTTCCAGATATGCGCGCTCACCCAAGACATTGCTGGGGGGCAGGATGGGAGGAAAGGAGAGCGAAGAACGCTCCCGAGACAATTAGAGGCAGGCTTCGCAAGAGAGGCAGCGGTTTTCTCTCTCCCTTCTTATGGGAACGGATGTGTCAGACAGGAGATGACACTCCGGTTACATAAGCGGCAAGGCACTGAGCTGCATGGCTGTCACACGCCCACGCTCCCCACCCTCACACACACTCCCCCCCCTCACACACGCTCCCCACCCTCACACACGCTCCCCCCCAGCCACGCTTCCCCCCCCTCACACACACTCCCCCCCTCACACACGCTCCCCACCCTCACACACGCTCCCCCCCCAGCCACGCTTCCCCCCCTCACACACGCTCCCCACCCTCGCCCACGCTCCCCACCCTCACACACGCTCCCCACCCTCGCCCACGCTCCCCCCCCTCACACACGCTCCACCCCTCACACAGCTACCTCCTCAGCCCGTACCAGCTCTCCAGCCCGTCCGACGCACCAGACGCCGCGTCCTTAAAGGAGGCAGGATTTACGGACCGCCACTCGGAAAAGGCTCATTCCTGAAGTCAGGACCGCGCGGGTCCCTCATTTCCCTCCTCGAGCCTCGCGTCCGCTCCAAACTGGCACCGCCCTCGCAGCTCACATCTGTGCCAAAAACGGCCTCTGTATCCCCCCTCCCCCCACACCGTCCGTCCCAAATCACCTGAGCCGGACCCCAGACCGCGAACGCTCTCATCAACTGCAATCCCCTCTAAGCAATCTACAAGTGCTGTCAATCTACAACTAGATCAACGCCAGGGCTCTACTCTAACATTTTTTCCAAGCTGAAAACACACTAATGCATTCCAATTAGTAGATGTGCTCCTAAATTATATTTCCAGTTAGCACACATCAATTTTCAGGAGCAAATGCTCCTAAAATGGCAGCACTGTAGTGCCCTGAACACTCATGCAAAGTGTTGCCACGGACACCCTTTAACCCTCCCTTTAAGGTGTAAGTTCACAAGTGTGTGATTCGAATGCTCTTAACTGAACATTCTAATGCTGGTGTAACAATCACTGCTGGTAACTGAAAGCAATGGAGTTCTAGAACAGACTCAGAATTTAGAAAAAAACATTCCAAAAAACCTACTCTTCAGAGATTGAAGATTTCACAAAGGCACTCCACAACCGCACAGCATGTCCCCTGTACAGACTACGGCGAGACGATTCCAACCGTAAATCCTTCGATGGGAGGGGGGGGGGGAGTGCTTCTTTACCCCCCACGTCAAAGCCCCACTTCATTTAGGCTTACGAGTCCCTCGTAAAAGCATTAATTTAATTTAGGCTAATCCGCGTAAAGACCTTTTAAGGAACAGCCACAGAAGACATTCCGGTCGTCTGCTGGGGAGCACAAAGCCTAGACTTATTACGAAGCCCGAAGACTGCAATTACGCGCTGACAGCCGGGCGCGCGGGCGAAATGCGTCGCTAAACGCGGCGGCTCGCCCTTCACTGTGCAAAGGAATTAGGGAGACATTAGTTGACTTGTCAAGACGGTCTTAAAACTGTTAAACCTTATAATCATTCCGTTGCGTTAAAGATGCATCGCTCCTTCCAGCGGATGACAGATGCTCCCCGAGCTTAACGGGCGGGGATGATTGCGGAGTTCTCGCACGCCGCCATGCTACCTGTAGCGCTAGCCGTAAACACAGATGTTCCGCGCGTGAGCCAGATGGCTGTTTCCCCGGCCTCCACGCATTCCTTCAGTCCTCCGCGTGTCCTCGTTCGAGCGGGTTCCAGACGTCCCTGTCGCCGCGCTAGTGATTGATGTCCTCGTCGTCGGCCGTACCC
Organism: Anguilla rostrata; assembly: GCF_018555375.3. Taxonomy (NCBI): domain Eukaryota; kingdom Metazoa; phylum Chordata; class Actinopteri; order Anguilliformes; family Anguillidae; genus Anguilla; species Anguilla rostrata. Next base: position 38,555,030 of record NC_057936.1, on the reverse strand, counting down.
GTTCATGAATATTCATCATGGGCCAGGAATGTAAGGGGGAACACTCTGGGACTCAACAATTGCGAACAGACCTTCCAAGGTTAATTACACAGAGCTGACCATCTGCTAGGCATGCAGACGACCTGCGCCGCATTTCTTCACGTAAAACCGCGCGTAGACGCGCTCGCTGAGCAATGCGTGGGCCGGGCACTGCTTTAGTTTGCGTGCACGTTGCCATACATTATTTTTATGGGCCAGCCATATTTTTTCCTTCCAGACAATCAATTTCTTTTTTTTATTTGCTTCACTATTTTCAGCTAGCTTTGAGTCTGCTAATGAATGCAACCCTTCCATTTTAAACAATTTAAGCTCAGGGTTGTTCGTCGCCCTTATTACTCTGAGCCTTATTGCAATTTCCGTTTCACTAGTTCCCCAACTTTTCTCATTTTAAACCCTATGCACGAAGAAGGAATACGTAGGCCCCTTGTTGACTTCCTGTTCTTGCTCGCCATCGTGAGAATGCAGGGCAATAACACAAGAGGCACCTCAGTGGGCGATGCAATACACAAACCATCTCTGTAGTGCTCTCCAACACAGGCCCTTGAACAGCGCCGAACCGGTGCAGCAGTGATGCAGACCGCGTTCGCACACAATTCCTTGAAACCCGCCAAGATGTGCTCTGCGTCACTTCAAAGGATATGTGAGTGGACGTGGGCTACACAACTCCAGGCATCAAAATCAGAGGGCCTTCTTCATTATATGAAGGATCTCCAGTATGGCAATAATAGAAAAGTATAGAATTAATACACATTTTCTTAAAGAGCAAGTCAACACAGCACAGAAAGCTACTGTTGCAGTATTCTCTACGGGTGAAAATTTCCAATTTCCATTTCCACATTACTTGGCCGCACCCAGTCAGTGATGTCATTACAGGTATCTTGCCTCAGCTGTCAAAGGAAAAATGTTTTGATACCACTGATTGATTTACAGTAGGTGTGGCCCGCAATGCAACCTGGTTGAACATTCCAACAATTCTGCCCTGTGTTGACTTATTCTTTAACTAAAATCTCTACAATGTAGATCTGCGTGCACCTGGGATGTGAAAACTAGCTAGCAGGCTTCAACAGACCCAAGGAGTGAAGTACCTGGAAATGGAAGGTCTCGGCTGTGATCACCAGCCTTCCCTACCCTGGTTCAGTGACCACATGAGGGTGTCAGTCTACGCCCATCAGCCCTCTGCCCAGGCTCCCTACCTTGTACTCGTCCATCCACACGTGGGCCAGGCGCAGGGAATTATGGGCCATGGTGTCCTGCCCTCCCGGCGAACCGTAGGGTCGTCTTTTCCGGAAAATGTGCCCCACCCTCGAGCATGGAATGATCAGGAGCTGGCCGCCGCACATCCAGATCTGGGGAGGAGGAGGGGCGGACCGGAATGGTTAGCGGAACGGTTAGCGCGTGGGTCTCTTCTCTCGCCATTGCCGTCCGCGCGCTCGCTCACCACAGTCCCCAGCCAAACACCCGTATCCAAGCCAACATCAGGCCAAGAGCTAGTTAGGTTACTTCATCTAAGGCAGTGGCCTCCAACCCTGGTCCTGGAGAGCTACAGGGTCTGCTGGTTTTCATAGTGACTCTGCACTTAATGAATCAATTAGAGCAGTTGATTACACAGTTAACTCAACTCACCTGGTGTCTTGGGTCTCAATTTTGATGCTGATGTTAAGGTGAAAACAAAAACCAGCAGACCCTGTACCTCTCCAGGACCAGGGTTGGAGACCACTGATCTAAGGTTATTCCATAAGAAGCCCCATAGAGAAATTACCTTTGCACCTTTGTCAAGTCAAACAATATATACACACAACCAAACAATAGACAAGCATTTTACAATCTAACATTTTACACTGGTTAACAAGTCTGGGAGTGCAAAGGTCTGGTTGGGGTCAACTGGCCGTGTTCCTCCAAAGAATAATTTCATCCGACCAGTACAGCCAAATAGTTTTTCACGCCTTAATGACACGCTGTCCGCTAAATCACACTAGAGCGTTACAGATATTAGGGAACAAACAGGCGTGCGGGGCCCAAAAAGCCTGCAAGCCAAGAACATTAACCGAGTACGGAAAATAAACGATGGCCGTTTCCAAACGCGGCAACATGAGCAAGCTCACAGGAACTCACAGTAATTCACAGGAAGCGGAATGTTCGGGTCAGAAGCGCTCGCGTTAGCCAAGCAACACGTCATTTCTGGCCCGCGTGCTCTTAATATAATCGAATTTCAGCAGACCAAAAACTTGACACGGTAAAATATTAATCCGTGCAGTGCGTATTTGAGCTTCCCCCCCCGCCTTCCGCTGGCCTGCCAAGATCCGCGAGATCAGAGTTAACAAACAGGCGGTCAAACTGGGAGAAGGCAAACAGGCGGTCAAACTGGGAGAAGGCAAACAGGCGGTCAAACTGGGAGAAGGCTAACAGGCGGTCAAACTGGGAGAAGGCAAACAGGCGGTCAAACTGGGAGAAGGCAAACAGGCGGTCAAACTGGGAGAAGGCAAACAGGCCGGCTGTCTCCTGCGTGCCGCGGTCATGGGAGGCCTCGCCTCCTGGGCGGGCGCTCTCGTTTACCCTGAATGAGATCTCCAGGTTCTCCCCTCCCCAGATGTCCATGCCGCTGTCGTACTGCCCCAGGTCGTTGAAGTACTTCCTGTCCATGGCGAACAGACCCCCGGCCATCGTTGGAGACCTGTGGGGATACCAGCACCCTGTCAATCAAACCCACACAGCCTTTATAAATGCAATGCTGCAATTCCACAAAAGCCCTAACCCAAGGTGACTTCTTTTATTCATTTATTTTTTTCCTTTTTTTTTAACGCACTCTATTTATACAGCTGAATATTTTTTTTTTTACTAAAGGGAGTCGGGTTAACTGCTTCTCTGAAGGCCGCAATCAAACTGACGACCTTCGAGCAGTCAGCCTGCTTCTGTACCTGCCTGGGCTCACCGTTATGGGCTCACCGTTATCCACCTCAGCAATTCCCTTACAGACCAAGGCCAGACTATTATGGTCTGTGTTTTCTGACTGCAGTGAATTTACAGGCACACCGACATATCCTTTCGGAGGGACTCTTAGGGCTTCCTGCGTTTATCCTGATTCGCATCGTAGTCCTTTCTTCTGGACATTTTAACGAAGCGAGCAAGGCTGAATAACTTGCGCACTGATTAAGGGTATCAACAGCAGAGCCAGACCTATCCTTAACCCCCTGGATGCAAATCTGAAATTCAAGCATTTTTTTTAACCCACTGGAACAAATGACACAACATTTTAGGTCAGGGCTGTCCAACCTTGTTCCTGGAGATCAACCGTCCTGTAGCTTTACACTCCAACCCTAACAAAGCTCAGCTCATTCAACAGCTAGAGATCTCGTTGAGCTGCTAATTAGTAGAATCAGGTGTGCCAAATTAGGGTTGAAATGAAAACCAAAAGGACGGTAGATCTCCAGGAACAGGGTAGGACAGCCCTGTTTAAGGTGGCAGGAATACATAGGCTTGCCCTCCAAGTGTTAAAATGTCCTCTATGAATACCTAACACAGCATGAACAGCACCCATATGGCGTGGCTGTTTATCAGATATAGGAAGGCTCTGTCCTCTCACTTCCATTGTGAAATTTTTCTAGCATCACGCAATATTGCTTCAATGTTTCATGTCCAAAATTTTCCACATCTCCATCATATTTGTGTGTTTTAATTTCCCTTCTAGTTTGTTTTCATGTTTTGTTTCTCGTAGCGTAGGATTATTTAGCGTTTGCCATGTGAACACACTTCTCATCGTGGAGGAATGTGACAGAAATGTGCGTTTGTTGTTCCACTTTTATTCCAGTGAAAAAAAAAAGACATCACAGAGCGGGAAGCAGATTTGGAACAGCTGTGGCAGCTGCAGCAGCAGGCGCATTTCCTCAGTCATCAACGACAGTCCAAAAAAATGTTGGCTCCGACTTGTTAGCAATGGCTTCATTGCCTCCGCAACAGCTTGGACCTTTCGCTGGATGAGAAAACACCCCCAAAGGCTGGGATGGATGGTAGCGAGAACAGCAGCCACTAGTGTGAGTGTCACACCACCTTCAGCCCAAGTACTTGTGGTAATGACAGCCAAAGACCAATTACTGTGATTACAATGCATTGTTGTGCCAATTGAATTTATGTTGAATTGGATAAGATGGCTTCTTGTGACTAACTGCATCTAGTGTTTGTGACTGCACCGGCTTATTTCCACTTTACAGTGTAATCTTAGTGATCTGCAAACAGCCTTGGATAAGGACACATTTTACTGTGGTGTTATCTGACCAATTAATCTGCTGTCTGGCTTTTGGGTAATGAACAAAGCAGAGGAAAATAACAAGAGATGCTGCAAGTGAGAGAGTGAAGCTGGAAGAGGGGGAAGATACGGGAAGTGAGGGAGTGATACAAGCAGTGGTAAAGAGGTACAGGAAGGAGGGAAGTGATACATGAATATAACGATAGATACAGGAAGAGCTGGAGAGATGCAGGAAGTGGGGGTGTGACGCGGGATGTGGGGAAGTGATGCAGGAAGTGGGCCGGTGATACAGGAAGTGGGGGAAAAAGATGCTGGAAGTGGGGGAGAGATACAGGAAGCGTTGGACAGATGCAGTAAGTAGGCAGGTTAGCCAGGAGGTGATGGAGTGAATAAGGGAGTAATACAGGAATTGTGGGAGTTACACATGAAGTGAGGAAGTGATACCAGAAGAGCTGAAGAGATTCAGGAGTGGGGGGAGGGATACAGGAAGTGGGGGGAGAGATACAGGAAGTGGGGCGGTGTCGTGGAAACCGTTCAGGTACCTGATTGGTGCGATGGCTCCGTCTGGGCTGTTCAGCTCTGACAGGGGCACAGGGTCCCACTTGAAGTGCAGGCCCCAGTTGAAACCTCCTCTGACGATGGGGGAGGGGCTGTAGACCAGCGTGTCGGCGCTGATGATGTCGATGACGGGGCACACCACCGTCCGCCGGTCCTCCTTGATGGGAGTCAGCAGCGGCTGCAGCCACAGCTCGTTCACCTCGCAGTGGCTGTCCAGGAAGACCAGCACCTCCCCTGTCAGGGGGAAACACCAATCAGACGACAGGCCCGCGACAGCTGGGTCACTGCGGTCCAACTGCACCTCAGTGATTACAGCCATCGCTGCCGCTTAATGACATGATGGTGCCAGCAAAGAGCAAGGAGTGGAACAGGAAGGTTCTCTGGGAACCAATCACAGCTTTGCAGGGCTTATAATGACTGCAGGCTGCCAGTGGACTGTTAAATTCTGCTCCTAATATATTCTGCACCCCCTCCTGGGACAACTCAAGTGGAATGCTGCTGTTAGAGCTACAGGGTTACATTATGGTAATTGCTTGTATTTAAACAAACGATCTGCATTTTCCACTCCATGTACGTACACGCCCTGCAAGACTCTGCAGCGCCGTTACTGTGAAAATACTCCACACCATTAATTATGGGGAAAAACTACATGATAAAAATGTGGCAGCCTTGCAACGTTACACTACGGTGAGTTTGCCTGCCACACTAATGCAGCCATCTCATTACAGGGAGGGCAAAAGGCTAAAGCGGCTAGCCGCGGCGAGACGAGGCGGGAGCCGCGGAGATGGCGAGGCCCGCGCGAGCGCTCACCCGTGGCGTGAGAGGCGCCGATGACCCGCCCCCTGATCAGGCCCTCGCGCTTCTGGTTCCGCACCAGCTTCACCTTCCCGGGGAGGTTCAGGCGGACGTAGGCGTCCAGCTCCTCCTTCAGGTCGGCTGTGAGGGCGGGAAAGACGGGCCTTCAGCCCACACGCACGCGCACGCCGGACCCGCGGCCCGCGGCGCTCTGAAGGGCCGTTTCAGACAGTCCAGCTAACGGCTAAAGTAGGTCAAGAGCACGAGAAGCGCATGCCCGCAAGCGCAGCGCTGCACGCATGCACACGCATGTAAAGAGAGAGGTACGCGCGCACACGCACACGCACACTGGCCAACACAGCGGCACACACAAAGACACAGTGTGCCGCTGTGAAATAAATAAATAAATAAATAAATAAATAAATAGGCACACAGGTGCACGCATGCACATGCACACACACACACACACACACACACACACATGTCCACACAGGTGCACACACACACACGTACATATACGCACGCACGGACACACACACACACATGCATACACACGCACACAGGCACACACACGCACAGAGAAAAAAACAAAGAGGCTTAGCAGCGCTGAATTGCTCATTATTTCCTCCCCTGCTCCACATCCCCCCGAACAGAGTGGGCGGACGTGCCCCCCCCCCCCCCCCTTTTTTATTTTTAACAAAGGAGGCTTGCCCAGCTCGCTGTTGTCGTCCACCAGGATGATCTCGTGCAGCAGGTAGGCGGGCGTGCGGTCCAGCACGCTGTGCACCGTCCTCAGCAGGGCAGAGAAGGCCTCGTTGAAGAAGCAGATCACCACGCTGGCAGAGGGCAGAGCCAGAGGGTACAGCTTCTCCTTACACCTGCAGGAGCAGAGGCGGCACGGTGGGCAGCAGTTCCCAGGCAGGGCAGTGGGGGTGGGTGCAGTTACCTGGAGCCTCAAGCTTTTTTGGAATGTTTTTTTCTTTTCAAAATTCTAAATCAGTGTTCCATTGCTTTCAATTACAAGTAGTGATAGTCACCATCAGCATTATAATGTTCTGTCAGGATTAAAGGGCTTTATTAAAGAGCTAATTAAAACAGAAGAAGGTGGGTGCACTTCCTAATAGCTTTTTCTTTTGATTTGTGGGTGCTCAGCTAAAAATAGAAATGAAGCAAAAACACCTTCAACTAAAAGGAGGAAGAAGCAGCTCTCCAGAGTACTCCTGTATTACATACTACACTTCTCATTTTATTTGCTGGTCACCGAACGTCACCATTAATCGCTTGACTGAAATTGCCGTATGCTCGAATGCAGCCTAACATGTATGGAAGTCGTGGACAGGAGTCGTTCCCTGAGTACATGACTTATAACACTGGTGACCGGTAGCGCCAAATTCTCCACCAAAGGGACTACGAGGTGAGGACCCAACAGGCCTGACCTGTTACAACGCTACACGTCAACACACACACGCCACTTTGTGTGGGACTGAGTAAGTGGTGTTGCAGTTTCAGTGTTCTGGGTGGGTGGGAGGGAAGGTAGACTCACTTTTCATTTCTCGTGTCAGGCAGGTCTCTATGGTATCCCAGACGGTTGCTTATGAGCACGTTGAAAGCATGCTTGTGATAACCCATGTCTCGAATCTCCTGGTCCTGCTCATTGAAGATCATACCTGACGAAACAAGGCCACGTGAAATAAAGTGGAAGTTGTGAGCAAACATAAGCGCGTTGCAGTGGGTGACAACAGATCGGATGTGCGGTTAAATGTGAAATTGTGTGACATCAGAGGTGTGAAGGACCGTTTTCGCCGGAGCGTGCCTCAGACGGGCGCCGTCACAGTGACGGAATGAGCCGGCTATCGCAGGTAGACCACGGGCGCGACTGGCCCGGAAAAGCACGCGGTGCCACCGTGCAGAGGATTCGATTCCAATAAAAAAAAAAACCACGGTTCCACCGCTCTCCCAAAACAGCGCTTCAAGTTTTATTATGCGCAGTTCTGCATGCTACAATATTCAACAGAGGTGCAGTTTCTCAAGGTTGCATGCCGGGAACGTGTCCTCTGTCTGCAGCTTTCATCTCCTCAGGGGCGAACGCAAACATCCCAGAAACCCCCACGAAGCTCTGCAAGCCGTATTTTAATAACCCGTTACCCTCGCGTTATGAACTATTCTGATGGATTTTTATCAAAGCTGCGATGTGGGAATTTTGCAGCCCGTTCCAGGCACTGCCTTGAATTAAAGCGAGCCTTATTCTAGTTTATGAGAGCAATAAATACTGGCAGTAATTAAGTTCAGCCAAAGAAACATAAATCTTAAGGAACATATCTGGGCCAGTGGCCTTGGCAAGGCTTTGCCAAGATCCAGCAGCGGAGAAGCCAAACATTCCCACGAGCAGACCACGAAAGCGCACAGGTGCCTGAGCGGAACGGACCTCGAAACGGCTCCGATCCAGGAACTCCAACTCAGAATTCCGGTTTTAGCCAAAGAAGGATTTTTAAAAAACGGGCTGGAACGAAACGCAAATGTTTCCAGCAGGGGTGAGAAACGGGGTGACCTCAAGCTGGAGACGGCCCGGCCGACTGAGCCCCCGAGCCGGAGGCTAAAGGGCGGAGGAGCGTACCCATCTCCGGGGAGAGGTCCGCGGCCTTCCTGCCCGGGACGGGCGCTCTGCGGGGCTGCTCCCTGGGCGGGTCCTGGGGCAGGGGCGCGGGCCCCGGGGCCCGGGTGAAGCGGGGCTGGAAGCGGTGCTGGAAGTTGAAGGACTGGCCCCCCGGGACGGGCACATATTTGAAGGGCGGACTCTCCTGGCTGAGGGTGAAGTACAGGAAGAGCAGGAGGGTCCAGGTCACCGATGTGAAGAGACACCCATAGCAGAAGTAGCGCAGAGTGACGCTGCCCATGGTAACCCTAGCATCGCCACCGTTCCATTGCCAAGCCCCTATCAACACACGGGAGGAAAAAACACAAACAACTTTTTTTTCACTTTTTTCCCAAGCTAAATTCAATGGTAAGATCAAAGACACACATCCCAGCGAGCACAAGCCTGAATCTAGATGGAATCTACACATTCTAGGGGGGTGGAAATCAAGATTGAGAGATGTTTTGACATAGATGGACTAGGTTAGCTCCGTTTAGCCATTTGGCACTAACCTGAGCTAACCTAGTCAGGCCATTCATGTCAAAATATCTATCAAACTAAATTTCTACCCCAGTAGACATTTAGATTGTTTCTAGATTCTGGCTTGTGCTCACTGGACATACAGTAAAGGGATTCATTATACAGGCCAAGCTTTCCTCTTCATATGTTAAAATATTTTATGTTATTTTTACATTTTTCCACCATTAACCATCAAGTTTTTTTTAAGCCAAACTAAAATAAGGTCAAATATACACATCTAGAAATTCAATCACGATACAGCTTTCCTCTTCAGATGTTTATCCGTTTAAATATTTGACTTTTTTTTCCACCTTTAATCAGCAAACTCAAACGAAATATAAGATCAAATAGACACACCTAGGGATTCATTGTACAGCTTTACTTTTCAAATGCTTATCTGTTTAAACATTTGATCTTGCTTTTAAACGTTCTAGCTTTAATCTGCAAGACTTTATGAAAACCCAACTTAAACATACGATCAAACATACACATTTAGGGATGCATTACACAGCTTTTCTCTTCAGACGTTTCTCTGTTAATTTTTTTTTTTTTTTTTTCAAGTTGGTTTATGCATTAGCAGACTTTTTTCCCCTCAAATTAAGTCCAGCACCGAGACGCCATCATATAAACACATGGTATAACCGGATGTTTTCAAAGCTCACGTTTTATTCAGGACAAATCTGCCCTGCCCCAAAGGCCCACATCTCTTCATGCGCGCGGTACGTCAGTCTGCTGCTCTCTGGAAGAGAGTTGGAAGCCTTGGAAAGTTTAGCTGGATGCGAAGCACGTGTAGGCTAGGGCTCTCCGACCCATCAGCGCGACACAAATAAAGCTATTATTCTTCTGGCCTTAGTGGATTTATATCACAAATTTTCACAAAGATTGAAATCTCAAATTTAAAAAAAAAAAGACGAAAACCAGAGATGTAGGCTACTTCACTTCTAAGTCTTGCCCACGAGGCATCGTGAGCATTAGGCCGCCTGGCAGGCCAGTCAAAAATCTGTCACTCCGGTCTGGGAAGAATTTTGTGTGGGTGTTATATTATTGTCGTATAGGCTATATATTCTTAGAACACGGTGGTTTGTGGAAGGGCTAGTATTTTATCCGACTTCAATCAAATGAATGAAGTCATTTCAGGGAGAAAAACGCTAGCGGAAAATGACAAATAAATCGCAAATTCAACAGCTCATTTAATTTTGCTCCTTTTCCGCATTTCAGGAATAGCCTAATTGGCGCGCGATAAAAATAGAGACGCTGCTCAGTTGTCACTGTCAGTCTCATTACGGTGGGCCATAACAAAAAGGAAAAAAAAAACGAGAAAAGGAAAGTAAGCAGATGATGAAAGAAGGAATGGGGGGGGCGAGTTTTCCAGCCAGGCCTTGAACACATGAAGTTCCAGCTTCTAAACCCTGCCAGACACCAAAGCACAGCAGTCCAACCGCCATGCGCTCGCTCAGACCTTTAGTGTAAAGCCCCAGTACTCAAAGGGAACCAGAAACACAGCACCACCACGAAGGCCCCAACTCTAAAACACTTCAGTGCCTGCCCCCCTCCCCCTCCCCTTCCCCTTCCCCTTTCAGACCACCCACAACTTTACACTACACTAAGAAGAATACAACTGATGGCACACTGACAGGCAAGCTGAAGCTTCCATGCAAACAGTCCAATAAATTAATTAGTGTGACTGGAACACTTCAAAGCTTTGAAAGTTCAGGTTTCCAAAAAACTCACGAAGACCGTAAAATGAGTCAGTCTATTCACCCGAAACGAATATGACCATCTGACTATAAGACGGCAGAGAAATGTTTACCAACCACACAGTAAGTTATAGGGCAAAGGCCTTCACAATTCAGCAATAGTGGGTAAACCATTAACGTGACACGACCAACAACAAAAACCGTTTTAAAAGACAAGCGGTTTGTCATGCAGAGGAAGCAAAATAGTACCTTAAATAAAAGAAGCACCTAGCCAACTGCTGGCAGACAGACAGGTGACTCACCTTCTCAGCAGGGAGCTCAACATAATACATTAGAACTGGTTTTATCATCAAGTCATTGTACTGAATCAGAAATGTTGTCATTGCGTATTTTACAATATTTAGCACAACCTAACATGTTTTAATCATCACGATTAATGAGCGCCCATCTCCCACTGCATTTTACAAATTTCAAACATGGGAATATTAGCCGTCTTATCTTACCGTTTTAATCGTTTTGGTAAAGCACAGTGCTGAATGAAATCTGACCAACCCTCAGTTGTGGAAATAACGGCACTGGATTTGCACTCGTGTTCCTTCAAACAAAAACAAAAGAACCTAATCCAATTTCCACACATATTTTTCGAGTGGACAAATACAGGCCGGCCCGGGACGTAGACAGAGTAATTATCCACTCATTAAAAGTCTACTCTGGGTCCAAAATAGAGCAAGATGTGGAGACAGACATGCAGTCTGCTCTTTCCTGAAAGTGAACACAGAGCCTATCGCTGATTTACACTCTCAAATCCACTCGCAGGTGAATTCAAAAAGCCCGATACAGCAGGAGGGAAGACTGTAAAAGATGGCCTTATCTTGGATGTAGCGCATCTGTTGATGACGGGCCAAATGTCACTTGCGGTAGACGAGCTCGGAATGGTTTCAGGGAAGGGTCAGACGATCTCTGTAAACTGGCCAGGCTAATCCTGGAGGCAGTTGTCATTTTTATTTATTAATTTATTCAATAATGAATCGTGTTCACCCTTTTTACATACGTTTCCCTATTTTGACCGCCCAATCACATCTGCGAACCCGTCGTATCGCTCCAACGTTCTCCCTAGGATCAGGAGCGCACAAGTGGACAGACGCAGCTTCTTTCCGCTCCGCGGTTCGGCAGCTGGACTGCGCAGACGAAGCAGATGGTGCAGTCAACTGTCCGGCACCCACTCTGCTCCGCTATTATTGAGGCTACCAAAACGAAGTTGTTTTCCAAATTTGTGTCAGTGAGCAACAGAATGTTCAGAAGTCATGCAATAAACAGGGCTAATAGTGAATCCTGCAGGAGCTTCGATAAAATTGATTGTAGTTGGCTGGGAATTACAAATGACTGTATGGTTTTTAAGATGGAAAACCATTCTGAAACCAATCCCTGTAAATGCTGGACTCATTGAGCCTTGGTATTAGCAAATACTGATGAGGGAATATTGGACAGAAATTCTCCATTGTTGCACACCTACCACACACACACACTACACGCATTGCAGGCAAACGGCAGTAAAGTCTGCATGTTGCTAAGAATGCTAAATTAGGCTACAGTATAAAAGCGGTGGGATGCGTCGTGTTCTCCCATCGGCCGGAGAAGGTAGAGCAGACAGCATTTCAGGAAGGTCAGGCACGAGGCACGATTCGTTTGACCCCAGTCCCCCACTGCATCTCCCCCGGCCCAGACTCGCATCCGCTCGGCAGACGCCTTCACAAATCAAACGCTGCCGGAAACTTCCCCAGACAGCGCAAGGACACGAGCTTTCAGTCTGCTTGCTTTGCTTTCCCCTGCCCTAAATGCAATGGGGAGTCTGTAGATTTGTCAGGAAAACTAGCGACTGAGAACTGCAGTCTTCTTTATTATTTATTAAACACATTTTCAATCTAATTCCTTTGCATTGTGCTCTACAACACTCTACATATTTCCACAAGATTAGAAATAATATAAACATTCATCACGTTATTTTAGACATCTGCGTAGCCAAATTAATTACACAGGTCAGCAATACTTTGTCTGTCCAGTTTGTTTACAGTAGCCCACTGTTTACTGATTCCATACATCATTTTTTATTGGCCAATATAGATCCCCCAGGTTCAGCACAATAGTTTTTGAAGAAATTCCATTAAAAAAAATATTTTAGCGATTTTTCAAACAGTCATACTTAATGTCAGTGCTGAACGGATGCGCAAGCCCTCTGCAATAGGACAGTTCTTAAAGATAGTTTTTAAATACACAGGCTACATTCCGGATCTGCTGCAAACTGAGCAATTGCACTCACTGGCAGTTCGTAACAAAACCTCTAAGCCTACCCTGGAGACAGCTCTGACAGTCTCCTGATGAGCAAGCCCACTGAACCGAGACTAAAGCTGAAAAACTAAAAAAAAAAAAGGACAGGCAGCGAAAGTGACAGCGGACTCCGTGGTCTTTGTCGGGGGAATTAGACGCGGTAACAAGAGCCGCCATCGCTTCTTTTTGACCCCCGCCTGCTGCCACGGTGACGGCCGCCGGGCTCCCGAACCGAATAGCCGGTGAGAAATTCTATATCGGCGTCGAACAATTGAGCGCAGTGTAAAATAAACCTCCGGCTGAAACCGGTGCCAGGTCAGGACCAGTATCTGCTGGCTTCACATGTAGCTCTATAAGACCACGGCACATCAGCAGGCCAGTGTGTTTTGCACGGCAGAAGCACAGCTAGTGTGGCAGCCGTGAGATTGTAAATGTATCAAATTACGTAGCTAATTATTTTTGTAACGCGATAACGGTCTTCCGCGTGGCTCCCGGGTGACGCGTCCTACTGAATGGTCAGGGTCGTATCCTGCTGTGGTAGGAAGTCCCAGACAAGGCACAAGTAGCCACTGCGTCACCCAAGGGTGGGTTAGAGTGGGAACTAACTGTACTCAGCTGATCCAACCAGTCCCCAACACCCACCCCAAAATTAAACTCCTCGCTATATCACTACGTGGTACATGGGTATATCTAGCACTGCTATATCATTTGGGCTGGTTCGCTTGTAAATAAAATAGACAATATGTAAAATTTCATAAATGCTCTTGTAAAAAGGTTTTCTTAAAAAACAGAATATTTTAATTAAATAACTGAGCAGTGGCACACCCCTTATGTCAAAATAAAAATTAATGGGTTTAATTAACCAAACATAACAGCTCAGGAAATGAAAGCACCATCTGCTATTTCATTTACAACAAATACCGTTCTGTCTGGCGTCACACTGGGAAGTGCGCAGGTTAACGGATGTTAGATAGCACCCAGGGTCCAGCGCGTTTTCGCCTCGCGCGCTGAATTTTGGGACTAGGTGCGGAGGCGACCTTGAACTTCGCCTGTCACGTCGGAGCGGCGTGGCGTGGAGCGGCTTTCTGAACTCCGCTGCCGTCTGTGACTCGCGCGCCCGTGGCGGCTGTTGAGCCCGTCCGCCGACGGCTCCAGACGGCCTTTATCGATCCGTACCTGCTGTGGAGTTTCAGGCGGGTAGACAGAGGATATGCTGGCTTTCTGAGCGAGGAGATAATCGCGCTCACCGTAAGCGGGTTTCGCTTCCAAGGGAGTCCTTAATTATTTATTTGCTACTGAGCCAATGGCAGAAATACGGGGGCGGATTTGATATCTCCCCAAAAGCATTCTGCCTTTCGTACCGTAGAATAAATGCATTCAGTGCTTTAGTGCCAAGGATGCACATTTCAATTAGTTTGGTATTGCTATTTTCCATGGATCCCCAAGGTCAAATATTACAGAAACACAACGACTAACCACCCCCTCCCCCCCCCACCAACTGTATGCCCTCCTGTCTTCACTGAGCAATGCCCTACTCGCTGTCATGAAATAAGCCTCAACACTTTTCTGCAAGAAAAATGCACAGTACTCCTAATTATCTTTCATTTTAAACAATGTTCAAAGGCTGTCTGTCTTGAATACTAACTGAAACAAAATGGAACTCAAGATTTTTGTTTTTTAATGAATATCTGAACATCAAATGCAAAATAGCTTGCTTGATTACAGACGACACTGTCCAATATTAAACAGTCACCATCACTTGTTTGTTCACAGAATTGCATTAGTGCAGGTTTATTCATGTACGTTTTTCTCGTTTTAAGCCCAAACGGATCAGAAATGAAAAGCAGCATTCATGGTGGGACCCCAGTAGCACGGCTGGAGAATGTTAGGCTGGTAGAGGGCTGTTCAACCTACTTCTCAGCTGATGCAGCCAATTTACCTCACCCCTAGTAATCCCGAACAGCCTTAATGCAGTGGTTCCTAAACTCGGTCCTGCAGCCCCCCGTGTATGCTGGCTTTAGTTCCAACCACCACTGCAATCCCATAATTTTAACAAGATGTTAATTTTTTTAATTGTGTGCTTTTCATGTTGAGAGGGATTATGTTACCTCTTAAACCACATTATGTCAGGAATAGCTATGCAAGCCATGAAGAATAAAATTTCCATGTTCACATTGTGCTACATTGGAAACAATTACATATAAAAGATGTTAATTATTTTAAACTGAGAAAATTAAAGACTGATGCGAATCAATAGGCTCCTAATTGGTGAAAGTGTGAACACTAAACACCACTAAAATTAGCCACCTGGAAGACAATGACAGATTCAAAGACAAAGCAAATCATGAGCCAGACCTGCATTGCGTTAATAAGTTTGAGGAAGAAATTATGAAAGAAATTAAACGCATGAGTTCAGCAACCTAATTAGGAGTCTATTGAGCTCAGTCTTTCATTTGATACAAAAAGCAGTTACCTCTTTTATGCAATTGTTTGCAATATAGCACAATAAGCAGAACATGAACATGGGAATTTTATTCTTCATGGCAAGCATAGCCGTTTTCTTACAGAAAGCGCCTTAAACAGGGTAAAGGCACCTAATTAAGAAAAATTATAACATGCTAGGATTGCCACTGTAGTTGGAACAAAAACCAGCGAGTTTGGAAACCACCGCCTTAACGTCACCCTGGTACCCCCCCGAGTCGGGCCTAACCCTCAACCCTCCTCTCCCTCAGTGATCACATCTCCACGGCCGAGCCGACACCTTGTGAGCTGGTGCGTCACAGCACATTCCTCTTCTCCGCGTCTACGTCCAGGAGCCGGCGGTTAAAAAAGGTAGCAGCTCTTATGACACGGCGGCTGGCAAGAAAACGCTTAAACCGTTGAAGGCACTTGCAAAAAAAAGACGCCACCTTCCAGCACACACATTTACAGAATTCACAGTATCAAATTAAATTTTACGGCGAAATGTCACAACTGAAGACCGTTTGGCCTACTGAAGGAGAAACGTGAATGATTTTAACGTGCTGTGGAAGGAGCGGAAAAGGCGGGGCGTGCGACAACTGAGAAGCCAGAGCGGTGAGCGAGCGGCTCGAAAACAAGCAGAAAATAGCCGCCGCCTCTCGGAATATATCATTTCTTTCCTCTCCACACAAGTGCATTTGCGGAAAAATATGGTTGCAGGCTGGCGGAGGGGAATTCATCCATTACGCTGCTGGAACGTTTCCAGGGCTAAGGCTCAGCGCCGGAGACGCTCGCGCTCCCCGCCCGGCACGGCCTGCGTGCGATAAAGATACTGTGCAATAACAGACAGAGATATCGGAGGACCTGATAAATCATAACTCTAAGCGATGTTTTACCACTGCCCCCTCCGTTGCCCTTCACCCAAAAAAAAAAAAAAAAAAAAAGTGACAGAGAAAGCATCCTAAATTAAGTGTAGAGGAGGTGGCAGTACTTCAAATAATCGGGTAGCCTATACCACCCCGCCCGCAGCCCTCCACCCTCTAAACTTCAAGTGCTAGAAGAAGAGGATAGTAAATCGAACCGGGCAGCGTATTAATGGAATTCATCAAATGCAGCCACTGCATCCCAATAGACATGGCCACTGAATGCACACCAGGAGAAAGAGCCAGGCGATTCTGAGCCCTTCAAGTTTAGAAATTGGGACAAGCGCACACACAAACAAACACGTACGCACAAACACACGGGAAGCCGAACAGCCCCTAAGCAAGTCCAGGAAAACACACAAAGCCTCGTCTGGTCTATAATTAGACACCTGGAAAATGGAGCCTCCGCAGCTGAAACAATATCAAACTGCTTATGGTAGCAATCCAAGGCTGTCACCACTCATCAGCGGGAACTAAACCACAAACTGGGTAGGGAGGGGGGAGACAGGGATAGAGAGAGAGAGAGGAGAGAAATGGGAAGCAGGAAGAGAGGGAAAAGGGACAGCGAGAGAAACAGAAAGTGAAACAGCGAAAGAGACAAAGAGAGGTAAACAAGAGGCAACAAAAAGACAATGAAAGAAAAAAAAGAGACAGAGAGGAAAGGCCATGCATAAAGTTGAAAAATTTAGTCAGGCTCCTGCTCATTTGATGCCAAGAGGAGATAAGGAAATAGGTTTGTAACCTCATTGTGTAGTGCAGGAATGGAGGCAGCTAAGACTCCCCTCACTTTTTACACAACTGAACAATATCAATAATCCAACAGACCAGACAAAAGGAGGATTATGTTGCCTCAAGCTGTCCAGACATATTCAATAACCAAGCAGCACTCTGGTAAAGGTTCTGGTCTAGTAACTAGAGGATTCATTCCCTGATTCCCATAGCTTCGACCTAGGTACTTCACTCGAATTGCTTCAGTAAACAGACAGGTGTAAATTCAACAAGCACACAGCACACACACACAGATAGAGAGAGGGAGAGAGAGGGATAGAGCGAGACAGAGAAAAATGAAATCACACACACAGAAAAACAATAAAAGACACTGTACTGAAACCTTTGAGAGAAAATTTATCCTACTTAATTTTTTTAAATGGGCAAGACATTACATGATATTGCACCAAATTTGGTGTCAAAGGGAAACTAAAAGTCTACATTCTCAGAACATAAGTTGGTTAAAGAAAGAAATATAAGCAATTCATACTTAAAACTGAGAATGCAGTAAGGCCAAAAAGATTTTTTATTCAAAATACAAAATGTTTGTTGAAAAACATTCCAGCGAAGGAAACTGATTTTGGTTGAATGTACATGGATCATATTTATCTTTAAAAGTGCAGACCCAGCATACTTTAAAAATAAAAAAAACAGAATATAAGTGTTTAGATGAAACTGTTACAGCCTAAAGAAACCCCTTCAAAAAAAGCAATTAATTTGATGTAATTCCATTTTGTTGTGATTCATTTTAGCTGTAGGAGAAGGAGAATGATCATTAATGTCCAAAGACAGTTTTGAGGTGGTGACAATGTGACACTGGTTAAAAACATCTTGTTTGGTTTTAAAAACGGAGCAAATAAAGCTTGTCATTCTGTTACCAGAGAAGTGACAGAATGACAGTAACAGGTAGGTCAATATGACATTCGAAAATGTTGTTAAATATCTGTTGGGTATTTCTTAGTTTGTGAAAATACTCTGCAGGTGCTTGAAGAAAACATGGGGTTTCAATGTGGTTTTACTTATTATATTTGTTCCCCATCCTGGAGAACACCAGAATATATCAGAAAATATAGCCTAGCTTTACTCTTCGTGATGGTACTGAAAACCATTTGTTGTTCCATCAGACAAGCCTGGCGACAAGTAAAAATGTCAGCAGTACTGGGTTCGCAGAGAAGGAAATCCAGACAGACGTTCTGCATTCCACATCAAGTGGCTAACCGAGGATCAGCATTCCAGGGACAGCAGAGACTGGGGGACAGACAGAGACAGACAGAGGACAGACGGACATGGGCTCCATCTGCTGTGCCGCCTGGTCTCCAAGCCTGGGCCGAGTGCTGACCCCTCTTCCTCCCTTACCGCTACAACGCCGCCGTAGCACTGCTGATGCCGCCTGCTTCTACCAAACGACAATAAAGGTTACTTCACCCGTTTGCCTGGCAAACCATTATTTGGGCTGATCTGCCAAGCGTCCGCCCCCCTTTAAAACACTGGTGAATATTTACTGTTCTATTACTGGGTCCTGCCAATGTCCTAGCAGCACGCTCCAGTGCCTGTGACTATTTTGCGTGTCCTACTTAGCGTGGGCTAAAGTTTCTGGCACAAATGTATTTTACTGATATTCACACTGTTTTTTCTATTGAATTTTAAAAGTGTTCTACATTATAATTCACTCAATCTTTCTTAAACAGACCAAAATTAGTCAGTCTGCTTGTTCTGGATTTTATTCACTTGTTCTTGAAAACACATGTCTAGCTTCCCTCAGCGGATTCTCGCAAAACAATGTAACAGTGGTTCCGCCTCAATTTGTCTTTCGCCGCTGTGTTCCATTTCAGAGCTGGAGAGTTTCCCTTTGTGCAAAATTCTCATTGCCTGCATGAGTCTTTTTCCATATTAGAGTTTCCTAGAAAATTCTTAATGTGAAACTCCAATTAAAAATATGAATATAAGGCAAAATGATAACTGTGAAGTACTGACGCTTTCTTCTCAGAAGGGCATGAGGTGTTCTAAAAATGACGTCCATAAGCTTCATTATGCCCGACGTTTCAAACAGAATAAGCTTGAGAAATAAGAAGCACTTGCCCAAATCCATTACGAGACATTATGTATGAAGTGCAGTTATATTAAACCAGGGTCCTTGTTATCCCGTGCTGCATAAATAAAGATTACATGCAAATTTTTGCCTCTGCTGCACTGCTAATATGCCTGAGAAATGCACAAATGGCCCTGTCAGGAAGCCGTATCAACCTTTTGCACCAAACAAAAATCTGAGTCAGGAGCCTTGGGTTTTATGCAAGTTTCATGGGATCCATTTACCCAGCATTCTTAGAGCTTTTTTAATCCCTAAAACCTCCACCCATTCAGCCCATTCTACTGCTGTACTTGCCAATGTTGCATTCAAAATGCTTGTAAATAAATCCCTTCAATACACAAGCACAGCTATAAGGAGAGCACACACCATGGGCATTATAAGTTAAAGATCATGATCAATAAAGATCAGGTATTGCTACAACGTGCGGATACCACGACGAGGCGAGCATTTCCATTTACGTCAGGTACACCCGAGACTGACAGCAAGCACGCCGGGGGCGGCACTGTGCTTTCAAGGTTAAGGAAACAAGGTTACGAATGAAAGACTGCAGGTTAAAGTCCCAGAGACGGCACAGCAGTTGGATTACCTGAATCCCCTGAGTTTAATGAATGCTTTCTTTTCCGTTCATTTAACGAAGACACGTGTTCTGACAGAAGATGGTTTGAAAGAAATGCACATATATCCGACAGTGAGGATGTCGGCAGTTAGCGTCTCTGCAGTCCTTAAACAGAAGGGACTGGAATCATTCCTGGCTCCGCGAGACAACGTGCACGTGCAAAAATTCAGCTACCCGGAAAGCAACATCCCAGTGAGGAAAAGAGAACTGCCAGCAGAGCTAGGAACAGCACGTCACCTTAAAATGCAATCAAGCACAAGAATGTTAGCGTTTTGGCTCTGCCAAACGTGAGTAAAAAAAATAAGGGTGATGCGAGTGCTGGCCTGCCTTCAGGAAAGCCATGCGATTCCCACCACCCTGAAGGGGGCCGGAAGCGACTTCAACGAGCCATATGGATTCATACGTGCTAATGTTCCAATTATGGGAGCCAAGAGAGATCCAGATGAGCCATATGGTATTATTTTTGCTTTAACGCCTATCCGTGTCTCCTGCTTGGAGAGGACTCCGCAGACTAGCTCTGCTGTCAGTCCCAACAGAGTAGCCTAAACTTCTAGAGGGTTCTCGCCAAAAGATGTTCCAGCGGTTTTGCCCCAATAGGATTCTTTTCTAGCTCCACTGCATTGTGTTTCAGAGGTGGAGGGTTTCTTATGCGCAAAGTTCTGATCAACTGCATCCCTTTTCCATCCTCATGTTTGGCATTAGAGGAACTTACAAGACGCAACATGAAACCCTACACCAAGGAAATGACCCAAATTTTTTAAAAATGCAGTCCAGTGCATCACCACCAAGCTCTGCAGATTCTGTGGTAGTCCACTCATAATGCATGTCAGGGCCACTCAAAATGTAGGACAATTTCCAGTGATTGCAAAATGTGTACAAATTGCCAAATTAGGCAGGGAAACAATGTAAAACGATTGTTATCCACACATTTAACCACATTCGCCATATGAGATATTTACATTTTCTTATTTAGTATTTTATTAACCTACTTTAAGAAAATAATACGCCCCATGCATGACCAAAGTCAAGAGCTTTCCTTATAATTTCCATTTCTTTACACTGGTTGACGTCAATTCTATCAACACGCATATACACAATCCTGAAAGGTAACAACTGACTGGGTCATCTGTTAACGAAAAAATAACCAATAATTCAACTTTGTTATAGCACATAATAAACAACGTACGTTATTTCAATTCCAGATAGAATTCAACAATTAAAAATAGTCGAGGTGGACGTTGGACGGGCTATATAAATTGATAGATTTTTCTGGAGCGGAGTGACAGTAAGGGAGATTACAGAAAAATAATTTATCCAATATGAACAAATCCGCCAAAACACGACGAAATGTTTCACCACATGTACATGGTAGCCCATGTACATACATTACTGCAGCGTTCGCATGCATGCCAGTTCAATTTGATAAAGCGCGTAAACTAAAAACAATGGCGATATTGTGTCAATCCAAATCATATGTATCAGATTGGAAACAGCTTTAAAATGTGCAATACAAGCAGTACCTGCAGAGCTGGTCTTCTGTTCCGTTTTAGGCAAAGTTGTAGCACTCGTGTACATCAACGGGGATACAGAGTAGCGCCTTGTCGTGATAGTAAGAAGTAACAGATGCCACAGCATTTAACTCCAATTTAATTGTTAAAGCACCTCAGGATTAAATACAGGCGACGAATACCAGGGGTAGCCCATGAAAATATCAGTCAGGTGACAGTGTCTTCAACGAGGACTGCTTTACTCTGCTATCGCTGTTTGCTATATGTCATAATTCTTGTTGCGAGCGGGCAAATTATAGGGTAGAGCACATATTCTGCCCTTTCACTTACGATAACCTGAAAGCTCATATAAAGAACCAATACTGTTAACTATTTTATGTTTAGAAAAAGGTGCTATCCATATGTCCGTTGTCTTCAATCATATTGATCTGGAACACCAAGTAAATCAAAGAGTAAAAGCTAGCCGACGTTTTCCATACCAACCGCAGTCATCTAGTAATGAAGTTCATCAGTGTATGATAGTTAATGCAGATACTGTCAGCTAGCCGTGAATTGTGTTATTTTGACACAATGCTTTCAGAAACACAAGAAGTCTTTAGAGAAATGAAAGTATACCCACTTCACTTGTTGGTGCAGAACGGTAGTTACATATTACAGAATTGAAAGCTTATATACCAAGTCCTGTACGAGAAAAACAAGCTTGCTTGCAACATTTTAACGATGCCCTGTAATTTCTTGTTTGCTAGCTACAGCTAGCTGGCTAGTTAGCTCGTTTTTGCAACACAACCCGATGAGTACTTAGCGAGCCAGCTAAGTCGCAAACACATTTCATTACAGAATACATGCATTCGCATATTCTTACTTGTTGATGAACAGCCCCCGTAACAGGTTTAGATATAGTCAGTAAAAGACGACAAACCAATCCCCCAACACTTCTACTCGAATCAGCAGTTCAAACAATCCTTAACTGTTATACATGGTTTTAGATGGAGAGAGCTGCACACATACCTCGTGACCAAAACCTACAGCAAATCCAAATCCTCCTGCCGACTTACGATTTAGAACAGGCAGGTTTCTTTTCTCCTCGTTAATATCGCGTTGGCGTGTGATTGTTTTAGAGCCGCCATATGACGAATTTACACCAATCAGAAATGAGTGCGGATTGGCAACGAAAAGAAAAGACATTCAACCAACGCCGGGAACGTAGACGGCTGGACTTTTGCAAGAACGGCCTATCGGCTTTCAGATGTTATTCCACCTTGGCCAATCAAAAATGTAAGAGCCAAGCAGTCAACTGGTGTGCCCGACTGCGTTCATACTCATGGTAACAACGCAAGCATTTAAATTTGAAGCATACAGCGACGCCAAAACAGTAACAGTTGACTCACAGTATTGCATGCGAATTTTGAAGGCGGTAATTCGTGTCATTTTAGAGCATACGCAATCCAGGTCAACTAATCTGTTTCATGAATTTATTATATAATTAATCATGCTTCTAACACTGGCACCCGGATAAAGTAAATAATCGACTCAAGGTCTACTCTGAAAGAACAGTCGATCGCAGTATTGTGTGTTATCCTTTGTCTGAAGATATTCTCCTTCAGTATTTACAAAACATGACATTGTAAATGTTACTCAAAGCTAACACCTTTCATTATCACTCGCCAGAGTCCTCGAGATATAGACAATTCACCGAATACAAATGACTGCAACAATCAGTGCACACATTACAAACTGACTCAAAATTCTATACTCACAAATACGGAAAATGAAATCAATATCCATCATGTAGAGCTTGGCATTTTATGTGACATACGATGTGTGGGACAGTGGTTAAGAAATCGAAAGGTTACAGATTAATATCCCAGGACGGCCTGTTATACATTGTCATGGAGGGTTTTCACCCGAGCCATTTCAGCAATCATCCAGCTATAAAAGAGTCAGCTCTTTGAGACAGACTTTTATCTACTTTACTTTTTAAATATATATTTTTGAACCTGTTCAGTAGTTGTACAGCACCAGGTAACACCAGATACTTTAATATTCCAGCTCTTTCCTTATTGGGATGTTGCTTTCCCAAATGGAAAAGTAATATACTTACATATATGGCATTACCATATATATATATATATATATATATATATATATATATATATATATATATATATATATATATATATATATATATATATATATATATATATATATATGAAGCAATATACTTCAATACATTTAAATATCTGATAAATAGATATATCTATTTAAATATATAGTGTAATACAAGTATGAAACACAAAAATTAACAACATGCATTTAAACATATTTTTAAATATATTCATACAATGCACATATGCCTCACAACTTAAGTAGATTTAAATATATGTAAATGTTATAAATATACAAAAGCAGCCAATTATATATATATATATATATATATATATATATATATATATACCGATCAGCCACAACATTTAAACCACCTGCATTTTTCTTCTTTTTTCTGATTTAATATTTTATTTTCTCTGTTTGTAATCAAACAATTCACACATGGTCAAAGCGCAGACTCAGAGCTTTTATTAAAGGGTATTCTTATACATTTTGGTTTCACCACGTAGTAATTACAGCACTTTTTATACGTAGTCCCCCATTTCAGTGTTTTAGACAAATTAACATAATGTCAAATTAAAGAGTCATGTTTTGTATTTGGTTGCATATCCTCTGCATGCCATGACTTCCTGATGTCAGTGACCTATCAACATCATCAGAGTCTGG
This sequence comes from Anguilla rostrata, assembly GCF_018555375.3. Classification (NCBI taxonomy): domain Eukaryota; kingdom Metazoa; phylum Chordata; class Actinopteri; order Anguilliformes; family Anguillidae; genus Anguilla; species Anguilla rostrata. Next base: position 38,531,089 of record NC_057936.1, on the reverse strand, counting down.
ATATCTTATTGTCAGGTTGTCCTACAAGTGATACAAGAACTCTTTGCATTTGAATAGATCTCTATGGGAATTGGGGAGTGGGACTAGATTCAGCTGTAAATTATGCTGATATAGTATGGAACACATTTGTTTGCTAAATGGCTTTAAGTTATCAAAAGTCCAAGGTATCAATGAGCCTCAAACCACTGTGCTGCTGCCAGATATGCAGTAGATACTACAAGCATTGTTTCTCCTGAATATTTTTTCCATTGAGTTCAACAGGAAAATTAAAATAAATAAAATATTAAATCAGAAAAAAGCAGAAAAATGCTGGTGGTTCTAATGTTGTGGATGATCGGTGTATATATATATATATATATATATATATATATATATATATATATATATATATATATATATATATATATATATATATATATATATATATATATATATATATATATATTCACAATTCACAATTATTTAAATGGATGTACAAATATAATGTAAATATATTTTTGCATATGCACATTGTCCTTTAGAGCCTGAAAAATAATTCCTTGTTTTTCAGGACAGCATGGAAGTGAAATGTTACACTATCAGATGTTTGACTTGGGTCTTATCTTTCTGTAGCCCCATGAAACAATATCCAATGATGTGCAGCAGGCCACACAAGGTACAGAAGTGGCATGAGTAATCCATGAAAACAGCATCACTATATTTCAGACATTTCATTATTTGTCCTTAATTATTTGTGCATGGAAAAAATTAAACAAAACAACATATCTGCTTACTGACAGTTAATGTCTTAAAGCCTTTCCTTTCAATCAATACAAAATGGCAATGTATAAAATGAGAGACAAATGTGTTCAGGGTCTAGATCTGTTCCAACAGCCAAACATGATACTTTTTGTCTTTTAAAAACAACAGGTTTTTATCACAAAATGAACTTGGTTTAAAAAATCCTGAAAAATAAAGAGAAATCACACTGTTCTCCGCTTTGTATTGCTATGTATGGCAAAAGCTTATCAATATGAGCACTGGAGTGGGAAGCAATGTCATTGCTGCCACGGACAGGCATATCTACTTCAAAGCTGAAGCATTCTATTTCTGCATCATCATTTGGATGCCATGACAACAATGATACAAGTGCCGGATTTGCAATTAAAATGTTTTTCAGGCTTTTAATAGGCAATCTCCATAAGCAAACCTGTAAAAGACACCAGAAAGACTGAAAATGCAAAGACCACACCTAGAATGAACTCTAGACCTATTGTTAGGTTTCTTGTGCATGAACTAATGATACAAAGACACACAGCTGGCCAAGGAACAACTGAGCAGCCACTTGTCCAATTACTTTTGCTCTCCATTACCTTTCCCCAAACAATAAAAGAAGAAACGAAGACATTTGGAGCCTTAGATCATGTGAACAATGGTGGGAGATGGTACAGTAGATGACTGCTTTTATTGAGGGGCCATTGGTTGTGTTCCCAGGAAGTGGCTACAAGTGTGTCGTTTGCATCACCCTCCTGTACAAAGCATAGAACTTATTTCATAATTTATTGTTCATTAATCTTTTTTAAATATTCTCCTGAAACAGAGCACATGCAAGACTGTATTTGCTATAGTAAACGAGGTGCATAGGTGAAAGGTTTTACTGGACAATGGTAACTTGGTTGAAGCCTATAGGGGTACAGAAAAATTAACCAATTAACCAAATAAAATAAAAAACTGATGTAATGAACAGCCTTCGTGGGACCATTATTATACAGTGCTGATATCCGGATTATTCAATGGAATAAGGGAAAAGAACACACCACAATGTTAATATCAAAAATGACTTGTCCTGGCTGTGGTGAGAAAATGAATCATAGTCTCATGCCTGACTGGAAGGAATCCCGCCCCAGCTTCACAGCCAGAAGCCATGATCACTGTAGCATCTCTTACATAATCGTTAAATTGTGAAAGATGCATGAAGGTGACGACACATCCTGTTATTGTTTTGAGTTATTTCTTCTGCTGAATTCAAGTGCAGTTGTTGCTAACATGTTTACATTAGTGAACTAAACATTGGCTCTTGAGAGAAGGTTTCAGTTCAGTTCATTATTCAGTGTACTGTGAATCAGCACACCCTGTGCTTCCTGATAAGTGTTATGGCACATAGAGAGAACACACAAAAGGGACTTATTTAATGCATGTACTACAACCTGCCCTTGACAATGACCTTAGACCTTAATACTAGGTAAGTATAACTAAGAGTGCCTGCCTGCTAGATTTCCTATACATGCATTACCAAGGAGGCTGAAGTTCATTTTCAGTAGGGTGCCATTACAAGTTTAAATTATTTGCTTTCCATGGAAAAGTTGACTGCTGCATCGCATATTCAGATTTAGCAGGGCATGTTTAATGCTCTGCTAAATCTGCTACAGCATCTCTTTTTGAGCGTTGCCGTTGTCATGAATGACTCATTTAAAATAAACCAAATGAAAGCAAGCCAAATCAGATAATGCACATTAGCCTTAATGGTATGTTTCGTTGTTCTGTCAGCAAAATGTTTGCCCAGATCAATCACTGGATGAAAGACTGATCTTGGGCCATGTTTTCAGAATCTGATTTTTAAAAAAGGTCACTGTGCCCAAATTTAGCTGAACATTTTTACATCACCCATCCACGAGAATACCGGTTAATTGGTCATATCAAAAAACAGACCAATTTCATGTCCTGGTCAGGAAATTTGAGGTAGGTTGTTACAGTATTATACAAATAATGCATCCTTGTCAAGCAAAAAGAAAAAAAAATATATACAGTACTGCATTCCAGCATTTCTTACTTGCAGACATCTGTTCAGAGCAAGGACTGCAAATCAACTGACCTGGATGGGCTGATAATGGACCCCAATGATTGGACTGGCCAAGAACATCAATCAATGGGTCCCTTTGTGAACTTTTCTTAGTAATGCATGAACATGTAATCAAACAGCTTGAACATCCCTAATTCACTTGTTAACAAGAAAACATTTGCAACAGCCCACTTCTACCTTTATAAAAACATATAACATACCACAGTATTCCCTTGTTTGTGTATTTAAGAGGTCTAGAGTCTGTATGGCAAGAGACTACTTTCAAAAAATTTAAATAACATAAATAATGAAAAATTATCTATTCAGCTAGGATGAAACATGTTTAAAAAGTACTGTTTTTGTTTTTTTAAGATAACTTGTAGTTTGTACCCCCAGCATTCTGTAAGAATTGGTATACTCACATATAATAAAATAAGCACTTTTGATTAGTAGACTGTCCCCTCTTTCCTTTTTTGTTTTAAATCACACTTGAAATATTTTTTCATCTAATATTGTTTAGTTTAATTTTAACTCAGCACTTGATGTGTAGTAATATAGCACAACCACGAGGTGGCAAAAAGACACTTTAAAGTACCTCGATTTTTTCCCCTTTACGACCTTGCAATGGTTCTGAATAAATGATATCACCCTTCTCCCTTCTATCTTTATCTGAAAACAATAGTTTGGGTGTTTATATATCACCATGTAAAAAGCCTAATTTACATCTTACTTTTGGGTATATATTTTTATTTACAAAAAGAATAATTTGTTCCTTAGAAAAACATAAATAAGCCTATAGCATGCCCAAATAATAACGTTAATTACGTGACATGTTATTCTGGGTCTATGCGATTTCTTGTGCATGTGAACATAGTTACACAATATGTGTGTCACAATTTCTTTTGAAACATGACAATGGTTGGGTTTGTTTGGTTAAACTACTGCAATAAGAATTAACTAACCATCGACTTACTGAGCTTATCGACAAACAAGTAGCAGTGGATGTTTCTTTTTGCACCAAACTGTCTGTTTACCCGCCTTCAACTTACAGTACGGATGCGTTTAAACATTATACATTATAAAATCATGCGTGTTATTGATGCTGTGACAATATAAACACTGCCATGTGACCAAGTTGTTGCACATGAAAGCCGCTCCCCGACGCATTCGCTGGCACTGATCCAGATACGACTGCTGAATACCCGCTGGCATTTACGCACTGTAAGCGTGTGGGCGCTCACCCTCTTCAGTGGTGTTTGTTCAACCTGCTTTCGAACGTTTGAGAGGGCGAAAGCGTGGCTCGATGTCTGTTTAAACTTCCTCATGCAGGGAATTTTTCAGAAACGATAGTTTGCGCTCGACATGGATGAGGTTAGCGCGCAGTCCAAGAAAGTGTTATAATTGCAGTCCAAAAAGTGAACGTCTGCTTGCAAGCACACAGAAGGTGGTGCGCAAAAGACTATTTTTTGTATTTCTTTTCCACGAGTGCCACTAATCAATCAATCAAGCAAGTAGCCGCATCAGTGTCGGATCGTTCGCAGGAAGCATGTCAATGCGGATGTCCTCGGTCAAGCGAAATTGAAGCTTAGGTCAGAACATGAAGCAGTTGCAGTCGTGCTGTTAACATTGAGCTCACCCTCAATTTGTCAACTCATTATTCCACGCTGGTGTGACTCGATTTCACGCTGAGGTAATTGTTAGTGTACGCACGAAAAACAAGGATCCCTTGTGTTTCGTAAAGAAACAAACCCGTCCATCAGATTATGGGAAGTACGGCGACTGACACCAAGAAGAAAGATGTTAAGAAGAAGAATTCAAAGAAGAAAAAAACGCTTCGACTTAACATGCCGGTAAGACGGTGCATTTTGTAGCTGGTAAAATACTTCTCGAACATGGATTTAGCTACTTTTACTGTCGAAATACAAGCCATATTTATGTTCATTAGTCGATGCTGTTCCAACTGAAGTTGTGCAAGAGGATGTGGGCGGGGATGTGGTAACAGATTTGTTGTAAGATGTTTCTTTGGAGGTAGAGCTGACTTTGCAACACGAAATTATTTCATGTCATGGTATGGAGGGCCTCTTGACATTAATGATTAAAGCCGCCTTGTATGCCAAATGTTTGCCATGTTCTGTCCTTATCAAACCGAAACTGCATATGGAACGCAGCTCGATTTTCCAATCATGTAAATGCCTTTCAAAGCACAATTGTCCTGAAATGCAAACCATGACATTATATTCACCCAAACAGGAATTCAAGCTTTAATTTGTGAAAATAGTACAACTAATATTACTGCATGATAATAGTTGTGGTAATAGTGTTATTGGATTCGATGTCCACGCTGTACACGATGTTTCATTTGGATCAACGATTAATATTGCTTGGTTTGTCCTTTAGTATTCAGTTGCGTTCTTTCTTTCACTTTATTCCCTTTAAATTACTATTCAGCATGCTGTTGATTAGCATTAGGCAGCCTTTGAGTCATGCTTGTGGCGTGAAGACAATTTTCACACAGCTGCTCATCACCTTCACCGATTTTTAAAATGCACATATCAAAAGATCTCAGAGAAAATGTCATTGAAACGGATGAGAGGTGTCTACGTTGGTTCGTGATTGTTACTGTGGTATTGTTGCATTTCCGCGAGAAATGTTTGCCTTTTGAAAGTCATTTATGCAGGAAAATTTACACTAGAAATAATCCCAATGGCAAAGCGGAGGCTTGACTGTTGAACCGAATCCAGATACCAGTCAAAAGAAAAGAAAAGAAAAAAGCCGGGTTACGACATGCTGTAGTCGCATTGAACACATTGAAATGGGGGGGGGGGGCTATGAATTTGTGTAATCACAGCAGATGGTGGCAGCGGTAAACGCGAGGCCAGTTCTGCTGTTCCATGCTGTAGCAATGACTGAAAGGGATGGCTCTGAGGGAATAGCATCCCACAAGGGTCCCAAATGCCTGCCCCTCTGGTCCCAAGTTTAGTGTCCTAACCACAATTCCCATTAACTCTCCGCTGCTAGACTGTTACTGGCAAGACTCAGAATACAGTCAATAAGATCCACATGGAGAGGCAGGAAAATAACAGGACATTGTCACAATGCTTTGAAATCCTTCTCTGCAACAAATTTACATTCTGTGCCTTTTTCCCTTTACAATCGTATGACACATCAGGGCACAATAATTATTTAATGTTGACAGATGTATTGAAGGAAATATTATTTGATAGCTCTTGCAAAACTAACCAGTTTGCAGTTTTGAGACATGGTGTATCAGCATCCTGTAAATAAATCTGCTTTTGAGTCTCTGCATGTGATGTAGGTCTGTTACAGCCTGGACAAATGCATGACTCACCAATACAACAGTATGCATCCTTGAATTGTACAAGCTTTTTCATTATCTGAATATCTACAGTAAGAAGTAGGGCTTAAAAAACTAGTAGAAGAGTTGTCAGCTGACAGGTGGTGCTGTTTGTGTTTTTTAAATTTTTATTTCATCATGATTTATCTGACCTTTGTTGCGCATGAATGTTTTCAGGGTCCATTATTAGCCCTGAACAATAACTGGTTCGCAATACAAAAGTGGGCGGTGGTGCAGTGGGTAGCACTGTCGCCTCACAGCAAGAAGGTCGTGGGTTTAAATCTTTGGGCCTTTCTGTTCTCCCTGTGTCCGCGTGGGTTTCCTCTGGGCACTCCGGTTTCCTCCCACAGTCCAAAGACATGCAGGTAGGCCGATTGGAGGCTCTAAATTGCCCATAGGTATGAGTGTGTGAGTGAATGGTGTGTGTGCCCTGCGATAGATTGGCGGCCTGCCCAGGGTGTATTTCTCGCCCAACGCATGCTGGGATAGGCTCCAGCACCCCTCGCGACCCTGCTCAGAATGAGCGGGTATAGATAATGGATGGATGGATTAAACAAGTGTTCCGTCCCAAATAAGAATGTAACCCTGGGAATGCCGCCGTAAGTGACATTGAGATTGAAGATACAACAGATACATGTCCACATTTCCGTCAAACACCGCAGAAAAACAAGCAATTGTCAAGCAAGAAAATGGAAATCAAAGTGCATACACTCTTGCACTGCTCCCAGGTGTCTTGCGTCCCCTCAGGATGACATCATTTTTGACAAACCATTGCCATCTGGTTCTGACAGTGGCACCCGTGGGTCGAAATGTGGGTGTGTTGCTTTACTTAAAGGGACTACCTAAGGACGATGCTCACAAGGCGTGAGCACTGCAGGGAAGAATGGATGATGTATGAGAAATGCCTTTTAAGGCAGTGACAGCAGGGGATGTTGGATGAATTTATGTCCTTGGTGACAAATCTGATGTGAACTCCCAGACTGTTGTATAGGATCTCTCTCTCTCTCTCTCTCTCTCTCTCTCTCTGTTGAAGTAACAAGAGGGCATAGTGGCAGTCTGTCACCCTTCATTGCACTGCTTAGGCTCTTGATAAGATAACAGTCTTTATTTTGATGACAAGTGAAGATTATTCTGAAGAAGAAAACTGCACATGTTAGTGGAAATAATGACAGCCCCTCCTTGTTCTCATGCCTGTTTTCGTGGGAAATTCTTTTCTTTATCAGTCGTCTGTGAGTTGGTGGAGGGGGTTGGTCTGTGAACCCATGTAGAGGAATTGCCATGGGGGGTTTTTTTTCTTCTTATAAAACAGTCATCAAGATGAGGACTCCTCAATGGATGGACATAATACTTTGTCTGTGATGTAGTTGATGATAAACTGATGTGATCTTTACGTTCAGCCATGTCTGGCACAGGCTGTGATGGTGTGTTAGGAACAGTGGGAACATGGATTGTGGAACAGCCTCATCCTGTGTCAGTGTTCCAGGCCAATTGGATCAGAGCCACCCTGGTGACTTTGGCATAACCACAATTGTATGCATTACCCAGCTGCAATTTGTTTCTCTATTGCTGAGGCATCCTCTTTTTAAATATTCATAAATGTTCATAAAGAGAAAACTTCAAAAAGAAGGTGAGAGGACAAAAGGAATAGTTGATCATCAAATTACTATAAAGAATCTTTAGACCACAGTACATGTACTTCAACAAGTCAAAGCGAGCACACTGCTGGGGAGCTGTGGAAATACATTGGGAGATGAAACCCTTAATGGGTTAATCCCTAACATCTGTTTACTGTAGAGCGGTGGTAACCAACACTGTTCTTGTGGATCAACCATTTCGGTTGTCATTTCAACCATCATTTGGCAGACCTGTTTCTACTAAATAGCAGCTCAATAAAGATTTTTAGCTTTTGAATGAGGTGAGCTTTGTTAGGGTTGGAGTGAAAAGCACAGTAGATCTCCAGGAACAGCGTGGGTTACCACTGCTCTTGAGGATCTGTGGCTTAATACATCTTGAATGTGCATATAGCATATCCAATATATATAAGTCTTTCCATTTAGCATGGAATAAAAGGCTTTGTGTAGGAGGGGCTATAGGGTACACCTCGGCTGTCATTCTCCTGCATCTATAATGCCCTCCCTCCTTTGCCCTTGGCTTAAAGGGAAAGCAGCGATTGCATTTTTCACGCACATTCTAGACTGGCAGCCATAGCTGTTTGGGTCATGATCGAAAGATTCCGAACGACTGTGACTAAGCACAATACATGCTCAAACAACAATGCATGCTCCTGACCCCTCCAAGTACAGTAAATTGATTTCTTTGTGCTTGGAGACATCCAGAAATGCTAGCCACGTTCTCATGAGGTTTTGACGGATTGTAAAATGGGTTGTGGCAGAGCTTTTATGTCTGTACTTTATCTGGTAAAAGGCCATGAGGCCAAAAGCGCATCTTTTTTAGCAGGGACCCATGCAAGTGGGCCAACAGTAGAATTAACAGGCTTTGTGAAAGGTGGGCAGTTCATAGCATAAGCTATGTATGAGTGGTGTTTGCTGTAACATTTATGAGTGCTGTCACATTTTAATGTTTTATAATTTAGTCAGCTTCACATGCGCTGTTCAGCTTATAGACTCGCGAAAGTGAAAGGGAGCAATGGCTAACAACAGGCACTTTGGATGAGAGTGTGGGCCCACCTGTCCTGACTGGACATAGCAATCATGTGGTGGGCTTATGAATACCAATGGGAACTCTTAATTGTTACAAAATAGTCAAATGGCCAAAATATTATGGTCAAAAAATAAATAAGCTAAAATGTTTAATGTACAAACACTTTATTATTAAATCAGATTCATTTTTAGTTGACCTGCATGGTGTAATGAATATTAATCACAATTGCACTTTTTTTCAATTGTTTTTGAACCATCAAGCCATGGTCTTATGTTCTTGTCATGTCTCTTGTCCTAGGGAAAATTTAACCAACCATTAATTTAGCTTTTCCAACAGCTCACATTGTCTCAATCTGCCACCTTGTATTAATGACAGCTGACTGCCAGAGATTTTTAACAGACTTTTGGGATTTCCTTTTGTGCTCTGGTTTGTCTGCTGTGTGAGGAAGGACTTGCAGTGGATCGCACAGTCTGTTCTTTAAATGTGATTTCCTCAGATTTGAACAGAACACATTGGGATCATCCCTCTTGTAACACATGCAGTTTTTTTTGGCTGCATACCAACAAAATCCAGGCAAGGTCAGGGCATGCTGAGTTTTCTGACCATGTTTTTTGGGACTGAAGTACAGAACTAAACTGGACCTGAGTTGGATAGTTGTAAAGTTTGACAATTGAATACAGTGGAAAATAAGCGTAACCGCCAATGCAGTTTTAAAGTTAATGTGCAATTTATTCAATGCAATTCATTATTTGCTAAATGTTTAGAGAAGTTTGTTTGGGGTTATCAAGAAAAATAAAATAAAAATAGTTTCTTAACACAACGTTCTCCATTTGACTTTCAACTTAAAGGAATTTCATTTGGCAAAATAATTATAGATATCTACAGCATATTTTAGCAGATTTGATTTTTAATCTGTGAGTGTCATCCACGAGGTTCATTTCAAAATCTGTGGATGTCTATAATAAGATTTAGCTAAGTTCCTGCATTTAAATCTCTTTGTCTTTTCAGATTCCTCCAATTTTTTTTACCCGTATTACCTGTATCTGATCTTTACCATGTAAACCATGTAGGTCAATGTAGAATACACTCTCATTGGCTGTGGTAGAGAATGCAAGGGATTATGTAGCCAATCATAATGATTAGATAATCAGAAATAGACAGAGAGTTCTTATGGGAATTTGACTAGAACACAGGGTTAATATTTGTTCTCTTTTTTTTTTTAAAGCCATGGGATTGGGATCATTAATAAGCATATTGGGACATGGTTTTTTTTGGTCCAATGGGGATTGCACCCTTCCTGGCCCAACAGCACCTATTCTAGCAACCTCTCAATTTTCCTGGGGTGTTTCTCATCAAAGTACTAATAAGGGCCAGCCCTGCCTAGTTTAAGCAGTCTGACATAGAGAAGGTACAGAGTACTATGTCTGCTGACTCTCTGATGGTACCAGCTGAGACATGCACCTTTTGTTTTGAGAATTAGACCTATTTTGGTGCTTTTTTCCCTCAAGTCCAAAGCACTGTTTTAAAGCGTGGTTGTTTACATACGATTCGCCATGCGGTCTGCTTCCCAGTCGCAGTGCTCCTCTGATGGGTTGGGGGGGCGGGGTAATCTCTTGCCCTTTGTTGTTGTGGGGCTTGGTGGATAATGTGTCCACACAGTGTTTATGGCCCCATCTATATTTATCAATAGACGTAATCCCCTCTCTGGCATCGACCTTTGATAAGGCCTTTCACTCAGCCCGGGCGCAAAGTACAATAGGATGAATGCCAATGCTCTGCACGGTGTGCATCGGTCTCACCTTTAGTGGGGTTTATTTCACTGGAAAATGAGGGAGGAGAGTGCACAGGTATACCTGCTATTTTTAAAAATGGGAAAAACATGTTTAGCTACTTAAAAGCAGTTTTGGAATAATAGGAATGAGGATTTGGACTGTAGACCAACTGCTTTTGGGTGGAAAAGGTCATTCTTAAGAGGTTTTTCATTTTCATTTTGTTTGGAACAACAAGTTGATCCTTTCAGTAGCAGCACTGTGTTCTGATCAACTGTAAGACCTTGAAGGAAAATCTGCTCCTGCTCACAGTAGTAGTTTTTAGTCTTTGTTTAATACATTGCCATAAGCCAATGTAAACAATACAACCTATTTTTTTGTAGTTGATGTTGTTGTTTTTTTTTTTTTGATGTAGTTGACGGAAAAGGACCCAGGTACCCTGGAGGTTAAACAGTTCAGCCCATAGCCCTCTGGATAAAAAAAAAATTCCAGTTACTGAACTGACGATACTGATACTGCCTTTAATGAAAAGTCTTGTGTCATCATTACTGAAATGGTAAGTAAACAGACAGAGTCACGTTGTATGTTGTATTAACTAAAGAACAGCATTTGTACATTTTAAAGATGTGGCTATGTATTTGTAGTTCCCGAAATTGCTTTAATAAATAGGGGAAATACCATTAGGCAGAGTGCATCCCTGATCTTTTTAAGTGTCATTTAAAAAATACATTTTTGAAGAATGCTGTCCCTATTGGGGAACAGTGTGTCTGTTTGATTCTGCTGTTTATTTCATTTCAGTAATTCCACAAATACATTGTCTTTTTTTCATGAATGACATGGTGTTTTCGCCTACAAATCTTTGTAAACATGGGAAGTGTTAAAATCAATTACTTCCCCAGGTCCAAAATAGCATTGCGTTATACAGAGGATTTTTGCTTAGATTTATACGCTTGTTATTATTGCGATAATGGATTTACACAGTAATACATAGTCTTTGGCTGGATGCCAGGGGAAATAATTTGTCTGTACATTGTTCCCAGGTCTGTCTAAAAAAGTGTGTGAGGTGAGAATTTAATTGTTTTACGGGTAATTTGCAGCAGGCTGCGTGTTATCAGTTCGCTACAGGTAGTCGAGTGAATCATGTATTTTCAGGAACGTGAAGTGCCTCTACAGAACAGGTCTTCAGTGTTTTGCCTGGTTTGAGAATCCATACCAATTTGAGGAATGTACGTTTTCTTAATTTAGTGTGGTATCCCATCATACTTTCTACATAACCTCTCATAGCTTTAAACTGTACAGAATAATTAAAGGAAACAATTGTAATTTTAGGCTTGCTCCTGTGGTGGTTTAGGCTAGGGTTGTCTGATTGATTGGTCTGTTTGTCTTGTATCCTTTAGCCTACCTATAACACAGAATGCATTGCTAATGTTTCATAAGGAAGGCCATTAACTGGACCCCTGTTGTGGTGTCTGTTTACATAATTAAGATTAAAGGTCTATTAACATCTTGATTACTTATTTATTTCCCACGTTTTATTCTCAGTTTTCCCAGTCATATTTGTGTATATCAGTGCTCATCACTGTGACCTCCACCATCGATCCTTGAGGGCACAAACCAGCATGTACCCTCCTCAGAGTTGGCAAGTTGGGTTCACACAGACATGAGTTGGAGGAAGACACCTGATATACAGTTAAACAAGCAGACCTGCAGGGGGGCGCTAGTGCACTATAAGGCAGTGTCATACTGCCTGTCAGCTGAAATGCTCCCATCCCTGGGCAATTCTATTGTGTGTCACTCTGTAGGGATAGTCACAGTCAGCACTGGTACAGTCCACTTACAAAGGTCACATCCTTGCACTAGAACAGTGCCTTAACTATGTGAGCCGCTCACCACAGCTCTCTGATTACTTCTGTTGTTTTGCCTGGCACAGATTTAGTTGAGAGTTCTGAACCAGTCACTTCAGTCATTTAAGTGTGGAAACTCCCACATAAACCTAGACATGTTTGAGTGACAGGTTCCTCTTTAAGAGGTTGTATTATTGCTCTTTTCTGGATTTGGCTAAATCCTGCAACAAGTAGACAATGTTGTGCTTTAACAGAGAGGAGGAAACTAATCAGGTTTTATTGCACAGTGTTTACTAGATTTAGATTTAGTCATAAACTCATTCATTCTAATTTGATAACAATGACCACAGGATGGTAATTATTTACAATGAGATTTGATTTTTTCAGATTTCCACGTTGTATTTTGAATGTGTAAGGAGCCAGTGCACCATTTGAATGTTGATCTTTTTCATGAACTTTGTCATGTTCAACTCAACGGTGTGAACAGCAGTCCAGGCCTCATGACCCCCCAGCCCAGTCTGATTTCAGATTCTGTAGCCATTTAGGGATCCATCTGCTGAGTCTGGGTCCGGACCCATTTTAAACTTTGTGAGAGGGCATTTAAAGGTTAAATTTCATTTTAGCTTTGTATTGTAAATTCAGCAAGGGAGAATCAAGTGTGACCTTTGGTGTTTTACCTGAACTCAAACTTCAGACCTGCCATCATCAATGGCCTGGTGAATCTTTTTAATGGTTTGTTATATAAATTGAAATTAATTACCTCTTATAATGCTCAGCATTATAGGTATGCAGAGGACTTTTTGACAAGAATCATTTAAAGATATCCTGTTTTCATATTTGTGTTACTTTGAAATAGTCTTTGTTATGATATTCTAGGCATGATTTTACACTGTTTCTCAACTGGTCAGGGGAGCCATTGTAAATGCAGAATGTCAATCGAGCTGAGTTTTTAATTGGTTAGCTTTAATTGAGCTGTTAATTGATGCTGAGAAATAGACATCATCTGCCTGTAAACAGTCACTATTTAAGGCTGCTATTGTCTATTTATTTTTTAGAATGACCATAGAATTCAAAACAGTATGATGATGACTGCTCTGACCAGAATGGCCACATATCAACTTTCAGTGTTCAGCCAACCATTCAGTTAATCAAACCTATTTCATGAAAGAATGTTTAAGCTAAAGACCAGGGAGTGTTTAGGGTTGTGAATCAGTTTATCCTTCGTACTTGTGTGTCTGCATTAACAGCTTTCCAATTGTGTTATCTTTAAAATTATGCCTGTAAACATGAATGTAATGTATACCATATCAATTTTGAGCTGTGTACAGTCTCCCTACGTTGTGTTTTTCCATAAGCTAAAGAACAAGATTATGCAATGAAGTTATGTGGTTACCTACAATCCTGTTCTAAATATCACAATTGTTTTGACTGAAAAAAACATACTTTGCACGTAAAGCAATCTCTTGTAAGCATATGGAGGTGGAGTCTAATGTCCTAGTTATTTTATCTGTTGAAGCTGTGAACAGTGGCTTAATGGAATGACATATCATAACACACCAGTATTTGTCTTAATGGCACACCTCGGTGAGAAGAAAAGAGGGATTGAACACCACTGTGGATGAGCCTCTTTTTATTCACGTACTTAAAAAAAAAAAAAAAAAAAAAACAAGACAGAACTGAGCCACTTGTAGATATTATCTTGTGAAGAAAATGCATGAATTGCTAATGCTAATCAAAGATTGCAGTTCACAAAATCATTGTTTGCAAATTAGCTTGTAAGAACAGACAAGTGAGGCTTCACGCTGCAAAAAAAGCCTTTCTTAAGTGTTTTGTCTTGTAATCTTATTTCTTTTCTCTCAAGGAGAAAATATTATCTTGTATTAAGTTACTGTATGTTTGACAAGTGAAATTTTCCCTCATTGGCAAATCTTGAAATAAGCCAAATTGTTTCACCTTATTGGAAATATTAATCTTATTTATCAAAAAAGTAATGTAAATAAGTCGTAAAGTAAAATACTTTGAAATTGACTTATTTTGTTTTTTACTGTGCATTTGTTGATATACAGTGAGCTCCATAATGTTTTGGACATATGTATATTTTTATTTGGTTCTGTACTGTACAATTTAAAATTTGTAATCAAGCAATTCACATCTTGTTAAAGTGCACATTAAACAAATAAAGTGATTTTATTTTGAGTATTTTTCTACTCTTTGTTTTCACCATAGAAATGACAGCACTTTTTTTATTCACTTCCAGGCACCATAATGTTTGGGGCATGTTAATGCTATGTAAATAAAGTAGTTATGTTTAGCACTGTGTCGCTTGAGTGCTTGTCTTTTCTGATGTTGTGCTGGGCCTGTGATGGACCCATCTTCAGCTCCTGCTTGTTCTGTAGCAAGTTACCTTAAGTTTTCTCTTCAGCATATGAAACGTATGTTCGATTGGATTCAGATTTGGTGAATTACTTCGCCAGTCAATAATCTTCCAGTTTTTGGCTTTGAAAATCACCTTTGTTGCTGTTGCAAGTATGTTTGTAACCATTGTCTTGCTGTAGGATGAAGCGCCGTCCAGTGAGACCTTTTTTAAGAACTCTGCACACTATTTTTTTCTTTGCAAACTATAACCTGGCCGTCCTGTTTTTCGGCTAACTAGTGGTTTGCAGCTTGCAGTGTAGCGTCTGTAGTTCTGTTTAAGTCGTCTGTGGACAGTAGTCACTGACTCATCCACATTTTTGTCCTAAAGAGTTTCTGATCTGCCAGACAGGTGTCTGGGGGTTCTTCTTCGTAATGAGAATACTTTGTTCATCAGCTTCCTTAGCCTGTCAGGCTCTTTGCGATTACTGAGGTCACCAGTGCACGTTTTCTTCTTAATGATGTTCCAGACAGCTGACTTTGACCAATGTCTCTGTTTGTTTTTTTAAAGCCTCATATTGGCTTCCTTGACTTTCATTGGTATAACTCGGGTGCTTATGCAGACAAACACCAATAACAGACTCAAGGCAATCAAAAGCCTAGAATCAAGATCAGATACTGAGAGCTCTCTTATACCTGCACTAAGAAAGCAGCTGAACACAGCTCACTAATTAGAAACACCTGTGAAGCTCTTTGTCCCTAACATTACGATGCCCTGAAATGGAGGACCATAAATTAAAGAGCTGTAATTTATACATGGTGAAATGCATAAGCATGCCTGTAATAAAAACTGAGAATCTATGCTTTAACCACATGTGAATTGTTTGTTTACAAAAAATTGTGGTGTGGACTGTGCAGAGCCAAATCGAGAAATAAACATTCTTATATAATAAATATTCTTATATATATAAATCGTCTTTGTCCGAAACATTATTGAGCTCACTGTATTTGTACAATGCCGGGATGTGTTTCTGTTGGTCAGTAATGGACCATTTCAATAAATGGCTTTGCTCCGTGAAAAGACATTGTTATCGCTTCAGATCAGTGAGTCATAGGTTAAACACAATGGTCTGCCCATTTTGTAATTAATGAATTCTCGTCCTCCCATAATCCCCCTTCTTTGAACCATGTAATAGCATAAAAAATGTAAGCTTTTGCAGTAAGATCTTTTCAGGACTTGCTTGTTTGGCACCAGAGGTGCCCCCCCCCAGTAGGACGTAGGTAGGGGAACAAGGGACCTGTCTGAATAGCCAATTTAAGCATAAACATACAAGCTTTGAAAGAAGTCGCTCGCAGGCTTGCAGTCTATATAGAGTATGTGATTGTTAACTGAAAGCAGTCGTCCTTTCTATGGTTCCCAATCTAAATTCCCCAACCAGTAAGTGAGCAACTCAAAGAAGGCTCCTGTTGCTCACTCTTATGGGGTGAATCATTTCTGCTGGGAGGAAGTGAACAGAGAGATGTCATAAACATAAACGGAGCAGAAGAAATCATACAGGACCTTTAGAGCGAGGCGTTAAAGAGGGCACGGGGTGGGTGTCAGGAAATGGTTTTAATCAGAGACGGACCGCATCTAGTCATCAGGGAGGTACATGATTTTCGTGGCAACAATGTATGTGCAATGAATGTACGAAATGTGCAATGAATGTGGCCCTGTTACGGTCATCTTTTTTAAATGTATTGTAATACTTGTTTGGAATGGAAATTTCCAGTTGTAGACGCTGTCGAATTATTACTACAGGCTAAAAAGTACGCCGTACGCCGCTTTCAATGCTCCCATTTATTTCACCAGGTGTCAATCATAGACGGAACAAGTGTTTATAAGACAAATTCCTGATGACATCATTTCCTGTTGCAGGGAATTGATCAATTAACAAGATACAGTACACCTATTGCTTCCCAGGTATTTTAGTGTCCACATCATCAGCTGCTCAGAAGAAGAAATTATAATAATAATAATAATCTGTACCTTTCAATATTTCAGGGCTTTTGATATCATATTCATCATAAATATGTACATGTTTGTGTGTTCCATCACTGAGACTTGGCAACCTCTATTAGTCTTCACAATTCTTTGCTTTGGTGTTGAGCAACATAATGGGCAAATCTAAAAGTCTGGACAATCTTCGGAAATCTGAAGTAAACCTGAACTTGTCCTTCACATTTTGGGAAGGATTGGTTGTGTAAGCAGGGGATAAAAAAGAACCTAATCACTTCATATAAAACACAGCATTCTTGCATAACCATCTAGCAGGAACTTGGCTGGATACTCGGTGAAAAAGAGTTTATTCTGAACCAGTCTGCACCATTCACAGCTACCATCAGAACCTTCCTGTGGAAGTCTTTATTTTGATCATATTTATTCAGTTTTATTTTTTGACATACAGTAGGGTTTAGCCAGAAGGCTGTTCAATTCACTAGGTTCTCCCATTTGTTTCCATATTATAAAATGTTTCTGGTCTTATAGGAAATGTCTTGCTTCGGAATTGAGATTATAAACATTGAATTGGCATGGGTTTTTTTCCTCTTCTGCAGTGCTCTGGGAATGCTTTGGGAACATTACGTTTAAACATCTTGTCCAGAGTGACTTAAAAAGCTTAAAATTCTTTTACATGCATTTCCATTAATACAGTCAAATAGGTTGCAAGCCTAATTCCCAAAACATGATGCTACACTGGCACCCTAGACCCACTGTGCATGCATGTGGTAAATGGTAAATGGACTGCATTTATATAGCGCTTTTATCCAAAGCGCTTTACAATTGATGCATGTGAGCTTTTGCTAGCATGAACTGTAGAGTTTGACCAAAGGATCGGTTTTCAGTTGATTTTCTTTTGCTGGCTTGCATTTGCCTTTTATAAACAAGTGGCTTAAAAGTGGAACTGCAACATTTTAGGGAGTTTGGGTGGTCAAGAGAAATGATTTTAGGTCATCTAAGGCATTGCTTTTTAGCTATAAAATAAAATTAGTTTAAAATTCCCTGAAATAGAACCAGCTCACAGCCATATTCTTTGACAGCTCTTGGTGATGTCACAGGAATGGTTACACTGCATCTCATGTCTCTTACATGCTGTCAGATAGGCTCTGACATCAGAAGAGCTTACAAAGAAATGAAACCGTGGAGGGCGTCATTGTGTTACCCCTGGGTGTAATAACGGCTTTGACAGCAAGTGTCAACTTTCATAAACTTCCCATAAATCTTTTTGTTTTGTTTTTTTTTAGTTCACGTTTTTTTTTTCTCCCGTTATGAAGTTAAAGTTTTGCTTTAAGTTTATAACACAAGATGGAATGTTCCCTATAAACATTTCTGGAGGTTGGCTTTAATTCCTCATCCCTTTACACTTTATTTAATGTGAGAGCAGACAGTCCGTCCTTCATCTGTATTTTTTGCTTTATTTAGACCGGTAGAAAACAGAGCGGGTAGCAGATAGAGAAGGGATCACAGCTCGGAGGGTACCAAGGCTGGAAATTGAGATTCCGTTCACATGGGGGCATGGAGAATTATTATTATTTTTTTTTAAGAATTAAAAAAAAAAATTGGAACAGATTGTAGATTTCCACCCAAACTTCAAAACATATTCTCCACATTTTTCCAGTCTTAAAATATGTAGAATAGGTGATGATGAATAAATTATGTCCAATATGATAAGAAACAAAAAGTGCTGTCATAGCATTAAAATGTTGAGTCATCTACAGAAACCCCCTTCATAAAACAATACAGGTTGGAGTTGCCCAGGGTTGTGCAAGTGAGGCACTTTAGAAGGCCCATGTCATTGATTCTTATTTAAAGATGCGGTATATATTCATGTATAAACGTATTCTCGCTGTAAAACCACACTGTAGGGCTTTATTTTGCCCTGATGAAGGAATGTCCTGATGCGACTGCTCCATTAGCTATTTTCAGAACCAAGACTCCTTGGGGATCCGTGATGAGGGGAGGCGCGTCCCCTGACTCCTGTTCTGACTTCTGACCCTTGATCTGTAACCCTGGGAGCTATGTTGAGCTAGGCTTACAGCTCGGAAAATCATGACGCTGCAGCACAGTCCCTTCGCACAGTAATCAACGCTCCTCGAAACAGCCTTTTCTTTCCCTTAATGTTTGGTATTCCAAAGATCTTGAGCCCAACCCCTTTTAAGTACCGATTAAGTACCTTGCTCAGGGGTACGACCACTGTGCTCCACATCTGTGGCTGATTTTTACCAGCCCAATTCCAGGGAATGTGGCACAGTGTGGCACTGAGATCATTACATTTAACTGGCCATGGCTCATAAGCTTTGTGGCTCCATTCAGAAGAGTGCTGCTTGCTTAGTGCAGTCAGCTGTTATCCCAGTAGCTAGGACATTTTGTGAAGTACAGTGTCTTAATGTCCTGCCTTTAGAGTCTTCTATGATTCAGGGTCTCTGCAAATATTTCTTCAGTTTTTTCGAATTCATTTTGTGTAGAAGTTTATGTCCTACTGAGAGTGGTGGTTGTGCAGATTTCTCAGGTTTTAAGTCCATTTGGACTCAAAATGTTTAATGAACATTCAGCTTTCAGATTTTATTTGTGGTGAGAAATAATTTCTGCCACTGTGCATTTGGCACTTTGGCACTTCACTTGGGAGAAAATCACTACTCATCAATATATTACAGCATACTGTTTGAAATGAAGAATATACAGTAACTAAATAATACGTTCTTAGCCAATTTCAAATTAATCTCAACCTATTTCACATCAGTGTGTTATAAAATGCTACTTTTGATGGATACAGCTCATAATTGGAATTTTACAAAGCAAGTAAACAACATGTGGCTGTAATTACATAAGCATGACTGCTTTTTAAATTAATATTGTAATTTATGTTGACATTTATTTTATGATTTTATATTTTAATATGATGTTTTTTGATTTGTTACTGTCTGTTTCAACGATAATGACACAATAATTACATACTGTATATTAAGGCTCCGGGCCTTACTTGAAGTCACATGTAAAGCGAGATCAGTAAAATGGCAAGTCATCATTTCCTGTACTCTAACCTGATACCAGATAGCATCAGGTCATCCCCCAAACACCATGGCAACCATTTGAGCCACTGCTTTGTGCAGACTACAGCGCATTTGTCATATTTTGTTTCTGTAATGGGAAAAGTGCTCGGAATTGGACGGTTAGCACAGTTGTAATTTGAGGAGATATGTGGAGGCGTGAGATACACACACACACACACTCTCACACACTCACTGGCATACAGACACACACACACACACACACAGACACACTGACACAGACGCACACCCTGTTCAGACAGCCCCCCCTCTCCTCCCGCATGCCCATCTGTTGCAGCAGTGCAGGCACTGCTAAGGCAGCCTGTGCCATGTCTTCATCCAGTCGGATGGGCATGCTCTCAGTGTAGCTCCTCAGGGCTGCAGACGGGACCTGTGGCTGCTGGTGCAGAACACTGCAGTAAGTCTGCTTTCGCTTTGTTTTCTCCTGGTCTTCCTCCTCTAATTGCTGTGCTACTGTAGCAGTGATCATTGTGAAGACAGACTTCCTCTAGAGAGGAACTGAGTAGCTGCCAGACAGAGCACGGAGTAATGGAAGCTGTTAGAGGTGCGGAAGAATTACCTGAGTGATTTATTCAGCTAGAGGGAAGATCCCTTCCCACTGTATGGCATGGTTGTGTGTGTGTGTGCGTGTGTGTCTGCATTTCATTGTGTGTGTGTGTATGTGTCTGTGTTTCTGTGTAGGTGGTTTCTACAGCTCAGTTTCTATAGGTAAGGAGATATGGGAGACCTGTTTATGGTTTGCTAAGTGTTACAACACCACATTGAACCTGCTTAACCCCTCTAGCTAATCCCCCCCAGCCTTTCAAGAGCTCAGTAGGTTTGGTCACCTGGGCAGCTGCCTTTACTTATGTGGGCTTGAACAGCGTTGCCCTAACGACCTCCATCCCTACGGCCCATCGAGCCACCTGACCCCCCACTAACCCCCCCCCCCTTGACTCAAATAGGATTTGCAATTGCTGGAGGCAGCAGTTTCTGCATGGCGATCTCATTACCACACCGTGCTCATACCCCAGTCTTCCCCCTGCCCTCTGTGCCGTATGGAGCAGCCCCATTCACGAACGCCGCCCCCTGACCGATGAGGTCGTTTGACCCGCCCGGCCCTCCTGCCTTCGCCAGTATCTGGCAGGTGACGCAGGAGTCGTTTACCTCAGAAGCTGGGAGTTTCTCTGCATCAGGAAAACCTTTGCGGTTGTGGTGTTGCTAACACTTCGCGGTTGGATAAGGAAGTGCCTGGTCGTGAGCTCCCGTCATGTAGGACGCTCTTTGGAGAGCAGGTAAAGAGCGGGTAAGGGTGGGGCCGAGGGCTACAGGTCCGTTCTGGTGGAGGTGTTGTATTGAAAGGACCTTGAGGTTATGTAATTCTGCTGTCTTCGTTGCCGTGTTTGTTTGAGGCTCCAGCTGGCCAGGTTGGTCATTCTGAGTGCCACATGGTAATGGGTTTCTATCCCGTTTCAAGTCCCATCTAATTTAGCTAAAAGGAATCACTTTTGATTTATTTCTATTCACCCTACAATTTATGAAGGCATGTCTTGTCAGACCTAAAGAGTAGTGGAGTCTTTTACAAACCGTGTAAAATTTAAAAGCAGTTTAGAGTCATTTCCAGCTGTGGAATACAATCAGAGAGAGTGCGCATTTAACAGCGCTGTCCCTGTGCTCAAGGACAAGTCAGATGTGGGGCAGTCTGGTGAAAACAGATAATGCAAGGTCAGATAGCCCATATTTTCAGTGAGAATGACATGCAGCGATACTGTACTCCGCTGATGAGATGGAGGTCAGCCGAGAAGGCCAATCGGTGGCCCCCTTTCTGTAACCATGATACAACGGTGATGATGGCGACTGTGATTCATGGTGCTGCCGGGCACTGGGGTGGTGGGTGGCTGGAGGAGGGGCTGGGGAATCAGATGTAGCTGCTCTCTGACCCCCCGGCCTTCTCCTCAGTTGCTCAGGTATGGTTATTCCACGTTCTGGCCCTCGTTTGATTTGACACTCTCGTGGTTGGGAGCTATTCAGTGTTTGAGCTGCGTGAGCATGATGTGGTGTGCTTCCTGGAATATTAAGGCATAAATTATGTACATACAGTATGTGTGAGTTGTAAGTATTTACAAATGTAGATCTTTGAATTATAAGGTTATATCTGCATGTAGTATAGTAATATTATTAACAACACTATTACTGTATATAAATATTACATTGGTATTTATTACTACACTGTATTTGCAAGCTTTGCATGCTAGAACATGTATATACCCATGTTATTTTGATATACTGTACATTTATAGTGTATGACACTGTTGTCAAATTGTCCTAGAGGCCCACAGTGTGTGCTGATTTTTGGGATGTTCTTGGCACTAGTGGCACATTGAAGTCGTTGATTGGTTAAAGAATCCATTCACCTTATTTTTAAGGCCTTAATTGGCAGCTGATTGAAAGGAAATCACAAAAACCTCCAACACTGTGACCCCCTGGGAATTTAGTCTGACACCCCTGTTGTGTGAAGACTTCAAAACTAGTTAAACTGGATATTGACTACAAGTTGAACAGGACAAAATGCCCCTAGAAAATTTTATTTGATGTAATGTCATTGTTGTATATGATTATCTATATATATATATATATTGTGGCAGACGGCAGGGAGAGGTGAGGGGAGTGGTGATTGAGGGCAGATATCTTGCAGCTCGCTGGCTCCACCCCCGAGCCTTTATATGGACTTCCTGCCCCAACGAGGCAAGCCTGGGCTTCATTAAGCCAATAAGTGGATGGGGATAAAAGGGGAAGCGGGTTGCACAAACGGTGCAAAGTACCGAGAGGGAAACGCGTGTTGTGGAGACTGAGTTGTGATCTGGACTGTTTGACTAACCCCGCTGTGTACCGAACTGTTTTGGCTGAGGACCTGGTTTTTTGGATTACCCCTGGAATACGGAGAAAGGACAACGAGAACGGATTGTGGACTGTGAATTGGTTGCTGAATTTCCCCCTTTCCCTCTGTGTGTAAATTTCCCTAATAAATTCCCCAATTGCACTCTAGTTGTGTTTCGTGTGCCTGTTTAGTTATTGAATTGGTGACGTGGAAACCCCACACCCGTGAGCCTGCCACAATATATATATATATCAGTTCAGAATGTCAAAATGTTGGTTTTGACAATAAGATTTAGGTCTATAGTATTACTTGTGATTTTCTCATGTTTAAATCAGCTGGTTACAGAATACCACACGTTCTGGAATAACTTTGACAATTGTTCATGCAAGGAAGCTGCCTCTGTCGGTACTCAAGTTGTGTGTGGGCTCTGGTTGTCATTCGCTGTCATTTTCACCCTTTTCTGGTGTAATGGGTAGGTCAGTATACGGAAGCTAGTGTGTCTTTGTCTTCACGTACAAACCAGTTCTTTTGTGAACTGGACCCACATAAATTACCTGGGAGTTTGGCATTTTCTTTATCGATGCCAAATATAGAGGGACTCCTCTTCCAGGATCAATTTAATATTTTGTAAGGAGGAAATGCCCCCTCTACCCAAACAGAAGGGATTTTGGGAAACCTTCACCAGTGGTGCATATAAACCCAGTATGCAAGAATTTGGAGAGGTGTGACTGAACCGGGTAGAATGGGGGAAGTATGGATGAGTATAATATTTGAAGATTACAATATTCACATATGTGGACACATAAATTTGAACTTGTAGTATAGCGCTTTTATGTCATTTTTATTTGGTAATTTTTTTAATTCCTTTTAATTTTTTAGAACAGAATTTGGTGATGTTCATTGAGTTTTACACTGTCACCTAGTGGCTGTTTAGTGCATTCTGTTTATACTTTGGCAATTTTACCATAGTTGGATTTTAACGCTGTCATGCAATCATTGAAAAATATCACGGAATTAACCTGTACCATTAAAAAAAAACGTTGACATATTACCACATTTTGTGGTTCTACCAACTGTTCATCATTCTCTGCATTTACATAGCCTATGACATTGTAAACTTTTCAAAAGAAGGTTTTTTCTGGCAAAGGTACAACGAGTTTCATAGTATGCTTGTTTATTTCTGTATGATGGAGTTATGATGAGGTTCACCGGTGGCCGTGGTAGACTGAGAGATTTTTACTTGGTTCTCTGTTCTTGGCCTGGCACAGACTTCACACAGGTGTTGGCCACATGTTCAATACCTGGTACTGTAGCAATAGTTTTTTTTCTTTTTATGAAGGGGGGGGGACTTCAGATCACCTGAGCTGTCGACGGAATAAAGGGAAGAAAGACAAACTTAAAACATACATTTTTCTTCTGCATAGCCTGAGCAGAATGATAAACTGTTATTTAGTAGGTCTGTTCAGTTATTATTGAGTGCTGCCTTTCGTTGCCTTCACCTTAGTTGCCAGGTTACCTCATTTAGGCATAGATTCTTGGGTTTCTCTTTATAATGTGTTATAAAGCCAATCTACTGCTGCACTGAATGTGCTGTATTTAAAAAAATTCCAATCAAATCTTGGACCTCCATTTTTTTTGCTCTTGTAAACTGCTAACTAATAGGATAATTGTGTTATATTAATAGTAATTTGATCCCATAATATACCTTGCACTGCGTGTTTCACTATGTCTTGTTCATAAACAGTTGCAGTGTGGCACTAGATGATTATTAGTACACACATGCTAAAAATGGCACATGAATGATTTAGTTGGCATTGAATTAACACCATAAATATTTTTGTACACCGCATTACACAGTATTACTGGGTATTGGTTTAACCATAATTTAGTCTATACCATTAATAGAATGTGCCAGTCTTAATCATTTTAACCCCTGAAGTCGCAGTGGGTTTATTTGCATTCATTCTGTTTTTTATGGTGAAATTTTCAATCATTCTGGTTACACAATATACTGTTTGAAAGTGTTTAAACTCAATGCTGGCTATGTTTGCATTGTGTTTGTGCTATGTTTGTTTCTAAGCCCACCAAGGCACAGCCTAAACATTGATTTTGGACATTGATGATTATGTTCTTGATACACTTCCAGATGTACCAAGAACAGCTTGGAATCAGCACCAAGAACAGAAAGTCATGATTAGAATTCGCAAAAAATATGAAGATAGGCCTGATTAGTTTTGGAAACAAGTTTATGGACCGATGAGACAAAGATAAACCTTTACTAGATTGATGGAATGGTGAAAGGGTGGAGAAAGAGGAGGGCTGCTCTGGTCCCTTGGCATAATACTTCCTTTGCCAAGCATGGTGGAGACAGTGTGATACTGTAGCTTGGGCCTGTATGGCTTCATCTGGATAAACTGCATCTTTTATCGATGATGTAAGCAGTGATGGCAGCAACAAAATGGCAGCTGAAGTGTACAGAAAAATATTGTCCACCAATATTCAGAGAAATGCCACCAAACTCACTGGTTGGAAGTTTATTATGCAGCACGATAACAAACCAAAACATACTGCAAACTTAACCAAGGAGCTTATCAAGAAGAAAAGGTGGAACTGTTTGACATGGCCCAGTCCCCACTGTATGTGTTTTTCACTTGCTCTAAAGGAGTCTGAAGTCCAAAACCCCAGCTAACACACAGCAACTGAAAGCTTGGCAGAGCATCTCAAATTGGACTTGGCAATAGTTGGGAAATGTGTCAACTGTGGGGATTCTGACCGAAACAAGAAAATCTTGTGGTTTTGGATTGCCATCTGGTTTCTTACAAATGTCTGAAATTGTTGTTAATTGAGGTGAATTGGACTCCTACATGAAGCCCTTAAGAGTTAAAATCCAGATTCCCTAGTTCTAAAGCTTTAATGAATGATGATTTCACAGTTTTTGTGCAAGATGCTACATGACATGGTGAGCATAGTGCTTCCTGGAAAATCGTTCAGCCACCTGCTGTGCTGTCAATTGCAGCTCCTCTTTCATTCAATCTCTTACTGCATTGCAAGCAAACTCATTTGCTAGCGTTCTTTCATTCAATTGTTCTTCATACCATAACATACATGCTGCCCCAGTATGGTACTGACTTATGGAAATGCTATAAAGTAGTTTCACCACTCAAGAGCTTCAGACTGCCCCACACATCTGCTAATTTGCAAGAATCCTCAGTCAAATTACTCACTGACTAAAGTCAGTGGTTTACATATATTTATTAGTGCTTTTGTCTGATTGGGGTACAGTTATTTATACTTTTCTATATTAGCCTGCTTGAGAAACCGTTCAACTGCATAGAACTGTCCATATTAGGGGAGGGAAATGGATTACCCAAGCAATAGCTGAGAGATTAACAAATCATGGGAGGGTTGGTGGCATTTTAAATCGGAAAATAAATTTGCTGTTCCCCTCAATAGAGACCACCATCATCAAGTGTTTTCCAAGGCCAGTCGGTAGAAGTTAAGGTTACACCTTGGAATGAGTCTTAAAAAAACTAAAAAAACATGGTTTCATGGCTTTAACAAATGGGGTTGAATGAATATTGCATACCTCCCTAAATGGCTTTACCTCTTTTGGTTGAGTTGTGTTATTGCTGTGCCGGGCTACCTAGCTAGCAAGCCAGATGGCCTAGTCAGCTACCTAACTAGCCAACAAGCTAGATACACCAGTCAGCAATCTAGACAGCTGCTAAATTAGTCAGATAGCTGGCTAGGTAGTCCAGTCAGTTCAACCTGGTCAGTGACATTCAGATATAGCATCTCCTCTCCACTTTACTGTATATGACCATATTTTGGTATTGCAATATCCATGGGCTGATTATCCCTGAATTTCCTGAATTGAGTCCATCCAATCACTTTACTGTACCATGACAGGGGCTTGAAAAATGACAATCCCTCCAAATGGAGGAGGTGAGTTGATTAGTGCTGACCTGAGAACTCTCCTTTCATCTGCAGGACCTGAGCTCTTTCGCAATGCCCTTTCTGGAGGGAGATTCGGGGGCCAGCGTCGACAAAGATGGCATTCGCAAGGTAATGCTTGCCCATGCAACTGCACACTCATCTGTGTGTATGATATTATATTTGTGTATGTGCAAATGTGTAATTTATGTTTTTGTACATGTATGTATTTGAATTACTTTTGGAATACCGTTTGTAAAAGTATTTAAAAATGGAATTGTAAGGAGTAAATATGTTGCAATCTTGTGTAATATATAATGTAACTGGTTCAAGTGGTAGGCATAATTCAACGAAATAGCAAATTAGCAACCCAACACTTCCCGCACATTTTTTGTGTGGGCCCACTACCAAAATAGATAAACACATTGTTCAGAGTGAAACTGATTGACAGATTCAACTGATCCAACCTGAGATGTTGTTCTATCCAAACCGTATATTCCTGTGATTATCAATTTAAGAACAGGAGAAGTGAGACTGCACCTTGGCTTCAGGATCTGTTGCTCACACTGTATTTAATCTTGAGCAAAGTGCCTTGGCTTAACTAAAATGAACTTGTGAGCCGCTGGATAAGGTCAGCACATCACACGGACAATGGCATTGATAACGTCAATGACATACAAACTACGCTTATATTCACTTTGCGATCTGCGCCTGTCAATTGTCAACTCTTTCTACAGTCATCTTTAAGACCCCATTTAATGCCCAGTGTGTATCCTTGCTGAAGATTGAGACCCATATCCATTTAAATTTATGTAAGGAGTAGACTTTTTTCAATGTGGGCTTGATCTGGTTTCACTTTAGAATCCAGTGCCATAAATACTTGACAGATTATTCGTTACTGCTTCGTACACTATCAAAAATCATTGTTGATGACTACTCAATATAAATTAGGCAGCAAAGGTGCATAGGACCACTATTGTTTTTTGCTAGGATTCTTCTTCTTGTTTTTCTTTCACGACTATACTTATTTTATATTAGATTAGAGTATATGATTACATTATACCTAACTCCACTTGTTTCTTATTAATTATTATTTTAATTATATGTAAATCATTACTAATTATTATTTATTAATGTTTTTGAATAATTAAGGAACTGGAACTTGTAACCTAAAGGATGCAGGTTTGATTCCCAGGTAGGACCCTGCCATTGAACCTTTCAGCAAGGTACTTTGCATTGCTTCAGTATAAATCCAGCTGTATAGCATAAATTGATACTATGTAAAAAAGAAGCTGTGTAAGTCCCCATAATGTAATATAAATCTAATTGTTTGTGCAAGGATATATTGGCTAAATATTACTTTAAAAATCACTTAGAGCCAGTAGCTTTTAGGCAAAATGAAACCACTCATTTACAATCTCAACTGAATAAATGGGTATTATGTATGAAATATTCTTTTAAAAGGTGATTTTTACTGAACAGGGTTTTTAAGATGGCATACATCTGAGAGGCAGTCAGGCTGTCTGACCGATTTGTGTCATGTGATAAATGTGATTGTGTTAACTAAGGGATCATGTGTTTAAGCAGGATGTTATTCCCTCAAAGCTTGTGTAAGAGCTGTGGAAGTCTACATTCTGGCTCACCGCTGGTGTTATGTAAGCCACCTGCTCACTGTTTCAGTGAGCAGCATCAGAAAACCAGCATGTAAACGGAAAACAAGCCTCTTGGTCAAAATACTACATCTTATCAACATTAACTGATAAGCAGCATGAGATCTGTGTAAGAACCATATTTGCCTTTTTGTGTTCTTTTCGGTTCCACATCTCAAGACCAGTTATTCAATTTCTCATTCATACATTAATGGCTGGTATGCTAAGTATGTGTAGAATGTATGTGAGTGAGTGTGTGCATGTATAATATTATGAGTACAATAAAATGAACATAAAAGGTACATAAAATGAATATGCAAAATCAGTAAATTACTAGGGCAGTTGAACAGTTGAACTGTGAAGAACCAAAGTACAAATACTAAGTGTGCACAATCTACAGTCATAACAAACACTAAGAAGAAAAACATAAAACCATAAAAATGTCACCTAAAACTATAAAAATACCATAAATTACTATAAAAGAGGGAGTGCTGTGGGGATAGGAGGGGAGCCAAGGTGCAGCCTGAAGAGGTAAGCTGTGTAGTCAATGATTTTGCTGTCCTGACCACTTTGGGAAATCCGTTCCACCACTGCGGGGCCACAAGAGACAGACTGGGAAGTGACCGTGCAAGGCAGGGAGAGTCTATAGCCTCAAGGTTGCAGAAAGGAAAGATCTGGCTGGTTTGTAGGGTTTGTGGAGTGATTGGAGGTATGGTGGAGCTGTTTCATTAACTGCCCTGTAGGCTTGCACTATGGTTTAAATGCATAGCCAGTGAAGTGAGATGACAAGTGTGACATGAGCATTCCTGGAAAGATTTAGGCAAGTCGTGCAGCTACATTCTGGATTAACTGCAGGGGTTTAGTGCCACAAACAGGGAGATGAGCAAGAAGTGAGTAGCAGTAGTCCAGTGTTTACAATACCAGGGCCTGGACTAGAAGCTGTGTAAAATAGGTGGTGAGGATGGGGCAAATTCTTTGGATGATCTATAGATGTATACATGTTTGAATCACTGCCCCTAGAAGGAGAACTAGGTTTGGCCATAGGCTCCTAGGCTTCTTGCAGAGTACTTTTCTGAGTGCTACTTTAGCATCTTGATTTAAGGAGAACTTTGAGGGAATGCGCAGGCATACTTTGCAGGTTTTGTTTAGCCTTGCTGTGGTTCTTTGCTTACAATATAAGAAAAAGTATCCTTGTCCATGTTCAGCCTCACCCACTCAACCCAAGTACCCTACATAAGGTATTTCCTAGTTAATGGGCTTGTTAACCACCTATTTTTAGCTGTGAGATAGCTTAACTACAACAAATCTTGCACTGATTAGTCAGTGCTTGTTTAACATTAGCTAACATTCAACTTGACTGATCTTGTCAGTACTCTCAAGACATGGTGTCACTGCCTGATCTGCGCAAGTTACCCTGCTTCTTCATTCAGCATTCCAGATGGCCGACTTGAGGCTTAGACAACATCACAATTCATAACCAGCCTCTAGTTCTGCCCACACCTAAATTCAAACTCTGGAGAGCTTGAATACGATAATTAAGATAGGCAAAATGTAAACTGGCTGGCTAAATTAGTGTATAAAAATAGTACTGCCTGATGTCAGCTGTGGTCACCAGATTTATTTACCTAAACCTTGTTTCAACATAAATAATATGGCAATATAAATTTCCAATTTACATTAGGCATTATAAAAGATCTGGCAACCTTTTATAAACTATCACAATATTAGGCTATAATTCCCCATAGTCACCTTCATTATACTGGGGTCCGTACCTAGGTCATTACTGCTTGTCAACCGACCATGTTATATTAACTTGCATGCTATTCCTATGTTTTGAAGTTTCTGTTTTTTTCTTTTATTTTTTCACTCTTTATCATTATAGTCCACATCCTCTGTCCAATCTCTTCTATGTTTACCTAATCACCGATTGTGTTTGTGTATTTGTTTTTGTCTGTTTGACATTCTTTTTGTCTTTGTTTAACCAATGCTGTTTTCTCCCAG
Source organism: Anguilla rostrata (assembly GCF_018555375.3). Taxonomy (NCBI): domain Eukaryota; kingdom Metazoa; phylum Chordata; class Actinopteri; order Anguilliformes; family Anguillidae; genus Anguilla; species Anguilla rostrata. The sequence continues at coordinate 38,500,744 of NC_057936.1, read as the reverse complement.
TTGCTGAAAATCAATTAAAATAATTTTTAAACAAAATTTCTGCCTTTGCAAGTCAGGTCAATTTTTTGTTTGTGTTCCTTGTATTTTATGTAAAATATGAGGACAATGTGAGAATTTCTTTCGATAAAAATTTCAAAAATATATTTGTTTTATTAAAAATGGGGAAGAAAAGTGTTATAATGACACATTTTTTTTTTACATAAAATTCCTCTTCTGTCATTTTCCATTTTGCATTATTTTGCTGCTTAGAATTGGTCAACGTGGCTGATCTTGATCCTGGTTTTTTCAAGACCTGATAAGTCTGGTTTTTGTTTGGACCTCGGTCTTGAGGGACCTGGTCTTGGTATTGAGGAGTCTGGTCTGGTTTGGGTCTGGGTCGTGAGGGGTCTGGTCTTGACTTCACCTCTGGATGTACAGTAACACAGTAGAAGACAGAGAGGAGAGCTTAGTATGAGGACGGGTCTGCAGTAGTGGTTTCATTCATTTTTGTTTCACAGCAGAAAGTGTGGTTCCTTTGTTACATGGGGTGTCTGTACACCATGGACAGGGAGGAGAGGGTAATATAGGTTTATGCATGAGAGGGCAGAGAATGTCCACATCTTATTTAAAAAGTAACGCATGGCCTGGTTACATGATGTCTCCAGAATAACATAATAGACTGCCTCACTGTCTGTCTTCTGTGAGGCATTTATAGGTAATGTGCAGTGGGGTAAGCCCATTGGAGCAAATGTGAAATGGCAAAAGCAGACTTGTCTGTCAAACACAAAAAAACCTTTGACAGACAAATCTGCTTTGGCCAGATTTGTCTGGGAAATACAGACAAATCTGTATTAGCTCCTTTACAGTCCGCAAGTTCCTGTCTCTAAAGTAATAATGTTACGCACTATGGCAGAAAATTGAGATGGATGCATTTTAGCTGTTTGTATTATTTGTCAGCCAGCAACTAAATAAATCTTGTTCCTTTTTGGCTATACTTTAAGACTCCATGCATGGGAATGAAGCATATTAAAAATGTATTCATGTGCTTGCCTTTTGGAAGGTAAGTGTTTTAAATGCAGTTGGGCTGAAATCTCTGTCCTGTGGGCAGGCTCCAGCTACAATGCTCCCTACCAGCAAAAACCCTGCCTTCCATTGCAGACTGAAGACTCAATTCAAAAGACTGCACCATGGCCCCCCTTTATATATCTTTCTGTTTTTCTCTTTCTTTCCTTTGGATTTCCTTTTGAATAATGCTATTAGTATAGTTAATCTGTCTAATTGTACCTTGTTGTTACAATACAGATTGTTGTTTGTTAGGTAAATATTACTGTTATTTATTATTAAGGGGCCTCATTTGTTGTTACGTCCTTTGTTGTATTCCTGAGAGTAACACTGATGTTCTCCACTACTGGTCTGTACTTTCAGTGCAGTGTTCTTTCTCTGTGTGGGTGGTCGTACACTAGTATGCACATCTTCTGAAATGTGTGGCCTGCCTCCGCTGTTTTTTTCCTCTGAAGTCCACTGGCTAGCCTGGTGCAGTTATCATACTGCTGGACTGCACAGCTCTTGCAGTCGAATTGCAGATGCTTGATCAACCTGCAGAGCCAGCACTTAATAGCAACATTATGGATTGCTATTAAGTGCTATCGAGCGATGAGCTTGGAAATGTCCTGATTATCGAAACCCACTATTCCTTCCCTTCTGTTGCCAGTTATGCATTACCCCTGTGGGACTGACAACCACAGCCAGCTCTGCTACTGCCTGTACAACCCCAATTCATGAGTGATTTTTTTTATTACTGTTTTATTTGTATATAGTTGGATGAAGTTTATTTGCTTGATCTAATATTCTTGTATATAAAAAGAAACCAATCTTTTAGCCTAGAGCATGGATGTTTTCTGGAATTGGTACCATACAGTTCTCTAACTACTGGCTTTATATTTCTTTTAAATATGTAATTATTATCATTACATTGTTTTGTCCTCAGTGGGCCACTGATAAACTCACTCCAGTTGAGTCATTATGTTTATTTGCACAGGAAATGCTGTTATCTATTATGTGACATAATATGCTTTTCTGTCAGTATACCAGAATAAGTCAACAGAAGTGCCTGCCTCAATGGCAGAGCCGCAGTGTCACCTGAGATGCAAACTTGCTAGTCATAGTCCCCAGTACCATGCATCTGTGGCAAGTATCCTCCATTTTCCTTTGAAACTAACCTTGAGAGGACAGTGAGTGGGGTTTGCATCTAAAAAGGCCACACCTACAGAGATCCCTCCTGATGTGGCCCCCTCTCCTGGGCCTGCTGTCTAGGGAATAAAAAAAGGCAGCATGCCCATAGCCTGAGGGAGTGCTTGTGGAAGTTGAAAGGTTCCTGTAAGGTGCTAAGCCCTTTTTCATCCCAAACACCAGGTGTCTAGTACACAAATCCTCTGTAGTGGATAGCCATGGGAATTGGACAGATTTGTTTTTAGATAAAGGCTACAGAAAAGCAACCAAAGCTTGTACTGTCTAAACCTGATTTTCGGTAAGCCTCTTTTGGACAGTTTGTAGCCAAACAACATGTGTGTGTTGTGTGTGTGTCTGTGTCTGTGTGTCTGTGTTTGTGTGTTGCCAATGTTGCAGTTCTAATAGGCTAAATTTGGGAATAAGGTGTAAGGCATTACATTTAGGCATTGAGCAAACACTCTTATTCAGAGCTGCTTAAAAAGCACATGCAAAAAGGTTGGTCAGTGGGCAGAGACAATACCAAGTTGTCTCAGCCAACAGTAGTAGTCATTACATAAACTTACAACATAATGTTAAGTGCCATAGTTGATGCCAGAGGGAGATAAGGGATGTAGTGCTGTAAGAAACAGATCTGAGTGTGTTAAGTGTAACCGAAATTGATTTCGACCCAGAATGACTTGTCAGAATGAATACTCAGGGTTTGTTGAAACAAGATGTTTGACAAAGAGGTTTGAATAGGTGTGAAGGTCTGCACTCCAGTAACCACGTAGATCATATTTTATTCAGTTGAAATTAAAGCTTTTTATTTGTACTAGTCAGTGTGCTTATCAACTATACTGGCACAATGGGCACTTGTTCTGCTTTCAACTGACAACTGCACCACATTGCATGTACAGAAAGCATTTTCTAGAATCAACAAGCCATAACCCACACACCTTGTCTGTTGCCATGACGCTGTCATTTATGTTTATTACTGTGTATTGTGTTTCACTATTACGATTTTTTAGCTTCAGAATTTATGTTGTCCCAGGACATGAAAGGTACAGAGTTTCTGTGGGAATGTAGTCAATGGAGAAATGTGCTCTCTGACATGTTTTGGAATGTTTTGCAAGTGAGAGTGTGTCACTGCAGGTGTTGTCCTTGGCCTGCTTTTTGCTCTTTTATTTGAGGAGGTGGGATTGCTCCCACAGGTACTGGATTGACTGCACGTTGTTTCTCAGACCAAAGGGCCTTAACTATGTTCATAGCCTGGGCAGAGCTCAGATGCTGATAGACTTGAAAGTGTATCCCTCCCGACATAAAAAATAAATAAATAGAATGACATGCTACTCATGTATACACATTTGGCGCACTGCAGCTAGATGCCTGTTGGCGCCTGATTCATCATTCATCATTAGGAAAAACATATGTAGTGCTAACTTGGTAACATGAAGGTCATCACAAACCTACTCTATCCCTGGTGGGACACGGCCAGTTGGGTTCTGTTGTAGTGGATTCCAGGTTCGAGTCTGAGGCTTAGATGTATGATTACAAGGGTCATCCAGCACCCATGGTGAACCACTCGGGAGGGTAAAATTAATGATTGAAGTAAAGGTTTGGGTAAGCCTTCACTGGCTGAACCAACCTGTTGCATATTGTTTGTTATTGTACAAATGAGTATGAAAGTGCAGTGCAAGACAGAATTCATTTGGTGGTCACCGCACTTTTCTTTTAATTCTCAACCTTTTCAACCAACTGTCCTTGACCTTATCTCAAAAATGCAGAATCCTATCTGTTGTTATCTCTGAAAGGTTTCTGCTAACTTTGTCTGGTCATTATCACAAACTCATCAGGTGAAAGAAGTCTGAAAATGTCAGGCATCCATTCTGTTATGAATTTCACTTTATTGCGACAGACTAAAGAATTGATTTCTGGGCCTTTTCACAACATTAATGAGTTGTGTAAATGCATTTAGTGTTTGCCTATGTTTAGCTTGCTACTGTGTGCAGAGTCTAGAATGGTTACATGCTTTGAACATTTAAATGAACTGTGACATTTCTTCAAGACTCCCAACCGAACTGGACACTTCACCAGTAAACACCTGAGGATCACTGATATTGGGTTCTAGTGCGGTTATGGGTTGGGCTAAAAAGTGCTGCACCAGGTGGTTGTGGGTTTCTGGCGCATCTCAGTTGCAATTTTCTGACCCTAGCTGGCTGATCAGATACAGGCACTATTCTGGCTGCTTCTTGACCTTAGCCTTCATGTGAGAAAGGTCCATGTTGTAGACATCAGGACCTTTTGGGTGTTCTAGACCTGCTTTGACATAGTGCTGGGTACTCTTGGATGGGGAAGCCAGCCCTGGCCCTCGAGAGCCACAGTTTATGCTGATATTTTTCGATTTCAGGTGATGTAGCTTTACCTGTGAAAATATTGCTTTCATTCTTCAATAAGCATGCATCTCAGTTTTTCTACAAAGCATCTCGAGCTGTACGACAGACTATTGCCTGAAGTTCAGCTTGGCTAGAATGGAGATGCCTTCCAGCTAATTCCTTCTCCCTGCTGGACCTGTCCTTCACCCTGAGTGGCAGCACAGGTTTTTTTATTTATTTTAATGAAAAAATTATTATTTTTTTTAATCACTGGAGCCTGCGTGATTCCTGGCTTCCCAAGGGCAGCACAGGTTTGACCTCTTTGACTTCTAGGAACCTTGGTGCTGGGATACAAACTGTCCTTTTGTGAGAATATAAAAGTGGTATTTACAGCATTCAGAGAATCCGCCCCTTCCTTACCACCTACGTAATCCAGCTTGTAGTCCTGGTGTTAGTTATTTCCCTAAATCTCCTCTTATTTTGTCTCACTGCCTCTGCTTTCAGGCCTCTGCAGCTCATCCAGAATGCTGTTGCTCTCCTGATCTACAACCTCTGCAGGCTCAACTGTGTTATTCTCCTTATCTTCCTCCACTGGCTGCCAGTATCTATTGTTCATGTGTATCGATAGTTGTGCAGGTGTTGATGTGCTCTTGTGGGTGTGTGTTTGTAGGTGTGTACGAGTACAGAGGTGAGAAGTTTGTGTGTGTGTTTTGTTTTTTTTTTACCAGGGAGAGGGAGTGTGCCACTCTGCTAGTCCCACCAAAGGTTTCTTCATGAGAGGACCTTTCAGCCGGCCCTCCAGCCCCATGTCAGCCCCCGCCCGGTCCCGAGTCAGCCCAGGTTCCCCCAAAACCATCTTTCCATACCCATCGCACCAGGACTCCCCTCCTAAATCCCCCCGCCGAATGAGTTTCAGTGGGATCTTCCGCTCCTCCTCCAAAGAATCTTCTGCCTCCAGCACCTCCACATCAACCTCCCCTGTCGGCATCAAGTTTTTCTCCCGCACCAGGAAAGGTAAGAGTGAGCCCTGGTGTAAATGGCCTCTTTCACCTCAAACCAGTTAGGCTCATAGGCTAAACTTTACTCTCCTGAGATCCACCTGATAGCCTAGGGACTCAATGTGGATGTGTTGTTCCACATCGGACTGAGCTGAGTCTCTGGTGCTCTCCAAACCACACTTTTACACTCTGGTCAGTCTTTCCAGTGTAGTCCATGTTACAATACCATACCGCCCCTTCTCAGAGGGTGTAATGAACTTGTCCTATCAGATCTTCCTTTTTTAGCTTGTTATTTCGGGTCCACCAACATCTCTCAGAGTTTTTTTACAGGTTTGATGTGTGTTGGGATTCCATGAGTTAAACATATTTTAACCCCTCCAACAGGCCATTGGTGTAAAGGAGTGTGACAGAGGCCTTACTGCATAGAGTTGGTTGTTGGGATTGACAAGGGAGTGTTTATGCCATTTTTGGACACTCTCCAGGAATGAACTGGGATAATTACACTGGGACTGGACTTTATCCAAATGGTGTAGCTCCTGGTCCAAGTCACCCTTGTCAGTTATTACACTCTTGGCCCTATGGTAAAGTGTGTGTGTTTCTCCCAGTTTGTGTTGCAGAGGTTGGTTTGGGTCCCAGTTGATGTACTGGTCCATGTGTGTGGCTTTACTCTATGGGTTGATCTGAATAGAGCTGTCCATTTGAACCAATCCAGTGTCCAGGAAGGACAGGGAGCAGTTACTTTCCTTTTTAATGGTGAACGTGATGCTGTCATCCAGTTAATTCCTGGGCTTGCAGTTTCTTGAGCTTGTTGTGTGTGTCATTCATGTACCACTACCACCAGAGGGGGAGGGGGCTGAGTTGTGGTGCTTAGGGTTTACTGTTTCAGGTCTTAGATTTGTAAGTTGCACACTATGGGACACACCGACAACCCCATATCAGCACTATGTATCTGGTGGTAGAACACTCTGTTGCACTTAAAATGTTTCCTCCCCAAGGACATGTGACCTGACCCTATGTCACCTGATGTCATCCAGCTCAGTTCACCTCTGAGGAAGACATTCCAGTGTTGTAGCATTTAAAAGTTTACTCTTATAAACACGACATACAGACGGGTGACAAATCAAAGAGAAAAACCTGAATAAATGAGTGGAGGAACAACAAATGCAGATATTTTCTTACAGGTGTACTGCATGATACAATTAAATAATTAACATCCTATCATTCTCTGTGGCATGTATAAAAATCCTGAGCAGGTCCAGTTGACCTCAATTGTGGGTCAAGATGGCAAGAGGAAAAGATCTAAGTGACTTTGAAAGAGGATTCATTATTGGGGCATAGATGGTAGATGCTTCAGTCACAAAGACTGCTCAACTGGCTAGTGTTTCAATAGGAACAGTGACTAAAGTGCCATCTGCATTTAGATCTATGAGAAAAACATCAGTAAATAGGCGCAGAAATTGTGGTCAAAAGCACACGTTTGATGATCATAATGCTCATGCATTAGCGCAATATGTAAGGAAAAACAGAAGCAACTTCCTCGGGTGACTGAGAATGTCAATGCAGGACGTGAGCAGACTGTGTCAGCAAGAACAATCCGTCGACAACTTCATAGAGAGGAATATTATAGTAGGGTTGGAGTGCATACAAAGATGAATGCACATTTGAGAGTTCAGTGATGCAATAAGCATAGGCACTGGTCTACAGAAAAAAGTGATATAGTCAGATCATCTCAACAAGTGGGCGAGTGGTAGTGTGGTGTACACCAAGGGAAAAGTAGAGGCCTGAATGCTTGACCTCGAGAGTGAGGGGTTCCGGTGACTCTGTCATGCTGTGGGGGATATTTCCCTTTTCCTGCTAGCAGGTTTCTGGGTCGTCGACCTTGTCCCTTATGAGGGAAGGGTACAACGTGATCAATGCAAGTATTACCAATACGAAGTTATTCTGAGTGTTCACCTTTATTCTATGATGAAACATTTGTATCCCAATGGGAGTGGTCTCTTCCAGGGTGAAAATGCCCCCATCCACAGAGCACGAGGGGTCACTGAGTGGTTTGATGAGTATGAAAATGATCACATGCTATGGCCTTTGCAGTCACCAGATCTCAACCCAATTGAACACTTATGAGAGATTTTGGATAGACGTGTTAGACAGTGCTCTTCACCACTATCATCAAAACACCCAATGAGGGAATATCTTTCGGAAGACTAGGGTTCCATCCCTCTTGTAGAATTCCGAATACTTGTAGAATCTATGCCACTGTTCTGGCAGTGGCAGCCCATGCTGGCCCAACACCTTATTAAGACACTTTATTTTGGTATTTCCTTTAATTTGTCACCCGTCTGTATATCCTGCACAGATGAGCTTCCTTAAACTATTTGGAGTAACATATTGATTCTGATCCAGGATCAGTTGTCATAGGCAGAAAGGGCCCACCAAGGCTGGGGAAGAGTATTTTCACTCATTTCACTCAATAGAGACGCTGGAGTTGGAGACCTGGAGCTGAGACAGATCCCCAAGGTTCTCTTCTGTTTTCACATTGCTCTTGGTAGTATGTAGGGTTGGGACATTTTTCAATTTTCTCTACACAATGACAAGCTGATTTGTCCTTGCAATTACTTGAGTACTATTTCTTTTGGGTGCCTATTTTACAGCCACAGACCCACTTAAAGGCATCGCAGAGCATTTTCTCTAGCTTTACTTTACACAGAACACCAGGAGAGGAATAAGCGCTCGACAGTTGTCCGTCACCTTCTCACTAATTATCAGGCTATAGTAGACTGATAGGCTACAGACATGGTTTGGTAAACATTTTATTTAGCTATTCTGGGAAATTAAGACATAAAAATAAACAATGCTAGGCTATATATTGGCCTAAGACTGCAAAACATTTAGCCTTAAACCTCTAGTTTTGTGTGTCTTGTGTACACTGCACTCAATGGGACATCAGCAATAAAATATGAGGCATTATGGAAAGCAAATGCACTAAATGTAGTTCACCATTTCTTATAGTTGACAGTGATTCCAAACCAAAATGATTAAAAAAGAGAATTGGTGAAAAATGTGTGATGCTTGCAGGAAAAAATGTGTGTCTCCCGCACTATGGACAATGTTATCTTGTAAGGTATAAGCTCTGTATTTTTTCCCAAATATGTGTAAAAAAGCAAAATGATTATTTAACATTGTCAATAGATTTAATAGTATAAGATGGGAGGCAGTACTGGCTTTAACATGTTGGCAGGGGTTGGTCTTTCTCTTACATAAACCAAGTGCTTATACTGCCAGCAGGAGTCAAAATTCTCTCTTGTTCAGCTTGAGAGCCTGTGCAGCTTCACATCTTGTATCTGGCTGCTGCACAAATGCTTCTTATTCTATCGCATTACTTTTTGACTGGAGGATGCAACCTTCGGAATGGTAGCGTCCCTCTCTGGCTCAGTTGCTCACTAGGCATTGAGCTTCCTATATTCCTGCTAGAAGATTTTTTGTTAAAATGAACTTTATTGTCCACACAGTGGAAATGCCTTCTCAATAAAAAGACAAAAAAGAAATGTAGAAAAGTACAAAATACAGTAAACATTCTAAAAGACAATCTAAAAATACAGTTACTGAGGCACAAATTGTACATGCATGTTACTCTTTATTTGTTGTTTATTGTGTTTTATTTCTCTGTGAAGCACTTTATGCTGCTTGATCTGTATGAAAGCTGCTCTAAGAACATTGTTGTTTTGTGGGAAAACTGACTAAATTGACTAAGTCACACAAATCCATGCAAAATGTTTCACACTAATTTGATGTTTTACCTTTACCTTAGTGTCATTTTCCAATATTTTTTAATTGGCCAAATAGAAATGTGTGCAATGATAAGGTAATTTCCCTGGCTTTTTTTTGTCTGATATTTAGAGTTTGAATACAGGCTGATTGATGCTATTCTGCTGTGAAGGACTTATGCCTTGATCCTGAACCGTGTTGCAGTGCTATGGCCTTTTTTGGCTGGCATTTGCTGAGTCATTTTGCATTCCCAGCAGACTTCACTGATCACCCCCTCCCCCGCCTCACCTTTTCCACTCAGTGCTGAATATTAGAAACTGATTACTCACAGAAGTGTTATTTCTTCTTCTCTTGCTTATTAGAGCTAGTTTTTTGTCAAATAATTTGCTGCTCACCCAGCTCAGAGATTATTTTACCTGCCAGTGCATATACTGTATGGCTGTTGAGCATTGCTGAGCCCAGAGCATATTATCAAGCCCCACATTTTCTTACAGGCATTTAGCAGACGCTCTTATCCAGAGCGACTTACATTGTATCCAATTATACAGCTGGATATATGGAGCAATGCAGGTTAAGTACCTTGCTCAGTGTCCTACCGGGGAATCGAACTTGCAATCTTTAGGTTACAATACCAGCTCATTAGCCATTATACTACACTGCCACCCATTTCTCTACCATTGCCTTGCTCTTAACTTCACCCTCAATCTTTCAGTGACACTCTTACATTTGGTCATTGGTTTTTAAGATATTATTTCATTCATTTCTATTTTTATCCAGTGGTACTGTATTTTTAGGTGCATCCCATCTCACATTACCCCTCTGGCCCTGGCCTGATTTGGCGGTGAAACAGTCAGGAGTTCACACATTGGGAGAAGCATAGGCACCTTGTCACAGTGCTTCAGCTGGAAGTGTCACCCTGGTGGCCATATTGTATTATGGAAGATGTTTAAAGCCAAAGTGCGGTCATGGGAGTTGTGGGTCAGTGATAGTGAGGTCCATGAATACAGCATTAGTGTCTTGTAAAACCATTTTCGTCCTTGATGGAAATACTGACTCCTGTGGTTCAGGATAGTCACTGTTTCAAACTTGAGCCTCTCCGGCTCAACAATATTTGTGGAACAAATATGCCTTTTCTTGGGCTGGCCTGCTGTAATCTGGTTGCACACGTTTAATTAAGGTATATCCAATCAGAGGAATATTCAGCTAATCGCCATTGCAACAGATAAACCTAGTCAGTGAAGCAGAGGAGATGGTTATATTTGGGTTTTTTGAATGGGGAAACATGCTACTCACCTGCTAGCTAGTTTGCACAACATTGCAAGTTAATCGTTTTTGAAGATTTGTTCTTATTTAGGGCCACAAATACCCTGGGGCTCACTGTGGAGCAGTGCCTTCTCTTATCTTCTTTATGATCTTATCAGTACCAATGAGCAAAACTACTCATCCTCTAATCCGGTTTTCATGGCACACCTGATTTTTCTAATTAGCTAGCAGCACAACAAGATCTCTAACTGTTGAATGAGGTGTGCTTTGTTAGGGTTGGAGTGAATGTTTTGTGCATGTTAAACTGATACCAAATCAAATCAAATCAAATTATTTTAATGCAGTGGTCTGTGACCTCAGGGTGAGGGACAGGGCTGGAGTGGTCCATGAGCTCAGGGTGAGGGACAAGGCTGGAGCAGTCACAAGGCTGGGGTGGTCAGCTGTGCATTTGCCATTCTGATTGGACAGAGCACAGTACAGTTGCACCACAATATAACAGTATTTATTGGTTTTGCAGACACTTATATTCAGGACTGCTTATTTACAGTAGCTTTGGTTTTAAACATGTTTTAATCTTCCTTGTAGCTAAATATATCAATGAAGCAATTTAGGATTAGTGGTACAACAGTAGCAACCAATTTGGGATTTGAAATGTAACCTGATGTTGCTGAGCCCCGAATTTATATCTTGGCAACATCTATAACATAGCCGTTATTTATGTGCTTAGTGGACGTCCTTAGCCAGGGGAACTAACAGCTTACTTCTGTGTGTGTTATCCATTTACGCAGCTGGGTATTTACTGAAGCAATTCAGGATAATGACCTTGTTGTGACGGTTCGGGTGCTGGGACCCAGGCGCAGAGTGGGAAAAAAAACACGAAACTCAAAAAAGGGAAAATTAACAAAGACTTTACTAACGGGTAAACAAACAGGGAACAAACAAGGCCACAATGGGCAAAACCACAAACTCAAAAAATAACTAAAAGCAGAAAACAAGAGGGACTCACAATTACAGGCAGGGCAGAACACGGTCAGGGCAGAACACAGGCAGGCAGAGCACAAAGGAAGGTCAAACAAAACAGTCAGGAACAAAATACAGGCAGGTACATATAAGTCATGAAACAAACACAAGCAGGGCAGAACACGGGAAGGCAGAGCACAAAGGAAGGTCAAACAAAACAGTCAGGAACAAAATACAGGCAGGTACATATAAGTCATGAAACAAACACAGGCAGGTACATATGGTCTCAACAAACGCTAGTCGGGAACAAACACAAGGCAGAACAAACGCAGGCAGGTAAATACAGTTTGCAACAGGATTGGAAACAAACACAAGGAACCAGCACCCGAGTCAAGGGAACAGAGAACTTAAATAGACAAGGGATAACAAGACACAGGTGAACTCAAAAAACAATCAAACCAGAAGGAGGGGAAAAGACACAGGTGGGAACAATGATGGGATAACGAGACAATGAAACAATCATACAATTAACAGGGAGGGAGCAGGACACAAAACAGACGTGCCGCCATCTGGCGGCCCAACAGGGGAAACACAGACAGGAACACCGGAACATGACAGTACCCCCCCCCCAAGGGACGGCTCCTGACGTCCCAGAAGGCCGACCCGGGGAGGGAGTCAACAGAGGGTGGGGGCTGGAGACAGGACAAGACAAGAACAGGGACAGAACACGGGAACAGGACTCTGACAGGAACAGGGACTGGACACAGAGCAGGAACAGGACTGGGGCAGGAACAAGACTGGACAGGACAAGACTCAGGGCTGGGCTGGACAGGACAGGAACAAGACAAGAACAAGACTCGGGGCTGGAGGGGAACTCGGGGCTGGACGGGAACTTGGGGCAGAAACAGGACTGGACAGGAACAGGACGGGACTCGGGACTGGAACGGGACGCAGGACTCGGGACTGGACAGGACTCGGGACTGGACTCGGACGGGGGAACAGGACTCGGGACTGGGCAGGACCCGGGCAACACGGGGAGACTCAGGGCTGGGCAGGACTCGGGCGACACGGGGAAACTCAGGGCCCGCACATCGGGCGACACGGGGGAAACTCAGGGCCCGCACATCGGGCGACACGGGGGAAACTCAGGGCCCGCACATCGGGCGACACGGGGGAGACTCAGGGCCCGCACATCGGGCGACACGGGGGAGACTCAGGGCCCGCACATCGGGCGACACGGGGGAGACTCAGGGCCCGCACATCGGGCGACACGGGGGAGACTCAGGGCCCGCACATCGGGCGACACGGGGGAGACTCAGGGCCCGCACATCGGGCGACACGGGGGAGACTCAGGGCCCGCACATCGGGCGACACGGGGGACTCAGGGCCCGCACATCGGGCGACACGGGGGAGACTCAGGGCCCGCACATCGGGCGACACGGGGGAGACTCAGGGCCCGCACATCGGGCGACACGGGGAGACTCAGGGCCCGCACATCGGGCGACACGGGGGAGACTCAGGGCCCGCACATCGGGCAACACGGGGGAGACTCAGGGCCCGCACATCGGGCAACACGGGGAATTTCAGGGCCCGCACTCCGGGCGACATGGGGAAATTCAGGGCCCGCACTCCGGCGACACGGGGACTCAGGAAACCAGGGGGACTCAGGAAACCAGGGGGACTTGGACAGGGGCAGAGCAGACATACAGGACAGGACTGAGACGGGGCACGACAACACTGGACTGGGTTGGACAAGACTGAGGGGGAAACAGACTGCCAGATACTGGCACAATCGGGAGACCTACAAGGACAGACACAGGGACAAGCAGGCGGGGAGGCACACGGCGACACCGACGGACACACAAAGGGACAGGCAGACAGGGAAGGCGAGGGGGAGCCCAACAACTGACATAGGGACTGACACACAGGCAAACAAGACAAAACACACGCGGACTGGCACACTGACAGACAGGCAGACAGGCGGGCAAACACGTTGGCCGATGGGCTGACGGCTTGGGGGGCAGACAAACAGGCCAACAAACTGGCTGACACACATACGGGTAGACCAACAGACAAACAGGCGGGCAGACAATTAGACAGGGGGGCCGGGGAACACACGGACACACGGTTGGGAGGACGAACACCAAAGGGAGAATGGACACCAGGGGGAGTGACGAGACCGGGGGAGGGAAGACCACTGGGGGGAGGACGGACTCCAGGGAAGAGACGATCACTGGGGGGAGGACGGACTCCGGGGAAGAGACGATCACTGGGGGAAGGACGGACACCGGGGGAAAGACGACCACTGGGGGGAGCGACGAGACCGGGGGAGGGACGACCACTGGGGGGAGGACGGACTCCGGGGAAGAGACGATCACTGGGGGAAGGACCGACACCGGGGGAGAGACGATCACTGGGGGAAGGGCGAACACTAGGGGGAGCGAGAACACTAGGGGAAGCACGAACGCCAGGGGAAGCACGAACGCCAGGGGGAGCACGAACGCCAGGGGGCAAGGTGTGGACACTAGGGGGAGCGAGAACACTAGGGAAAGAACGGACACTGGGGGGCGCGAGAACACTAGGGGGAGCACGAACGCCAGGGGGAGCACGAACGCCAGGGGGCAAGGAGTGGACACTAGGGAGAGCAAGAACACTAGGGGAAGAACGGACACTGGGGGGCGCGAGAACACTAGGGGAGCACGAACGCTAGGGGAGAACGAACACCAGGGGGAGCGCGAACGCCAGGGGGAGCACGAACGCCAGGGGGAGCACGAACGCTAGGGGGCAAGGCAGGCGGCTTAGCCTGCGGGGCGGCCAGAGCAGTCTGAGGCGGCCCCTGCGGGACAACAGATGGGACCGTTGTCCTCTCCGGGGCTCGGGACGGCTCTGGAGGCCTCTCCGGAGCTCTGGACGGCTCCGGAGGCCCCCCCGGGACTCGAGGCAGCTGCGGAGGCTCCCCTGGGGCTTGAGGCGGCTCCGGAGGCCCCCCCGGGGCTCGAGGCACAAGTACAGCCCGAAACTTGGGTGTAGCAGGCGGCCTCCGCGGAAGGGTCAGAGCTGGCGAGGCCTCCGGGGCTGGAGGCGGCTCTGGGGACCTCTCCGGGGCTGGAGGTGGCTCTGGGGACCTCTCCGGGGCTGGAGGCGGCTCTGGGGGCCTCTCCGGGGCTGGAGGCGGCTCTGGGGGCCTCTCCGGGGCTGGAGGTGGCTCTGGGGACCTCTCCGGGGCTCGAGGCGGCTCTGGGGGCCTCTCCGGGGCTCGAGGCGGCTCTGGGGGCCTCTCCGGGGCTCGAGGCGACTCTGGGGGCCTCTCCGGGGCTCGAGGCGGCTCTGGGGGCCTCTCCGGGGCTCGAGGCGGCTCTGGGGGCCTCTCCGGGGCTCGAGGCGGCTCTGGGAGCCTCTCCGGGGCTCGAGGCGGCTCTGGGAGCCTCTCCGGGGCTCGAGGCGGATCTGGGAGCCTCTCTGGGGCTCCAGGTGGCTCTGGGGGCCCCTCCGGGACTTGGGGCAGAGCAGGCCGTGAAGGCCGCTTCGGGACTTGGGGCAGAGCAGGCCGTGATGGCCGCTCCAGGACTTGGGGCAGAGCAGGCCGTGAAGGCCGCTCCAGGACTTGAGGCAGAGCAGGCCATGAAGGCCCCTCCGGCACTCGGGGCAGAGCAGGCCGTGAAGGTCCCTCCCGCACTCGGGGCAGAGCAGGCCGTGAAGGTCCCTCCGGCACTCGGGGCAGAGCAGGCCGTGAAGGTCCCTCCGGCACTCGGGGCAGAGCAGGCCGTGAAGGTCCCTCCGGCACTCGGGGCAGAGCAGGCCGTGAAGGTCCCTCCGGCACTCGGGGCAGAGCAGGCCGTGAAGGTCCCTCCGGCACTCGGGGCAGAGCAGGCCGTGAAGGTCCCTCTGGCACTCGGGGTAGAGCAGGCCGTGAAGGCCCCTCTGGGACTTGGGGTGGAGCAGGCGACAGGAACACGGACCACAGCTGTAGGGAACCCGGCTGGGCAGCCGGACGGGACCGGCGGGACCCCGCGGGCCGGACCCCGGAAAAATGGCAAGCCGAGATCCCTCAAAAGGGTCAGGATCCGCCTGCTGAGCAGCTGGAGGTCTGGCCGACCGGGAGGCAGCCCGACCACGGCGCCTCCGCGACCGCCCGCCCCGGGCACTGGGAGGCTCAAGCTCCCACCACCCCGATGGCATGTTAAACAAAAAAAAAAAAAAAAAAAACTCTGCTGGGTCCCACACTGGCTGGTTCCTTCTGTGACGGTTCGGGTGCTGGGACCCAGGCGCAGAGTGGGAAAAAAAACACGAAACTCAAAAAAGGGAAAATTAACAAAGACTTTACTAACGGGTAAACAAACAGGGAACAAACAAGGCCACAATGGGCAAAACCACAAACTCAAAAAATAACTAAAAGCAGAAAACAAGAGGGACTCACAATTACAGGCAGGGCAGAACACGGTCAGGGCAGAACACAGGCAGGCAGAGCACAAAGGAAGGTCAAACAAAACAGTCAGGAACAAAATACAGGCAGGTACATATAAGTCATGAAACAAACACAAGCAGGGCAGAACACGGGAAGGCAGAGCACAAAGGAAGGTCAAACAAAACAGTCAGGAACAAAATACAGGCAGGTACATATAAGTCATGAAACAAACACAGGCAGGTACATACGGTCTCAACAAACGCTAGTCGGGAACAAACACAAGGCAGAACAAACGCAGGCAGGTAAATACAGTTTGCAACAGGATTGGAAACAAACACAAGGAACCAGCACCCGAGTCAAGGGAACAGAGAACTTAAATAGACAAGGGATAACAAGACACAGGTGAACTCAAAAAACAATCAAACCAGAAGGAGGGGAAAAGACACAGGTGGGAACAATGATGGGATAACGAGACAATGAAACAATCATACAATTAACAGGGAGGGAGCAGGACACAAAACAGACGTGCCGCCATCTGGCGGCCCAACAGGGGAAACACAGACAGGAACACCGGAACATGACACTTGTTCAGGGCAATTATGATGATCATGTCCCACCAGAAGATTAGGAATCCTGCTGTTCTTTGTTTACAAGACCAGTCCCCTAATGACCATGCCATAGTGCCACATAGAAAGTAAAATATAGGTTCTGTCCAGCATGGCCAATCTCGTATTGCATTCTTTGCTTGCTTTGCAAAGTTTCTGTGAATTGGGTGGGCCAGTCTAGTTCTTCCATATCTACGTTTCTAGATTCCTGCATCTGATTAACTCAGTGCTGAGCCTTAAATATCATGTGACATTCTTGAAACCCAGCTTCTTTTTGTATGCCTTGTGTTAGTTCTATGTCTGCTCCTGCTTAAATCTGAAGATGATGTCTCATTCAGTTGTAGCTTATGGTTTCCTTCTTAATCTTTTAAAAGAGTGCGCATATGAAGCCATAAATGATTCCTTTTGGGGAAGAAAGGAGGAGGGAGAGGAGTGAGGAAATTTGACCTCGTAAATGAGAGAGTGATTATGGGGCCTTGAGGTTTTTTCTGGGGTCCTGTTTAAAAATTGCTAGACCTACTGGGACATTTAAAGATAGACTTGCCTTGTTTACCATGTAATGCCTTTCTAAACATTGGAGTGGTGTCTTGCCAATTTCTTTTTAATGGCTATAATTGTTCTGACTTTGTAGGTATATGCTCTCTCCCTCTGCTCAATGTGCCTTCATTTTATTTTCCTGAGAATATATGGGAGTCTAATCAGTGAAAACCAAACAAACCAAAGCAAATTCAGTAACAAATGTTCCTTCTTCATTTCATGGCAGTTTGGAGACCTGGGTTTGGAAACATTGTCTCAATGTAGGTAGTGTAAAACCAGTAAAAAAAAAAAAAAACAATATTTCCCTTTGGCTGTATTTTCATCTGAAACATTGTTGTTTTTGGGAATGGTACCATGTTGTACAAGTAATGTGCCTGCCGGCTTTTGCACCTTCCCTGGAAAGCAGTGTGTAACAGATGGTTGTACCTTGGTGGTTTTTGGCGCCTGCCGCGTATCGTGAAGTTTCAGAACAATGAAACTCATTCCTGTTTTATTGCTGGCTGTTTGTCAGAGGGAAGGAAAAATGGCTCCTTTGTCGCATCTCACAGGGGATACATTCACTGTCAGCATGGGCGCCTTGTGGACAGAACAAAGTGGATTCTCGTGTTTTCTGCTGCCTTTGAGGTTTGCAAATCATTTCACAGTTGTCACAGATGTCTGTATTCCCTGCTGAAATATATTTTTGTGAGAGTTTTCTGTGTTAACCTCTTCAAAGTTCTGCTCTTCCTTGGTCTCTTCTTTTTCAGTTTAAGTAGCAACAGAAAACATAGTCTGGCATTTATCAAACAAACAGGCTGATGCCCTTGTATGGCTTTGCATTCATTCCAGTGACAAAAGGAATGGAACTGTTTTTATTCTCTCTAGCACGAAGAGGACTTGGTTGCCTTATATCCAATACAAATACAATTAATTTTTCTCATTTAACAAGTGACACATTTATTTAGTTGGCATATTGACTGCTCATCATGGATATATCAGTAGTTATCAGATATGCTGGTAATTGCTGTTACATGGTTGCTGTTTTTTTAATCAACTGAATAGTTAATAGTATCCTTCAAACGTTTTTATTTTAAGAACCTCTGACCAAAGGTAATTCAACCAGTGTGGAGAAAAATTATATATGTAATAGTGTACATGTATGCGGATGTGTGTGCACATAATGTGTGTATAGATTTAGATGGGTCCAATGGGGCTTTAACGGTTGTTTAAAAAAAAAAAAACTGATCTGTAGCATGTTAGGGTGTGCATATCTTAGCAAATAGGACAATGGAGTGAGACAAGCAGAAAAGGAAAATAGCAACAAAAAAACCCCCAAAAACTGATCAAAGGAAGAGCGTTGCACTAAGCTGGTAAGGTGATGAGGCTGACGCTAGGCTGGTTTTGCTAATCACACAATGGCAGCCAGTGGCCAGTAGGAAGTCCGAGTCTGTGTCAAAACAACGATGGCGTTACTGCGGCTCAGTGAGCAGGGAAAAGCCGGGCACGTGTGTCATCCGCCTGCACGCTGCCCGCGGTGCTGCTGCCGTGGGCGTTCCGCGTCCTGCGTTCATGTAACGCCCCTCTGAACGCCCCCGTAATCGGGGACCCTGCTGCGTATGGGCTAACGGGAGGGGGCTGTTTTAAATGGACTTACAGTTAGGGCGCTCAATTGCCGCAATACTGTTTCCACAGGTGCTTGAAGCCCATGGGCTAATTTAAAGTGTTGAGATTCTGAAAAGCACATTGCCTGCTCTCTCTAAAATACATTTTTTACAAGTAGATACAATGGTGTCTTCAGTATGCCCTGCACACAGAACATGACATTAACCTGCTGGTTGACGGTTTTGTCCAGTGCAGTGGTGGTGCATGAGATACCTGGTCTCTTTCAGCTGTGGATGGAAAAAATGGTAGTCATATTTTCCCCTTCCTGTCTGTTGAGTGGAATTGTGGGAACAGCCGTTCAGCAAGTGACATGCCTGTTATGGCTCTGTGACCATCTGTGACTCAGCAGGTTAATGAAAAAGAGATTAAATTGTGTGTGTGCGTGTGTCTGTGTGTTGCTTGTGTGCATGCGTGCATGAGAGTTCAGTGGAGACACGTGGCTTCTCTGTGAGAGACTATTGTGAGAGATGAGTGCTGCACAGCCCACATTTCAGTCCTCCAATGTGACTCATGGCTTTTCTGTGAAAACATGGGAGGATGCCCTTGATTTTTTGTCACAATGTTCCAAGCAAAGGTCCCATTGTTTTCTGACAAATATAGTGTCTGTATATATAATATTACGTATATATGATAGTAGTAATGTAACTGTATTATTAAACCATGCATTAGTATTTTAGATTTTGCAGATTTTTATACCAAGGATTTCATTGTGATTTAATTACAGTCTCACTGCTGAATGAATCATTTCAAAAGGATGAACATGTTTGAGAAATATGTGTTTCTAGACTTTTTATGATTCTTTTCTTTTGGTTGCATGGGTCCTACTCCAAATCTTGTACTCTTTTACAGGAAGTGTGGGTCAGATTGATTTCTGTCATTAATACTCAATGTAAGATGAACTCAGCACTATGAGTCAGCATTTAAAATGCATTTAAATGCACATAAGCCCGTGCAATGCAGACAGCCTCACCAACGCTGAGCAACATTAGATTATAGCGTTTATGTGGTTTACTCAGATTGGATATGCATTATCTATATTCTGTGGTGCACTAATTCACACAGTTGCCTAGTAACAGTACCTCACAATGTTGCTCGGTTACTTTAACCATGATTTAAACCTTTTTTTTGCCCTTGCCTAGTAACTTGCACTGTTGCCTAGTAACTGTAATCCCTACTTCACTTTACCTAGTAACCTTAGCCACACTGCTCCACACTGTTACTCAGCAGAACACATCTGTACTGTGTTCCTCTCCATTTTCTTTTCATTGTATTACATCACATTAATTTAGTAGATACTCTTATCCAGTTTGATATATAGTATAAAGACAACATAAGTGCATTCACCTGACTTATGTGAGCAAAAATGAATGCCACTGGCTAACAACAGTCTCAGATCAGTGTGATTATAAGCAGCATCATTAAAGCAAAAGCAGTAAGTTAACATGCCAGAATCAAATCATGCATCCCTACAGATAGCGTGAAAATAAAACCATGAAGCTTGCTATAATAAACCTAAAGTAATTGCATAAGAAAAGGGTGGGATTATGAAGGGAGCCTAGGGAAGCAAAACATAAAAAATAAGGAAATGAAATAAAATTATTGGTCTGTGAGGTGGATCTGGCACAGTGTTCTGTGTCTAAAGTGAAGATTTGGCAGTCCTTTGTCCTGGATATGGCAGCAATGCCTCTCTCCTCCCAGACAAAGCAGAGCAGAGCGTGCCAGAGTGAAGCTAGCAGAGGCTAACAGGGCTGTTTGGGGCTGGTGCTGCAGGGCAAGGCTAGGCTAGCAAGGCTGTGCCCGGGAGGTGGGCAGGGCTAGGGAAGTGTGGGGCCGTCTGACTGCTCACAAGCGTGAATGTGATTGGGCGTGTGTGGGGGTGGGTACAGTGGATGATGAAGGGATAAAGAGAGAGGATCTCCAGCGCACAGGCTAGCGCTATTATTTTGACAGGTTGCGTAACCCTGCCGGCCTTCGGCCTCATGACCGCAGTGGAGGGGCGTGGCCGGCTGGCCAGACAGATCCCAAGGAAATCCAGGACTCAGGAGGTCTGATTAGGTGCCTGGATTGGTAGGAATTTTGTTTTTGTGGCCTAGTTTCAGCAGCAATAACAACCGGGTGGAATGACAACAGGTTCAACCCCCCCTCCACATATACACCTCCCTGTCTGCCCCTCCCATATATGTACTTATTCAAGGTCTGTGTGCTTTTCATTATTCTGGTTAATGCATCTGGGTTATGTATTACCTTTTCTCTTTAAGATCTTTGGCACTTATAAATAAGAACCTTATAGTTACTGTGTACAACCATTCCATTTCTCATTTAGGTTTGTTTCATCTGAAACCTTTTGTGCGATGCCCACAAATTGCTTGGATGTACCTGTGTCCATCATAATAGCAGGAAGCCATGTAAATTATGGTGGTCATTGAACCTGAAGTCTGAATAACAGTCTAGTTTAGTTGGGTCACTACCTTTGTGTTGTCAGTTTAATGTAAGCTTGCTTACGTGTGAATCATGAGACTTTCTCTTACCTTTGTGAACAGGACTGATATAAGCTGTAATCAAGGGCCTGTTTGAAAAGGCTAAAGTGGGGCTACTTGTTCATAGGAGGGGTGCTTGGTGGGTGTAACCTCCCCCCCATACCTCATTATTTGAGGTTTATGGTGGCACTGGATGCAGTAGCAGTGAGTGTTGTGAATGTTCCGAAAGAGAATAAAATAAATGTTCTGGAAGGGGCCCATCAATAACAACAGACAGGGGCTTGAGATCAGCAGATCCAGTAGACCAAGGTTCATCTGACTTGAGATGGGCAGCCAAAATTCTGTTTTATCTTAATGGTATGTTTTTCCTTATGTCCATCATGTGTATTTGCCTATGTGTATTTTTTATTAGCTAATTATCTTGTATGCTCATGGTTTAGATATATATCATGGGATTATTGAGGAATATAGTTAAAATGTCTTATCATGTATGTCAGTGATTGGGCTAAATTAGAGCAGAAGCGGCAATAAAATCCATAAATGGATACAGCCCTCCTTTTCTGTCTCAGGATGAATCCCATCCAGGTGTGTGAACAAGTATGCTTTTTATATTTATCTGAGATGGAATACTTGAAATGGAAGACCAAAATTCCCTTTTATTTAAACGGTATGTTTTTCCTTGTATGTCTTATCCATATGCTACATATTGCAACACCACAAGCCTGTGTGAACCACTAGAGGGTGGTGTGACTCAACTCACAAGCTTTCTTTCTCCAAAGCTGGTCTTTATCTGGAGCCGTACTGCCATCGTCTGGTCATAGGTGTAACTGCATATTTCAGTCTGCGCAAGTTGCTGACGTTCTCCTGGGAAAATGTGTGTTTACAGCATAAATAAGTGGATGTACCATTTATATGTCGATCAGTGATAGAGTGCAGAGCACAATATGTGTCAGTTTCCTAAATTGCTTGTCATTGCTGGCAGTTATGTGGCAGAGAGCGGTAAAACCTAGAAACAATGAATCTGTATAACTTCAGTGCATTTTGTGCTTAAAACGAGCAAGACGCTGAGTCACATTTAACATTTGTTGGGATGTGTTGAGTTATTTCTCTGGCACACCACTTATGTACCATTGTAGATGTACTGTATGGACGTGGCAAGGGTGAACAGATACTTGTCTCACTATGGCTGTGATGAAGTGCCCTTGATCAGGGAATGTACATGCCTGGCTTGGTGTGTGTGTGTGTGTGTGTGTGTGTGTGTGTGAGAGAGAGAGAGAGAGAGAGAGAGAGAAAAAGACATGTCAGTGGATGTTTCCAATGAGTTTCACTAACAGATCTGTATCACATCTGTGTGTTACAAGGTAAATGGTGTAGGCTGTGGAGTAGTGGATATTTTTGCCTCTCCAGTTTTAGCTGCCGCAGTCTTGTTAGTATGTATGATGGATGTTGTATAAACTGGGGGTGGACAGTTCCGGGCCTGGAGGGCTGGTGTGTATACATGTTTTTGTTCCCACTGATTGCTCTGACTAAATTATCTAATTAGCTGTATACACTAACACTAACACTGATTCTGTAGATTAGATCACTGTAAAACATTCCATATAGGGACACAAGAAAATTATTGTCATTTATGCGCTTATCAAGAAATGTACCTAAAATGTGAGATGGCGTAAATGCTAGAGCTAATTGAGTAATTAAGGTCAGAACTTGGCATGAAAACCAGAAACAGATGTGGCAGTCATTGCCCATCTCTTGTGTAGATGAAAATATCAGTCATGGGTTCCCCGTACAGAAGAATGTTTTGGAAATATATGAGAACAATATGTATTTTAATATACAAATGTACTTGTAGTTTTTAATGTATTTCTTACAGTACATATATATTTTTACATCACATATTTACACACAATTCATATATATTGTGAAAATATACTTAGAATTCAAAATTGGCCACTTTTACATATGACATGTATTTACAAAGATATAACACAAAGATGTAATACTTATATTTAAAAAATATAAAAATATATTGTAAATCTATGCATGTTTTACATATATCATACAAAATATTTAAATAGATTACGTTACCATATGGGCAACCAAAAGGGAAAACCAATCATGGGGATGGAAGGGTTTCATATGGCTAGGGTGGTTTAATGGGTGAGTAGCTGGTTGTGTACCCTAAAGGTCACGGGTTTGATTCCCAGCTTGCACACTGTCTTTGTACCCTTGAGCAAGGTACTTCACCTGCATTGCTTCAGTATATATCCAGCTGTGTAGATGGATGCAATGTTATAATGCCATGTTGGGTAAGTTGCTATGTATAAGAGCATCTGCTATATGCATGTAATGTAATGGGATGACAGCAACACATCCCGGGGTTCTGTCATGCGCAAGGTTATCTGTTAAGCTGCAGATTGCATGTCTTCCTACGACTCATGGCAGCACAATCCTACTTGCAAACTGCAGTGTGATCAGCAGCGGCTGATATGACATGCTTCTCTGCGCTTCCCCAAATCAGCAATGGAGGATGCGATGACCATTGTAGCGCGAGCACGGTCGGGCATTCCTGACCAGAGAGAATGGAGGATAAATGCTTTTAAAAATGAAAGTAAGTAAAAAAATAAGTAAGTAAAAGAAATCAATTTCAGTAAATTATATTTTAGCGAAGTATCCTTAGAAATGTTTTTACAGTACCCTTGAGCCACAAGCAGTATGGGGGAGCTGTGCCTTCAGGTCACATGATACTGTCCTGCTGAGTCTGAGCTAGGTGGCACACAGCCTGTGTCTGGCACCCTCCTTGGCACTCCTATGCCATTGTATGAGATTTGGGAGCACGGGACAGGCTGGGCTCCCTCCCATGGCCCTATTACACCCCTGTGTGATGCCCCCACCCCACACTGGTGCTTCAACTCACTGTAATGCCTCTTCAGCTCGTGGCGGCCGGTTGCCTTGGCGACGGATAAACAAACAGCCCCCGCGCCACGTGGCCCCTCGTGGCAGGCAGCTGACTGACAGACTGAGGAGAGCGACCTGGAGCAATGTCACTGACCGTGGCCCCCCCCCATGCAGCCAATCTCCCTGTGGCTGTCACTGTGCCCCCCCCCCCCCCAACCCCTTATCTGAGCATGGTGGGTGGGACAGAATGGGACAGCAGCGTTTCCAACCAGAATATTTACAGCCATGGCCTCACCCACTGCAGGCCCCAATATGAGTCCAGCTTCTCTAATATTTCACTGTATTCTTACGTTGCAGTTATTTCACCTAAAACTCTCCTGTCTGTTTTAGCCAGGCAAGCAGAAGCACATAGCACGGATTCAAGTTAAAATAAACGATGCAACAGCGGTGAAATACTTAGGAAGGCTCAGATGACTGTTCAGTAATTGCATATTGGTTGAACTGGTGATTTTTCAGCCATTGCTATTGTTTAGGTTGCATGGTTGAGCTAGATAGACAGAGACATGTTCCCCTGTGAAAATATTTAAGGGCTGGTCTGAGTGGTGGTGAAAATGCTCCTGAGATCTCTGGCAACCCTCCAAAGATCAGCTTCCAGTCGATACACAGGAGTCTGTTAGGACATCACAGAGGCCCTGGGCAACAGCAGTATCTCTGTAGCCAGGGAGGCCTTGTGATGAGTGGAGAGTGCTCATATTTGAACTCTTTGCATTATATTTTAACATTTTGTAATCATTTTTAGTCATTCTGGCCATCCTCATGCTTCAAGTGTCTTCAATCTGTTTCATTTGTATCGAGCTTACTAGTAAATGCTTTTTTTTTGCCTTTTTAATAAATCATTTTGTGATTTAGTGAAGAATTGAGATGACTCAGAACGTAGTGAAATAATACTGAATAAAATGAAAGGAAATAAATTTGCATGTAATTGAATGGAATTAAGTAGAGCTTTACTAATCCCTGATAAAGAAGTTCACTTGTTCTGGACATATGATACACCTAATTTTAATTCTCCTGGCGCCTGCACCTTTAACCTGTGTCTTCGCACAATAAAATGTGAATAATATGTAGGTGTATGAGTACTCAAGATCCATCTCCTTAATTTTGTATAATTGTGTACTTATTATTTTTCAGAGCCTTGTTTATTATGTTGAAAACCCCATTTTAGAACAAACTGTACCTGTAATAGGATATCATGTTATGCCATGCATCATAAGTATATAAGTTGATCACTAATAATTATAGTAAATTATTCCAACAAAACTCACTGAAAATGTTGTATATTTAGTGCTGTTTTGTCTCCACCACTTCAGGAAATGTAAATGATGAATGGGTTCAGTTTGTGCACACAGTTTAACAGTGAAATGGCAAAAGCACTGGTCTACAACTGTGGCCCCTCTCCCTACAACTGCTGCTGCATGAAAGTATCAGTGGGCAGCCAGCTAATTCATTAAATGTGCGCTGAAATTTGAAACCAACTTCCTCTTTGTCACTTGAGCACGGACACATACCTGCTTCCTGTCCTGCTGCAGTGACAGAGAATGGTGTCTTATAAAAACTGGGCCCTAGGCACATGTAGTGCCGCTGTCATTAAAATGGCTAACGTTTTCTCTCTGGGCACTTGCATTGTGTACGTCAGAGGTTGCCAAAAATGTAATCCGTAAAATGCAGCTTAAAATAACCACCCAAGGGCTGATGATCCCCCCCCCCCCCTTCTATAAAATGATTAATATTTGATGCCTTGATCCAATACCCATGACAGGTTGCAATGCAGTAGCTATGCAATACACTAGTATAGGAATAATATAGTTAATTCACAATGTTAAATAGCAATTTTTACAATATAAATACATGTGGGAAAACAAGCATTCCATCTCAGAACATTAGACATTCTTACTGACTGAACAAGTCACTTTCATTAAACATGAACCACAGTAAAATATTACATTTGAGCTTGAAATTAGTTTAACTATCTCTGTGTAAAATCTTGTGTAGGTTTGAAATTCAATTTCAGAAAGAGCCATTTGTGTGCTTAGTATGCAGTACTTGCTCAAACTCTGTGTTATTATGTCAATTATTTACAAGGAATTGTCATTGTGTTAGCTTTTATTTTCATTTCTGAATGGCATATTAACCAGACACTGCAATAAAAAGTAAATGCACAGGAGGGTATGCACTGGGTTCCATGGATATTAACCTAGTGTTTAACCCTTTGAGAGCTGCACTTGCTAGCTGGAGAAGCTAATGGACTTTGGGCTAACTTTGTGGCTCAGAGGCAGCTGAAGCCAGCTGTTGGGGGATTAGAGATGCGTTCTGCTCCTCGGTGTGGTTTTTGCCTGGGTGATTTCTTTCCTCCAGTGCAGGCAGGTCTTGCATGGTGAAATGTGGAGCTGCTCACCGGTGTGTGCCGCGGGTAGGGAGAGAGTTGCGGCAGCCCCGGGCCTTCTTGCGAGGGGCCGGAACAGGTGCAGTGCATCATGGCATGCCACTTCCTTAATACTGCGACACTGGCTGCCATTACATTTTCAAAAATCCAAAATTTCTCTCTGCATTCTGCTAAGAGCATACATGCAGTTGTGCTGCTTCTGGGTGTCAGGATGGAGTAGGGGATCTGGGTTTACAACCATGAGGTGGTGGGTTCAGTCCCAGGTTGTGTGCTGCCTTTGGGTCACTGAGCATGGCATGACAATGCACACTCACTGAGCATGCCAATTCGTGTTATATGTATTATGCATAATTTACAAATGTGACATGGTTTATTTTCCTGCAAATGCATATTATTAAATGGACAATGCATTTTCTGCAAGAAAATTTGGATTGGGGAGTGGGAGGGTGGGGTGAGGCAGTGACCCTGGGGGGTCATTGTGTCATTCACTCACAGAAATGGTATGTAGGGTCTCAGTCATTAACCGGCTGGTCATGATATGCTTTTCCTTACTGTGAAGTGATTGGTAAATCCCAGGAGATATGTTGCCTGTAATTGTGCAGGAGAAGGGCTTGTACAGCTTATCCATCCTATTGCAGAGAAAGGCCAGCACTTCATGTAGAAGAGTCTTCAGTGTTCTTTGTGGTTATTAACAGCAATGCTTCGTAATCGTATTGATCAATGTTTCCGTGTTCAACTTTATACCAGACACTTATCATCAGAATCTGAGTGAAAGGTAAAGAGTGAAAAGAGTATGTTCGCTGCAGCAAATGCTCTGATTTATGATTGGCTGCTTGCCTGGCACCAGGACGTACT
This sequence comes from Anguilla rostrata, assembly GCF_018555375.3. Taxonomy (NCBI): domain Eukaryota; kingdom Metazoa; phylum Chordata; class Actinopteri; order Anguilliformes; family Anguillidae; genus Anguilla; species Anguilla rostrata. Next base: position 38,473,341 of record NC_057936.1, on the reverse strand, counting down.
TTTGGACAAAGTTTTTGATTGTTTTACATTCACTGTAAATGTCAGGTTAATGCTGAAACATTAACAGCGCATTGTTGCTGTTTTAATGTTCTAAACTTTTTTCCTCCCCTCAACATCTGGAGAATGTTGTTACTGTGACATGCCTGGCATTCGGAGCACAGTATAGCCTTATCTGGGAATGGGCTGACGCGTACAAAGTGGCTCAGACAAGGAGGACGTCCATCTATTTACAGTAAGGAGGCGGGTTCTGTATCGCCTGGGTGACCTTTTTTTGGGAAAAAAAAAAAAAAAAAGTCACGATAAACCACGCTTTTCCTTATTAGGCAAACCGAAGCGCCGTGTCCGTGGGGAGATCTGGAGAGTGGCGGGACAGTGTTCTGGGGACACCCTTCAGGCACCCAGAGGCACGGTCGCGCCCCTTTGTGCCGCCGCTCCGCGCAGGGTGTGGAGAAGAATGTGCCATTCCTCCGCGCCGCTCCTCGTGTCAGTGGGTCTGCTGCATGCTGGGCAGGGCTATGGCTCAGCCCCTTCCACCCCCACCATGTAGGGGCTGCAGTTTTGGCCTGACACTACAGTAGATAAGGAACTGGGCATGTAACCTGAAAGTCAAAACAGTGAGGAAACCACCATTGGGTTCATCAGGTGTGATGAAGGCCTGCACTTGATATAGTGGGCATCCTTCTGGACGAACAGGCAATGGATAAGGCAAACCATAATATCACACCTCATGCTGGTAGTCTGCTTCTGTTTTTCTTATGTATAGAGTAGATTTTCTACCATAATAGCACTGATCTGCTTTACCATGGCAACAATTTCTGTAAGCTGGGCCTTAACCACACCCACATGTGCCCTGTGCTCACAGCTGCAGTGAGTGGAGCGTGGGACAATCATTCCCTGTAAACCCACTGCGCCGTGGGTGAGGGGAGCTGGGTTTGAGTGCCATCAACTTTCTCTTGGCATACTTAGCCCAGCACGGGGGTCAGAACCTCTAGACCCGTGAACTTAAAAAATGTTGCTCACAGTCCCTGCGAGATTCAGACCACCAGGCTCTGGAAACTCGTTCTTTCTGAAAATCGTTCTTTGCCAAGCCCCAAGTCCACGTGACTTCACTTCCTGTCTGTGTATCTGACTATTAAATTGGGCCGGGACCCGCATTGTGGCACGTCTCCAAATAGCGGTCCCTGTCCGCTTTTGTTTGTGCTACTGCTTGAGTACAAACAGAGGCTTTTTGGAACACTAAACAAAAAAACATTTACATTAATTCCTCAGAATAGACAGTAAAAAACAATTCCATTGTCTTTACACCAGGTCCCCTGTATGATATCCATGTGTTCTCTTGAACTCTTCTGTAACTAGCTAACTGGCTAACTGTATTGTCTTATTTACCATATAATCTATGACACTGTGAACATTACTACTAGGAAGAGCATGCAAATGAAGATGACTGAAATAATAAAGATATAATTTATCACATACCTTACCATATTATCTGCATATATGCTGCTATAATTATCAAATGAAACCCCTTTCTCTGACCATTTAGTTGGTAGGAGATTGAGAGGAGATTTGGTTGGTAGGAACAGGTCAAGGGGGCAATGGTTTCTGAACCCTGTGTTTAGGCAGAAATGGTACAGGTCAGGAGGGCTATGCTCTCAGCCTTGTGGTTGACAGGAAATGGTGCAGGCCAAGGAGGGCCATTATCCGAAGGTAAACTCTTTACTCATTATGGTTTTCATTACGTTCACACCTCAGAGAGAAAGCAGAGGCCTGGCGGAGTCTCTGGAGTGCGTGAGCAGCAGCAGCAGTGGTGTTGCTTGTGAAGAAGCGCTCGCTGCAGCTGCTCACCCTGCCTGGCTTCTTCCCGCTCCCCTCTAATTGATTTTCAGCTCCGAGTGTGGCTGTTCTCTCCCCCTCCCCACTAAACTGCCACTTTGAAGGAATCAGTGAGCCGGTGAGGGCTTTGGAGGGGATTATCCAGCTCTGTGTGTGCTCCTCAGTTTTTTAGGCCGAGCTTAGCTTGTTTTGGGAAACGGAGTGCATTCAGTCGGATGGTTGTTTTGGAGGCAGTGGACTGAGTGTAGGATACACACACAGGTGATTAATCAAAGCCAATTGATACTGCTTACGAAAGCTACTTGATACATTTCCCAAACTTCTGCCATGGACTCACCATGGGGTGCTGTATAGGTATTGTTTTCCCTTACAACTGACTAAGCGATGAATTCAAGCTTGTTGGCTGTGGTGGTTCAGTGATGATATTGGCATTGAAGGATAATGGCATTGAAGTTTATTTTAAAGAGGTGCAGTCTGTCAAATAAAATTGAATAATTGAATTAATTCACCTTGGACAATGGCTGACCAAACATTTTGGTTTAATTTTATTATTTTTTTCCAAACAAGGCTCGTCCATGTCACTAAGTTGCTTTTACAGTGCTGTACTACCTCTATCGGCATCCTAATCTAGCTGCTGGCACGTAAAATGAGATGGCGTGTGCCATGGGATGCAGTCAAGTATAACAGTTAGAGTACTGGACCTTTAACCCGAATGTTGCAGGTTTAAGGTACTTAACCTCAGTTGCTTCAGTACATATCCAGCAATATAAATGGATGATAATGTATTAAAAAAAAGGTTTTCTATGTCTCTGAGTAAGAGCACCTGCTAAATTACATAATGCTTGTAATGTAATGTAATAAGCCAACAATTTTCTTTTTATCAGCGCATGGATATTCCCATGCACCGTTCAGAAGTCCACACACTTCTAAAAGCCATCCGATTGGCTTATGGTCCGTTTGCCAAAGCCGCTTGCCGGCGGCTGAAATCAATGACCACAGTCTCAGCTTTCGGTCAGTTCTCAGGTCTCTGCCAGCAATGCGGGTTTGCCTTAAACAAGGCCTCCGTGTCCACATGATATCCAACCCTCCGGCGATTTCCCCTTTAAACGTAGAAACAGAACCTAACTGGACTGGGATGGGTTTCTGTTTATTTAATTATTTTATTTGTGTTTTCTTTGGATTTCTGTTTCAAGAAGGCTGCTTGGAGAAAAGTCATCTGCCTGACTCTACCTCAAGTGAACTGGACTGAGAGGCTGATGATCTTTCATTCAACCAGATGAGACCACCCTGGTGTTTTCCACACTTTTGGTCTTTTTGAGAGAGAAAGAGTGTAGATTAGTTTTGATTTTATTTTTTTGTCTTCAGTGTTCTCCAGCATTCATTCATTAGCGATGAATGCAACTGGTGTAGCTACAGTTTTTGCACTAAACCACAGCCCCTGGCAACGGAACAAATGGGCTCTCTCTCTCTCTCTCGCTTGCTCGCTTGCTCTCCCTCTCTCTGTCTGTCTCTCACTTGCTCTCTCTCTCTCCTCAATGTACTTTCGCCTCCTCCAGTCAAGCATACAAATTTAAAGGAGTAATTTTCCATAAATATACTGAAACTGAATTAGTCTTTTGGAAATGGCCCAAAGCTCATTTCAGGATAATCTGTGTTTGCATGTTCAGCGAAATAGCTTTGTAGCCCTGTGTGATTTGACTGGGGAGGATATTGGCTGTTCTTTGGCTGTTACACAAGTAGGACTCTGGCCGTCCTACAGGGCACACCTGGGAAACGGAGAGGGGGCTTAGCCTAAGCTTGTGAAGCGCACAAGGGTATGGTGGAGAGGCGGGTGTGTGATCATCGCTAATGTGTTTGTTTGTTTACAGTAAATAATATGATATGTGGTTTCTGTAGCATCCTGGAATGTGGCAGACTGTAGGGGAGGTCCTCATTAGACTCTGGCATTAGACCACCCACAATCCCCCTGCCCATAACCGGTGCGCATCTGCGCACTGTTCTGTGCGTTTCTTAAAAGCATTTTTCTTTTTTTGTGAACAACCTTTTTTTCTAAATTAACAGGAGCTACAGACCTAAGTTATGTCCGTTGCATAAACAATCTGTTATGTTGTTAGCCTTTCACTGACTTTGAGCAGCCTCAGGCAATTGTGTACATATTGCATGTGCATTTCTGCAGAGCTTCCGTTACACACAACTCGACTCTGTCTATTTGTCTTAGTTGGTTGACTGTCTGAATGTCTGCCCGTCTCTGTTACTCTGTCTGTAATCATATTATCAGGCCAGAAGATAATCAGGCATCCAGTACTATGAGTCACTTCCAAAATTATGTGTGTGTGTAGGTGCAGGTGTGTTTGAATGCATGGGTGTGTGTACTGAGTTCAGTAAGCAGTATGACAGGGCTGGGAGATGAGGGGAAGGAGAGAGCGAGGGAGAGAGAGTGGGAGGTACAGGAAGACTGAGGGGGGGGGATGCTGAACCAATCGCTGCCGGAGATTGGCTGTGCACGGGGTGGTTTCCTTTTACAGTCTCCTGCCGTGCAGGCTATTTTAAAGAGGCAACCGGCACAGCTGTACTTGACAGTCTGCAGCGGGAGCTGGAACCGAGCTGCTGCCGTAACGAGCTGAGCCCATCGAAAAGAGGGGAGTCCTGCGCGCGGAAACTTTCTGATAGCGACATCCCCCTCCCTTCACCCAGCTCGCCCCGTCCCACCGCGGTCCCCGTGTCCTTCCCAGAAGACAGCTTCGGACCCTCGGCAACTCTTCCCTCTGTCCCTCGACGTCCCGGACCCGCTGTATCGAGATCCATCCTCACCCCCCCCCACCCGCCCTACATCCGGCATCCTCATCCTCGCCTTCGCTGTGCTTCTCCCTGTCGGAGGATGGCCCTCCTGCGCTGACCCCCCCCACCGCCGCCTTTCCGTCCTCTTCGGGAAAGGGGGGACGAACGGAGCCGCTGCCCCCCAAGCATGTTCGGTCTCGCCGTCTGACCCCTTACCCCCTCCCCCCACCCGCTGTGACCAATGAAACGATTCGGCAGCCTGCGCGGGAGCAAGAAGCGGAAGGACCAGGACAGACGGACAGGCAGACGGCAGTCTGAGCCCCACAACCTGCCCGGTACGGTAAAGGGGGGGGGGGGGGCGGGCTGGGTTACCCGGTGGGTGGCGTTTCAGTGAGAGAAGCTTCTCTTTTTAGTGGCCGTTTGTCATATGTGCAGCATTTGCGCCTGTAACCTTGCTGTCCTGGGTTCGCGAGCAGGTGTTGAAACACCTATTCACAGCTGAGTGTAAATGCGAGGCAGCAGTACAGCTTGGAATGCTTTAAAGGATTCTTTTAAGTTTTTTTTTTTTTTTTTTTGGGGGGGAGGGGGGGGTGGCAGTAATGGGGCACAGACACAGGCACAGAAAAAAGATAATGATCAGCCCTTGCCCTTGACTTCCCTCCATGGACTGCCGCCGCTGGCCTGAATTTGAAGCAGTCGTAGTGTCTGATGAAGGGAGTTCTCGCCAGCCCACAAGCAGTTAACTGTCACTGACCTATTTCACAGGAAGTGCTACTCACTGAGAGATTGAGACAAGGACACAGACAGAGATCGGATAGTTGCAGACAAAATATTTATTTTTAGATCTGTCAATATAACATTACAACAGTCATTATGATTACAAAGTCTATCCTGAGCATTTGTTTATTGGCTTCATTGTATATTAATTTGTTTATTTTATGCAGCAACAAAGCATTTCACATTTAAGAGAGAGAGAGAGAGAACAAGTCTCGCAGAATGGCCACAATTCTCTTCTAATTGCCTCTCAGTACCAGTCTGTTGATGTGAATGATATATTGCAATAGCACTAGATGAGAAACTTGCAGTAGCATCTCATTGAACAATTATTGCACCGCTTAGAGAATTATTACAGTAATTAGGGCTGGAAGAAGTCTGCTCTTTCTATTTGAAAGAACTTTGTGTGCATAAATTACCAATTGCTATCACACAGCTTTGCCTTTTTGTAAACAGCCTTGATTGGAGTGGTCTGGATTGCTGGGGATGGCAGTCATAGCAATACAGCCAGGATACCAGGTCCTGAATGTAAGGAAATTACATTTACAAGAGAAAAATTTAAATGCAAATAGCTTCACAGCTCTGGCAGTTTAAAGGAACCATTTGTTTAAAGCGAACCCATAAACGGGAGGAGACATGTCAAGTTGTCAGAGAGAAAGACTGGGATACAGGTACAGAAATAACCAGAAGAAATGAAGATTTAACAGATTTAACAGTTGTGAAAAATAGGGAAGTGCAGGGAACGGGAAATGCTTCAGGCTGCAGACAAAAAGTAACTTGAGCTATCAGAGGCAATCGAACCCTTAGGACTGAATATTTGCTGTGATCACACTGCGATCACGCTGCTGCAGGAACGTTCGCAGTGTTTGCAGAAAGCTGGACAGCGTACCCGCGAGCCTTGTGAGGATGTGGTGCTCTGTCCGTCCCTTTTTCCTCTCCGAGGGCAAGATGTGCCCTTTTTTCCGGAAATGGTTGAATGGTTGACAGATCGATCGTGCTGTCCGAGCGTCACCTTACCGCATCACAGGCTACGGCACGGGTGCACAGCCTGCATACAGTCTCACACCGCTTCATTTAAATGGTAAATGGTAAACGGACTGCATTTATATAGTGCTTTTATCCAAAGCGCTTTACAATTGATGCCTCTCATTCACCCATTCACACACACACACTCACACACCAACGGTGAAAGGCTGCCATGCAAGGTACCAATCAGCTCGTTGGGAGCAATTAGGGGTGTCTGGCTCAGGGACACATCGACACACCCAGGGCACTCAGGGGATCGAACCGGCAACCCTCCGACTGCCAGACAACCGCTCGTACCTCCTGAGCTATGTCACCTCATTTATCACACTCCTGAAATTCAGCTCAAGTCAGGCCCAGAAAAGCACCTGCACCCTGCAGCAGGGAAAGAAAGAAAGCCAGGGTGGTTTTGACGCACAGTACTTCATTTTGCTGTGCGGACAAATAACTGACTTGGTTGCTGCTGTTTTTCTCACAGGACCACAAATTATGGATTTATGTTTTAATGACTTCACAAAAATACAGTGCACTGTTTTTTTATTCATTTGTTTTTAGTCTTTTCATAATTTGTAGCCTTTTCTCCCATTTGGCAATTTAAATACTCACAATACATCAAAAAGTACACAACATTTATTTGCTTTCCTCCTTTTTTTTCTCCTACTTTGGAATTGGCAGTTGTATTCAAAACACAGCCATTCTTAGGTGGGCGAATAAAGGGGTAGCCTAAGGAGGAATCCAAAATAAGGATTGCATAACTAAACCTTGTGAATGAGCTTTACAGTCAAGTACGTACACAGGGGTGAACTCCGTTGAAAATGCAGCTCATCCATCCATCCTCTTCAACCTAAAATACCAAGGAAATAAGATAACCAGATTTTAGATTAATGATGGACTCCACCCAGCCCTTAAGCAGCCTCTGTACATCCACATTCAGTGATAGGGCACATCCGCAAATTGTGAATAGACCTTGCAACAACACACTTCTCAGAACACACTGTGGTTAACACAAACCACCACAGTATCCTCAGGAATATTCATTTTTAAAGCATTGACAAGGACTCAAGTAGACGATACAGATTTTAAATCTATTTGCTGATGATCCCATTTTTTAAAAGAAGGGAAAAGCTTTGCCCAAATAACATTCTAAATGTGACTCACATAAAAAGCGTGGAGCTCCGTGCTCCAAGCTTTCTGCTTTTCCCAAATTTCTGCTGAGAGGGTTATTTTTAGCTTTTATGAATTCTTTCTAAAGACGATATGAGTTTTAAAGCGGCAAACTTGGCAGCGTTCCTTTTAATACTTCTAAGCCCATTTCTGCTTCAGTTTGCAATTATTTGGATCATTTCCAGAATAGAAACTTAGAAACTTCAAAGCAGCACATTTTGAAGTCCTTAATTAAAACATACCTACCTACTATTTAAAAAAAGAAAGAAAAAGGTGATCATGCAGAGAACTCTCAGCTAAGTACCTGTCACTGTGGGGAGTGATATCGATTTCTGGTACAGCGTGTCCTCAAACAGAGGTAAGGATATCCTTGCCCCTGCGCCCCGCACGGTGCATCACGTTACCTCTGCTTCATCTCAGGAAGACATCATGAACCGTTTCCTTAAAGGGCGCCCCGGGTGGTTCTTTGAATAATTAAAATCTTCTATGAAGTTAAATGTCCTTTGTGCCTGTAAATGTCTTGATTGGCGCCTGCAGGTAATTTAACTTTGAACCCTGAACTCATGTTTGTTTCAATACACAATACTGTAGGGCTAGTTGGAAAACAGCTGATTTATTCAAACGGTCATTCTCTTTTGTTTTTTATTTTAAGAGAGAACAACCCTTTTGCTCTTGTAGTTTGAAGAATTGCTTAAATATCTCCACCTCATTATTTAAGACTGACTGAAAAGTAAGAACTTCAGAAAGATGCAACATACCGTTATTGTTTCAGTAAAATGCATTGAAGTTGGAACCAAAAAAATGCTCTGGATTTCCTTTGTATGGTGGTAAGATTTGCCAGGAAAAGGAAATAGTTTGAAGACATGGAGCCCTGATTCACTTCCCCATGAAGTCCTGTTTGGGTCGTTTTGTGCTGTGCGAGTTCTGATGCTGGGACAGCATGTCTTTATCTTATCCTCTGGGATTGGTGTCAGCAGTGAGGCTATTAGAGGAAAGAGCCACATTGGGAAGCCTTTTTTGCCATAGAGCTGATATTAGGCAGCCCAAATGTCAGGAGATAACCCAAGCGCCTGCTTCCAGTGTTGTGTCACTGTGGGACAGTTCCCAGCTGCCCATAGCAGGAAGAACTACCCCTATGTATGTTTCTTCCCTGAAAATGTTCCTTCCTGGTCAATGCAGATTAGTCCTGTTGAAGAATGTGGCAGTGTTACAGTATGTTGTTGTTGAAGTTGCAGTAGTACAGTAGGGCGAAGTAGTTAAAGTTGCAGTTGTACAGTAGAGTGCAGTGGTTAAAGTTGCAGTTGTACAGTCGAGTGCAGTGGTTGAATTTGCAGTTGTGCAGTGGATGAATTTGCAGTGATACTGTAGACTGCAGTGGTTAAACTTTCAGTGGGACAGTAGAGTGTAGTGGTTCAAGATTTAATGGTACAGTAGAGTGCAGTGGTTAAAGTTGCAGAGCTAGTGGAATACTGTGGTTAAAGTTATAGTGGTACAGTTAGAATGCACTGGTTGAAGCTGCAGTGATACAGTAGAGTGCAGTGCCGAAGGGTACAGTGACATAGTAGAGTGAAGTGGTTAAAGTTACAATTGTACAGTTATAAAGCAGTGGTTACAGTTTCTGTGATGCAGTCAAGTGCAGTGGTTACAGTTGCAGCGATACTGCAGAGTGCAATGCTGAAGGGTACAGTGGAATAATAGAGTGCAGTGGCTGGGAGTTGGGGTTCCCTTATGCTGTCAGGATTCTTTTTTGCCACCAAATTTCTCACTGGTTGACCTCTCACCTGAAAAGCCCTCCCTCTCCTACCATCCCCAATTCCTTAATCTCCTGCCAGTCCTCTCTTCTCCTGCCGATCCCTCCTCCCTCGCTCCTTCTGTCTTTAGTGATTGGTGCTATTGAGGGATTGCAGTCGGCGACAATGCTTTGAATTTCCTGAGTGGGGCCAGTAGAGTCATGTATAGCTTAGGTTCTTTTACCCCTCCTTCTGATCCACCATGGAGCCCGCTCTTTTTTCAGCCCAACTGGCACTACTTCACAGCGCCATCGCCCCTACCCACCATGGCATCCAGGAGTCTGAGCTGGTACATGACCAGAAACCCAGTGCCCCCTCCACCCCCAGTGCTTGTGCTGGAGATTGAGCCTTCTGCAGGACGTCCAGCTGGCGGTTGCCTTTGGTTGTGCTTGGCCTTTGCTGGGCCTCTGCTTCATTTAAATTCATTTTAATTCTGCTTCTCTGTTGTTCTTCTACCCCCGCTTCAAAATGAAATGGCACTTTACTGAACAAGCAGAAAGCCAGATCCAGAGCCACAGGCATCTGGCTCATGCAGGGGCTCAAAGGCTTTTTTTTTTCTTGTTTTTGTGCTGTGCCACAGGTAGGCATTTACAGAGAGTGTTGGCCTTTGCTGGGCTTTTATGGATGATTCCACTCTGGAGAAAAGGCATTGACTTTTCTAGGTATTGTTCAGAGATGCAGAGCTGCTTCAACCCTGAGGCAGGGTAATCACAAGGCCTGCTGCTCGGTGAGCAGTCAGTTCAGGGGAGGAGGGGTTGGAAAATTGTTGCAGACTGTCTGGGTTATAGCCTGATCGGGGCTCGATTTGTTCTGCCTGAGTGAAGGCATCCACTCAGCCTCAGAGCTCTCTTATATAGATATGGGTATTAGTAGGACGGACACCATACAATTTGCATATTGAATCCTGAGTGCATGCATGAACAAACTCTTACACATACATGCATGCACACACACACACATGCACGTGCACACACAGAAGCCATACATAAATCAAAGCATCTTTCATTAGAGATTAGTTATGTGCAATGTGTTTGCCTATTTCTTGCACTTTCAGTTCATTTTTTCATTAAGAAATATGATCTAGTGATTCAGTATGGTTTATGATTTAGAAAATGATGATTTAGAAAATGTCCTTTTCACTTATGAGCTTGTCCTCTCCCTTCACAGACTGGCAGGAACTCCATTTAGCAGGCCCTCTCAAAATCACACTCATCAGAGGCATCATGACTCCAGCAATGTTCTCTCCCGTGTCCTCAGTTAATTGTTTTGCTTGTAGGTGTTGGTTCAGAAATTGCAGAGCCGTGATAAATGATTTCTCAGTGTCCTGGTGTCAGAGCAGTGAGGCTGCACCCCCTTCTGTACCAAACGGCACTGGCTAGCCTGAGCTGTTCTGTTTTATTGAACTGGCACAGAACATAGCTGTGTTGGTTGTGGAGCTAATTTCTGGTGGAATGATAATCTAGCTGAATTAAGTCAGTTTTATGTGTATTGTATTGCAGTCCCTCCTGACAGAACCTCTACCTGGAGCAAATAATATTATAGAATAACATAACTAGCTATTGAGTATCTGTAACCAGCACCTTTGGACACCTTCTCCAGGTCCAAGTGTATCTTGCGTAAGGATTACAGCCACCCAGAGTAACATTTGACTTGTACATCATGAAACCAATCAGTCACACACAGTAAAATATCCAGTGTTAATTCAACTCTAATAATGTTAATTCAGCTCTTAACAGAAAATATTTGGTCTGACAAGTGCTGGTGTGTGCAATGACCTAATCTCCTCTTTTGGCCTTGACCCTGTGTGAACTTTTAAAATGAATGGGATAAGTGGCATGGTAGTTGGGTACCTGGGACTGTTTGAATCCCAGGGTAAATACTATTGATCTACCCTTGAGCGGCTAAGTGCATGGCCTGAATTGGTTCAAGAGGTATGAAAGCCTATCAGCGTGCAGTATGGTGAAAACAGTATGTGTAAATACTGTGTGTATTCAACTGTGAACAAGTGTGCCTGGAAGGTAACAAAATAATATAACTCAATGAGCAGACCGGGCCCTTGTGACTTCATGTTTAGAGGGTGAATTATATTTGTCACCTTCTTAAAATGTTAAGCTTTGGCTCCATAAGGAATCTCTCTTCATTAACGGCGCAACTAATGGCTGTCTCGGTCTTCGTGGGCTTCAGGGCTAGCTGTTGTTTTCTCATCCCTCCAGAACAGATCCTCTGAGGGCCCCAGCAATATTGTGTGTACATATGATGAGTCTGCCCTGTGCACAAGAGATAATGAGACGATTACAGGAGGTGATAAAGGCTGTTTTGAGCCTGTAGTTTTCGCCTTTGGCTGCAAAGAGCCAACCGAGGGAAATGGAGTACAGAGGAAATGGGAAGAGCTGTCATCTCTTTGGCTGCAGATATTCTCCTTTTCGCCTGAAAGGCCATAGCTGTTATTTTGGTCCTTGACCACACAAGTTGCTCCCTTTAGCTTTTATTTTAGAATATATCACAACAGAACACACAAACCAAGCATATAGGCGTTTTAAGACCACCAATATGTGTTTGCATACCATTCCAGTAGGCTATTTAAAGATTTCCCCAACCTACACACATTTGCTTAAAGGGATAGTTCATTTTCTGAAGTTTTTAGTATTTCAATTTTAATTTGATTGGCCCAGACAGTTTTTTGTACAATGAAGGATACTGCGGATATACACAGACACTTTATAATAGCTGGCAGATGGGACATTAGGGAGTTTGTCACCTAAAGCAAGCAGATGCACTTGTAGCGTTTGAGCATTCAGAGGTTATGCTTGTGTGTATTATCGGATTATTCTACAAGAATGATTTCTTATTTTTGAACTTTTGGGGCGGCACGGCGGTGCAGTGCCTCCAGAACAGATCCTCCGAGGGCCCCAGCAATATTGTGCGTTCACTGTCACAAGGTCGAGGGTTCGAATCTCAGCTTGGGCCTTTCTGTGTGTGTGTCCAGTGTGTAATCCTGCCACTCGCCAAATGCATGCTGGGATAGGCTCCTACACCCCCCTGACCCTAGCATCACAATAGAAGTAGCAATCACAATATACAAATCTGTATTTTTGTTTATCATTGTGAAAATATTATATAAAATTACCTCTGAAAATATGTTTTCATTACATTTGTGGACAAACTGTTTTATAGTTACTTAAGAGTATTTTCTTGCTAGTTATGCCACTGTACCAGCCATTAAAAAGCTGGCACTTCTGTCAGATACCTACAGTGACGTTAAAAAAGGTTATGTCACCCATGTTAAAAGATAATTGTCCCCTTGTTACTCAATCAAATTTTATTTCATTGATAATTAGATTCCACTGATTGAACACAGCCAGGCTTGTTTGCAGCCAGCCCTGTTGAATTTATCCTCACTCATATTGAACCTTACCAATAAGTAGTCCCCACAAAGTTTCTACAAGCACAGTATACGACAATCAAAGGAAATTCCAGGAAATGAGAAAAAAAGCAGCTAAAAAATATTTGTCTGAAAAGGGTTACAAAGCTATTTGTAAAGCTCTGGGACTTGCTGAACCGTAGTGAGAATCATTATCTCAAAATGGATAACACTTGGAACAGTGGTAAATCATTCCAGAAGTGGCTGGTCTTTCAAAATTTCTCTAAAGGCCCAGTGACAACTCATCTAGGAAAGATCCCAGAAGAACATTCAAATAACTGCAGGCCTCTCTATCCTCAGCTAAGGTCAGTGTTCACGACTCTACAATAAGAAAAAGACTGGGCAAACATGGAATTCATGGGAGAGTAGCACAGCAGAAACCACTGCTAACCAAGGGGAACATCAATGGTTGTGCAGCAAGACATACAGGCAAGTCTACATTTGAATGGGGGAAAAGGAACAAAATTTTGGAGTGGCCTAGTCAAAGTCCTGACTTGGACCCAGTAGAGATGCTGTGGCAGGACCTGACACAAGCAGTCCATGCTTGAAAACCTCCACAGCAATGTGAAAGACTGATATCAAATTATAGAAAGCGTTTGGTTGAAGTTATTGCTGCTAAAGGTGGTCCAACCAGTTATCAAGTTTAAGGGGACAATTACTTTTTCACATGGGTGATATGGGTGTTTGATAACTTTTCCTTAAATAAATGAAATAATAATAAAATTTAAATGGGGCTTTTGTTTACTCAGGTTCCCTTATATTACAAGGAATTATATTACATTTTGTCTAAAGTTCTGAAACCATTCAGTGTGACAGTGCAACAATAGAAGAAATCAGAAAGGGGGAAGGGGTAAATACTTTTTCACAGCACTGTATGTAAATATCCTATATCATACACATATACTGTCTGGGTGAATAAAACAATGTAAAACTCAAATAATATCCAGGATCCCATGAGGTAAACTATCCATTTAATTTAACACCAGACTATATACATTATAACTACTGTTCCATAAGAATATCTCTCGGTCTGTGAGTGGAGCACTGCTCATTTATGTTAGCCTCTATCATTCTTGGCCAAGGGTGTCACCCGTCCAGGGTGCCTGCAGTATCTGCTGGTTTCTGGTGTTTCAGCACCAGTGATTCATTTAAGCCGTTGATTGGAATTTTCACACCTTGTTTCTAAGTCCTTAATTGAAAGGAAAGTGCAAATCGCTGCTGGCACTGCAGATCTCCAGGACTTGTGCTCGACTCCTCTGGATTGAGTGATGTGGTTTGTTTTGGCAAAGCATATCAGTGCTCCTACTTTCAAGTTTTAAATGCGTGGTGCAGAAATGTGGCTTGGAGTGACCTCGCCCTTGTTATTGGGCACTTTATCGAAAGACAAACTTTGTATATTGATCTGGCCTGGGCTCTCTGAGAAATTGCTGCATTGACCGTTTTGACAGGTGCGAATACGAAGTGTGAGACAGAGATTGATTGCGACGGCACCCTCTGTACTGCTTTCACTCACAGTGTGCCATCTGAGTCATTCTGAGCTATGTAAAATGGAGGAGGGTGGTGAGAGGAAGTGAAATACACAAAAACACATGAATCTGTCCCTGTGGTTTTTCTGAAGATCAGTTGCCTCGGTACTGCGGCACTGGGATGAAAGCATGTTGGTGAAATGCATTCTGGGATTTGTTGTTAATGATTTTGCATTTCCAAAGTATCTTGTACATCAGTTTTGCAGCACTTGTATCACAGTTCTCTCCCAGCTACGCTAATGCCAGGCCAGGCCTGACTTTAAGTTGTCACTTGAAGATTCTAATTCAACACCTTTACTTTTTATTCAAATCCAACACCTTCATTACTTTTTGAACGTAGCATGAACCTTGTGTATTGTGGTCAGGCACACAATGTGATAAACATGACAACCCTAAATTGGTTGTTACAGACAGACTTTGTTTCTAGGGTGCTGGGTTGTGCTTCCTAGTATGAAAGAACAAGCAGTGGTCTGTAGACTCCTTTAGGTGGCGCTATAAGCTTGTATCACACTCCTGGTAGGAGCAGCATGAGGACTGTGATGTCTTGCAATAATAGATTGCTGCTGTTCTCCTCTCTGCTGCTGATATTAAAGCTTGGGGCTGAACAGAATGCAGGGCACTGCTTTAATGACATCGCAGTAGAGCTAATAAAGGACGCTGAATGCGGCACAGAGCACTATTTCACACACCATAAAACAGCAGTTCACTCCGCTTCAGGCTGTTTCTCTCTCCACTGATTTGATTCTGTTGCCCTTCAGGCCTACCTGCTGGCTGTGTACCCCACAGGAAACCTGAATCCATGAATACAATAATTCACCTCAATTAATGGTCTCCTTGGGCAAGAACAGACATGCCTGTATAGGCTTTAGGGCTTTGGAAAAATAATTAAAAGGAGCATTGTTTGATAGATGAGGTTTTCACTGAATATCAGTTTTGGTTGTCTTCACCTGAAGGCCTCAGGGAGTTAATCACAGTATAGCACTGTACAATATTTATCTGTTCTATTGCTTTCTTTCATAGCGACTTGCCAAATACGCATATGTTTTAGTTAATGTTATTCACATACTGCTTAATATTTCACTGAAGTAAATTCAGGTGCTATTACTCCACTACAGAACTGCAGTGCCCAACCCCAGAAATGAACACACAACACACACTTGTGACTAATAATCTAGTTAACCAACCACCAAATTACATACATAAAGGCTTTGCAAGGACTTGGGCAAAGACTTATTTGAAGAGGACATATACTGTATATGTGTTAAAATATATGGCCATTTGGTGTTTTTTCCCACAAAGACAGTTTACCTTCCTGTAAAAAATTTCACTGCAAGCACACTTCAAATGCTGCATGTTGATGTAGGCTTCCCAGGATCCAGTATGTTGAACCTGCCTGCCTCCCTTACTGCTGTTCTGGTCAAGAGAGCCCGTTTTCTGTTCTGCTCTGAGCCGTTGCCTGCAGAATGAAGTAAATATGTTTGTTTGGTATTTTTCTAAAGCACCGCCCTGCATTTTCCCTGATGAGTAGTGTCATAGCCGGGGTCTCAGCTGTGCCTGTTTAAACCTGGGGGAGTTACATTTTAACCTTGAAAATACTGGTTCAAACAAGGACCTGTGTCTGAAGCTCCTGAACCCTGTGCTTCACTTCAAAAAAGCAAAGCCAGTGGATATGTAACCCAGCACAGCTTCTTTTTCTCTGACATCCTGTGAGCTAGGGTTGGGCAGGCTTGCTCTCTAGCTCTCTCTCCCTCTTGCTCTCTAGCTCTCTCTCCCTCTTTCTCTTTTACTTTCATTCATTTTCAGGGACATGGATGCCATTTTTGAATCCCATCGGGATGCTGCCATTTGCCATCCTTCGGAACAGGTCTTTCTGATAAGCAAAGGAATAAAATACAGTATAGAATGCAGCATCTCGGTTTACTGGTTTTGTCCTTTTAGGTATGATAGCCAGTTACTGCTATGCTGCTATGAACTCACCTGTCTTATGAGAAGCACTACTGTTTGGACTGAATTAATTTGAAAGTGATTTTCAAGCATCATTGAACATTCATTGAGACATTTAATTAGGCCAAATCCTGTGTTGCTTTTGATCACATGGCTTTCCATTCATGTCTCTTTACTTGAGATCTTGGATGTGCTTCAGGAGTACAGAGCTCTTATCATGAAGGAACATGGAATATGAGTACTGAAGCTCGATGAGGGATTATGAAACAGCCATGCTTTGATTTGTGGATCCTGATGGGTGCCTCCATTTTCATTTCTTTGTTTGCAGCCCTAGAGCCCCAGACTTGTAGCCATATCACTGAATTGCACATGTCACAAGGAAGTGATAAGTGATGTACTCACAAGTGATACAGGGTGTGTACTGCTGTAATTATTTGAACCACATTCTTTGTCTCCAACATGCTATTTTTCAAGGGGGAGGGGGTTTCACCTCCAACTGCTTGGTCCTTCAGACTACTGAGCCATTAGTCTTCGTCAGGCAGATCCATTTTTTAGAAAGGTGTTTCCCAGTTGCTGTGAAAGATACCTGCTCACCAATTTCCTTCTGTGAGGAAGTTTCCTTCCTATGTTGTATTTCTAAATAATGTTGAGAATGCACCCCGTGGCACCAACTACCTAATCTGAAACACAACATTGGCAGGAAACAATTTGATTTATGTACCCCCTGTCCAGTCATTTTTTTCCTGTCCTGCTGATCCCCAGTGGTCACCCTAGTTGATGATCACCTGCTCCACCTGGCAGTTCTTTCAGCTCAGTGTGGCATGGTGACGTCAAGTTCTCAGGGACCTGGCACGCTTTTCTATGCCACCATGGGGACACAAGCTCATGGCCACATTCCTGTGATCCCACAAGGTGTTCTCTGACCCATTCCAACCCAGACTCGCCGTGTCAAAGAGCGGGGCTCATTTATAGATGCTCCCTGAGCAATCTCACACCTCCAACTGGGAGCTACGCTCAGGAATCTGCCCTTACTCCTTTACTCTTATATCCAGCTGTCACTCCCCTTCCCATTGACAAACCCACCCCCCACCCCCTCACACACACATCCCACACCTGGTTCTGCTGATTTACTCCCAACCCACCAAACAAAGGTGCCCCACTGAGGTGTAGCTGTTTGTTTCGGGCGTAGATTCGTGAGCGGGAATGTTATTTGGTTAAATCCAAAGTGCAGCATTGCTGTTGCACATTTTGAGAAACGGTATCCTGGATTGTTTTAAAAAGCACTTTGTCATTTAAAAAGCGCCATGGAAAAAACATACACAGTTACACATGTATCCCATACGTATTTCACTTTGACCCCATTTCACACTGCAAACTTTGCCAGAGTGTTTTGGCCAATTTCTGGAACTAACCCTGAAAAGCCAGACGGAAGCCCAAGGCTAAGGCTGGTGTTATCCCACTTATGTGTGAAACCTTGTTTAACCTGGTGTTTAGAGCTTTTTCAGCCCTTTGTCTTAGCCAAACAATGTATAGTCTGGCATGGGCTGTAGGCTGAGAGAGAGAGAGAGTGTGTGTGTGTGTGTGTGTGTGTGTGTGCGTGTGCGTGCACGCTGTTGCAGCCCTAGGATGCTTGGCTTTGCAAAACATGGCAGAGGGGGTGGTGGGATGTGTAGTCAGAAACAGTCAGGTGACAGGACCTTGTGCATTAACTGGCCCAAGTGTGACCTGGGGGACACACAAGTCCAGCCAAGTGTTTGGTGTGTAGAGAAACCTCAAGCCAGCTGCCAGCCTTTTTCCAGCAGGTGGTTTTCATAGGAAAATGTATTGCCAAAATCACACTATGCACACATGGAGGGAAACATTCCTCATCCCCCTACTGCTGATTGGCTTATTGCGGTCACACCATGTATCAAGTAGGGAGTGTCACCTTTGAAATTATATTGCCATTAAGTGAGTGGGCAACTGCTTCACAACTGTAAAGTGCAAGTGCAAACATGCACTTTTACATTCTTACATGCATTCAAGCATTAGGTTTGTGGGGTGAGGATATACCAAGGTTCAGTTTGATAACTATATATATTATTTGCTTAACGGGTGTCTTTGTCCAGGGAAATGTCTATAGCTTATATTCGTTATCCACTTACACAGTTGCATAATCAGTCCAAGTTAAACAATGTGCCCCACTCAGAGGAACTTCAGCAGGGCTCCACCTGGGGTTTTTTAAAGATGTAGTCTTGGGGTTACCTGATAAGGGGGTTTACAAGATAAGTTTTCAAACCACAAAGCCACATTGTCCTAGCTGTATAAGAAGATGCATGAACATTATAGTAAGTATATAATTACAAATATGACCTTATATAAAAACATTACATTTTTTATGTATTAAGCACCCTTGATTAATATTTTCCTGCTAAATCTAAAATTTCTTCTGGTGCAGTGATTCTCAAACCCGGTCATGAGGACCCTGTGTATGCTGGTATTCATTCCAACCTCAGTTGCAATCCCAGTATTTTATCAAGCAGTTCCTTTTTCTTAATTTTAAGATTTTTGTGTTTTTAGGGATTATTTACCTTCTTAAACCACATTATGTCAGAAATAGCTATGCATGCCAGTAATTGTCCCATATTCACATTGTGTTTATTGTGCAATATTGCAAATTATTTCATAAAAAAAGTAAATAATTTTACTGATGAAATTAAAGATTGAGGTGAATCAATAAACTCCTAATTGGTGGCAGTGCGGACACCTGTCCTCTGAAGATAACCATTTGCTAACCATTTGTTAGATAATGAAGAATTCAAATACAAAGAAAATGATAAAATGCCAAACATGCATTGTTTTAAGAAAGTTTATGGACAAGTTATGAAAGAAATCAAACGCATGTTTTCATCAACCTTATTGAGCAAGAGATTGACTGTAACAAAAACCAGCATACATAGGGTTCCCCAGGAATGAGTTTGATTATCACTGCACCAGAAGACATTGTCGAAATGTAAATGTTTTAGATTTAGCCAGAAATGTCAATCAAGGGGGATATTGAATCTAGTGTACTGAATACTTGGCCCTGATTTCTACTCTGAAATAAAATACAGTCTTTTCTAGCCTTGAATGACCTGCTGGATTACTCCTTGAGGAAAGATTGAAACTGGAGCTGATGGAGCCACAATGGTGGGGGGTGGTGTGGGTGTCCTGGAAGAGAATGGACAGGGACTGTTCAGGGCCGGTGGGCATGGAGGAGCAGGGGTTTGCCCTGTTGCACAGCCACCTGCCATGTCCTGTCTCCAGTCATCTCTCAGTCGTATGCGGTTGCGGCTTTATCAGCCTTCCACCGCCTCTGGCACCCAATGTGGGCTCTTTGGGCTCTGTGTTTGTTTTATGATTCCAGGTCAGCTTGCTGCCTCCCTCAATTCTAACGGGAAAAAAATGACAAAGGCCAAGTCATCTCTGTGAGGGGAACCATTCTTGAGGTGCTGCACTATGTACAAGATTGATCTGCAGCAGATCTGGTCTATGTCTAGAGCTATTTTCAATCTTCCAATGCTTCCAACACCAATAAAAGGGAGAGATAAAGGAAGACTGCTAAATTGGATCAATCAAGAAAATGATTGGTTGAAGAGAGGAGGGGGGATAAGAAACCATTTTCTCACATTACCAGTGTGACTGTGTGATAAGAGGTGATGGTTCAGGGCAGGAGCTGAGACAAGATTTTCCCCTGATTCACTGCTGCTCTCAGTGAGATATGATGGCTTCTTGAGGCAAAGTCGCTGGAAAGAAAAAAATGTAATTGCCCTGCTGCAGGTGGCAGGCACTTCTATTCATAAATATAATTTTGCTTTTGATGGAACTCCCCTGAGATAAAAATGACATATTACACAATCTGTGTTGTCAAGCCATTAGTGGGAAAAGAGTCCAATATGAGGAAGCAATTGGTGCGACAGTGCTGTTTTCTGTAAAGAAGAGGTGGCAGTGTGGCGTGGTATTTGAAGTGCCAAGCTCGTAAACTGATGGCTTCATACTCCACTTCCAGATAAGGGCTGGCCGTTGTGCCTCTGAGCAAATGCAGTACTCAACTGAACTGCATCAGTGAAATATCCAGCTGTTTAAATGTGATATATATTCACATTCTCAGCTTTTATTTAAGGGTATTTTTATCCACTTCGGTTTCACTATGTAGAAATTATAGCACTTTTTTTTATACATGGCACCCCTCCCCATTTCTGGGCACCATAACATTTAGGATGCATTAATGTTATGTAAATGAAAGTAGACATGTTTATTACTTTGTCGCATATCCTTTGCATGTAATGACTGCTTGAAATCTGTGACCCATGGACATCACCAGGTGCTGAGTATCTTTTCTCATGCTCGGTCAGGCCAGTACTCCTGCTTATTTTGGAGATAGTTGCCCTACAGTAAGTTTTCTCTTCAGCATGTGAAACACATACTCAGTTGGATTCAGATTGGGTGAATAACTTAGCCAGTCAAGAATTTTCCAGTTTTTGGCTTCAAAAAACTCCTTTGCTGCTTTAGCAGTATGTTTGGGATCATTGTCTCTGTGTAGAATGAAGTGCCGTCCAATAGTTTGATTCCAAATCTAAAATTGTGGATTCCAGTGACAAATTTTCAAACAATATATATACTGTATATATATATATATATATATATATATATATATATATATATAATATATATATAATAGAAGAGAGAGAGAGAGAGAGAGACTAATACATAATTAGTCTTTCTTTGCAGTCAATAAAGCCTTGCTGTTTTTTTATTTTTATATACTCCTACATATATATATATATATATATATATATATCAGTACTGTGCAAAAGTCTTAGGCACCCTAGATTTTTAAATATAATATATAGTATATATTTGGTCTTAGATGTTTATTTTTTGTTTTCTGCATTAGTGTGTCAGTAGAAAAAAGCAAATTTGAGATTTCCAAACATGAATTTTCCAAAATAAAGCAAGCAAGCGAAACAGCCAAAATCTGCAGAAGAACTGTGGCAAGTTCTTCAAAATGCTTGGAACAACCTACCAGCCGATTTTCTTATAAAACTGCCGGACAGTGTACCTAAGAGAATTTATGTAGTTTTAGGCGAAGGGTGGTCACACCAAACATTGATTTTATTTAGTTTTTAACTATGTACTGCTCTTTATATTATTTTTTCGATATTTATAACCTTTCATTTCATTATTTTTGAAAGCATCTTAGCTGTACAGCATTTTTTTTACAGGTGCCTAAGACGTTTGCACAGTACTGTTTGTATATATATATATATGTATATACAGTATACAACAGAATTGAGTACACCACTGTGCAATATCACTTAAATGTCAAATGATTCAAAATTGTATCACCTCTCAATAATTGCTTTATTTCTAAGTTGACAAGTAGAGTATTTCCTCTTATGAACAACCAAAAACAAATACTTTAGAAAGACTATATTGAAAATACAGGCCTCAAAGTAGAAACTCAATGCAACAAAAGTGAATACACCTGTGATCACTATCACACAAGTTAGAAAACCTGTGATCATTGAAACAAAATTGAGTACACCTATGATTTCCAATTAGCCTAATTGCATGAACATGGTTATAAAATGACCTGTGAACACCAGAACTTTCTCAATTCTGACCTATGGGCTGTGTCTATCTGCATGTCTGCATCATGGCTCCACATGGAAAAGAATTGAAAAATCTGAGAGACTTCACAAAGATGGAAAAGGATATAGGAAGATCTGTGACCAACTAAAAATTAGTCGAAACACAGTTGCAGCAGTAATCAGGAGGTATAGAATGAGCCATAGTACCACTAATCAGAGCCGCAGTGGCTGTCCTCCTAAAATGACGCGACAGACAGTGCGCTACTTGCACAATCTAGCTCTGAAAAACAGACGGGCAAGTGCTTCAGACTTGGCACAGGGGTTATCAATGGAAAGAGGAGTTTCTGTGACAGCTCAGACAGTGCGAAGGACATTGCATAACGTCAACCTCTATGGACGGCATCCAAGAAAAAAACCCTTGCTTGCTCTTCGGCACAAAACTGCAAGATTAAACTTTGCTAAAGAACATGAAAAAAAGCCTGATAAATATTGGGAGCACATTCTTTGATCAGATGAGACCAAGATAAATTTGTTTGGATCAGATGGGGTCCAGCATGTTTGGCGTGAACCTGGCCAGGACTACCACAGTGAATGCATAGTCCCGATAGTGAAGCACGGAGTGTGATGATATGGGGCTGCATGAGTGCAAAAGGTGTTGGGGAGATGACATTTATAGATGGTACCATGAATGCCTGTGGATATACCAAAATACTGGCTGACAAGATGACTCCCAGTCTCCAGAAGCTTGGCAGAAGAGGAATATTCCAGCATGATAATGATCCAAAGCACACAAAAATCACGAAAGAGTTTCTAAAGAAGAAAAAAGTGAAAACTATGACCTGGCCAAGTATGTCGCCTGACTTGAATCCAATAGAACACCTTTGGGGTATTTTAAAGAGAAAGGTAGAGCAACACAACCCCATCCAGCAAAGTGCAGCTGAAAAATATTGTCTCTGAAGAATGGCAGAACATCTCTCCAGAAATTTGTGCAACACTGGTATCCTCTATGCTGAGGAGGATTGAGTTTGTCATCAAAAATAAAGGTATACATACGAAGTATTGAAAAAAATAAAAGATTTGAATCTCAGTAATGAAAGGTGTACTGACTTTTGTTGCATTGTGTTCCTACTGTGGGGCCTGTATTTTTAATATAGTAAATCTGAACTGTTAGTTTTTAATTTTACATAAGAGCAAATACCCTACTGTTCAACTTAGAAATAATGCAATTACTGTAAGGTGATACAATTTTGAATAATTTGAAATTCAAGTGATATTGCACAGGGGTGTACTCACTTCTGTTGTATACTGTATATATATGACTACAGAGGGGGACCTGTTAAGCCCATGTAAATGAAAATGGCATAACATAAAGAATCTCATTTCGGACAGCATCTGCAGAAGCTATGACTTCCATCCTTAACATGGGTTGCTTTCATTTTCACTGAGGAGGCTGAAATGTTCAGTGATCGCAACCATGCTTCAGAGACGAAAAAGTAATAAACGTGGCTGCTATTTAACTAGGCAATGCATTTCCTAAGCTGCTTTTGGTTTTTGCAGCACACATTCACAGTGTGCATGGTAACTAAATGAGTTTATTCTCGGTTCAGTGTCTGGATATTCAGTTGGCATGCTTTGCATATTGCAGTGGGCAGTCTGGAAATTTCTTCGCTATAATAACAGAGGATGAGCGCTCTCCATGAGCACCAGCCAATGGAGTTTGCTTTATGTGTGTGTGTGTGTGTGTGTGTATGTGTATTTGTGCGCATGCAAGAGAGTGTGTACATGTGTGTGTGTGTGCTTACATGCTTAATATTCTACAGTTATGATTTGACAGCGTGGGCTAGAAGCTCTGATGATAATGAATCTTTTGGTTATTGTACTGGACCAGTAAGTATAAAGTCTCTCCGCTCATAGAAATCGCTCAGAGAAAAGGTTAGTCACACATCACAATGCTTTGAAGATCCATGATCCCAATTGGGAAATGAATTGGGATAACTGACATTAGTTGTCTTCTACCCTCAGGCCAGGGATCTAGATCTGGAGAATATGCCGGAAAGAAATTCTTAATCTAAACTGTTTCTGACCACACCAAACGGTGTGGCAACGAACTGGGAAGAGTGTGAGCAGTTTGGAACATTAACAGTTCCATTTTATTTGTATAGTGCTTTTTACTAAGACGCTGTCACAAAGATGCTTCACACAGGATATAGAAAGGAACATTAGGCAAAACTAGGATTGAACCCCCAAAAGTGAGCAATTGAAGTAAAAAATAAAATAGAAAAACTCTCCCCAGTGGGAAGACATCACATGACATCATCTCCATTTTATGTCCATGAACTAATGAACAGTTTTTACAGCATCCACACGGCAGATTGCGTCATCCAACTAAGTATGTACTTTCCAGATCAACAAAATAGTTCTTTATTAATTTATTTCTCCAACCTGATGATCAGGCACTTTTCTGCCCCTTTATTAGCACCTCCTCCCCTCCCCCCAGGGCGCCCCTAGGCAACCACCCTTGTCTCCTGTGCCGTGAACTAGGCCTGCTAATGATTTTGATTATGTGCACAGCTGTGTACTGTAATTTACTGAGCACTGGCAATAATAGTATTAACTTATCAAATGTTTACCATATAAATATGAAGTACAGTGAACATAATGAATAAGTGAGTAATGTGATAACCTGAGCGAATGAATAATATTGTTATCAGGAGGCAAGCAATCTCTGAAATGCAATAAGTAAAATATGACTAATCTAAATGCAATTGCACTTAGTTTTATGTCATTGATTGTCATCTCTTCAGGCTGCACCTCTCTCCACCCCTCCCTAGCCTCTAGTTTAGCTCAATGTACCTAGTTAGGCTAATGCGATCACGTTAGTTTTTATTTGGCAGGATTGTTTTTGTCTGATTCTGATTAGGCAAATGTGATTTCAGCGCTAGTTTTTACTTGGCAGGATTGTTTCTTTGTTTTCTGAACAGGTTACCCTACAGGGTTGGAGTCCTGATCTATGTGGTCACTTCTGGCACTACGATCTTTACTGTGTTTTTTCTGCACCTCTGCACCTGATGCACTTGTTGTACGTCGCTCTGGATATGAGCGTCTGCTAAATGCCTGTAATGTAATAATGTAATGATTGAACTATGTTATGTCATAAGCTTCCTAGACATCTCTTTTACATGTTATTTGTTACAGCTGGATATTAATCTACACTCAGGCATATAAAAAGCAGTGTTCAATCATTACGGCTCGAATCTACAACCATCTGGCAACTTCCATTTCCTAACAACCACTATGTCAGGCTGCAAGCTGGGAGTCAGCCAGGGATTGACGATCCTGTTCTGTGCTGGTGTCTTGTGAAAGCTCAAAGGAATAGCTGAATGGTTTGTTGTGGTTTCCCTGACAACAAAGATGGCCTCAGCTTACATGTTTTAACAAATCAATTTTAAAGTCTGGACTAACTACAGGCTATTCTTGTTTTTTATATGAAAAAATTATCTTATGGAGAATTCTCCTACCTTCCACTTTCCACCTCCCCACGTAGCTCTCTCCCTTCTCACCTGGCTGATCACGGGGTTAACACAAGGTATTCCCCAAATCAGTGACCATGGTTACAGCATCTTGGCACATGGCCTTGTATGTCATCATTCTAGAGCTCAGAAAAATGCTAATCAGTCCAGCAGAATGAAGCTCACACTGTGTGTAGGTGTGTGTGTGTGCGCGCATGTGTGCGTGCTTGTGCATGTTTATTTCTGAAATTCTGCCTGCTTTCTGCAGGGAGAGATCTGGAGATAAACTGCATTTCAGTTTCCCTGAGCAAAATAATCCGTGGAAACTCAATAGGTCTCCTCTCTAGATTTGTTCTTGTTAGATAGTGTTCTCTTCCAGGTTCTGCTCAGATAAATTCAGCCGTATGAATATATTTATTCTGAGAAAGGCAGGGATTTTGAAAACAAGGGTCAATGTCAGGTCTTAAAACTAAAACATGACCTGGTTACATCTGGTGAATCATGGAGTGTGAGAAGGAGCTGAGGTACAAACTTTATAAATAATAATAATATTATTTATAATAATCACATTAAGCTGTTCTCCATAATGTTTCAAAATACCAGCAGCTTACTGTATCTGGCAGCTGGTGCCCTGTAATTTAGCTGGTTCATCTGAGCTTGCCTATAAGGTGAGCCCTTTAAAGCCTTAAATATCCCCACCTAATGAAGCAGTCGACTGTGAAACGCAGTCTAGTGCTCTGAAATTCAGTGCTTTGAAAGGTACTGAAATCCTGCTGTGAATATATTATCATTCACTACCAAAGGAGAGAGTGTAGCGCTATGTCCTATTTTCTGAAAGCCAGCTTCAGCAGAGCTGGCTTCTCAGCTTTGTGGTTCGTTTGTAGGCTTGACTCATTGTGCAAAAAGGTTCAATAAACCATGTGGATGAATAATATATCTGCTCTAGCTCTCAGTTTCTGTAAGGACTTATCGTATTTTTTCTGACTGTTTCTTTCTACCATGGTAAATGTTCTTCACGCTCAATACTGCACTGGTTTTCACTCTCCCACACGTTGGAAAATTTGACCATGAGATTCAAGGAGAGGACTGTTTTTTTCCTCAGATGAATAATAAAATCTGATAGCAGGTTTTGAGGGTGACACCCCTGCGGAGATTGGCTGCAGTTTCAGACTGGCAAGCTTACGCAGCACTAAATCACCTGGGGTTTTGTATGCCGTGCCCGTGGCCCAGCTTGGCCTTTCCCATGAAAGCTTTCACTGTTGAATGCTCAGGTGGAGATATGTGGAGAAAGTCTACTGCAGGACTGGCACTGCTAGGAGGAAAGACTGTACACTAGGTTTTGTTGTTTGATAAAATGAATTATATTTGCACACTGGAAGGCATCTGCAGGCTTTGTTTGTTTTTACATGGAGGTCGGCGAGATTTACTGAACTCGCTTGGCGGAGGTGGACATTTCCTGTCGGTGTCACAAATCACCAGGCTGTGAATGAAGACCTCTCCTGCGGAAGGACTTTTGGGGTTTTCCAGAGATTCGTGCGACTTTGAATCCTGGCTCGAACGTGGGGGGAGGGGGGTAGGTATGGGAGTGCTGCAGACCTCATTGATTCTGACTCCCTCTTCCTCTTCTGTCTTTATCCCCTGCTTTGCAGCGTCCTCTGGGATCTGCTCGCCGGCTTCCACCCCCACGCAAGCGAGCAAGCAGCCTCCCTTCCCCCTGGAGGCATACAGGAATGAGCCGGAACGCCTGGAGGCCCGCATGCGCTCCTTCTCCTCGCCGCCGGACACCGGCCAGCGCTTCACCCTGCCCTCCGCCAAGCCGCCGGTGGCCTACTCCACCCCCGTCACCGCTTCGCCCCCTGTGAGTACCAAACCTTACCCCTCCTCCGCTCCCATTACTACCCCACCCTGCCCCGCCCATGGCGCTGCCTCGCCTCCCATAAGCACCCCACCCTCATTGGCCTCAGCTTTGGGGAGATTTACCAATAGCCAAGGAAGGCATCTATGTGAAACTGTGCATCATGCTGGTCTGGGTGGCGTCTCATCTGTGATGACTCAGCACAGACTGTAGTCACGGAGGAGACGGGACCATCTGCGTCCTCTGTTTAAAATTAGAGCTGTCTCTGCATTTACATTCTTACATTTTACATGTACAGCTGCCGGGATTTGAAAAGTCCTCTGGGCTTCAGAGCTGCGACAAGGTGAAACAACAACTTGAGCATGTTATCTCCAGTCTGAAACAGGATCGCTGCACACTTCTTAGTCATTATTGTCCCCCTCAACGTTAGCCATTTCCCCCTCATCATTGCTTATCTCCCTCTCAACATTGATTACCTCTCCCTCAGAATTAGTTATCTCCCTGTCAGCATCAGCTAGTTCCCCTTCACCATCAGTTATCTCCCCCTTAACATTGGTTATCTCCCCCCAAACATCACTTATCTTTCCCTCACCATTAGTTATCTCCCCTCAATGTCAATTATCTCCCCTTTAATATTGATTATCTCCCCCTCAACATTGGTTATCTCCCCCCAAACATCAATTATCTCTCCCTCACCATTAGTTATCTCCCCCTCAACATCGGTTGCCCCCCCCCCAACATAAGTTGTCTCCCCCCCCACTGTCCCCCTCAGTGTCAATTATCTCCACTTCAGCATCATTTACCTTCCTCTCAACATCTGTTATCTCACTTTCCACATAATTTACCTCCCCCTCAACATCATTTACCTCCCCCTCAACATTTTTTATCTCCCCTAACAACATTGTTTACCTCCCCCTCAACATCACTTGTCTCCCCTTCACTATCATTTATCTCCCCCTCAATGTCAATTATCTCCCCTTCAACATTGATTATCTCCCCCTAAACATTATTTACCTCCCTCTTAACATTGGTTATCTCCCCCTCAACATTGGTTATCTCCCCCTAAACATTATTTACCTCCCTCTGAACATTGATTATCTCCCCCTAAACATTATTTACCTCCCTCTCAACATTGGTTATCTCCCCCTAAACATTATTTACCTCCCTCTCAACATTATCTCCCCCTAAACATTTTTTACCTCCCTCTCAACATTGATTATCTCCCCCTCAACATTGGTTATCTCCCCCTAAATATCATTTATCTCCCCCTCACTATCAGTCATCTCCCCCTCAACATCACTTGTCTCTCTTTCAACATCGGTTTTCTCCCTCTCAAAATTGGTTATCTCCCCTTCAACATCAGTTATCTTCCTCAACACTGAACAAAAGGCAAAATCACTTGACGCCAACTCCTGCCTTCAGTTACAATAATCAAACAGGACTTCCAGCTCAGTGTCTATTGTAAGTATAGTATGGGCAGGATTAGCAGTAGCTCTGGAGGCCAGCACAAATCAGTTATCAGACCTGTCCTCAATGCGTGTGTGCGGTAATTACACTTCAAGGCCACGCTTTGTACGTCTGGGTCCCAATGCTCTGCTGAAATGATGTGGGAAGACTTTTTTAAAAGCAGCTGAGACCAATTTCTGCCTGCTCTGTGTCTCAAGTTGAATTCCACTTTTTTTTATTAATTAAAGGTTACATTGTAAGCTTGACGTCCATCAAAGAGCCGTTCAGTATTTGAACTGGCGTTGTTCAGTACCAGAGGAATATTAATAAAGGAGGAAAGGTTTTCTCCCCCTAGTGAATTCCCTGCAGTGGTGCTGCATGCTGCCCCAGTCATGGGCTGCAGACTACAGATGGACTTGTTCTGTAAGCGCTATTGGGTTTATAAAACTCCTGCAAGGGCTGATGGGATATTATTGAGCTACAGAGATGGGGGGAGGGGAGGTGCATATTAAATCTTACTTTGGCGTATCTTGCAGTGTCCTACAAACACTGGCTACTGAACAAGCCTGCATCATGCGTGGCAGTAAAACATCTAACTCCTTCCAGTAGAGGCAGCTGCTAGGGAGAGGAACCTTATTTTCAGCCAGTGGCACCTGTTAACTTCCAAAAGCATGAGGGTAACCGGGCAACCATTGGCTCTTTCCAGATTAGGGGAGCGAGGAAGGATTAATAAAGCCACCATTCTACTGCCTGAGTATTCAGTGGGTGATCTGTGATTTAATGATCATCCCATTTCTGTTGAACTCAGTCACTGATCTCATGTCTGTAGAGTTAATGATCTCAGGTATTTCAGCTGATCTGTCACTGATCTCAGATTTCACAGATGTCAGATATCTGCTGGTCTCAGACACCAATCTCAGATATCTGCTGATCTCAGTCACTGATCTCTGAAAATTGTTGTATTTTGCACTGCCCCTCTGTACAGAAGAAATGGCAAAGCCGAAAATCTCCCAAAATTATAGAAAACATTGTGCGATGGGATAGGCCTACCATCACAACTGAGCCTTCCAAATTGCGAAATGGTTTCAAAAAGTGTTTGTTTTGAAAAGCAGTATCCTTCTGCAGCTGAAGATATTAAGCAGGTTGATCTTACATAATCAAGCTCAACTCAGAAACTTTTGGAAACGGACCTTTAGCAGAGGGCCAGAATCAATATGCTCATTGCCATCTGTGTATCTGTGTTGTGGTTTCCCATCCAATGAAAACCACGGGGTTCAGCAAGAAATTAGGCAGATGTGGGACAAGGGTCACTGTATCCCCTGAGAACTGAACCAGGACACCCTCCACACCCCCCGCCCCCCACCAGCTTTCCTCTTCCCCATTCCTGACTTGAACAAAGTTGAACAAGAGAAGACCTTAATCTTTGGTTTAAAAACTAACACACAAAAATGTTTTCTTTCTTTCTCTCTCCTTCACTCACTCACTCATTCACTCAGGAACATACACACACCCAAATAAATGCACTCTCTCACACATAAACACACATATACACACACACACTTACAGATATACCACACACATACAGTGCACAGACCACAATAAGCACAAGAGCCTGGTGGCAGGATTTGAAACTCAAGGCAGCCCTCAGGAGGTTGACGGTGCTAGGTCTGCCTCTATCTTGGATTGTTGAGCCTGCCCGTCACATATCCAGACACACTCTCTGTCTTTGAGTTTATGTGATCCCTGAAGACTTACCCATGAGGTCGTGTGGGCATCAGACTTGGTTGACAGTTGCCTGCACTCATAATGTCAAGGAAATTCATGTGTTTTAAGTGGAGCCAATGATGCCACTTAACCAGTCGTGTTCATTTCATACCTGGAGGATTGCCCACTATACAACATTGGTGGAAGTGGCTGGTAGCTGACAGCTGTTCCCCAATACATATGCACACACTTACACACACACACACACACACACACACACACACACCAACACAGATACAGATTTCCTGCAATAATGTGACCAAATGTTATGTTCCTGCTCATATCAGAGAGATTTACATTTTGAGCTGGAGTAGATGAACACTGAGTTGAGTTTGTGTCTGGTGTGGCAGGTGATGTGAAGGAGTGATCCTGCAGACTTTGAGAACATGCAGTTTTCTTTAGTACTCACAGAGTTGAGGAGGAGGAGGGCTACCTGCATCAGGCACAGGCTGGCTGGACAGCGCACATCACAGCTACATTTGAGCTTAAAATCAGATGTGTCCCCGCCCCAAATGATTTCATTAGACATAACGATTGAGCAATGTGTCTGTGCTGGTTGCCATGCAACAGATTCCATAACCATATAGATGACTTGATCCGGTTGCGGAAAGTCTGATTCCACTATGTCAGTTCTGTGAAAGTCAATTCCGCAAATTGTGTTGGTTTGATTCAATTACCATAGAAAAGCTGGGGCCCCACTGCTGGATGCAAGGACACCTAAACTCTGCTGGGTTTTTTTTATACCTGTAATGCATTAAAATGAATGAATACAGAAGCAATTCATCCCTTATTCCACAATGTGCTGTCATGTAGTGTGAACTCATGTACCCAACGTTTTATAACTCCGTAGTAGACTATTTTTTCTGCTACCTTACTATCCTAGCTGTTCTCTGCTGTTTTTATTCTTATGTACCACGTAGAAATGGTAACCAAGAAACATTCCCTTAAGATAAAGATTTATTGCTCTAAATGGGGGGAGACGCAAAACTTTGAACAATATGTCCTCTGTTGCATAATCTTCACACATTTTCTGTGGAAAATCTTCCCCCAGCCACAAGCCTTGGTGGTAAGGATTTGGATAATGGAGTCACTGAGTGAGTTCCAGGCTTAAATCAGCTAACGTTAAGTGAGGTTTTAATGTAGGAAGCTTCTTCACCTCCCAAGAAGTGTGGGATTGTCTCAGATGTTTATGGAAATGTGCGAGGTTCAAATAAACATTAGAATTATGGACAATTATGCATTTTGTGTACTCGCATAAACATTAGAATTATGGGTGATTATGCATTTTGTGCACTCACAACATGAACTTTAATGATACATCTCTCACTGTGGGAAAGGCATGCAAGGTCTGATCCCAGCCTGCCACATGTACTGATGTAAGGAGAAAGATCAATGCTACAGCTTCCAATTCCCATGCCTTTTATGCCCTATTGGTGCATATTTTGGGCTGTTGTCCCATTCTTCCTTGTTCTCAGGTCACAGGTCAAGGGTCATGGTCATGAAGGCTTTTGTTAAATATCCAAAAAAACTAACCCCTTCGCCCTGTCTAACTAACCCCTTAACCACTTAAAACAGAAACTACCAAAATAATCTGGCATAAAGTGTACATGGTTTATAAGAAAATGGAAACAAATTTTATCCTAATCAAAAACAGCATTGACTTCCAGTACTGCCTCCTCCTGACCAGTTGAGCACTTGCAGTTTTGTCTGCGCAAGTTGCACATGACACACACTCCTCTGCCACAATGACTGCACAGCTCAACTGTTTGACTACATGGTGAAAAGAAGCAACTATGATTGGGCATACTGAAGTGAGAAAAACAGAAAATGTAATGGGGGAAAAACTAGTTTAATTATAATAATATATTATTTCAATAACTCCTTCTAGTAGGTAGCAGTGTTCCCTCTAAACCATAAAGTACAGCCAATAATCCAGGAAGGTGATAGGACACAGTGCACTAGAAGGTGCAGTCTTTCAGAGAGATTCCAAACTGCCTCCCTGAGTCCCCGTGGTCATCATAGAGCTTTGGGTGAAATATCAGAGATTCCTGGTGTCTTACAAAATTCCTAGACGCATCACCTAGGAAGGGGCCAAACATTGAGGTGATCTTACAAGATGCTACATAAATACCATTCATCTTTGCTGCAAAGAAAGTATGAAGCAGCACTCATGTGTTATATACAGAACTACTTTTAATCCTGATTAGAGAGACAGTCTTTTACACACCTGGTTGTTTCATGCCTTTTTGCTTTTAGCAGCCTGTCTGAAATTGCCATCTTTAAATACTCCCATTGAGGCTGATTCTTCACAGTGATGAATAAGGTTCAATCACAACTGAAAAATTAAATACTGTACCAAAGCCCTTGATTCCCCTTTGTTTTGATATAATTTGAAATAGCTACCATTTTGTTTCCTGTAAGGTACAGTGCCATGGAAAAGTACTTGCCCCCTTCCTGATTTCCTCCATTATTGCATATTTGTCACACGGAATGTTTTTAGATCTTTAGACAAAATGTAATATAAGACAATGGGAACCCGAGTAAACACAAAACATTTTAAAATTATTATTTAATTTATTTAATGATAAAAAGTTATCAAACACCTATACCACCTATGTGAAAATGTAATTTAAACTTAAACTTCACATCTGGTTGCACCTTTAGCAGAAATAATTGTGACCAAATGCTTCCTGTAATTGATATCATTCTTTCACATCGCAGCAGAGGAATTTTAGCCCACTCTTCTTTGCAGAACTGCTTTAATTAATACAAATTGGTAAGTTTTCAAGCATGAACTGCTCATCTTAGGTCCTGCCACAGCACCTCTATCAGGTTCAAGTCAGAACTTTGACTAGGTCACTCCAAAATTTTAATTTTGTTTCTTTTTGGCCATTCAGATGTATTTTGGATCATTGTTTTGCTGCATAACCCAATTACACTTCAGCTTCAGCACATGGACAAATGACCAGACATACTCCATAAGCATTTTATGGTACAGAGCAGAATTCATTGTTCCTTCAATAATGGCAAGTTATCCTGGTCCCGAGGCAGCAAATCACCCCCATACCATCACACTAGCACCACCATGTTCGACTGTCGGTATGCTTTTGTTACTGTGAAATGCTGTATTTGCTTTATGCCAGACGTGATGGGACCCATGTCATCCAAAAGGTTCCATTTTTGACTCTTCTGTCCATAGAACATTAACCCTAAAAGGGTTTGGGATCACCTTGCTACTCCCCCATGAATCTCATTTTTGCTCAGTCTCTTTCTTATTGTGGAGTCATGGACACTGGCCTTTGCTGAGGCTAGAGAGGCCTGCAGTTCTTTGGATGTTCTTCTAGGATTTTTTGTGACTTCCTGGTTGAGTTGTCGCTGAACCCTTGGATGAATTTTGGCAGGCCGGCCACTCCTGGGAATATTTACCACTGCTCCAAGCGTATTCCATTCGGAGATAATGGCTCTCACTGTGGTTCAGGGAAGCCCCAGAGCTGAATAATTTGAGTAATGGTAATTGTAATTTAATCTACACAAAGGTGATGCAAGTTCCTGAATGCTATGTTAGGATGAAAATCACTAGGAAAATGGAGGCAACATAAAGCATTTGACCATTTAAGAAAAAAAAACGTATATAAAAAAGTATATGCAAAAACTGGTCATGTACTTTCCATTAATTCTGAATAAATTGCAAGGCCCTCAGTTATAATTAAATGGCTGGATTACAAGAAAATCAATATAACATCAGGCTGAAAAATCTCAGCATTTCTTTGTTACATTAAAATTTGAAGTTGCATTAAAGTGACTTCTGAGCTCAACCAAGGAAACCCCCCGGACTACCAGACACTTACAGGAAAAGCTTAAGGAATGTCTGATAATGGGAAGGAAATGCAACACCACAAGTAGCCTAACAATTCTGAATAAAAATAAAAAATCAGAATAGAAAGCAGTTTATGTATACACGGTCCCTTGCATTGTTGGGTGGTTTCTAAACTGATGTTTACGCCACCCCTCTTGACTCATCATGGTGGAATTTTTCAGTGCTGAATTTTTCCAAAACCAGAGGTTCCTTCATGGGAAATATTGAAGCTCACCAAACTGTGACTAAATCCGGCAGGTGGTGCTTGCCCGGCCGTGAATAAACAGTTCGGTGGAGCTCCTAATTCTCAGAGAAATTGGTGCAGTCATGCGTACGTGTGGTGGTACATTAGCCGAGTTATAGTTTAAACAACACCCCTGAAATTGTTGTTTTGTACTGTAACGAGACTATGAGCAGACTCCAGACATCGCTGCCGTCTGAGTATTTTTAGCTAAGCTGTCAACACGTAATGTTTTACACACTGTCAATCATCACCTTAGCTCATGAAAATTATGGCACTTCACCAGTGTGCGATTTCAGCTATTTGTTCACAGATTATGACAGTAGAATTGCCACTTGACCTTCTTTTCCCCACTGCACCACACCACTCTGGGGTTAAACAAGGGTCAATTTGAGGTTAATTGGATCTGCCTGTTCCAAATGAAATTTTGAAACGAATGTCCCGAAGTGCATCTGCACCAGAATGTCTGAGCTACTGAAACACACTTTTTACAGTTGACTGAATAAAGTAAGTCCATAGAGTGATTCAGTGAAAGAACTGAGGGCATGTTTGCAAAATTCTAGTGATGAAACACATATAGGTTAGAGGAAAGCATATGGAATCTTGATGCACACATTTGCACATTAGTGTGCACGTGCACAAAGGTGGAAAAGGTGGAGACCTACCGTGGGGGTCTGAATGTTCTTCAACCATGACCGCAGATTCAGGAAACCCTTGGCTTTGTGCTGCTAGGCAACGGGTTGGTACAGGGGATTTCCTAATATGGTAAAGAACTTCCCGATTGTGCTAAAGTGCAGGGGGAAACTGCACTTAGCGCCTAAAGAACAAAAACTTAACAAATCGCAGTACTATGCATTTTGCTTTGTCTATGAGGAGGCACATATTCTCGATATGGCAAAATGTAACCATTACGCTGGTAATAAACCGCTGCCCCTTGCACCGTTATATTTAATTTATTGAAAGTGTTTGGGCTTTTCCACTCGCGCTGGGGTTGGCATCGCCCTCTGGTGCTGGATTGGGTGGTTGAGCTCAAATGAGAGCATTGTTCATTACGACTGCAGCAAACTGGAATGTTCCACTGCCACCTTGAGCGGGGGGTTATGCCGTCTATTAATGTTTTACGTGAGGAATTAAAGCAGCGCGTCCATGGGAACGTTTTACTCTCGTTGAAATCACTGACGAAAGAATGTTTAAATGAATGTGATCTGAGCTGACTTTATTTCGGAAAAAAGTCTGCACGCCGGTCTCTTTGGCTCTGCTACTGCACTGAAGGGGAATTTCTGGGCTGCAGGCTGTCAAGTCGTCCATACCCAATACAAGTTTCCACGCCATATAGAGCATGAGTGTCTGAATTGTTGCAACTCTATTGACAGCGGAACAGATATACTCGGTTACAGAGTCGCCGTCTTCATCACCCTTTGCTTAACTTTGTCAAGCGGCCTCCGGGGCTGCCAACTTCAATCAGCAGCAGATATAATTTCTATTTTTTACCGGTTGTCTGTGGAGGGAGAGAGAGAGAGAGCGGGGAATTGGAGATTGCAAGCCGGCTGTTGACTTTGTCCGCCTGCTTCTCGCCCACAGGTCCACGGTTTAGCTGAAGGTATGCTGGAGAAGCTTGAACTAGACGACGAAGGTAAGCCTTTGCTCATTGAGATGTTATTGTCATCGAACACACCGTTATGTCAACAGAATTAAACGACTTGCAAACATGATCGATGCTTAAATAAGTGTAAGTATAAATTAAGTGGTGTAACGTTACATCTTCTGGTTTGGCAAATGGATTAATCACTTGGTTCATAGATTTTTTTTTACTAGCATTTATTAAATGTCGGGGCTAGCCGGACTCAGTCAATTCTCCACCTACTGTAAAAATGTAGGCTAGACTAATACTGTAATGCAAGTATCGATAGTTGTACCGGAGGTAAGACTTGACGACGCAAATCAAAGGTTTTCTGACGATAGCCCAATAATATTCGTCATGAATATTGCAGTTGTAGTTAATACAATTGTCATAAACGCATGTCGGCGTAACTATTAAATGGGCTACACACAATTTGCACAGCGTTATAATTGAATAGCCTATATTAACAATTTTGTTGGCAGTAAAACTGAGGGTCTAAACACATTCTATAGAAAAAAAAAAATCCGTTTGAATTGACCTGTAGTTATTTTAAAGGTAGAAACAGCCTAACGTCTGGATCTTGTGAATCCATTTCAAACGCAGCGCTATCGTTTCCCTGCGTTTAAGCTTTATTATAGTAGCTAGCTGTAGTGCCTCATACAGCACCAATCCTGCCGTTCCTCTCCCGTAGCCTATGAATTTAGAGAATAGATCCTATCTCGATTTACGTGGGTGGACTAATGCTGGAAAATGAGGAGTGTGATGCAGGGATTCCTCGGATCCGAGGGGATTCAGTTGTCGTCATCTCTGAGTGAACCTGTTGGCTTCAGGTACGGCGTGATATGACGCGTTTTCTGTCGTCGTTTTTTCGTCTTCTGACGATCGGAGTCCTGCCTGAAATCTCTCCCAATTTGCAGCCAGTAGCCTATAGTCTACCAATTATCATTATAGTCATGCTGCTTTGTTATACATCGTAGGCTTGAGAACTAAACTGACCTTATTACTATATTAACGAAGACATTGGTATGATTTAATGCAGTTAGGCTACAGCATAAATCTTAACGACAATACAAGTTGTTTATTTATGTAATTTATTTATTTAGTAGCGTTTTAAACGTGCTGACACAATGTCATATAGCTGTCTGTTCTGTGATTTCATTAGCTTTTTGTCTTTGAAACTGGCTGTGACCTGACATCACAGCAAATTGCTGCATGTATCCTAGCGGCAGGCTTCGCTACTGTTTCTTGTCTCAGTGACCACCTTTTAATTTTCTAGATTAGCAGTTTCCGAAGAATGGTTTTGGTTTGCGCTGCAGCCTGGCTCTTGGGAAAGTATCAACTGATGGTCAATATTTGGCTCAGTGTTCTCCTCCAAACCGTGAATCGTGAGTGCTGAGCATGAGCAAAAACTAGCAGAATCAAATGTTTTATATTTTCTGAAAATTTGTACATAAAGTACCCTATACTTAAATTAATCTCCTGTGTTCTGGAATATTTAAAAGAAGAATTTTAAAGAAAAATAAATCAATAAACACAAATATTTTAACATATTTGACTTGTTTCGCATCTGTGCCATAAATTGATCTACGTTGTAGATCTGCTGATGCGGTTCTGGATTGAATGGTATCCATTTTAGTGTTTCCTGTGGTGCAGTGAGCATATAGTGTTTTTCCATAGTCTTGGGATCTGTCTGTGTTTGGATTGGTAATTGCCTTTTAGGGAGTTCTCTGCTTGCTTCCGGTATACTGCCTGGCATTCCTTCTTCAGTGTTTTTGAGGTTAACTGCCTGTCTGGTGTCACTCTGGCCCACTATTCCACTGTCACCACTGTCTCCCTGGTCTGGGTTTGAACGGGACAACAGACCAAAATTTACATGGAATGTTTATAAACCTGATGAGCTGGAGATGTTTGTATGGTTGAAGAGACAGTTTCATTTTTTGCAGCCCAAGATATGGGCTTTACAAACAAACATGTCTTTCAGCAGAAGAGAGTCAATCATTCCATTAGAATTAATTTGATATAACTAGCCCTCTCAGCACGGGAAATTGGGTAACAGCAAATCAATGGTCTTGATTGATGGATTGCATATTGCAACTGCAATTTTTTTTTTGCTTTTGAGAGTGTAAAAAAAAAATGCAGAAAAGTTTGTTTGACAACTGATTAGATCCTGTCTCCCTAGGTCCAATATTGGAAACCAAAGATTAAGTTTAGGCATTTATAATTTTGTATAATTGATCTTGAAAATAGGCTATGTTGTGTGTCTGATGCACACAATTTACAGTCCAATATAATCGATGTTACGGGGACCTGCTGTGCTTTCATGCCCTTGACTGAATAACTGACCCTACATGTGGAAGATTTTTGCAGTGTGCTTTATCTGACTTTCACTGTTAACCTGTACTGACCTGTGTGACCAGGTGAGCATTTAGCTTATAGTTTAGGTGCCTCTAGTGCTGGCGTTAAGATGGCCTGGTGGTGGTGTTATTGTTTCTATAGCTTCATAGAGTCCCTGCTGCAGGCATTGATCTCAGGAAGTGTAGTCTGAAACGGCATGACCTTTTTAGTGTCTGCTGACACAGTAGCACAATAGAGGCTTTTAATTATGGCTTCTGACACATCCTGAAATTGCTTAATGTAAATAATCATGGCTTTGTTGTATGTGGAACCAAAAGACTAGGCCTCTTCAGTGAATCGTTTGTCATAGTTTGTTGGGTAAGTTAACACTTCAATATTTCACATCCCTGTCTCAGTGGTGTTGCTAGCACAAAGCTCTGGCCTTCTTTGTGCAATTCAAAAAATAAAAAAAATGTTCAAAAGCCTGCTTTGACAAAATTCACTATCTAATATTAAGTTTCACTTTTCGTTGTGACCAGTTGTAGCATGAAGATATTTCCACTGATGGCACATTCTGCTCTACTTTGGCGACACACATGCATGTGTAGGAAGGGCATGACCTATGAGGGTTGTTTAACAATAATAGCAACGCTTTAATTTGTTTTGCTAGATTACCAAGCATATTAATTATCCCTAGTTAATCTCAACGTAATCCCAAACTTCAAAAAGTCTATGCTTTTCATGATGTGCGGGTCAGATTAATGGATCTTTACGTTGTTAAAAGCCTATTTCTTGAATTTCAACATGGCGAAGACTAGCCCGCATTATGATTTGCTATGTGTTTGGGATGTGGTTTGTTACTGTGGCTGTGTTCAGACCTTACAGCAGTAGTGAGTGTAAGGGGCCTTTATCAGATATAATGCGTGTGGTCTGCAGGATGAAATTCAAACTTTAATATACCTCCTCCTTATTAAAAATACTTCCGGATTTGCATTTTTGAATGGTGCTGTTAAAAAAAGACATGGATGGTTCCAGGCCTATGACTTTACATTTGTCATTTTGAAATAAGTCTGACGCTTTGAAGTCAATGTCCCGTGGTTTTGAGAGTGTGCAGCAAATGAGCGATGTTGGAGGAACCCAACAGAAAGATGGAGGGGGACAGTATATCGGCAGGCTTTGGGATCAGTGTGGCGCTACCGGCTAAGTAGGGAGAGCTTAGCACTGAAAACGTTGTGCCAACCTACAGCTGTCAGGAAAGCTATCCAGGAAAACCCTTCTGCCCTCAGCCAAGTGACGTCTTTTCCTAGCGACCGACCAATGCAATGCCATTATATAACAGCAACAAAAGGGGTTTGTGCTGGACAGCCGCAGCCATATGTAGGTTTGCCGGCTGACGCACGGTTGTGGGGAGAGTACAGCGTAGAGGGGCCGGCAGAGGCGTCAGAAGCATCTCGCGTCAGCAACACGAGTGGACACGGCATTTCGCGAAGGCGCAGTCGGCAAACGCAGGTCACCGCTCTGATGCAACGCTCCGCACGATGACGGCAGAACTACCTTGTGCTAAACTCGCCTGGGAGACAAGACCGTAGGAAGTGCTCGACGAGTTGGGAGGATTGTCGTTGACCTGAGAAAAGACAGCCCCCACCGTGTCCTCATCTTGCGGGAAACAAACGGGCTCTCTGTTGTCTGGGACGCTCACCAGGAGCTTTTTGGCTGGTGGAATACTACTGTAAGAATTACTATAGCAACCAGGGCGGTCAGCAGAGAAGGGAGAAAATAGCTGTGGACTGAATTCACTGCTCCCCCCAACCCCCTACTGT
Organism: Anguilla rostrata; assembly: GCF_018555375.3. NCBI lineage: Eukaryota > Metazoa > Chordata > Actinopteri > Anguilliformes > Anguillidae > Anguilla > Anguilla rostrata. The sequence continues at coordinate 38,433,030 of NC_057936.1, read as the reverse complement.
TTACTTTCTGTCCTTTTATTTACAGCTTAATAGAGGCATTGGCTTGACTGTAACCCTTCATTCATATACATTTTGTCTTGGTCTATTTTGTTCTACTTCATGGGGATTCTATGTTATTTCTACCCATTCAGGGAAAATTCAGTCTGCTGTCCATCATTTAACAAGAAGTTTCCAAGTATTTTCTAAGAGATTACTAATACTACTAGCTCCTTAACTGATCTGTTTTATCTGCCCTCTTTAATAAGCAAATCACATGCTACAGTGTGTGAAATGTTAGCTATGCATTTAAAGTGCCTTTGCACTGAAATAATTGTATATTTGAAGTCCATATTCAGATTAATTGAACTACTATATTAAAATGTTTGTTTTGCTGTTTGTTCAGTGTTTTACAATAAAACTTTGTTTATAAAGACTGTACAGCACAGAAAACATACGAATTAGAGCATTCAGACCAAATATTTGTTAATGTGATCCTTGTGATTGCAGAGTATTTGTTCTTGTGTCGATGATGGTAGGAAGGTCTCTTACTTGTCTTGGTTTTCTCTGAGCTGGCTTTTTACTTTTCGTCCAAGCAGGAAATCCATCCAACTAGCAATATTACAGCATGGTGGAGTCTCATAGCAGTAGATTAATAGACATTTACAGAAATGTCTTAGTTCAAGTGCATTAGAGTAGAATATATTAATTCTTTGTGAATGTAATCACATCTGATAGAATCTGTTAATGGTCGTGTGCAAGCATATCTGCTGCTAGACTCCATTAAGAGGAGAGGTATTCATTTAGTCTTAGATTTGTGTCTCTTAAGGTATTATGGGAAAGAGATCCAAATCCATCCGTTATATTCCTACATTTTATTCATTTTTGGTTTTTTGCCCTAAAGCTGTAATTCATTTACAATTAAATTTCTGTATTTCATTTGAGAAAGTTGTTATATCGTTTTTACAGTAATTATTTTATTGCATTGAATGTTTAATTGAATCTTGGAGAATTTGACCTTGTGAAACTTTTGTTTTCCTCCAAGAATTGTGCACTGGATACAATTAAGTTTCAAGAAAAAGTTAAATGTACTATGCTCTAGTACAAAAATGTAATGATGAAAAGATTGAGAATAGTTACAGAGGTTTGCTGATGTTTTTTGTATTTTTGTTTCTTTGTCTCAGCAGCTGCTGAAGAATCAGAGAGTGACATTTACATGCGCTTTATGAAGTCCCACAAGTGCTACGACATCGTTCCAACCAGCTCAAAACTTGTGGTCTTCGACACAACATTGCAAGTAGGTACTGAGCTGTAATGCACCTGGGTAGAGTGAGAAATCTTTTTGAAATGAAAAATGTTAAATCTTGAAAAAGAAGCAGTGCATTAAAGTTAATTACCTGCTTAAGTCACATTGATAATTTGATAATTCATCATCATTCACTAAAGGTTTTTTCATTAACATTGACCAATGGTGTCACTGTGACTGCAATTACTGTGTGCAAATCTCTTATTTTGAGATATCCTGGGCAATTTAAAAATAATAACTGAAGATGTAATTTAATTGAGTTAAATGTGTGAGCCAAAAGGCCAAAGGTAATTTAACAGTCGGTGGAAAGGAACTCTAGTTAGAATGTTCTAAGGTTTAAACGCCTCCCCATTTCTCTCCCTGGTGAAATCCCAGAACATCTGAACTCTTTCTTCTTTTGCTTAATCTTCTAAACCCTAATATGCAAACAGGGCTGTGTGTGACCTCTTGACCTGATAGGAGAAACATATTAAATGGCTGTAAATTTGAAGGAAAGGAGTGTACTCTTTAATCCTCCAGGGCTCCAGGGGCAGACATACACACGCGCACACACACGCACGCACACGCACTCGCACACACACGCACATGCATGCACACACACACACACATACTCACACATACACACACACATACATACACACATACACACAGACATCATGTTAAAAAAACTTGGAATTTTTGTATTTATTGACATATTTTGAAGATACAGGGCTTCCCTTGCATTAGCTGACATATTTTTTAATAAGATGGTCTTCTAAAGTGTTTTCTTTGTGGTGTTGTAGATCAGCAAAATCCCTGTGCCCCCTAACATGTAAATTTGTCAGCTACTATTACGATTTTTGTCTTCCTTTATTAAAACCTCTTACAAAAACCAAGTGTTCTAGCCCTTCGGCTTTTTAGCATTTGTTTTTGTGTTGCGTCCATTTTGAACGTGTGCTGTTTGTCGTGTCGATGTTGCTAAATATTTTATGTGTCTGAGATAAAGAGCATTCCTGCCGTCTTTTATCTCCCGCTACTGCTCTCCTCCCCTCGTTTGATAGTTTATTTTTTTTCCTTTTCGTATCTCAAAGGGCGTGCAGATTGTGTCTATGGAAACCGATCCATGGCTCCTCAAAGACCTGTGTGCCGCCACCCTGGAGCAAGTCGCGGCGCCCCCGCCAAAAGTTTCCACTGGTCTGGTCGGCCAACCGTGGAGATGCTCGTGTTCCATAGCAGAGAAAGGGGAAAAAAATTAAACATTCATGCTCTCAAAATCAGCCTTTAACAATGGCCATGGGAGACAAAAAGGATTTTTTTTGTTTATTAAATTAAGCTAGCGTTGCAGCTGTAATGCAATCTCCTGTCCCTCCCCTTTACCGTAACAGTTAACTGACTGGCTCTGTGTATTGAATTTCTCCTGCTCCTTGTGGATTAAAATGAGTAACTCTGGTGAATCGCATTGTAGTTGCTCAGTCTTTAAAAAAAAAAAAAAAATATGTAGGTAGGCCAGCTTATGACTAGCCTCATACTAACAGATAACGGCTGTGACTACTTTCATAGTGCATTCTGGAAATTTTGAGCCAGCTGTGCATTGAGAGCACACAGAGAGGTGGGAGATCAACAAAATGGTCTATTCTTTCTTCACTTGAATGCAGTAAATAGAATGATTAGACATCAGAGCCTGAACTATGATGAAAGGAACCTCCAAACTTCAGAGGCGTGTTTAATGCCTCTGGGGGGAAAACAATCACCACTCTATCGAAAAAACACATCACATGATAATGTTTCTTTTCCCAGAAACATTTAATGCAGCCTCTGAACGCTTGGAGGGTCGCTATGGCAGCGCCGATTGTTATTGTGCTTAAAAAAAGAAGCACCCCAAGGGCCACAGTCATCACACAGCAGCGCTGCACCAAACGGTCCAGAGCTGTGCCGGTATGCGTTGGGGTGCACAAGCTTTGCCTCGTCGGTCCAGACAGGCCGGTGGGTGTGAGTGGGTCCTGTTCACCTGGCTGTGAGTAAAGAGCACACAGCTTGACTCAACATGTCCGCCGGGCAGACGGGCTGGGAGGATTAGAGAGCCATCCCCCGTGTGTTTTTATTCCTCCTGCGTTGGCTGGGGCTGTGGACCACAGCGATTGGGTCACCGGCAGGTTTCTGGAAGCCCGAGGGCTCCAGCTCTGTGGGGTCCATATGTCAGCAGTTAGATTTCAGAGCCTCTGATGTGCAGTGCAGCTGCACAAGATGCCCTGTGAATGGGAACTGGAGCAGTGTGGACAAACAGACCTGCCCTCTTCTCTCTCTCTCTCTCTCTCTCTCTCTCTCTTTCCTTTTCCTTCTCCCTCTCCCTCTCCCTCTCTCTCTCCCCCCACACACACGCCCATACTTCACCTTGATTTTGGTGATAAATGAACATAAGTAACTGGGAGAATAGAAAGATATATATTTCAATAAATGTATCAGACTGTATGGTTACCTTTCACCCCACTGTAGAATTGTGAGTCATGAGTTTCAAAGTGCACCGATTGAAAACCTTAGCATGCCAAAGACTTGTACTGTCTGATTACTGTATAACTCTTTCCTCTATACAGCAATAGGGATAATGAGCCATAAAGGAGGCCATACTGCTCACTGTAATGGAAGAAGCAGGAAGCACTAAATGTGAACCCAACAGCACATTCATTTTATGGCCAGGCCGTGTTCCCAGAGTGCCGTTCGCAACTCCCGCAGTGCATTTGTGTTCTTCGGACGTCCCCCCGCCCCCGTGCTTCTCTGCATCACGGTCCCATGACCCTGCATCTGTCGTTTGGTTCAACCACTGACACATTCTTACCACTGGGTCAGCCTTGCCCAATGGGCAGGTGATGTGCAAGACTGTCGACCGCAAGCGGTCGCATCGAAGCTTTGGTTCCACAAAAACACCCCCGCGGCCCCCGCCACAGTCATGCGTCGGCTACGGAGCGGAACCAGAGTAGCGCAGGCATTCACTGTTCAAAGAGTCTGTTGTGTTTACTTTTTACATTCTGCTCGAGGGGCAGACATTGTTTAACGAGCATAGATGTGTGCAGATTAGCTGTGATTTTCCGGACCCGAAAGCAGCTTGGTAATGGAGGGGGCGGTGGGCTGGGCAGTACTGGTGGGTGCCCGTCTGTCTGGTCACGGGAGGTAGCTTTACTGTGTAAAGTAGACTTGATGTTCATGGCTGTGGATAGCCGCTACTTTATGATAGAAGTGTAGTTGTACTGTATCTGATCTGCATTTGTATTTGTTTCAGTGACCTTCGGTATACACTTATTGTACGTTGCTTTGGATTAAAGCGTCTGCCAAATAAAATGTAATGTTATGTAATGCGTGGTGTACTGAGGCAGACCCACCCCTCCCCCAGTGCGCACTCAGAGGGCAGGAGGGAGAGAAACAGCACCCTCTGTAGGTTACTGAAAAACAGTGGTAGCTGAATTTGGTCAGTAACCCTGCTTTCATCGTAACCTTTGCAAAATGTCTTCGCTCCGCCCCCCCATGGTTTTTATGGAGCGAAAGGCCAGGCTCAGGATTTAAAGAGAAATGACAGCTCGAGTTAGTGCCAAGGAACTCACGGCCTGTAGGGGGCGATGACGAGCGCTGAGCTTTGGTCCATCCTCTCCTGCAGGTCAAGAAGGCATTCTTCGCTCTGGTGGCCAATGGAGTCCGAGCAGCTCCGCTGTGGGAGACCAAGAAGCAAAGCTTTGTGGGTAAGTACCGTGTCATTCACTCTCTCCCTTTTTCTCTCTTCCTCTCTCTCTCTCTCAAGCTTGCATACTTTTCATGAGCCGTTTATGCAGACAATCGTTAAAGAACAAGGCCGTCATTCACAATGATGACACGGGTTGCGACAGCACACAACACAACCACCCTGCTTATCTCTCTAGATCAGGGACTTCAGCCACAGGAACTTCTGGTTTTTATTGTCACACCAGTGCTTAACTCAGTGATTACAGTCAACCATTTTAACTGATCTGTTAACTCTCCTCTGCTGGTTTCCTGGGTCTGGATTGGTTACCTAATATGACTTGAAGGTGATTACCAGCCAGCCAGGTGTCGCTCTCGGATTAGGATTGAGGGCCTTTGCTGTAGGTTGTGCGTGCATTGACGTGTCCAAATTTTATTTGTGTTGCCATTGCAACATTCCTTGGCACCCCTCACTGGTGTTATCTAGCAGCGCATACCTCAGATGCATCGACCTAGGGCAAAATAAGGAGGCCTTTGCCACCCGGACTGATTAGCTGCTCCCATACATGGCAGAGCAGCCATAATCTGTGACATCACGTCTCTGTGAGCCAGTGGTACAGCATGGTGCGAGCGAAGGGGCGGGGTCTGTGCCTCTGCGGAGCCTGTTCCGAAGTGTCACGTTCCAAGACAGGATTTCAAGGAGTGGTTTTTTACGCCAGGTTATACATCCACATATTTGTAGAGGTCTCGTAATGGAATTGTGGCAGGCGGCCCCCATGTGTATTTTTTGTCATATGCAAGAAAGCCATTGGCATGACAGGTCCTGTTTAATTACTGCTGCTGCCATCTTTTCACATATTATTAAAATGTGTTTTGGCTTGCATTTGTAAAAGCAGTCAAGAAGACTTATGTAATAGGGTCTTTTTTGACTACAGCGAGCAACAAAAGAGAATTACAATGTATTGGAAATTAGCCATGCAAAAAGAAACAGGCCTTTCTTGTAAGACGGCTGCGAGACGCTGTAATTAAGATCTGCCGACCGTAACCTTGGAGAGATTGGAAGTGATGGAGCAGGAAGAGCGTCTGAGACCCCTTCGCTCTCCTGAGTTCGGCTCGAAGCCCTGACACAGCCGTATCCGCTAAACTTGGCAGACGTGCTCACCGAAAATAGCAGGATGCGTCAGGGGGGTTTTGGGGGGGGGGGTCAGACTCATTAAAGCCTCGCCTTCCTGATGGGGGCCTGGCCGAGAGAGAGTGCGCATGCCCAGCTCTGTGCGAGCAAAGGTGAGTCAGCATGCTAACGACGCAACGAAAAACTCGCTGTTTGAAGAGCATGCCTCGCAGAAAGTGTGTGTGTGTGTGTCTGTGTGTGTGTGTGAGAGAGAGAGTGGGGGAAAGAGTGTTTTGAGGGTGAATGCCTGGTTTTTTCGCCAATTTCTTTTGTATTCCCACCGTAAATGGTCTTTGTGACAGTGCCTCTGTAAAATGCACTATACAAATAAAAATAAAGTGAATTGAGAGAGTGGGAGAGAGAAATGGGGGAGATTGCATGTCAGATTGCATTGAAGTGTACAGATGACACTAGCTATGTGTTTTAATATTTGGTACTAATAAAATATATTTTTGCAACTTCACAGACTGTGTCTAGTTATGCCAAACACGGCCTCTCTAACTGTATGTATCCATGAATACAGCAAGAGAATAGTGTGTGCATAATATCTCACTCTCTTTTACAAGTACAACCTGTAATTGTAAAAGAGAGAGAGCTTTATATTAAATGATATTCATTTGTATTAAATATCTGACTGGGCAACTCTGTTCTCCTTTTGAGCGTTTGCTGCGCATCCCTGCTTTGCCATCTAGGCCATCTGCCGAAGCGGTAGCCCTTATGTAATGGCGGGGGGCAGGCGGAGGGGGGTGGGTAGATGTGATGCACTGTAGCACGTTCCCTCCGACACGCGCGACCGTCTGCTGACAAGCGTGTCTTTGCGGCTGATGCGTACGTTTGCCTGCGTGCCCGCTCAAGTCTGTGAGCATCAGAGGCCAGTGATGTCATCCGTGGGATGGCAAACTGACCTCAATCCATCCTTCTAATGTGGAAACCCATTCGCGTGTCGGTAACTACACAGACTCTTACAATTACAGGTTTGAAATCTAGCCATATTATGTGCACACTGATCTCTGCTGTGTTCATGCATGCATAGTTATAGATTGCACATTTTGCCATAATTAGACACAGTCTGTCAAGTTGTAAAAATATACTTTATTAGTACCAAATATTAAAATGCATGCTGACATAGCTAATGTCTGCTGCACACGTCTATGCAATGGCATTTAGAAAGATGTGAATGTAAAGAAATAAGTAATTGTAAATATCGATTTAGTTCTTCTGGCCAGTTAGCAAAAAGGTCAGCAAAAAATTATGAATCAGAAAGTGATGCACTGGGAGTAAAAGAGGTTATCTGGTCACATGGGGCATAGATGGCAGCAAGGGAATACGGCAAGAGGTGCTCCAGTTCAAAATGAAAAATAGAACAAACAAATTTCTCAATTTGCCACCAGTCTTGAGACTGATGGGGATGCTGTCTTTATGCCACTCTACGTCCTGCCCTCTCGTTGCCTGCAGGCAAGGTTTTGGTGCATCCCTTCTTCCTGCCTATAGGTGTCCTCAGTGTGTACTGCCTAACCCTAACCCGTCTGAACCACTCATGCTCAAAGCAAACCGCTGCTGGCTCTCTAAATTATTAATGGAAGCAGGGGAAGTGGCATCACGGTGTGACAGCAGGGCATTGTGGGAAAAGGACCTGACTTGCACCAGGGAGAGTCTGCGGGCTCAAATCCTTTGTTGGGCACAGCTGTTGTGCCGTCAGGCTGGAAAATTGACTAAAATAGCTTTTAGCGATTATCCGGCTGTAAACGGATATGGCACAGCTACATTTCAGACAGGCAGACCTCAAGGACCAATGAAGTTGATTTTATTGGGCAGTAAATGACATGTCATATTAAGTGGTTTGGTGCAAGCCATACCTCCTGGTGGCTTGGCATCCTGGAGTCACAGCACATGTGACCATTTATATTTAGCGCATACTCTTACCCAGAGCAGCTTAAAGAGCTACAGTCTTTTAGATACAGTCTGTTTATATGGCTGGATATTTAATGAAACCGCTCAAGTGCTTTGTTATACATTATAACAGAAGTGCCCCACCTGGGAATCAAACCTACGACCTTGTAGTTACAAGACCAGTTCCCTAACCATCAAGCCGCACTGCCCCCAAGCTGCAACTGCTCCCCTCAAACAGGCCTATAAATGTGAGGCTCCTGAAGGACTGGGTAGACCACTTGCCAAGGCAAGACAGGCAGCAAGTAGTGGACCTGATGAGAGAGCCATTGATATTAGCGGGTGCTTTTGACACACGGCACAAGATGTGAAAAGCACGGGCGGTGTACGCTCTGCAGGGCCGCAGCTGGGCGACGGGCTGTAGGCGGCGTCGTGGGCGGACCGTTTCCGCCAAAGCTCCTGTTAATCTCCCCCGGACCAGAGCACCCATTAAGCAAAGGTCAATCATCAAAACGGCAGGAATTCTTCTGTCATTGTTGGGACTTATGACTGTTGTGTCTAGGATTGGATTACAGAGCAATATACAGAACAATGGAAAGAACAGCAGATTAAAGAAATGAGAATAGGTTAAATTAAATTGCAGCCTTGTTCTCAAATGAGCATTAGTTTTTCTCCACAGCTCAAACAGTAAATAGGGCAGCGCTGGTAATAAAAGTATTACAGTGCAGCTGCATACAGAAGAGGTGCAAACCAACAAATGGATGGCAGCTGTGTAAACCAAGAGATGATGGCAGCTGTGTAAAGACTCTTAAACAAGGTTAATTTAATTTTCACTCATGGAAATTGTGGTAAAATTTAATACAAACAATGACACCAACAACCCAATGGAAATGTCTGTGTAGAGGGTGGTCTGAAACAGAAATGTTCAAAAAGGCTTTATGCCAGATGTTAAATTTGATTTTAAATTCACGTGTATTCATTTAAGTGTATTCAGATGTTTATGGTATGTTGTGGGAAGTCAGATATGCAGTTCTGCCAAAGGATTTAAATTGAGGTTTTTTACTGTTTTCACGTTTAGTCTGACAATGGAGTAAATCTGTTTTGGTCGAGGCTAAGAAGTGGATCTGTGATACTATTGTGCAGCAAGAGCCACTTGAATTTTACAGAAAAAGGACATACAGCATAGGGCTGGGAAATATACCATAACTTTTATTATCAAATTTTTTTTGAGCGCATTAGTAATTGTTATCATGTGGCCTATCAGTTTTCTTTTTGCCTTGGAGCCTGTGTGGCATAGCTACTTATTGGCTGTCATATCCACACCCAACAGATATGACTCAAGTGGTGATGTTTATTTCCCCAGAAGCATTTCATGTAGCCTCTGAAGTTTGGAAATTCACTACAGCACCATGTATGACTAAAGTAAAAAGATAAAAAGGAGTGAGAATGCAGAGTGAGAATGTGCATTTGTGTGCTGATTAAAGGGGTTCTATCCATTAACCTGGGAACTTAAAGGCATCGGTAACTGCTGTTCTGTCTTCTCCTGGCCAGATAATTACAAATCAAACAGTATCGAGTGTCACGCTTACACTCTTACTCATGACCTTCATGATGGTACAAACTGGATCTGACATAATGGACACTGGAGTTAAAGCAAACCTGTTGATCTACACCTCCTGGCTTGATCAAACGGTTCCATAAACTGCTGATACAGACAGCAGCAATCTCCTCCATGTCCACGGTCGGTCAGGATTGCGAAAATGTATGAGGCATCATGCTACCTATGTGTCCAAAAGTGTAGCCTTGACCTTTAGGCCCCAGCGAGGATCGAACTCGCGACCCCTGGTTTACAAGACCAGTGCTCTAACCACTGAGCTATGGAGCCTTACCTGTTGTGCTGTTCTCTTTTCAACGTATAAAAAGAACACACCCAAGGAACAAGGCCTACTGCTGCTTCACCACTCAGGTGACAGGAAAAAAATTAGTGTCATCTAGGGAGGCAACACCCATCAGCCCTCAGGGCTTTTGTGTGCAAATTGTGCTCCTGAAGTACACAAGCAGGCACCTGGCAATCCCTCAGTTAGCAGGCTAGAATTTCTTTGACTAATCAAGTTTCTCTGTGGTACAATTAATGTACCTCAGAGAAACTTGACTAATAGTCTGCTAGCAGAGGTACCTACTCATGTACTTCAGGAGCACATGACACACAAAACACACTCCCCTGATGGGTATTGCCACCCTAGCTGACACTAATTTTTTTCCTGTCGCCTGAGTGGTGACGCAGTTGTAAGACTTGTTCCTTGGGTGTGTTCATTTTAAACCTTGAAAGAAAGCAGTGTGATAGGTAGGGCTCCATAGCTCAGTGGTTAGAGCACTGGTCTTGTAAACCAGGGGTCGCGAGTTCGATCCTCGCTGGGGCCTGAAGGTCAAGGGTATTCTTTTGGACATATTGGTAGCATGCTGTTTCATAAATGTATGTAGTCCTGACCCTGGACATGGAGGAGACTGCTGCTGTCTGGATCAGCAGTTAATGGAACCATATGATGAAGATGCTGATCAGAATGTTTGGTTTGACTCCAGTGTTTGTTATGTCAAATCCAGTTTATACTATCCTGAAGTAATGCAGTTCCCTAGACCTCTATCTACCTTTTCCCCTTTTTTCCCCATACCTTTTGGTGTCCGTCTCTCACCACTACCCATTCTCCTGCTCATCCCCCCTCTCTCCACTCCCCCTTCCCCCCCCCCTCATCAACATCTCCCTCATTCATTTCTTCTTCTCTCACTCTCCTTCCATCTCTCAATCCCTCGCTCCTCTCTCCCCCTCTCCTGGTTCTCCTCTTTGTGCTCTGTTATGTGGGCCAGTGTCATGGAGACTGATATAAATACTCCTCCTGTGAGAGACAGAATGCTGGATGTCGGTGTTCTCAGAAGAGCGCTATTGAAATCGTCTGAGTAACTACAGCCAAAACAATGTCTCACTCGCTAGCGCTGGCCCACTGATCCTGCTTTAGACAGTATGCAGTTGCTCTCTCTAGTGTTAGTCTACAGCTCCTGAATTATACAGTCAGTACATATAGTTAGTACACTGTGTCACTGTCTATACTTTGTAAATGCAGTCATGTCTCACTGTTCCGTGTTTACACACTGTAAATACAGCCAATAGACTCTCTCACTGTAGTTCACTACTCTGGGTTTACACACTGTAAATACTGCCAGTAGACTGTCTCACTGTAGTTCACTACTCTGGGTTTACACACTGTAAATACTGCCAATAGACTGTCTCACTGTAGTTCACTACTCTGGGTTTACACATTGTAAATACAGCCGGAAGACTGTCTCACTGTAGTTCACTGCTCTGAGTTTATACACTGTAAATACAGCCAATAGACTGTCTCACTGCAGTTCACTACTCTGGGTTTACACACTGTAAATACTGCCAGTAGACTGTCTCACTGTAGTTCACTACTCTGGGTTTACACATCGTAAATACAGCCAGTAGACTGTCACTGTAGTTCACTGCTCCAGGTTTACACACTGTAAATACTGCCAATAGACTGTCTCACTGTAGTTCACTACTCTGGGTTTACACATCGTAAATACAGCCAGTAGACTGTCACTGTAGTTCACTGCTCCAGGTTTACACACTGTAAATACTGCCAATAGACTGTCTCACTGTAGTTCACTACTCTGGTTTACACATGTAAATACGCAGTAGACTGTCACTGTAGTTCACTGCTCCATGATGTTAACTGAGTTCACTGGTAAATACTGCCAATAGACTGTCTCACTGTAGTTCACTACTCTGGGTTTACACACTGTAAATACTGCCAATAGACTGTCTCACTGTAGTTCACTACTCTGGGTTTACACATTGTAAATACAGCCAGTACACTGTCACTGTAGTTCACTGCTCCAGGTTTACACACCATAAATACAGCCAGTAGATTGTCTCACTGTAGTTCACTGTTGTGGGCTTACAGTTTTATGCACTATAGATGTGTGTATGATTTTACTAATCAGTGCTGCTGACAGATGCCTGTGCAGCTCAGCGAGGAGTGGGATGAGGCTGCAGGGCAGAGCCCAGATTTTCTCACAGAACACTTAGTGCCTCGCACCCACAATCTGAAGACTTCAGAGCAGGATCCCGTTTCAACAGGCAGTCAGTTTTGTTCCTGTTTACTTATTCATGATGGAGGCGAGCGCCCCTCCCCCTCCGCTGCTTTTCTCCTCCCGGGGAGAGGGGAACAGGACGCGGAGTTAATTATGCAACGTTCTGCAATAAATCACAGACAGCTGTAATCACCCGGAGGCAGGCTGACGACACGGAGAAGCTCTCATCTTTCCCTCCGCCTGACGGCCGCGCTCGTGAACAGCGTTTTTAAATGCGAAGGCGATGTTTTTTTCGAAATTGTTCTAACTGGTACGTAATAGCACTCCCGCGGTGACTCGCTCCGATTTAGCATGGGTGGCGTCTGTGCCGACGGTCTCGTCACGCTCGAAACAGGATCTCGTCAAGTCCAGGCGGTGTGGATACAGTGAGGATGACCACCTCCCCCCCCCCCCTCCACCATGCACAGCTCAGTCCCAGCCCCGCTGAACCCTCCCGCCGAAGGTTTGTGTTGCCGTAGAGAGGCCCGGCGCGGCTCGGGAGCGAGGAGCACGTCACAGGCCTCGTTGCCCTACTTAGAGTCCCTCGGCTCCCGGCTGACGCGGAATTCTTCCGCCTGCGTGTGACTCCTGCCGCCATCGTGCTTCACACGCGTCCAGTCCAGTGTAATCATCCCGGCTGACTTTGACCTTCTGACTTTTTTTTTTTTTTTTTGTATTCCAGGAATGTTAACAATCACAGACTTCATCAACATATTACACAGATACTACAAGTCACCCATGGTATGTATGTTTTTGTTTCTGGTATTATTGTTCAAATGAATATAATGTCCCTTATTCAAATTCAACGTTAAAGACAAAGTGATTTCAGAATTTGTTCAGAAACGAGGTGAAAATCTTTCATGTCACAGTGAAATCCTTGTGGGGCCTGTTAATCTGTCCTGCATATTCCAGAGCTGGTTTAAGGTGCAGCTGTGCAGCATGTCCTCTGAGGCTGGTCCAAACCCACTGTTCTATCTGTGACAACAGCAGCAGATAATTCAGTCAAATTGTGTGTGCGTGCGTGCGTGCGTGCATGCGTATGTATACAAGCGAAGGTTTGGAGGGGGGTTGTATATAGTAAAGCTGCTATTCCTCAGGATTTATTTTCCTTATTGATTGGCAAGCCTAATGCTCAGCAAATCAATTATTATGGCAGCTTATGCAGCATTTCATGAGGTCTGTCATCTATTTTGCCCTGTGTGCAGCAGGTGGTCGATAGGTCTGTACCTTCACCCCGGCCCCCCTGGGTGATCCTTAAAGGCTTCCTCATGCTTCAAATGAACTGCTGTTCGGAATGTTGGATAGTGTCGGAGAACTCCTTTCTGACGGTCGGACTGGGGGCGGGGCTCTGCGTCCAACATTTTTTGTAACTTTCCGAAAACCATCATTCCGAAGTGTACTCCCACTTTCCACAGCGATAAGCATCAGAAGAGGAAGCAGAACTACACCACTCGCATGAATAGCTTTGAGGAAAAACTGCCTAATCTGTTTGCCAATACACGCATTTAAGCAACATGAGTCTTCGCGTTGCGATTATAAAGGCACCCAGAAGTCGCTGAATTCTTGAATGGAGACTGCGAACAGCAAACAGAACCTCTCTTGTACCTATACCGCTTGTTATAATCCCAAAGTTTGACGGACAGTTTTTACTCTCGTCTCCTCATATGATTGAGCAGACAAACATACCACCTTCTCTTTATTTTATTTTCTGCAGTGTTAAATAAACTAAAGCGACTTCTAAAATGCCCTCTTCCATCTGGCAAAGTTCCTGCGCCTTCACTGCAGCCATTGTTGTTTTCTGTTCTTGTGCAGAAAATGTTTTTGCTTCCATATTTTCTGGGGTTATCACAACTGCAGAATCGTAATATGCTCCCCCGGTGGCATGGAGTGTCACTAAACGAGCAGACTGAAGCCGCGATGAGTGTACACACGTACGCACGTTTGTGTACGGCACCGCGTTCGGCTGTGGTTTGTTTCCGGCCGGGTTCGCCTGCGTATGAAGTGCGCTCCCAGCTCCACGGGCTCGCATTCTGAGGCTGCTGGACGTAGCACATTAGGACACCCTCCTGCGCCTATTGGGGCCTCAGCAAAGGAACACAGAATCAAAATTAAATTTGGGAGGGGGGGATCATTCTATTTTTGCAGGTGGGCTTTGTTCTGTGGGTATGTGCGTAAGCGCTTCTCTCTCCAAAGCTGCTCGGCTCGGGAGTCTTTCTCATTCCCGCGATCGCCTCCCTCGTAGAGAGCGGTGGTGAAATAATGAGCCCGTTTCCACCGCCGAGTCCCGCGTCTCCGCCTGGCGGGAGTCGTTCACGCGTCTGAAAGAGCCCCTTAACGCAGACAACCGGCTCTGTTCTCACTCCAGAACATATGCAGAGCCTCAATTGTTTCTCTGCTTCTCAGGAGGAGCCTTTACTAATTAAGAACCAAAATCAGCGCTCTGTGGTCTGTACTCAGCCGTCAGCCCGTTTGTCAGGTACACTGTTTGCCAGTGCACCTGTTTGTCGGGTACAGCAACTGTTTGCCAGTGCACCTGTTTGTCAGGTACACTAACTGTCTGTTAGTGTACCTGTTTGTCAGGTAAAGAGTTTGGCTCAACAAACCCTTTACCTGAAAAACGGTGTTGGTGTTGAAACATTTGGTTTTCTTTTAGGAATAAAGGAGCACTCTGGTCAATTCCAGGTGGCCTAGCCCCTCTGTACGCACTGCCATGAACTCTCATGTCAAAAAGATGAAAAATCATAGCACCCCCCCTTTCCTTTTTCCTTCTACTTTGATTTAATTCTTAATCAGGGTTGTAAATCATTTTTACAATGATTTTTTTAAAGGCTGTGTTATCAGTTCTAAAACTTCATGCAATTCTTTCATCTTTTCAATCCCATTTGTGTTTCAGGTTCAAATCTATGAGCTAGAGGAACACAAGATCGAGACGTGGAGAGGTATGTGTGTCTCTCATCTGTCTCAATTACTGCCAACAGCCCAGGCCAGAGACCCCTCCCAAACCATCCCTAAGCTCTAATCATCGTCTGTCTTCTTATCATGTTTAGTTTGCTGCACATAGTGGAAAATGTAATGTTTAGCCATTTCAGAGATGTGCTGTGGTCAGGCTACATTGAGGTACATCATGAGTTGGCACGTTGTTGGGTAACGTGCAGTCAGTCAAAATCCCTGTGATATACAGCACATGTACAGTACATGCGTGTGCGTGCGTGCCTGCGTGTTTGTGTGAACTATCTTCTCTTTCCTACAGAGCTCTACCTGCAAGAAACATTTAAGCCTTTAGTGAACATATCCCCCGATGCAAGGTAAGATTTTTAGATAACAAGAAGAGAGTTTCATCTGCATGTGGCAACATAGTTTGTTTCATTAATGTTCATATTTATTGCAAGCTTTATGGAAAACGGTTTAAGGTGTCTGGCAGCTGGGCTGAGCTGACAGCAAAAGCAGGAACTGGTCTTAATCTGATTTTTTTTCTGAAGGTTCTCCCTCAATTTTCAGTTATAACATTTCCCAGGGGGCTAGTCCTTCAGTAGTCCTTGACCTTCACACCCCCCATTTCTATGGGAAGTGATGTGCACTCATTTCCAGCACACTGAATAATTTAGTTGTATATTTGGGCGATGTGTCGAAGAGCTGTTTGCTCAGTGGAAATGCAGCTCAGAATGGAATCTATTGTGCTCCAAATGGAGTTGTTGGTCTATAATCATTTTACAGTTAAAATCTTAGTCAGTAGAGCTACGCCGATGAACAGACGATGCTCGGGTTGGCCTGTTTGCATTTGCATCCCCTAGTGGTAAATGGTTGTTATTGCTTTGTCAGACGCATTAGTGTTGGGCACATTTAGCAGTCGCTACCAAAGTTCTATTCAAAGTGTTGTTTTGTGGGTTCCTACTCATGCTCACCTTGCTGGATGTCTTGAAATATTTTTTATTTATGTGTTTGTGCCTTCACCCTTTGGCTGATAACCCTCTCCAGCTGAGTTGGACAAATAATTGGACAAATAATTTTTGAACTGCTTTTTTGGTCTGCTTGACCATATTTGAATCACTCTGTTAGTTTACACAGCCTTGAATCAGATTCAATAGGTTGATTCAGCCAAATCAGAGGTTTGCTGTGGAGTGAAACCTGGTATTGTCCCCATTCACCCTATTGCTTGCTGTCACATTCACGGTAAATAATTGCTTAGCTGGGTCTGTATCCTGAAGCGTAGAAGAGCAGCAGACTGCAGCCGAGAGAGAGAATTTTGGCACCACGACGGTCGGGGACTGCCCGCCGATGACCCCTTCGCTCTGCTTTGCAGCATATTCGACGCGGTGTACTCGCTGATCAAAAACAAGATTCACCGGCTGCCGGTCATCGACCCGGTCACCGGGAACGCACTTTACATCCTCACGCACAAGAGGATCCTCAAGTTCCTCCAGCTTTTCGTGAGTACAGCTTCGTCGACCGAGGCGCTTAGAAGCAGAGAGCGGAAACGCTTCGAGGGTCGCGCGGGGGAAACGGGGTCGGCGCCGCGCCAGGCTCCCGCTATGCTTATGTCATGCGCCGTGGCCTCGGCGAGCTCGGGATTACTTTCTGAAGGGGATCTGACGAGGTCATTTCTCAGTAATGATGAAAACCACTATGCTGCCCCCTCATGGGGACAAAGTGTAATTTCACACGTGTCTGTGCCAGCATTGGGGAAAATGATTTGAATTGTCAATCTACTTTTTTTGCCACAACCCTGTAATTGTATGTTTAAGATCCTCGTGGTCATTAATTTACTGTCACCCATTTTTATATTTTAGCCTTCTGTGAGTTTTAAGTGAGTTGAGTGACTAACATGTATACCAGAGTTGAGGAAAGAATGAGATCAGAGACTAATATAAGTCAGTATCTGGGGTATGCTGACAGTGATGAGGATAGGGGGAGAGATCAAGAGAGTATTTTGGAGATATGAAAGAGGAGGAAAGGGCAGGGGAGAAATTAAGAGATGGTAAAATGTGAGATAATGAGAGAAGCAGAGAGAACTGTAGAGAGGGAGATGGGCACTTTGACAGGATGAAGGTCTTTAGCTGACTGCAGAGGATTAGTGTTATCTGTCATTGCCTTTAATTTCCTCCCATCATCCTTTGCTCTCTGCACATCCGCCTGTCTCACACACGAGAGATGCCTGAATGAGGTCCCACAACAATACAGGCTCACAGTGTGGGGACCCGCCGTGGAGCTGCTACCAGGCTGAATTATTGTGTCCATTTGCCACTGTAGAGCTGAAACCAGGCTGAATTATTATGTCTATTTCCCACGTTGAGCTAGAATTATGCCTGCTCATTTCCAACTGTAAAACCAGGCTGGTTTACTTAGTTCTGCATTCTAGGGGTGTGTTTGCGTATATGTGTGTGTTTGTGTTTATGTGTTTGTCTGTATGTGTGTGTGTCAGTCTGTTTGTGTATTGTGTATTGTGTGTGTGTGTGTGTGTGTGTCTGTCTGTCTGTTTGTGTATTGTGTGTGTGTGTGTGTGTGTGTGTGTGTATGCATCTTGTCAGGGACACAAGGTCTCAAAGTGTTATTCATGTGAGTAAAGGAGAGGATATGGGTTAGTGAGAGAGTGAGAGATAGAGAGGGAGAGAGAGATAGAGGTGAGTGTTTGAGGGCCATCAGGACTCAGAGCATGTGACTGAGTCAGTGCTGTGATTGATGCCATGTCTGCAGGTGTGCGAGATGCCAAAGCCCGCCTTCATGAAGCAGACCCTGGAGGAGCTGGGGATCGGAACCTATAGCGACATCGCCTTCATCCACCCTGACACGCCCATCATCAAAGCGCTCTGCATCTTTGTGGAGAGGAGGGTGTCGGCCCTGCCTGTGGTGGACGAATCAGGTGAGCGGGGGGGGCGGGACAAAGGGCAAAAACCTCTTTTTCCACAAAAACATTTTTACTGGACTTCACCTGCTCTTTGGAAAATCAGTCCCTGTTAATCTTTTTTCTGTTTACTCCTTTCA
This sequence comes from Anguilla rostrata, assembly GCF_018555375.3. NCBI lineage: Eukaryota > Metazoa > Chordata > Actinopteri > Anguilliformes > Anguillidae > Anguilla > Anguilla rostrata. The sequence continues at coordinate 38,414,878 of NC_057936.1, read as the reverse complement.
GGGAAGGTCGTTGATATTTATTCCAAATTTGATGTCATAGTAAGTACTTCTTATTTCAGTTACTTTACTCTTTATAGTCTTCTGGATTTCTTAAAATTAATTTCACCTCAGGAGTCAGTTGGTTCAGAGTGTGTGTCAGTTCTTGTTAAGGATTCATTGATGATCACACGGTGAAGCACAAAATGCGGAAGTAGAGCTGTGTGCATGTGTGTAAACAGTGTGGAAGCTGTGTTTATCTTTGTGTTGGCTGTGTTTATCTTTGAATGGTTACCCTGTACCATCATTATGTTTTTCTCTATGCAGAACCTTGCTGCTGAAAAGACCTACAACAACCTGGACATCACGGTGACGCAGGCCCTGAGGCACCGCTGTCAGTACTTCGAGGGAGTCATGAAGTGCAACAGGCTGGAGACGCTGGAGACCATCGTGGACAGGATAGTCAAAGCAGAGGTGAGCAGACACGATATATGCACACGTGTGCGTACACACACACACACACACACACACACGCACACACAATACTCACTGTCTCTCGGCTTCCAGACGGGTGCGCACATACAGTAGACAGAGACACACACGAGAGCAGAGATGAATAGACAACTGCACACACTCTATTACCCTGGCACAGATGCATGCATGCCTAGACCGACCCAAACAGAGACAGAAGCACATAGACAGATGGAAACGCACTGCTGAAGAGAGGCGATCAGTCAGACAGACACACACTCCCAAAGGAAGACGGACACATTCCGACAGAAGGAGACTGATGCATCACTGTGAGCAGCAATTAGATAAGATGGCATAAAAAGCTTCCTTTTATGAAATGGCAGCCTGCACCAGCTACATTAATTCAGACCTCCTTCCAAATGTGATATGGGCCAGGCTGACTGAAGACAGAGATCTGCTTGGTGTGTGGGTTTTGGTGTTTTTGGCTGTAGCTGAGGACTGTTCTCACCCCCCCCCCCCCACCAATGATCTGTCCCACAGGTCCACAGGCTGGTGGTGGTGGACGAGAACGCCTGCATCATGGGAATCGTCTCCCTCTCTGACATCCTGCAGGCTCTGGTGCTCACGCCGGCAGGTATAGACGCTCAGCATTCCTAAACCTCTGGACACTTGACCTCTCACCCCACCCCCCTGGGCCCCACAGGTAGGACGGGGTGCCTCATACACACCCCCGAAATAACGCGCCACCGTGCCCGCTCAGCCAAGCCTGTGGACGCTTTGGTGCCCGTTCCGGAATGGTGTGCTGGTCAGACACTAACTCGAGCTGTTCGCCGGGGGATACAAATGGGTTTGGACACTGTTTCCATAGCAACAGGCCTGGCCACTTTGTTTTAATCATTGCTGTTTGCTCAGGTCAATTGGTGGTGATGCTGGTCTGGTGCAGTTCTTTTTTTTTTTTTTTCCTTTGTTCTTATAAGCCCACCACTAACACAGATAATATACGCACGCACATACACACACATGCAATGTTGCCATGTTGTGTGTGTGCGCGTGCATGTGTCTTTGCGTGGGTGTGTGTGAGTGCAGGTGCATCTGTGTGTGTTAGACAAAGATTTGCATCCAGTACAGGCGCAGTGTACAGGATACAGGTGCATCAGGGTGGGGTGCGGGTGAGCTCGTATGAAGAACACACAGGTGGTCTGTTGGAAAAGAAAGCAAGCTCTGATGGTTGCAGTTGTGGTTGTGTTAATGTGAGTTGGGAATTGAGTGCTGCATTTTGAGCATGGCCATGCATTCTTCATTTTGAATAAGCTTACTCTGAGTTGTATTTTACCTCAATTATATTTTCAGTGAGAAGTTTATCTCTCGCTTAAAACTCTTCTCATATTTCTGTTTGTAACAGCAGGTAGAGACATGATGTCAGTTTATTTTAAAATCTGTTTATTTTACATGAACCACAGGAATGGCATGGATACAACTACACAAAATCAGCTTGTGAGAGGCGTACATACTTGTGTGTGTGTGTACGTGTGCACGTGTCTGTATGCCTGTGTGTGCATGCATTACTCAACCTAGGGCTAAGTAAAAAGTGATAAAAACCAAACCAAATTTACCTATGGGTTTTACTCCAGTCCAGTCTTTCAAGTCTTTCTGGAACCATGATGCGGATCTATGGAACAGCCTGAAAACAACCTAAAAACATAAGAAAAAGGGGGTGGGGCTTTTAAGCACTATGCACGTTGCCAGAACTAATCAATTAGCAAAGAGGAAAAATGAAGGAACTTCGTTGTGTTTTTTTGTGCATTCATGTGTGTGAGCACCTGCCAAAAGGCTCCCCCAGTGAGCATTACCCATGTTTGTTTGTGTCCCACCTCCTCCAGGTGCCAACCGGAAGGAGAGCGAGGCAGAGTGAAGGGACTGCTGTGACTTGGAACGTGATGCTGCTGTGGGATAGGGGGAGTCGAAGTGTAAAGTGGGCGGAGCCATGGCTGGGACGGCACCTGTGACTGGCCGAGCATATCTGATCTTGGGGTCCTGAAGTGTGTGCTGCAATGAGGACAGGAAGTGGTGGGCGGGCGAGTCATCAGAGTTTGGGGGAGGCGGGGGTGGTTCTTTCCTCTCTGTACTGAAGGAATGACAGTTATCAAAACATGTATTTAAGACCATATCACCGCCTAATATGTAAAACCTCTGAACTTAAATGAATTAGATTTTTATGTTTATTTTTGTGGGCAGTAGCCTACCTACTTTCATTTATAAATATTTATTTTCCCCCCTTTCTCAGTCCCCCACCCTTCACATCTACATGTACAAACGCATGCACTTGTAGCTTTCTCTACACTGAGCATCTGGAAAAGACTGGCCATCACAATTTCATCTGGACTACATACATTTGCACTTTGCACCCACAATCTCCTACGTTCCCCACCAGAGTCACACACACGCACACACGTGTACACACGCCCGAGCGCCTACCCCGGTGACAGGAGGGCCAATCGAGCCCCCGTGTCAGTAGTGCCTTCTGTCTACCAGAGTCGCCCATCACCGGCCACAGCTACGGAGGAGAATGTTCAGAAATCACCCCAAACTGAATGTGAAAGAAGTCTTTAAAAAACCAAAACGATGTAAAGAGGATGGACACATATTGTCACTAACTGAGATAGATGATTAAAAGCTTTATTTATTTATTTTTTTAAATAGCGATTTCTTTTTCTTTCTTTTTTCAAATTAACTTGAGTGGTTGATGGCAAGTCTTCACGTTATGCATTAAAATGAATGACAGTTAAGGACTTTTAATCTTTGGTACAACGCAGAAAGCTGCATCTATTTAAATACCCATATATAATACTTGTTCTCCAGTTTACCAGGAGCATGCAAGAAAAATAAATCGCTCATGTATTGTTGATTGATCGATCGACTGTAAATAAGAAAAGTTCATATTGAGGAAACTAAGTGCCAGAGAAAGGTATATTTTTCTGTGTATGAAAAATGTAAAATCATGTTGTTTGTAAGACTTCTGATTTTTTTTGTACATTTTGTGGCGTATATTGTTCATAAGGTTCAAGGATGGAGATGCTTTATCCATTGAAAATGCACATTATGGGCATGAAAATTACACTAATGGTAATACATATTGTAGTTTTATTTTTTGGGTTTTTCTATTTTTATTTTGCTGATTGAGTTTAAAAAAATAAAAGATGGTACCGGATCTTCTGCTCTGTTGTGTGAGTCTGTGTTTTAAACACCAAGCACACAGGAACAAGAGGAGAAATGTAAAGAGAAATAATTGTGTTGTGTAATGCAGGAATTCTATAATACCACTCTGTTCTTGTAATGACCCCTCCTCCTGTGACAGGCTCAGCACTCGTCGGCTCAGTGTTGCAAACCCACCGCAACATCATTCCCCGTGACTTCCCAAACGTAGCAAACTTAAACTTGGGTCCATGCGGAGTAGTGAGTGTAACAACATTACTGCGTACAGCATATAGGTAATTAAAATGAAAATAAAATGCGCTGAATGCAGTGAACCCTTGGTCATGCAGGCAAAGTTGTGGGAATAGTAATGAGAGATTATCTGTAATTGTGTAAATTTAAACAATTTGTTCACATTATAAAATTCCCTTTTGCTAAAATATCTATACTAATACATGAATATGAATAAGAGTTAAGCGTGATGATTCACCTGTACTTAAGCTTTCTTAGTGGTAGTTGTTTCCTTTGAAATTAAGTTAATTTCTTCCTAGAGGAAAATATGCATCTGATATATTTAAATGCAAGTTGAAAAACTTGCAAGGAACACCTGTTAACACTACTGTTGTTGAATGATTACCTTGAATTGACAAGAAGGGATTACGCATCGAGGGGCGCCGTAAGGTGGGGGGGAGTCGGGATGACTCCAAGAGTCCTGACTAACAGGGACCCACATAAAATATTAGAACATAGGATTTTCTGGGGTGGAGGGGGCCCAATGTACCAATGTGAGCTCTTTTCATGGGGCCCAGAATCCCTGGAGGCGCCCCTGTATGCATCCGATTCACACAACTGACATCAATACGGCATACGTTCGAGAAGTTTTCAAACGAATACTAACCACGGTCGGTGCACGTGCTAAAAGTTGCTGCAACCTTGTGGTAATAAATAGCATTACAGTTTCCGGAAGCTAACGCACTTACCTCTGCTGTAAAGCGTATGAGAAGTCGGTCGTTGTAGCCTACTTGGTGTCCTAGTTCTCACATGATGTAGGTTACTTCCTATCGATATATTTTCGTAAATATGTCAAAGAACAATATAGCCTACACATAAAACAGTGATTTAAAGCATATCAATTAATGCTTTATAAAAACTAAAAAATATTCTATTTCATTTGTAGGATACCTACAAGTAGGGTACCTACTCTTAAATTGAAATCTCAATGCAGACTATATTGTACCAGTGCCTCACCAGAGTAGCATGTATGTATACGTTTCTTCTTAGTATCACGAAAAGTAGTTAAGATCTCACAGCAATTTAATTTGATCATTTTGCAAGAGGAAATTCGTTTGGATATACGCTGGTTAATGACTTAAATTTGTATAATGAACTCTCCAGATGAATTTCGACGTGACTACGCAGTAATCCAGAATGATACTTCAATGTGGTATTAGGAAGTTTGCCGATTCATAACGAAATTCGTCCAGAGCGTTCGAAAGGGAGAAAGAAGACAAACCAGCCTGGCGGGAGTTCCTGAAATGCTCTCATTGGCCACTGTACTTGATAGCTGTAGACACCTGACTTTATATTGAACAGCCCAATTATAAATGGTCCATTCTCCACTGTTACAATTGCACGTAGACGGCTCTTTCAAGCAACAAGGAAACAAAGGAAAGGAAAGGTAAGGACTTAAAACAGTTTATTATAGCATATCAGTCTGTTTGATAAAAACTTAATTTATTTCAAATCAGGCATAATATTTAGTCCCGTTAAAAGAGCACAATCAAGGATAAATGCACGCTACACATTTAAAACAACTGTTCAAAAAAGGCACCGTCAGTATCTCTAAGGAAATAGTATTATTTTTGTGGTGTCCTTATCTGAACTGATCAGTTTCAGCTAGCTATTGGAACCAATTGCGCAGCTATCCAACACACATTACACGGGTTATAACTGTTGCGGTTTCTGGCTATTGCTGCGCAACCTTTAAGATTAAGTTGTGGTAATGACCACATAATGCACATTGTCTAAATATACGTATCCTGTTATGGTATTAGGAATTGGAAGCATTATTTGGTAAGTTGATTCACCTGCCGTTCCGCCTGACGACGACAAAAATGTAGGCTATTGCGCATCTTTCTCATTTGAAATAAATCCAACGTTTTGGCACCTGTAGGACTCATACAAACTTGTTTGATAGTCTGCATTATAATTTATCCTACATTGTTTCTTACCTGTTAACAGGACTCATTCTTGAAATTATTTATGCCGGATTTTACTGAAAATATGCGATTCGTTCGTTGCATTTCCTTGTTTTCAGGAATGGAGGATTGTTTTCCTATTGCAAGGGACATCCTAAGTTATCGTGTCCCTATTGGCATGAGGACATGATGCCGGAATATCGCATTCTGCAGTTTATCATTCATTCTCCAGTGTAATTTTAGTATCTGTCGTAGAATCCAAAGTGCTACGTGACACATTGCACACTGCACACATGCTTATATACGTACTTGCAAATATGCCCTTCTACTGGGTGTCCTCTGCGAGTGTACTGCACGTACGCAAGAAGCTTATTCTTGTTGAAAATCTTTCCTTCAACAGGTCTTTTGGATGTTTTCTGCATATGGGTATTTAACTTATAGGTTTTCTTCACCATGTCTCATCAATAACCATGTATCATTGAAGCACGAAAAACAAATTACGCATTGTTATTATACCCTCTAAATGTATTATATTCATCTTCAAAGTTATATTATACTAAAGATACATGCCACAATATTTCTCATTTTAAAATACCTTTTTTTCTGAATATGACGCTATAAAACAATTAATTCAATATAATCTCATACTTTGATTTGCACTTTAATTTGATAGGCTTGGGGATTTTCAAAGTTGATCTCTGGTACCTAAACTAGAAATGTAGAGGCATGCGTGCCCGCACTACTGTACTGCCCTCATTCAGTGTTTTCAAGGGTGGGGTCACATGATTTGGACTAGATGGCAGATGAGTTCAGTTGAATCAAGGGTTTACAGTATTGTAGATACCATTAGGTTTTTATTCTCTTGCTGTGAAGACATTGACATGATTAACCTCAAAACTGATATTCTATTTACCAGGCAGTGTTTGGGGTCCATTGTTAACCACCGTTATGAAGCTTCCATAGTTGTGCTACAGAGATGTTTCGGAATTAGATATATTAATTACTATTGGGCGCATTAGTAAAATTCTCTAGGCTTGACTCCCCAGTTGAACTGCTTTTTACTCTTGTACAGGGTACCTATCAAACTTTTTTCAACCACCATGCAGTTTGTATGAATATTTCAAATAGTGTGGAATCAAATTTGGTTTGTATTTTGTTTTGCCTCTGCTTCATTGTAATCCGTTCACAATTTTTTGTGTAAAGGGAATTGTTTCATCGCAATCAATTTACAGTGAAACAATTTAATTGCGATGGCAGCTCTATAACAGACCAGGTGTTGACGAGTCCCTTTCTGGTGGGTGCTGACAGCCCTGCTCTGTGTCCTTTGACCTTTGCTCCTGTACAGATGCTGGCCTGTCGTTCGCTGGCTTGGAGGCTTCAGCGTTCAGTCTGGAGGGGTGTGTCCACCACTAGCCGTGCATGCAGCGCTGTCTCTAAAGGTGACCTCCCATACAGAACCTGTGGACTGTTCCTGTCATACAGCATCACTTCTCACCAGCACATCTGCTGCTAAAAGTGACACTGTGAAATCTAGAATTTGGCTTCAGTCAGGGGAGCATTCCCAAATGGCCTTTATTTGACAGATCTACTGAACGACAGTCATGGCTTTGGTGCAGTGTAACTGTTAAGGCTTAAGATCTGGCACTGTTCCTGTGGCACATGCGCTGTGGCTAGGCATCTTGCCCTGTGTGACAGAGATCTGACTGGCTGTGCTTGCTCTGTGTGTGGCACTGGGATAGAGGCTGGCTGAGAGCCAGCAGAGCAATAACAATCCCTGTGTGTACAGCTGAGAGTGGCTATACAGCTGACTGTCCAGCAGGGGGAGTCAGAGGACAGTATTTATTGCGTGTCCTTCCATGAACCCAGGAAGATGAAGAGGGTTTTTTTTTTAATTCACAGGAAGTAGTTGCATGAAAGCGGAAGTCATGAGTTATGAGAGATGTAGCAGATAGGGACTATTATTTACAGTGACAAACTTTTGTATCAGCTGAGAATATGGATAAATGTCTAAAGTTTGGAAATGTTATATTTGAAATCTAAATAATGCCAAGGTCAAAGTCAACAAAAGGAGTGAAAATATTTTTATTTTCTTATATTTCCACATTTCAACCAGCAACATGATATCTGGTGGTTTGCTCGGTTTACTTAATGGTTCTCATCAGTCACATTAATTGGCATCAGCAGAAAGTGGTTTCTTTCCTGTTATATGAGGAGTGCATGGCCAGTAAGTGATCTGAAACAGGCAGCCTGATCCCAGCTTATGCTCTTTTGTGATGTTGCCCCCCTAGATGCGCTCGACTGCAGCGTGCCCCAGTATACCAACCGCCCGGAAATCCCCCTGCCTCCGGTGCCGTTCGTCACGGACCTCAACGCCGAGCAGCGCAAGCTCAAGGAGAAGGAGAAAGGGATCTGGACTAATTTAACCAAGGAGGAGAAGATTGCGCGTAAGCCTCTTTCTATCATATAAACGCATTTAAAGTGCAATAAAAAAAGTTAATAAAGATGCTTTGTTTGACTAATTGAATGACAAATTAAATTTGTCATACATATATTTTTTGACTGACTTTATTAAACATTGCATGTATAATTAAAAAAAAAATTGTAATTCAATTATTCCCTTTAAATTTGGCAGCATAAAGCATAAAATTAAAAAATATCAGCGGAAACAAAAAACAGATTTCTGTACAATTTAGCCGGTAAAACAAATTTATACAGTATGATATTTATTAAAACATAATGCACAAAGGAAGATAAAAACTGAAATTCTGGGGTCTCAGTAATAATTATAATGGTCTATATAAGCCAGTGATTCTCTTCCCACAGTGGCTTTGTTGACTATGGGATTCAGGAAGTCTCATGACTTTTATTACTGGTATAATGCTGCTGGCAAATAAAAATCACGTCGCCCTCCTGAGTGATGTGCTTTAAAGGTGGATCAAAGGTTTCCTCCAATCACAGTGTACCAGTTGTTAATTAATCAAAAAGAACAATGGATAGTAATTTATGATGAAACCAGTACCTATAATTTGAGTTTGTTTTAGTCGCCCATTATGTGAATAAAGATACAACAGAATGTACAATAGAAAACATCTAGCTACAATTTGTTAACAAAGACAAAGAAGAATTACTGCAAGATATTACACTAAGCTGGCAATCCGATAGCCACCATAGACATAATCTTGGCCCTTTGATCATTGATAAAGAATCCGTATCATTAAGATGCATAAAAACTGTGGCAATGCCCAGCTCTGCATCTGCCGTGTCAGCACAACTCCCATTACACTAGTTATGCACTGTCTGGAGGCCACACCCACAAGTTGTGCAGGAGTTTTATGGTACTTGTTAGAAACAGATAAAGTCACTAACAAAGGAGTCAAGAAGTAGAACTGCATTCAAAATGATAATGTTTATTGACATTCAACCAAGCAGACTACAACAATTGGAATCAGGCCAACCGCTCTAAGGAAGGGCCAACGTCTCAAGAGGAAAACAGGCCTTATAGCTACAGGTGGCTTTTACAGGTGCACTGTGTCATCCCATGATAAGCCAGACCCCGCCCACTACGCACCTGCAAATGAAAAAAAGATAAGCTGCAACCAGGCCAAGCGGCCGTCACAGTAACTGTCTCGCATGTAACTTCAGATGTGTGGACATGATTAACCCCGGTCTTGTTATGAATGCAAATTAATGAACCAAAACGATCAATTAAAAATTGACCTTTTTCGGACAAAGCATCAGTTTGGCCTAATTCTCAATTGAGTAGCCCTTTGTGTTTTACCAAAACTACATTTTCATTTTATTCCAAGTTACAATAAAGTAATAAAATATACTGTATATAATAATGTCCTATATGACGATCATACGCTCTGATTGAAACATCCTGTACAGGAGGTGTAGAATGGCTCATTGAGAGCAAATATGACTCATTATTAGTCAGTTATTTTATTTTAATTGTTTTTATACAGTATATGCATGCGTGTTATCTACATGCCTTATATGTTATTGAATTACAGTGGTATGCAAACATTTGGGTGCCCCTAGTCAAATTTCATGTTTTGTTGAATGTTTAAGTGAAAAGAAGTTAATACAACCTCTGCAGGGTAAACATGACATATTTTCGCAAATTGTAATGCAAAATTTATTTGCTGAATTGACAATTTGAAAAATATTGTTAAATGTGGCATGTGCAAAAGTTTAGACATCCTTCCAGATCCATCCATCCATCCATCCATTTTCTATACTTGCTTATCCTGAGCAGGGTCATGGTGCTGGAACCTATCCCAGCATGCATTGGGCGAGAGGCAGGATTACACCGTGGACAGGCCGCCAATCTGTCGCAGGGCACACACACCATTCACTCACACACGCATACCTATGGGCAATTTAGGGTCTCCAATTAGCCTACCTCTATGTCTTTTGACTGTGGGAGGAAACTGGAGTACCTGGAGGAAACCCACGCATGCATGGGGAGAACATGCAAACTCCACACAGAAAGGTCCAGGCCGGGATTCCGACCCAGGACCTTCTTGCTGTGAGGCGCCAATGCTACCCCACTGCACCACCATGCCTCCCCATCCTTCCAGATGATCCATTAAAACTTTCTTTAAGTCTAAAAACTAGATGAACTCATAAGGCCTTAAATTAAGCCAGGTAAAGACAATTCATGAGCTTAATCCAAACTCTGACTCTTCTATTCTTGCAGTATGTTTTGCCTACTCTCAACAACCATGGTCCTTTACGTAGTTGACTTGAAAATAAAGATAACACATTCTAACAAAGCAAAGGAAGGCTAACAGAAGATCTAAACGCTTCCAGTATGGAATTTCCATGGTCAGAAGCATAATTAAGAAATGAACGTTAAGGGGCACTGTTGAAGAAAAAGATCTCTGGTAGAACCGCTCATAGACTGATCAGGTATACAATGCAAAACCCACCTATCACTGCAAAGGACCTGCAGAAAGGTTTAGTGACCCTGGAATAGTGGTGCACTGATCCACTGTGCAGCTTTGCTTACACAAAAACAATGCATGGAAGAGTTGTCAGAAAGAAACATTTCCTGCAATCTCATCACCAAATGAACACATTAACTCATCCACACACGGAGCATGCAGCACAACACTTGGATAAGCCAGAGATTTTTTGGAACAATGTGCTGTGGACTGATGAAACAAAAATGAATCTCTTCGGCCACAACCACCAAAGACACATTTGGAGAAAAACGGGAAGCGTCTGAAGAAAAGAACTCCCCGCCAACTATGCCGTGAAAAAGTATTCGCCCCCTTCCTGATTTCTTATATTTTTGCATATTTGTCACACTGAATGGTTTCTGATCCTGCTTGTATCGTGCTTTTGGGGTTGTGAAGCAGCCAGTGTCACAGGAAGTGTGGATGGAAGGAAGAATGGATTCAACTAAATATAAAAAAAATCATAGAAGCTAATGTCCCAGAGTCAGTGAAGAAATTGAAGCTCAAAAGAGGTTGAATATTTGACAATGATCCAAAACATACTTCAAAATCAACCATTATTTACTTAGAGGAATTAAAGATTAATGTCTTGGAATGGCTTTCATAGTCGCAGACTTTAATATTATTTAAAGTCTGTGGAGAGAATGGAAGCAACTGTATTCAGTCTGAGACCATGGGGCTCATCCTTGCACCACAACATGGTGCCTTAAGCGATCTGCAGAGGATGTGTTAACTTCTTTTCACTTGGAAAATAAACCAAACCCGCAGCTTGACCCAGGGTACCCAAACTTTTGCAGATGACTTTATGTAAGGGCTGTCAGTGTATGACTGTTCTGGCCTAATTCTAAAAAAGTTACTTATATTCATTCAGTGGCCAATGGACAGGAAGATTTTTTAAGAACAGGAAGATTCACTTCAAACTTTTCTTCTGAGGCTGTATTCTAATTCTTTTCATCTTGTGACCTTTATATAGGCTCATTTCTCAAAAGAATTTAATTTTCTTTAGCAGATTCAGCATCTGATTCAGTGGGGTTGCTCCCGTTTACATAAAAAGAGGCAATGTTAATTTTCATAACAGTAAAAAAGTAACATATTAATTTAGTGGCCAATAGACTGGATGACTTTTTATGAACAGGTAGATTCACTTTGAACTTTTCTTCTGGGACTGCATTCTAATAGATTTCATCTTGTGATCTTCATATAGGCTCATTTCTTGAAAGAATTTAATTTCCCTTTGCAGAGTCAGCATCTGATTCAATGGGGTTGCTCTCATTTGCATAAAAGAGGTCATGTTAATTTTCATAACATTAAAAAGGAACATTCATTCAGGACAGGAAGATTTTTTATGAACAGGTAGATTCACTTCAAGCTTTTCTTCTGGGACTGTATTCTAAGACATTTCATCTTGTGATCTCTATATAGGCTTATTTCTTGAAATAATTTTCTTTAGTGGATTAAGTGTGATGGATGGATTGGATGGATTTTGTGTAACTGATTCACAAATGGCACATATACTGTGGGAGGGGACTTCTGGGTAATGGAGTTCCAACTTTTAGTTTCAATATAATGGATGCTATACACAGTACACAATCAGGGCTTGTTATCTTGGTCATTTGAGCCATTCATATGTTAAAAAATAATTGCATTTGATGACCTGTCCCACATTGTTTTACTACACATTAAAATTAATGAATGAACATTGGCTAGCCTTCGCAGGATATTTTCCTACAAATGAAACAGAGTACATGCTTGCATGTCTACCACATGGTGGCAGTGGAGTATAATAGAAGTGAAAATAGTCTGCACTTTGGTAGCTACTTATCGCCATAACCTAATTAATATATGTGAAATATTTTGTGGACATGAAAAATATATGAAGGCATTTTTCAAGAGGTCTAAGGTTTTCCATGACAGCAACAATAGTTGGAAAAACAAAAATAAAAGAAAAAAGTATGAAACTATGTTTTACTCTTAGTGGTCTTTCCTTGTAGTCAACCAAATGTTGATAACATCAAAGAATAGATCCTGGTACTCACCATCATCTAGTCAATATGACTGGTAAACGTGTTGAGTAAGTAAGGTGATGTGTCTGTTAGATTGTCTGATTGCAGCAAGCAAAGGTATTTCTACTATGTTTGTATTGCAACAGCAATTACACAGTATCGCAATGTAGAGAGAATGAAACATGGGATGGGGTGTGAGTGTAGGACATGGAGCTGACGTGCCCAGGTGGGGTCATGGGGTCGGTGCCGTATTCTCTGGAAAGGGGGCATAGTGTGATATAATGGCTTGTGAGCCACACTTATAACCAGATGGTTGTAGGTTTAAATCCTTGGAGTGACACAGACGGCTTAGCCCTGGGGTAGACATCGGGGCAGTGTCCTTAAAATGGGATAGCGGTGTGGTGTGGTGGATAGGGAATTTCCACTTAGTAACCAGACAAGCAAATGTCATCCACTGGTGTTACTAAGGTCAGCTGTCAACGTATGAACACACAAGGGCTTGAGACCAGGCTGACAATAAGGCTTGCGATAACCTTTGAAAACATTCATTTTGCCTCAAGGCCAACCTTTATAATTTTCCTCTCAAATCAAATCTGATATTTCCTGCAGGGGTCATCAGCACTGTAATTAGTATATCATCAGTTACACAAATGAAAGCGCAGAAAGGAAAGTCCCCTGCCCTTTTCATCACTAGGTTGCCATAGTGAAACCTAGCTGAACCAGTCGGTTGCAAGTTCAGATCCTCTCTCTAACCTCAAGAGGGCGACTTGAACTGCTTCAGTAAAACTTCCAGTGCTGCGGACAGACAATGCGTTAAAAAATGCAAGCATCCCGACCCAGCCCGGACAGGGCCGTCAACGTGCCTGATAAATAATGCAACGGGGAGGCTTGATCGGTGATGCGCGTGTCATATCGCATAATGCAATGCGCGTCACGTCTCGCCCCAGTCTACAGGATGGCCTTCCAGCTCTCCTATGCCGAGATGGACAAGGGATCCAGCGAATGGAAGACGGTGGTGGGCGGGGTCTTTTTCTTCCTGGGCTTCACCGGGCTGGTCATTTGGTGGCAGCGGCTCTACGGTGAGTATCGCACCCGCACTCAACCACGCTGCGCTTTACTGAACTGGACTGGACTGAACCGCCTCTCCCCACCTCGGCTTGCATTCTTTAACCCGAGCAGACAGGCTTCACGTCCTGTGGCACATCTGTGACAAACTGAAGAACTGAGGCCGCTATGTCAAACCACGAGCAGGTGAAAATCTTTTAGTTCGTAGATAACACTTAATATCGAGGTCCCATCAATTAACCATCAAACAATGCATAATTAAAACATTATTAATATTTATTGCCATGCTTTTACCTGAAGTATGTCCCAAATCTGAAAATGACTTTAAGGACATATACTGCAAAATAAATCAACTAAAGCATTATAAGAAGATTTTTATTTTTGACAAGCAGTCATAAGATACTTATATGCAGTGGGTGGTTTTATGTTAAGGACTTGAAAATGTTTAACAAATGGATCATATTTTTAGTAATGATTACTTAATCATGACCTTAATGAAGGTTTTATGAGGAAACTTAATATAAGTGTTCCTGCTTTTCTCCTACCTTGAGCCATGGACAGAGTGTACTGGATGGCCTTGCTGGGTGTGTTGAAAAAGAGTCAGGTGTGAGCGCAGGCAGTGTTGAAAGAGTCAGGGGTGGGAGCTGTGAATCTTTTATAGCAAAGTCCCCAGATACGACCCCTCCCCTCACCCAGAGAGGAGTGCTCCAGTTCTGCTCTCTGCAATGCAGTCAACCGCAGTACGTGTGTTTGTCTGTGCACGTGCGCGCGTGTGTATATATGCCTGCGGGTGTATGCGTGCTTATGTGTGTGTGTGTGTGTGTGTGTCTATGGGTTGCCTCGCAGAAGTCAGTCAGACCCCCCCACCCCCCGTACTCACACACACACATACACATACACACACACACCTACACACACACGCACACACACACGTGCAGACGCTAACACACACGCCGCGAGCCCGGTGGCGCGCATGCACACGCGCGTGGACACGCCCGTCGCGCCTCGGCTCCGCACTGCGCCAGGGTGCCGCCGCATCCTTCGGAGGGAGCCGCGCGCCGGGAGAGGAGGCACAGCGGCTGCACGCGGGAGCGCGAAGAAGAGAGAGAAGAGAGGGAGAGAGAGAAAGAGGAGAAATGTCTCCGCCTTCCCGCCGCCCGAACGCGGGGAGTTTCCCGCCCCGGCGGGGCTCCTGTCAGGACTGGAAAGGAGCGGGGGGAGCGCGCGCCTCGCTGTGGGCTACTCCAGCTCTGGATCCATCTCATTAGGGCCAGGGAGCGCGCTCGTTTGATGGCAATTTAACGCGAGCGGGAGTTTAATGGGGGATAAAGTGGGATTTCAAAGTCTTCCTCGCCCGAGAGGGCGAAGGCTTGTTTCCTAGCCTTGCGTCCGAAATGCCCCGCCCTCTCGCCGAAAGAGAGAGGGGGGGGCAAACGACTTCTTTTGGCCCCCTCCCTCCCCCACCCCGGGGTTTTTTGCGGTGTGATCCGTGGCGTGGAATGCGCGGAACGTCTGATCATTCCAGAGCTGATTTTCGCGGGATTTCAGCAGTCCCGCTCCGCCGTCCCGATGCGTCGGATAATCTTTTTGATCTGCGGCGCAGGTCGGCACGTAGTTTGACGTCGAGGACGGGATCCATTTTAGGAAATTAAACGGTTTAAATGTTCAGACTTTCTAAAATAACACCCCCCCCCCAATCCCCCCACCCCCCAAAAAAAGAGTTATCTGATGTGATTCATGCACTACATCAGGGAGATGTCATCCCTGTTGTAGTGGAGTTTAAAATCTGCCACTCGTCCAGGCGCGACTCATCTCTAATCTAATCAGAGTGGAGGGGAATTAGGATGGCGCCCCAGCCCTGGGCCTCGTTAGGTAAAAATATCTCTCTGATATTTGATACCTGCGCCTCTGTGCACTGAAGCTTGTTTTCTCGTTTCACGTGTTGATCCCGCTCGCGCTCTCGCCGCCGAGATGTGATGAGAGCAGGCGCTCGCTTTCGCGCTCACGTTGTGAGCACATCTTTAACCATTCTCTTTCTCTTTGTCTCTCCGCGGGTGCTAGGATAACAGAAGTTGGTTCGCTTTTGAGGGAAGAGTTACACAATACACAGACTTTGAGGAAAGAGAGAGTGTGTACAGCATGTGTGTGTTTGTGTGTGTGTGAGTGTGTGTGTGTGTTTGTGTGTGTTTCAGAATGACTGTTAACTGTTTCGCACCACAACCAATCTGTCGTGCTTAAGTGGGCTGTGAGGCTTCGGTTTAGAACAAGCATCCATATTTAAAATAGTTGTCTTTCAATGATCCATTTGCAGTCAAAAATAAGATCAAACATGCCTACTTATTTATAATGTTTGTCACTCCTACCTCAGAGAGTTTATCTTGTCAACCATGTCGGCACACAAAGAGCTGCACTGTACATTCCCAACATACATCACTACAGAAGCAAAACTCGTGTGTTGAAATGAATATTTGACCTTTGGAGATGCTAAACTTTCCATGTGTGTAGTGACATGCTTTGTCCTCAGGAAACTGGTACCTTTCTGCTTGATGAAGACAGCAGTCGACCTTCAAGAATAAACTGGTTCTTGAAAGTAATTTTGAAAACAATATACGTTCTTCTCAGAACAGTTAGATTTTGGATTACGGGTTGAATGAGCTGATCCTGGGACCGTTTTGATTATTGTGCATATTGAGGCCATTTTATATTGCCATGTTGATTGTCTAGACCGCTGTTGGCACAGCCTACTGTGCAGTTTTATAGGACTTTGTAATGAATTGAAATGTCCTTGAAATGGTGTTATATTATAGAAGGTAAGTGTGTGAAACCTGAGCAGTGGTAACCCAAATCCCCATAGTCATTTAGTCTGGTGACACGGTCATAGAGCGGTATCTCTGGGATGCTGTCAGAGCTGCTGGGTCAGGGAGAATCAGGGGAAGCTCCAATAGTGAAGCAGTGTTACATCCAAATGACAAGTGTTCACTGAATATAACACCTGGGTCTTCTCATATACCCTTGATGGGTCACGGGATGTGCTGAAGTACTTTTGTAGATGGACTACATGTATATTTACATTTAAGAATCATCTCATACAATGCCATGAAAAAGTATTTGTCCCCTTCCTGATTTCCTCTATTATTGCATATTTGTCACACTGAATGGTTTCAGATATTTAGGCAAAATTTAATATTAGACTAAGGGAAACCGAGTAAACACAAAACACATTTTTAAAAATATTATTTCATTTATTTAATGAAAAAAGTTACCAAACACTCATATCACCCATTTGAACAAGTAAAGTTAATAACTGGTTGCACCACCCTTGACACCAATAACTGCAACCAAGCATTTCCTGTAATTTAATTTCAGTGGCCACTCCAACTCAAAATTTGTTTCTTTTCAGCCATTCAGATGTGGATTTGCTTTTGTGTTTTGGATCATTATCTTGCTGCATAACCCAATTACATTTCAACTTCAGCTCCCAGACATATGACCGGACATTCTTCTTAAGAATTTTCTGATACAGAGCAGAATTTATGGTTCCTTCAAGAATATAAAGTCGTCCAGGTCTCAAGTCAGTGAAGTATTCCCACACCATCACACTAGCACCATAATGTTACAGTATGATGTTTTTACTTGCTGCATTTACTTTATGCCAGACATAATGGGAGCAGTGTCATCCAAAAAGTTCCACTCTTGACTCATCTATTGATTTAACATTATCCCAACATGTTTGGGTTTTTTTCCCATGGCGTGCAGTAACTGGTGCCGCGGGCTATGTATGGTCACTCACTCACTCACACACGCACTCACTCACGCACTCCCTAACGGACGACCTGAGAGGGACATTTAGTAGGACACATGGGCAGGTGGTGCTACATTTAGTAGGGGTAAGCGAAACGGGACGCATGCACAGGTGGTGCTTTTTTAGCACAGCTTCATGTTCGCGTTTCGCCTACTCTGACTAAAGGAAGCACCACCTGTGCATGCGTCCCGTTTCGCCTAATCCTACTAAATGAAGCACCACCTGCCCATGCATCCTACTAAATGTCTCTCTCAGGTCGTCCGTTAGGGAGTGCGTGAGTGAGTGAGTGAGGGATACGTTACAGAGGTGACAACGTGCCATAGCTAGCTACCTATATAGTACGGAGGGAAAAATGATGGAGCTTTACAATGTCGCCAACAGTGTATGCGTGAGATCGAAAACACATTTCTCTTAGAAAAGGTAGTTTGTAGCAGTGTTGCCAACTATTTTCTATGGAAAGTAGCTAAGGCCTCCTCTAAAAGTCGCTAGAAGTCGCTAGATGATGTCATACATTAATTTGCATATGTATGACATCACCACATAATCATTTGCATATAAAAAAAACGTATGTTAAACCACGCACTGCGATAAGCATAGCGTAGGTTTTGAGTTTCCCTGCCCTCCAATGACGTTGGCCGAGCTGCGTTATATCTCTTAGATCTGTAGAACATCTACTTCCGTGTAATTACAGCAGCTGATTCTGATTCTACATACGTCAATCATTACTTTTATAAACGTGGGCAATGCTAGAGCACTAGGAAAGGCAGACGTGATGTCATTCACAAATCGGTGAAAGGTGATTTTTGCTGTTGCTCGACAATGAGAATGGAGGTTGCCAAAGTTGCGAGAAGTCGCCAAATTTGTCACTAGTCGCTAGATAGGCACGACGGTTTCGTGCTTGTTTGCAAATATGCGACTAAGATAGATGTTTCTCTTGGTTAGCAGTGGTTTCCACCTTGCTGCTCACGCATGAATCCTATATTTTCTCGGCCTCTTTCTCATTGTGGAGTTATGAGCACTGACCTTAGCTGAGGCCTGCAGTTCTTTGGATGTTTTTCTGGGATTTTTAGTGGCTTCATGGGTGAGTTGTCACTGTGTCCTTAAAGAAATTTTGTCAGGCTAACTACTCCTGGGAAGATTCACTACTGTTTCAAGTGTTCTCCATTTGGAGATAATAATAAGAATAAATAAATAAATAAAATAAATAAAACTGCTTTGTAACATACAGACTGATATATTTCAACACATTTTTTATTTTTTCTTCTGGAATTTCCTTTGATTGTGGCATAGTGTGCTTGTAGAAACTTTGTGGTGGCTACTTCACTCTGATGGAAAGGCTCAATATGAGTGAGGTTTAGATAGGGCTGGCTTCAATCAAGCCTGGCTGTGTTGAATCAGCTGAATCTAATTATCAATTAAATGTGGTTAATTGGTTGACTGAGTAACTAAAACAGCAATTACTTTTTCACATGGGTGGTGTGGGTGTTTAATGACTTTGTTCATTAAATAAATTAAATAATACTCTTAAAAATGTGTTTTGTGTTTACTCAGGTTCCCTTTGTCTAATATTACACGTTATGTAAAGATCTGAAACCATTAATTGTAACAAATATGCAATAATAGATGAAATCAGGAAGGGGGCAAATAATTTTCAACACTGTACAGTATGTGTTGTGTGGGGATGTCAGAAGAGGTGTATTGGGGGGTTGCATGTTCTCTTGTGTGACTGTTATATGAAAGTGTCTTATCCTGTAACATGCTTGTGTGTATCTTTGTGGGTGTGTGCATACGGGAAATGCATTTATGTGTTTTCGTATAAATGTGGGAGCATGTTTATGTTTGTGTATGTGTGTGGAGCATCTCTACAGATGTGCAGTGAATGCTGGTGTACATGTGCAGATGTGCAGTGAATGCTGGTGTACATGTACTCAGCACAGACTAAATGATCCAGGGGCTCAGGCCTCCATGATATGACACGCTACTGGGGTTACACCTGTGACTGAGACACGTCTGTACTCTCCTCTCCACCCATCCCCTCTCCTTTCCTCTCCTCTCCTCCCATCCCCTCTCCTCTCCTCTCCTCTTGTCCCCTCTCCTCTACTCTCCTCTTTTCCCCTCTCCGCTCCTCTCCCACAGTGTTTGGCGATGTGCCCCACACCCTATCAGATGAGTGGGTGGCGCAGCAGACACAGAGAATTCTTGACATGAGGATGAACCCTGTCCATGGCGTGGCCTCACAATGGGACTATGAGAAAAAACAATGGAAGTAGACTTGATGTGCAGGGTCAGGCACTACACGACAATAGGGGTAGGGACCCCTGGCCCTAGGGCGTTTAAGTCACAGTGAGATGCTGTGACCCTCTGACCACTGTTTTCAAAATGTTGTGAAGTCTCAACATTACCACTCTGTAAGCTGACATAAAGTAACACTTGAAAAAAAAATCTCCTGTGTGCGTGTCTTTCTGGCGACGCAATGAAACACAGTAATGAAAAATACAGTTATATGTCCAAAAGTATGTGGCCACCTGACATCCAACATCTCATCCAAAGTTATGGGCATTAATATGGAGTTGGTCCACCCTTTGCTGCTACAACAATCTCTACTCTTCTGGGAAGGCTTTATACAAGGTGTTGAAGCATTGCTGGAGGGATTTGCTTCCATTCAGCCAGAAGTGCATTCGTGAGGTTAGGCACTGGTTAGATGATTAGGCCTGGCTCGCAGTTGGCATTCCAATTGATCCCAAAGGTGTTTGATGGGGTTGAGGTTAGGGCACTGTGCAGGCCAGTCAGGTTCTCCCACACTGTTTTCGACAAAACCATTTCTATATGGACCTTGTTGTGTGCCCAATGACATTGTCGTGCTGAAACAGAAAAGGGTCTAGCCCAAAATGTTGGGGAAGCACAGAATAGTCTAGAATGTCTCTGAATGCTGTAGCATTAATAGTTGCCTTCACCGAAACTAAGGGGTCTAGCCCAAATCATGAAAAACAGCCCCAGACCAAGGGGTGTCCAGATAATTTTCATCATTTAGTGTAAGTGTTCTGTTTATTATTGCTTATGAGAGTGAGAGTATTTCCACTTGAGAGGATGCAGGTAGTGAACAAAAATGGAAATGTTAAAGTCCTTTCACAGGGTATTGGGCCTCCACTGTTTTTTTTTCTGACCCTGGTTACTAAAATTCACCCAGGTGGAAATTTGGAGTCGGCAGACTTACCCCCATACTTACGTGTTCTTCCCTGCGCTTTCAATGAATGTATGGATCAGAATCCTAGAGTATGTAACTATGGTATTATTAGCTATAGTAAACCTTTAGCTTCAGCTTTGAATCTATCTTGTTCCATTTATGTTCACTACCCATGCTTAGGAATAATGATAATAATAATACGGAAGAGACGAATGATAATACACTATTTATGTGGCACTGTTTATGTGAAAAGCACTCTGACATTATATGAATAAATGACATTTTATTTGACTGAATGGACGTCACCTTGGATACAGAAGAGCAAGTGGCGTGTAAGTAATAAAATCCACTGAAAAACAAAACGGTGGGCTCAAGCTGCCTCAGTGCGTGTCGTCGCCTAGGGAATCTGTTGACTATTGATGCAGCGCTGTGTACCGTGAGGTCACATTAAGGGTCTCGCACACCACAGCCTTCGCTTTTTTTTAGAGCTAATAAAGAAGGTAGTGAACAGACTTCTTCACAATCTGCACGTTAAACGTTAAAAAAAAAAAAACGAAAGCAAACTTGGGCAGGTTCTTCAGTGACAGGTGCGTTGGACACCTGGGGCCCCTAACTTTCTATCTGATTAGGTCCTTCACACAGCGTCGGACCAGTGTGTCACACGCTCCAAGCGCCAAGGGACTCTGGCAAGCAGGAGTTTTAGGTCCTTCCCAAATGAGCAGTGACTGAATACTTTAGGCACACAGACACATAGGTCTAGCACAGCTTAATGACAGATCTGGTGAAGTGATTAAAGGAGTCAGTGCAGCTGTCTGAAGACGAACACAACTTCACCCAGTCAGAGTGCAAAGGCTCTCATGATTTATGAATTTTAGAAAAACATTTTCTTTGGTGCCTCGGTGACTGTTGCTCCTGCGTTTTCCTTGATTTTTACCCAGCTTGACATCAAGCAGATGAACTCACCTCATCGTCAGCTGTCCAAACCACCTGTCTGACTAAAGCAGTGACACAGCCCTTATGTAACAGTCAGACACCAGGGTGCAACATAGTGAGTCACAAATGATAAATGACTTAAGCTGACAGCAAACATGTATAATCATTCATACGATTCACTTTTTATAATGTGTGTATGCACTCACAGTGATGTTTGGAATACAGAAATGGTTTATGAGACACGGCGTGGAGTAATTCTTAAGGGGCCACGTTTCCTGAGTCATGCAAGGCTGTCTCACATCCCACATTAAACAATTCCCTTGCTCTCAGATGGCAATCTGATTAGATTGGTCCTATCAGGCGGGTGTGCTTCCTTTTTAGAGGAGGACAGCAGTGCTAAGTGGTCCGTGGGTTGAGGGATTGTGCTCTATTGGATGCTGGCTGGATCCCAGGACTCTTCTGCCACGCCCTTGATATTGGAGAAGTGCTGCTGTGTTGCGTCGTATCAGAGAAGCGATCGAGTTTTCCAGACACAATGCGATGTGTTCACATGTGTGCCTCTTCCTGCTCTGTTTGGGGTAATTGAGCATGTTCTGTTGCTACAGTTGAGCATGCTCTGTTGTTGCAGTTGAGCGTGCTCAGTTGGGGCAGTGGGGTGGCTAAGGTTGTCGTCCCAGGTGGGGCTCTGCCATCATAACCTTGAGCATGATGCTTAATCTGAATTGCTTTATACCCAGTTGTACTAAGACATAAAAAGAGATGTCAACTGTGTGCCCTGTGACTGACTGGTGACCTGTCCAGGGTGTATTCCTGCCGCTCGCCAATGCATTCTTGGGTTTGATAATAGATAGGTGGATGGATGGATGGATGGATGATGTCAGCTGTGTAAGTCATTTGGGCTGACTGATACATGCTTTCATGTAGTAGTACATAATCAGTTGGTTAAGTCTGTGTAGAATCTCAGTAATCTCAGTCCAGTTTGACTCTCAAACAGAACAGAACAGACTGGAGGAGCCCCTCAGGGATCTCCTGGTTGTGACCTCACTGTCCAAACCCCTCCTTTTACCAGTCCAACAACAAATGGTTTGAGTAATTGCTGGACCTGGACTCATTATTAGAAGACCGTAGGCTCAAATTCCAATCTCCAAATTATCTGGTTTATCTCAGGAAATATCCAGCCAAGTAAGAAATATTTCCAAGTAAGAAAATGTCAAGAAAATGAAGTCATAATGCTTCAGATAAAGGCGCATGTGTTACCTTCAGCGCAGTTAATTTCCTGCCACTTTCATCGTGGCTTTTCCTTTTCGATAAAAGCAAAAATAAAATGTTCCCTGACAGCTTTCTCCACCCCAGAAATGAAAATAAAGGTTTTTTTATTTTTATTTTTCCCACTGTCATCAAATACAGATCCTGCTGAATGCCACAGCAGCCAACAGAACAAGCAATTACCGAGCAACGCAAACAGCAGCCCCACCAGCACAACTGCCTTATAAAAAACCCACAAGCATTTTCTCTTGAAAGTCTGATCACGATTTAAAATTCTCCTTCTTCCCAAAGCTCCTCAAATATTTTATACATTGAAAGTCGGGTTGGCGAACGGACCGGACTCAAATTAAAGTGAAGCCACGGCTCTCCCCCGAGACACGCTTTCGCTTCGCGTGTCTTCCCACCGCTCGCTTTCCGCGGCCGGACTCTGCCGTGGCCGCCGCTCGCAGGAAGGGTTTAAACGAGCGCAGTTTGGACGAGGAGGCCCTTCGGCGGGACCAAAGCAATCAGACCTCGCCCCTGGGCGACAGTGCGGCGCTCATCGCCCTTAACGACACCGGCAGCCTTGGAGAGCGAGAGCGCGGCTGACAGCGGAGCGCATCAGAGCCGCTTTGAAGCCGCCGAGCGCCGCGGCGGCGTTCGCCCGCGCTCCCCGTCCTCCTCCCCGTCCTCCTCCCGCACTACTGTCAGAATAAGAATCGCTCATTTTCTCCAAGGCTGAACTACCACCGCATACACATCGTGTGCTGTTGGAGACAGTATCAGGTTAAAGGGACTTTTTCTGGTGATTCCTTGTGGAAAACGGCTAACATTACACGCAGTATCCCCAGGTGGTAGTTTACACGGCGAAATTAGACCTGCATATATTCCCACAGCTTATGAAATTCTGTGTGTGTTCCCGACGCCCCAAACGGCAAAAAGAGCAGGTTCCTTTAGTTAAACAGATGAGAGGCGGAACATTCCCATGTTGGCTCCTTTTGCGAGTCTCTCCAGCAGGGGGTGGCTGGGGGGTGGGCGGGGGGGGGGGGTGGCGGAGGCGAGAGAAGAGGGGCTTTGCTCATTTACTTCTCTTCCAAGCAGGTGGCACTCCTGGGACCCCCACAGCGTTGACTCTCCCTCCTGTGATGCTTTATGACACATTGTTACGTTATGTTACGTTATTTTCTTCAGGTTAGCACATGTCCGCACCCTTGGCCAACTTACGCTCAAGGGCAATGGCAGCAGCGCATCTGTGAATAAACCCACAGACTCCTGGTAGGAAGCCTGTCTTCTCATACTGCAGACACACACCATTCCCCCCTTTGAGCAGCGAGACCCTCACCGGGAGCTCGGCGGGGTGCCTTATGGCCTGATGCATGCTAATTCCATTGCTTTCCACAGCATTACCTGCAGCCCGAATGGCTTCTCAGAGGACTCTGCAATTCAATTAAGTCAGTTAAGACTGTAAGGAAGAGTAACGACGGGAACGGGCTGTTCAGCTCATCTAGGTTCTGTATACCACCAGTCAGGAGGCGGTTTTACCACTGTGCTGTTTGGTCTTGGAGAAACATCCTTCCCAAGGTCATCAGGTGTCACCGAATCCAATTAGAGCCCGGCTGACAGCGGTGACAGAAGGCTGCAGACTTTTTTCTGTTTGGTGAAAAAGCATTTGTGTAAGGGTTATTAATGCTGAGTTAAGACAGACTCTGGAGTATCTACGCCAAGCCAGAACTATTCAGGTCAATGTCTGCACAGCTAGTGTGCTTGGGTTTGGCACTAAGTGAATATGTTGAGTTGATGCATAAGTTGATATGTTTCAGCCTGTCAGAGCCTTATTTTATTAACCCTGGTTTGTGTCAGGGTACACTGAATTGATGCCGGAAGAGCTAGCAGAGCTGTCTCTATCTCTCACTCTCTCTCACGCACAAACACAGTTTTAGAGAAATAAGCATATTTAGACATATGCTTTATCATTTTTTGTGAATTCATGAATTAGAATTTATCTGAGTTTTGTTTTTGTCTATACATTACAACACCCCTGAAGTAGAGAGATTTCAGCTCAGGAAACTGGAGGGTTTTAACAGCGCGCCCCCCCCCCCCCCCCAACCCCCCCACCCCACCCTGTGAGTTTGCAATAAGCCTAAAAGAGGTTTATAATTGTGAATCTTGCCTTTTTGTAACTGCATATTTAGTTACGGGGTGTGGGCAAGCACTCTTACCTGTGGAGAAACAGGGAGCGATTTCTTCTCAGTGTTGAGAGGAAAACATTAAGGCCATACAGACACAGGGTACTGAAAAGCGTATTGTACATTATGGCTGTCGTAAATATACAAGTTTGATGATGTGTTTTTCTTTTTTTCTCTTGGGTTTGGATGTACAACACCTTTCCTGGACAGCCAGTTTGAATGTTGGTCTTTTATAACCAATTCTAATCTTTAAACCAGGGTATCCAAACTTATCTGAAAAGGGCTGGTGTGTGTGAAGGTTTTTGTTCTAGCCCAGTGCTAAAACACCTGATTCTAGTGGTCAAGGTCTTGATTGTAGACTAGAATTAGTTGAATTAGT
This sequence comes from Anguilla rostrata, assembly GCF_018555375.3. Taxonomy (NCBI): domain Eukaryota; kingdom Metazoa; phylum Chordata; class Actinopteri; order Anguilliformes; family Anguillidae; genus Anguilla; species Anguilla rostrata. The sequence goes on along the minus strand of NC_057936.1, from coordinate 38,389,280 downwards.
TGAAATATTGGACTACCCTGCTTTAGGCATAGTTGCATATGACAAACGATTAAACCAGTATTGGTATACAGTAAAATGTCCATTGTTAATTCAACTCTTAACAGATAAAATTTGCTCCCACATTCCAGAGTGGGACCTAATGTTATCTGTTAAGAGTTGAATTGACACTGTTAAGAGTTTAATTAACACTGGATACTGGTTCAGTCCTTTGTCATACCAGAAGAAAAAGGTCTCATGATTTATCTTTATTAAACAAATCAAATTATGATTGACTTAATTTAATCATTGAGAGCAGAAATTGGCATGACATCTCAAAACACACTCTTTGTGTACCCCTGCTCTAATGTGTACAATGGAATTTTCTGGATGCTTACTTGATGAAATAATGCATCTTTATTACAAATTATAAATATTTGAAGGTATCTAGACTGATTCTATATATATATATATATATATATATATATATATATATATATATATAAGACAAAATAATGTTGAGGACACCATTTGACTGTGTGCCAAAACTCTTCTGGGGTTTTACATCAAATTCTGAACCTCGGTGCTAGTCTTGGTGCTGCACCTTTAGCAGCTCGCAGCTAAAGGGACAGCTCCGTCATATCTTCAAAAGATCATCAGACCCTACACACCATAGACTGCTCCGTTCTGCTACCTCTGAACGTCTGGCACTCCTCCCTGTGTGCCTGTACTTCCGGGTCACGTCTGCGGTCTTCTGGCCCCGCGGTGGTGGAATAAGCTTTCCACTGCAGCAGAAGCCCGCCCATCTTTCAACACAGACAGAAGACTCACCTGGTCAGATGCACCATGCTCCCGTGACCCACTTTAGATATACTTTTTTTTCTTTCTTTCATGGGATTTCCTTTTGGATAATGTTATAGATATCGCAGTGTAAAGGCTAGTCTAGTGGTACTTTTTTACAATACAAATTGATGTTTGATAGGTTACCATTACACTAATGGATTATAACTGGGCACCTGTCCCTTCTTGATGACACTGCATTTTTGTTTTCCTGAGAGTAGTAACACTGATGTTCTTCACTACTGTACGTCACTCTGGGTAAGCGTCTGCTAAGTGATTGTAATGTATTGTCATGTTTAATTACAAAATTCTCATCTCTTCACACAAAATTCTCACAAAGGGCTTAATGTTTTACTAAAAATGTCAACCAAATGTTATGCTTGAAGTAGATTATAAAATTAAAGGAGAATCAATAAATTATGACAGAAATGATCATAGAAATTCCAAGTTATGTTAGTTTATCAGGGAATAATCTTAATTCCCTTTTATTTTGCAAGGTATTCTTAATTTCATTATTTTAACACATTGTGATGTATTAATCAGACTTCGCATTCATTAGAAGGCCAAGTTTCATTTAATTTGAATACATTTCTAATAGCTTATGACATGGATACATTATATAGAGAAAAGGAAACATTTAAACTCATGATTTGCAAGATGACAGAACAAGAAAATTGCAATCAAAACTGGTAGAAATTGTATATCTTACAGAATAATGCAGGCTTTTATAGAATACTACAATGGAAAGTGACAAGACTGAAGAGACATTCAGAATACAGATAATTATACAATTAAAATGAAAATTAATATAAGCTCTGAATATTATTATAAAGCAGCTCACCAATCCTAAATTTTTAACACAAATAAAAATAATGATACAAATTTGTTTAATAAAAAAAATCAATGTGTGCTACTCTGGGAATAAATAATTAATATCCGAATGTAAAATATTACCCCCTTAATTTTATATAAATAACCGTTTCTGTGCCCTTTTTCTGTTTAAAGAAAATTGATACTGTCAGATTTAACAGACGATGAGCACGGATACTCTTAGCTGCCTCCTCCTGTGAAAGCCTTGCTTTTGTTCTTGGCGAGGAATCGGAACGTTTCCCCCGACACTGCAGTGAATTAATCATTTTCTTGTCATCAGAGTAACCTGCACTGTTTTCAGCCTGGCACCCTCAACTTTAATATTTCAGCTTATATAATAGCAATTTGAATAGTAATTAGTCTAGTTAAATATTTTAAAAAAACATGTTCTATGATTATTTTTTAATCACGATCATTCTAAAGGTCACCTCTCTTTTCACGGGGCAGAAATGCAAAGCTGAATAATGGAAACTGATGGAAAGGCCTTCAGTATTGGTAAAGGACATTAAAAACCTCTACTGATGGCCCATTTCATGCCAGCTTTGGCTCCTTATTATGCGATTAGCCCAATCGTTTGTTTGATAAAAGTTCTTTGACTAAGTCAAAGCAGAGCTACAGCCCCAGCCTGCACATAATATCTATGATGTATTCTTGGTGAAAAGATTTTACTGTGGTCCGACGCAGGAGTTAACCAGCATCGCATATGCAACTGTTTCAGAAATGAAGCTGCAATATGTTATTGGAACAAAAACCTACACACACCAGCCCTCCAGGGGTTGTGCTCCTGTGCTGTGTATTATGGGAGACGGCTGTCAAAAATTTAAAAAAACATTTCTGAATGACAGTTTCTGAATGCTACTTTAAGATAGCCGGTCATAGCTAATCTGTTTTAAATATACCTGCTTGCATGTGCAAATGAAAGGCAACTCAAGGGAGCCCATTTTAATCCAGTCATAGACAATGTAATGGGACGAATACAAAAAACACAAACTCAAAAAGGAGGACAGAAGCTATGAATCGGAACAGATCGGCGTCTTAAGTGCAGCAACACAAACTGAGGCAATTTTTTTTTTTTTTTTTTTTAAATGCTTGACTAAATCAGTTTGCGTAAGACGAAACACTCGACATTCATCAATGCAGACGTTTTTGACGAGACAGGGCCGACGCGCGACAGAACACGTGACCCGAACCGCGGGTCGCGGCTGAAACTACAAAACTACGGCTGCTGTTTAAAGAGATAGCTATGGGCCAGCCGACACCTCCCTGAAGACTGCCCTTCGATGGCCCGGCCACTTTATATTCTGAAGAGACCAATCAGCATGCTCTACATTCACCTTTATACATATGTACATCTTCTATCATCATCGCCTATCGTAACAACCCTTCCTATGGAATTCCTCACACCCCTCTCTCTTTCTGAAGGCTCCCTCTTAACAGAATGTAGTCACATCCTTGAAGTAGGAGAGAAATAAAGTTTAAAATGAAATAAAAAGGTTCAGAGATTCTTTCTGCACACGTAGCTCTTTCTTTCATCCCCCCACCCCCAGAACACAAACCGTGCAGCGGCAAGGGGCGGACTCCACCACGAGACCCCTTTTCACTGGGTCCTGTGTCTGGGTGTGTGCATCCTTCTCCCTGTAAAGGACGCCAAAACAAGGTTCCTGCCTGCATCCTTTAGTGCACGGCCTCTCCGTTCAGTGAAGAGTTCCCGCTCAGGGAGAGCACCGCCTCGCCCCTCGACAAAAGATCCTCCTTAAAAGAGCGCAGCACTGCTCCTGTGTCCGTGACCCACGTCGTAACACTTGAGTCTTTTTTCCTCGTTGATTCATTCCATGGAAATAAAAGGCGTCAGTTGCGAAGCTCTCCTCTTCCTTCAAGCCCCCCCCCCCCCCCTTGCCATTATATTGCTTTTGAAGAAAAAGCAGGAAACATTTGGGTACAAGAGGTTACGTCTATGAGACATCATGTTTTTGTTTTTTTTTTTTTGTTTTTTTTGTATGTATGTTTTTTTTTTTCCTGAACAGTAAGGACAGACACAATGCTCCGGTGGTGGCAGTATTTTAGCTGTAATTCCACATCGTAAGCAGCAGCTTTAAACATTATAAAAAAACACCTGTCTTCATCCTTTTTCGTCCTAAAGACGCAGTCAATGTTGTTCATTTATATCAGCAGCTGCAAATAACTACTCATTGCTATAGTGCGAATTCCAAGACTCACAAACAAAAAATAATATTTCAGAACAGTCTGTGGGAGACTTCCATGTGTCCAGCACCTCCCGCCTCCATCTCATAAGTGAATATCCAGAGTAAGTGCTCACGTTCCATAGTTTGGTGCTGTCAGAGAAGTTAATGCGTATTTTGGTACCTTAAAATAAATTAAAACACATAAACAAGGAGCTCGGCAAACCTTAGTTAACATGTATATCATTTTTTTATACTTTCCATAATATGTGAATACGCAGATGTAAACTTGTAAGAAGTGATGGGCAGTGATAAAATGTCGCAAGACATCAGTTAGCTACACTAAATGCAGAAACAACAGCAAGAGAAAAAAACATGACCACACCATTTAAATTCTGGGGAAACAGAATGAAGTGGTATATTTAGTCTACTGTCTTTGACGGTGCTATCATTGCTATAAGGTGACTGAGGAACAGTAAGAAATACAAACAGTCTATTAGTCAAATTCATGCACAGTCAAGTCACACAGAAAGAAAAATTATTGTGTAAAATTCCACTCCCAGATAGAGAGTAATTTCCTCCAATAATTAACCTGTCTAATCCCCCCATCCCCCTCCCAACCCCCCAAAAACACAACAAAAAAAGCACAAATTACTCTTAAGTATAGCAAATTTAACTTTCAGCTGGGATTTAAAGAAATGTTCAGAAATATGATTTAAAGGAAGTGAGAAGTTAAACCAAGTCAGACAGTGAGAGCGGGGACGAGGCCACAGACAGGCCCGGTCCTGCAGAAACGCCTGCGCTCGAAAGCCCTGAACCGCCAGAACCCTCCAAGGAGAAGAACTCAGAACCGCCGCCCAAGCTCACTCGCGCTGCCATACCCACCAAACATCTGCCAGCATCAACCGTGACTCTGTCGACGAGTAACACGCATGATGTAAAAAAAAAAACCGAAACAAAACAGTAACCATATTAGCGTGCGGCACCCAGGGAGCGACCACACGAAATGGGACAGTGCCCGGCGCCCCTCTCCTCCACGGCCTGGCCCCGTTGCTATTAGAGACCAGGCCATCGATCAGGCCGTCCCCGGGGCGGAAGCGGCGCAGACAGGCCAGGCGCGCGGCGGGATTATGTTTCCTGCTCCTGCTGCACTGGGACAGATCCATCCCACAGCAGCAGGTGTCTGTCTGTCTGGGCTCATCCGGTAAAACAACCCCCCCACCGCAGTCCACATCCCCCCCCCCCCCCCCCAAACTGTCTACAGCAGGGAGAGAAAAAGAGAAGAGAAAGCAGCAAGGTTTCGCAATCAAACCCTGACCTCGTTCCAACCTTCCTGCGAAGCCTTGGGTCCGAATCGCCCTCTCGCAGCACCCAAACAAGCGTTTAGTGACGATAACAACGGAAATTGCCGGCACCGGGCAGAAACGGCGAGGCCAGGTCAGCCCCGAGCGCCAGAGAGACGGGGATCGCTGACACAGTCGAGCCTGTGGATCAGCCCTGCTGGAACCAGTAGCCCAAACCAGGTATAGTGTCTGATATTTGAGTTGGTGACCAGGTCTATCAGGAACAGATGCAGTGAAGCTGGGGTTGTGGGCTCACAGGGGGCGTTTGGCAAATGGGTGGGCTGGGCCGCTGGAAACCTTCAGCTATTGGCCGAAGCAGCATCGCCCAGGTAACGACAGCGCTGGTGAACCTGGGAGCCTGGCCTGAAACCAGAAACGCTATCGCAAAGACAGGAAGGAGGGAAGATAAAGGGAAGCGGAGGGAGGGGCAGACGGAGAGCACCTGTGGACAGAAGCTCTGCGGGCTTACTGTGGACCCGTCCCAGGTCAGCCCCTGAACCTCATCTGGAGCGGGGCTCAATAAACACCCTGTTCTCTCTGGTTGGCTCTCGTCTGCTCACATTTCCATAATCAGGGCCTGCAACGTGATGATTAGCAGCTGTCTGCATTCCCTATTTCGCTCCCTCCTTCCCTCCCTCTCAATCGCTTTCTGTGTCCTCTGTCTCAGGCATCCACCTTATCCAGCAACCCCTCTACTACCCTCACTCCCCCCCCCCAATTCTCTCCTATCAAACCCACCTTCACTACCTTCTTAAATCCCAAATCCAGACTCACCTGGTTCTGAAAAAGAGAGCCTTACTGATGGTCTCATTTTGTTGCCTTTTTAGTTTAGCCTGACTCCATTGGTTTGTTTTGAGTGCTAATGGTAAGGTTAGCCTGACTCCATTGGTTTGTTTTGAGTGCTAATGGTAAGGTTAGCCTGACTCCATTGGTTTGTTTTGAGTGCTAATGGTAAGGTTAGCCTGACTACATTGGTTTGTTTTGAGTGCTAATGGTAAGGTTAGCCTTACTCCATTGGTTTGTTTTGAGTGCTAATGGTAAGGTTAGCCTGACTCCATTGGTTTGTTTTGAGTGCTAATGGTAAGGTTAGCCTGACTCCATTGGTTTGTTTTGAGTGCTAATGGTAAGGTTAGCCTGACTCCATTGGTTCGTTTTGAGTGCTAATGGTAAGGTTAGCCTGACTCCATTGGTTTGTTTTGAGTGCTAATGGTAAGGTTAGCCTGACTCCATTGGTTCGTTTTGAGTGCTAATTTTAAGGTTAGCTTGGCCACACTAGTTTGTTTTGAGCACTAATGGTAATGTCAACCAGACTCCACTAGTTTGTTTTGAGTGCTAATGTTAAGGTTAGCTTGGCCACACTAGTATGTTTTGAGCACTAATGGTAAGGTTAGCCTGGCTCTACTAGCTTGTTTTGAGTACTAAGGCCCGCAACAAACCCTACATAAGTACGCTTTGAGCTACGCAAAGTTGGTTTCTAAACACGTTGTCGCATTCTAAAATGGGTCACCTGAAATAATGCAATTCTTCAAGCATTGCAGCAAGGGGCATTATAGCCCCTTCAAATTGTGATTTTTTCTTTCACAACTGTCCTGGATTGCCCGCTTGAGCACTCGGGTTTAATACCTCCACTTGGACATAAGAGCGCACGTTAAGTATGTACAATCAGGCATTGTCATTTGCGTTTGCGTACTTGCGTAGGGTATGTTTCCGGCATAATGGTAAGTTAGCCTGTCTCCACAAGTCTGCTTTGAGTATTTCAGAAGATTCATTATTAAAATTATGTTAAAACTATGGGGTTTTCTTTAAGATTGCTCAGCAGGAAAAAAACGCAGAAGCTTCTTGCGGGCATTGGTCCCTCACTTTCCTCCTTTTGCTTATTGGCTGGTCATCTTCCCACTCCAACAAATCAGTCCAGATCAACAGGACTTTGTGTTAGTCGGGTCAAAAACGCATGAAGTGAGTGAGTTAGGAGAGAGGGAACCCAGCTAGGAGTTTCAAACTGGCACAGATACATTCAAGTAATGCATGAAGAAATCCCAGAAACTTTGAGAGTAAAGCAGCGCTTCCCAAACTCTGAAAGAAATGAACTGTCTATGATGACACCAACAAAGAAAAAAAAATGTAAGAAAGAGGAGGGTTCTGTTATTGAAAACTCTCACAAAAGCCAACGTGGAAAGTTTAGCGATGCTCTTTGTACTTGAAAATTATGGGCATTTCCATGCAGCAAATCGGAAACAAGCCCTTTAATGATAAATTCAGAACATCTGTGCCGTTCAACTCGGAGTCCTCTACGGGGGAACCGCCAGGTTCAAACAGGCCCCCCCGCTCCGCACCTAAACTTTCTGACTTAGCTCCACAAGGAGAGTCACAGCAACTCCTGAGCCTCCCATGAGCGGGAATGCACGGAGAACCGCCATGCTACAGTCCCTCTGCAAGGCCAAGAGTAAGAGAGTATGTACATTCACACCAGAGTTACATACATGTATCACAGACTCATGCTAAAAATAGTACAAAACACATCAAAACCCATGACCACATGGTTCAACAGAACCCTTAACTTTTTTCATATTCTTTTCTTCTTTTTTTGCAACATTTTCATAAAGGCAGTGGATTTGCTTTTTCATGTATGTATGTATGTGTGTGTTTTGCTTTCTCAGTATGTGCCACAGCAGGCTTCAGAGACTATGTCGGATCACTGAAGGCTTGGAAGGGCTGTGTGCTTGCGCGTGTGTGTGTGCGCGTGTGCGTGCGTGAGAGAGAGTGCCGGGTGACGGCCGGTGGCCGGTGCTCTTCAGCGTGGTGCTTCGAAAGACAACGGAGCTCCTGGGCTTCTTCACTTCTGTGTGAAATAGGCTCCGATGGTGACTCCCGCGGCCCCCAGGGCAGCCAAGCCAAAAACCGTCTTTATGTACGGCCAGGAGCAGTGGAACACTGACTCTCTCTGCTGACCATACAGCTCCACGAAGGCATCCTGAGAGAGAGAGAGAGAGAGAGAGAGAGAGAGAGAGAGAGAGAGAGAGAGAGAGAGAGAGAGAGAGAGAGAGAGAGAGAGAGAGAGCAGGGGAGAGAGAGTGAGAGAGACAAGTAAGTAAATGCCATACAAGACACTAATTGCATTGTTAATAATTGCCTTACATATCCATATCCATAAGCTTCCAAAGAAAACCTAGCTAAATTTTGTATGCTAAATGCCAACTGATATTTAAAAAAATGTATTTGGGAATCTGTGACAGGGGTGTGTAATTAATGTCCCTTCAGAGGAAGACTGGGATGTGAATCATGGACTCTGGTGTCAAGATGGCAGCTTCAGTGGCAGATTACACCTGACCAAGGTGAGACAGCAGGGGTGCAGGTGGCATTTACTGATCACACACACACTCACACACACAGTCTCTGCTGCTTCCTCCAATCGCGCGTGCTAGCGCCTAGCATACGCACGCTGTTCCATCAGCCTAATGACTCATCCGGTTGCCATGGCGAGGGACACGGAAGAAAGGCGTGGTTCTCCGCATTCTCAAATGACCTTTGTTTTTTGTTGTTTTTTTTTTTAAATTTCCCAAAATATCTGGGAGAAAAAAAGGAAAGCCCCAGAGTCAACAGCGCCGCCCCCCCCCCCCGGCAGGGCCGCGGTGTCAGCCCTATTTGTCTCTGCTCGTGCCGCTGTGTAATTAGCATAAGTGCGCCCAGGTTTCCCCCGCGAACCTCCGGATGGGAGTGGCAATGCCATACCTTCTGTGAGCGCGCCAATCTGCGCTGAGCTCTACGTGTGCGTGAGCATGAGAAAGAGAAGGAGAGAGACTGTGTGCGTGTACGTGTGTGTGTATGTGTGTGCGTGTGTGTGTGTGCATGTGCGTGCGTGTGTGTTCGTGTGTGCATGCTTGTGTGTGTACGTAAGTGTGTGTGTGTGTGTGTCTGCGTATGTGTGTGTGTGTGTCTGCGTGTGTGTCTGTGTGTCTGCGTGTATGCGTGCGTGTGTCTGTCTGTGTGCGTGTGTGTGTGTGTGTGTGTGCGTGTGTGTGTGTGTGTGTGTGTGTGTGTGTGTGCATGCGTCTGTGTGTTTATGGTCTGTCCGGCTCTGTGCCGACTCGTCTGTGAATGCAAATCCTCCTGGCCTCTCTCCAGCATGCAAAGCACACACCAAAGAGCTGCCAGACAGATCCATCTCACATCCATTTAGCTTCCTTTCCCCTGAGGGCGGTGGGGAGAAACAGGAAGGAAGAGCTCCCACTGTCAGTGTTCCACAGGGATGCACAAGGATCTCCTCAAAGTCACAGATAATGGCTCGTTACGCCCCGCATATCAACCTCTTCCGCAGAGCACAGAACTCGTCATTATCGGTATAATTTACTCAACATATGCCACGCGGCTTGCGCATCATCAATTTTCACGCTTGAGTAAATTGACTCAAGTGATTTAGGCCTGTCCATTGTCAAGGACACAACAGTGTCACCTTATGCAGGGAAATTACTATGGTTACAGTGAAATACAGCATGGTACAGTTTATTATAATTAATAAATGATGATTTTGACTAAAACAAATTATTATTATTATTATTATTATTATTAGTATCAAGAATAACTTTATTTAAAAAAGCTTTACGAACAGGATGTTCACATTGCTTTCCAACAAAGAACAATGAAAGGATATGCTAATAAAAGCAAATGCGATATAAAACACACACAAGTATGTGAAAGGGAATGGAAGTATTAAATGTGTTTCATGAGAGGGTAATTCAGCTTGGCTAAAACTAGGGAAAGATCATGTTTATTTTCCCTTCTTTCTCACAGGGCCTGCAGGTAAGACAATGAGCAGGGCGCGATGTAATTAAATACTCTTCTTGGTAAGGGCGGTGCGGATTGGCCCAGATGAACGCCATTGTCCCCTGGATGCAATGCTGTGTTCAGCCCAGCTCTTATGAATTTGTTCTTCAATAATACAGCGTTGTGCACACTGCATGCATGTGTGTGCACATTTGTGTAAGCAAATACGAGTGTGTGTCTGCATGCATGAGTGAGTATTCGCGCTTGCGAGCACGTATTCTTGCATGCTTTTGTGTGCACGTGAGCCTTTTGCTGTGTGAGTGTGCAAAAATGTGTGTGTGTGTGTATGTGTGTGTGTACATGTGTATGTTCATGTGTGTAATTTTGTGTGTGTGCGCATGTGTGCGTGCGTGTGTGTACCATGCGCGTGATTGCGCATGTATGTGCGCATGTGTGGTATGTATGTGCGCGTGCATGTTTGTGCATGTACGTGTGCCCATGTCTGCGTGCGTGTCCATGTGTGCTTGTGTGTGTGCGCATACGTGTGTCTGCATACGTTTGTGTGCATATGTCCGTGTGCATACAGTATGTGTGTGTAAGCCTGTGCGATGCTGCACTCCCCAGATCTCTCCTGCTCTGCTCTGCTCTGCGCTGGAGCGGTGCTCCAGTGTTGCCTGGTGCTGCTCATGAATAAGTAAGCAGTGTTTTTATTCCAGCTCGCAGGAGGACAGGCAGAACCTGCGGGGCTGTGTTCGGGCCCTGCTGAGCCCGAGGAGGAGCCGAGTCTACACGCTTGTTTGGACTGTGTTATGCTCAAGGCCCAGGGGCCATAACACTTCACACAAGCACACTCCACCGGCTTCCGACCAGTCTACTACAAGGACGATCCTCCGGGCACCACGGCAACAGACAAAAAGTTCTGACAGACATGAAGAGATCGAAAGAGAGATGGAAAACAAACGACGGAGATGGAAGGAACCAGGGGCCTGCTGCACACCTCTCTCGCTTGGACGCATTTGCCCGAGAACTTTGAAACAGATGTAATATTCAGGGTCTACATGCTCCACAAAAAAAGCCACCTGCTCCTCCCCCTACAACTGAATCTCAAATAACTCTCCTTTTGCCCCAAGACTTGTTTTTTTATCTTTATGTTTCACAGGAAGCACCGTCCATACAGTTCACCTTCAGCTTTTCCCCGGAATTTTCCGACGCGAAGCGTTGTATTTTCCCCTAATCATCCTCAGAGCACAGTGACGTCACGGACAATTCCATTAGCGGCCGGTCCGACGTCGAGGCCCGGGTCTGACGCAACGACGTGCGCATTTGTGACGGTTCAGACGCCCGCGACTGTTTACATCACCAACACCCCAGCGCAGCCCCTAACCGCGCCCTGCCCCTCCCGCACGGCAACCGGACGCCGCGGCTCTCTAGACAAGAGGGCAGCGAGCACGCGGAACGAGCACACAAAGGCGCTGCGCTTCTGTCTGCCGACAGCTGCCGTGTCGCCGTGGCACCTGATCCCCGTCTGCTTATCGCCTCCTGCAAACATCCTGATCAGAGCGGCTTCCGCTCGGTGTTCAAACGGCCGCCCCGCTCCCGCCCCCGGCCCGCCACGGAGGCCCCGCGCTGTGGTAAGTCGCCAGCCGCAAGCGCTGCCCCTGTTGAGGTCTCCACGCGCCAGATGTCAATAGGTGTACAGCATGTCGTTCACCACAGGGACAGTGCGAGTCCCTTTTTCGCATTGTCCTTATACTTTAAATAACTTTAGCAATGAATCCGTATGAGCGGCAAAGCGCAAGATGACATCCCCACCACCCCAACACACACACACACACACACACACACACACACACACATATGGACACACACACACACACATATATGGACACACACACACACACACAGTCCCCTTCACTGATGGGATGTTAGAATAATTTTATGCAACAATAATTGCACTGCCACAAGCGATTCATAACGTCAACACTGGAAAGAGCCGTTCTTGTCTTTAGCCTCATTTACCAGCTGAGCCAGGTCTGCTTCACATAGGGATGGTGTCAAATGTTGCCCATAGAACAGTTTAATAACAGTTTGTGGAGGAGGGGGCTCAGTACTCTCTCTGCCAAGTCCACAAAGGGGTGTGAGAATATGTTTGCATTAATTGAAAGGCAGACACAAAGTGCACATTTTTTCACATTTCCACCTCAGTACAATAATTGTTGGTGTTATGGCAGAGAGTGCACAAAATAATGAGTGGCTTAGTGCAAAGCAAAACCTAGAGAGATAATGATCAAAACTTAAGATAACTTCCGGTAGCAGGTTTATGTCCTGGTTAAGGTGTTTCAAAACTATGAACTCTGTGTCAGATAGAATAGATTCCGACAAGACGAGAAGGTGAATGAAAACTCAAGACATTTCACATCTAAATCTCTTCTTGAAGGCATATTATGCAGGATTTTTTTGCCTGGCTGTGATCCCATGTTTACAATCAAAGAAGTCTCCTCCTCCATCTACCTGACTTCAGCCATCTAGCTACCTAACATAAGACAGCACCATGCCCAGAAACGTCCCAAACAAATCACTGAATAACAAGTATTGGTAACGGTGCATGAATTTGGTGAAAGTGCATAAAGACTGCCAGTGCATCACAGATATGCCTTAGCATGGTTATTTTACAATATTTTCAAGGTAAAAATATGAGTATGCCTTTAAATTGTTTGATGCATTAATTTTAGTTCAACATATGGGCTTACAAGCCATTCAGTAGGCATTAATTGATTTGCATAATATAATAAAAGGCAGAACACCAGAAGCAAGTCTGTCTATAGACTAGTTATTGCTTTATTCATTGGTGTAGTTATAGTCATATACGATGTTCCTGAACACAATGTCATCCTTAGTTCTATTCTTATATTGAAGAGTATAGTGTGCATGTTTCAGACATACTTAATTCCCCAACATCGCACAAGAACCAAACTCATGAAGATGCATTAATGGCGCTCAAGACAACTGACTGCAGGCCAACAACACATATCCTGTGGGGCCCCCATCCTTCCATGAACAAGGACACAGGAACTGAAATCACTATGTTCACTATGAATGTACAGGGTGTGTGGCTTCAAAAGACTGCACTCTGGGATCACTATATTATTACATCATCGTAAGAGGGCTGTTTATGTTGCTGGTCAACATGAGATCCTACATGCAGGTGCATGTATGTATCCATAGGTTACAAACGTGGGTTTTTAGTCTGCATTCGTTTTGTTACAGTTGATTGTCCACTGATCGTCATGCCCGTTCAAAATCTGTCCTCAACACAAATCTAGCTGTTAATGCAAAAGTTATGTTAGAAACAAGGATCTTTACTCAGATTACTTGACAGGGACTCACCCGAAATAAAAACTTGAAGCTCAGAAACGCAACACCTTTGATAAAACAGGGCGACTGACGCTTCGACGTCTGGCACGTCTTCCTCAGAGTCAACAGAAAAGAAAGTCAACAGAAAAGATATTTTGCGGCTGTGTTCATTTTCACACATACTTTTTGCGAATACCTTGCAAACCCAAAAATAACTGTGTGAACAAAGAGGCAGAGAAAGATGTGATTTCTAACGGCACGTTTAGTACAGAAGCCCCTTCTGTGTGCCTTAGATAAGTATGCAACGGCACAAGGAGTGACACCGCTTGTTAGCCACCTGTCCCTTTGGAGATAAGAAACACCTGGGGCACATAAGTTGAGTGGGCGAAACGCCCTCTGCTGCTTGGCCTTTTGCGTTTATGTTATCTCATTTTAGATAGCAGTTGTGGCTAAGCTAACCTGTAAATATAGGGAAACGCAGAATTAAGGCTTGACCTTAGAAGACACTTCAAGTGACAGTTAGCAACCCGACCAGCTGCTGTAGGCTCGTAGTGCACTGCGAACTGTAGTCATGGCGCTGGCTTGCGCTGTCGCACGACAACGGTTCCCGGGGCCGTGGAGGCAAACACCATTGTACTCTGGGAAACCGGAACCACGATGTGGGGGAGACAGCGTGTGGCTCAACGAATCTGAAAGAAGCATTCCTCTCTCTTTGTTATCAGATCTGGGCCTAAGTTGAGCAACATCCCCTGCATGGAGGCCCTAACCACATAGCCAGGGGGGACTGGCAGGCATTGTTTCAAAGGCTGTCAACCGGTAAACAGTTAGATCTAATAATAATCGCCAGTAATAATTATCAGTTCACTGATAGCCCCTGGTACTATAGCTGGCTGGGACTTGGGAATGTGCTTGTGATTCGCTGCTTGCTAACACAGCACATATTCTTATTGGCCCGCAGCATCTGACTGTCCATTTGGGTAAAGGTGATATCATCCCCCACCACTTTGGCATGGCTGGAGTCTGGCGGGGGAGGGTGTGGCGACGGGCAAAGAACCATTCCATTGCTTCGTAACAGTTCCAATGTTCAGAACGGTTCTTCATTAGTACTTGACTATCTTTCACAACATTTCAGCCATTGCTTGGTTTCAGTGATTGCTCTGTACTTGATGCTTTCTTTTAGGCATCAATGGGGGAGGAGACCCACAAACAACGATGCACTTTATATTAACTTTTATTATAAGAAATCTAAAGCACAAAAACAATCAATTTGGACAGCTGTGCATTTTAATTATAATTTTAAAAAATATTTGAGATAGGTACAGTGCTGTGTTTCACTGGAGGAAACAACGACTTCCTCTTACAGAGGGACTTCCTCTAACTGCTCCTGGGGAGGGGGGCGGGTAGGAGGAAGGATGCATGAGGGGGACAGCTGGACAGGAAGTAATTTATTTTCCTTTTTTCTCTCTCAAAGTTGTCGGTGATTGGTTATCATCGACAACTTTGACGTTATCCTCCCGTCAGTCTCCCCTCACTGACTGAAAAGAAATGCCTTCTTTCTAGTGGCATCTGCTAGTCCTCTCTCGCTGAATTAGCCACTCTGGGGGGGTGTCTGTTAGGGGTTCAACTTGGCCTTGGCAAGCGCAAGCGGGCCAATTAGCTTTTTTTTTTGTGGCCGCATGCGAGAGGATGCAGCCGAGGCAGCAGCCAGTACAACAGGAAGGGGAATCACCACGCGCATGTTTACTGGCTGTCCGCCCCACACACAGAGAACCTCAAAGGAAGTCCAGACCTGGGCATGTAGACTGGATCTTTGACCGATGTGTTTGTCAGATCCCCCCAGTAAAATTCCAACCTTTGACCTGGCACAGGATGCCCATGCTTTTTGAATTAGAGACTGTGCCCCTGCATAGTCTCTCACTCTTTACTCAGCATACACGGTTTTTCTCAGGTGCTTCATTTAGAACCTGGGTCAGAAACTGGTAGCCCTCAGGAAAAATCTGGCCCACCAGCAAGGTTTTGAGGCTAAACTTAGTTACCAGCATAATTACCTGATTTAGAGTTACACACAGTCAGTTTAGGACCTTATTCTAGTGGCAATGGTAGATGCGCCTGGGTGCTAGAGGAATTGCTCATTTCTTGCCAAAATGGCAAATGAAATTGTTGAATTTGAGTTAGACCTGATTCATTTGCCAGTACCTTGTGTTACCACTAGAGCCTGACAGTTGTGCCTTGACTGCGAAAATAGGGCCGCTGGTCTCAGCACTGCAATGTTAGCATGCTCCTGTGAACATACATGCAACATACCATTTACTGCAGTCATGTGACAGTGAAGCTTAGTGAGACAAAGACATGGACAGAGCTATCATATGTAATTTGAACCAATCAATGTGTTTACATTTTGACTGGTTCAAAGCCACTGATTGACAGGTAATTGAAACACTATCAATTACAGAGCTGAAACCTCACTATCCAGAGTCAGGCTACACACCAAACTCCGACAAATAGCATTTTCAACAGGAAGGCCACTCTGCATCAGGATAAATTCCGGCATCGAGGCGTGGGAGGGGAATTTCTAAACCCATTCAGAAAAAAAATATTTGGCCAGAAAGGAAAGGAAAGGAAGTCAACTAAAAGCTGGTACGTTTCATAGAACCAAACAAAAGCAGAGCCCTCCCACAACCAATGAGGGCACCCCCAAGGGGAAGTCCATTGATGCAATAAAGGGGGATGACTGAGTGACGGGAATGTGTCTGCAATTCACTGGAAACACCAAAACCAAATGAGTAGCCACACAGAGCGGAAACAGAGCCATTTTGATCTGTGTGGTCAGGCCCCCTAGAGATCAGAGGGGTCACTGCCATAAAGAAGACTTATGCCTGTGTGATATGTCAGACAGAGACAACTTGACCTTGCTGGTCAATACATCCCTTTTGACAATTAACCTCTAAGTTAACCTCTGTTCTCAGTGCATTTCATTGCACAGAAATCTCTCTGGATGCCAGAACAAGGCTTTGTTCCGTGACTTATCTTTGATTAAGAACTTTTTTTTCCATGGACTGTCTTTTGGAATTTCTTTTCCTAAGCTCAATGCACAGCCTGCGCATTTCATTAATTCACTTCAAAAAAGAATCAAGAAAGAAAATAAATTTAATTTGACTCTTGCACTTAAACAAAAAACATACATCCATCCTACTTTGTAGCAGCCTTTATTTGATTTACACTGTTCCTATTATTTATGAGAGCGGCACAGAGACAGTAAAATGTGGGGAAAAAAAGATCTGTCCCTAAACACAGAGGATCCATTTACTTCACTCCACTCTTGTATTCGGTTCCCAATGCTGTTGAATCCCAGAATTCCACTTTCTTGACTTCATGAAACAAAAAAAGAGCCTCAGCAAAGAGGAGAGGCTCGCGTGAGTGTCACGCGGTCCTTTGGCTGTCAACAATGCGGGAGCACCATAGTGCACCTTGGCTCTCTGCAGAGATCAATGGCTTTAGCCAGAGCCTTTTTGCGTCTCTCACTGTCGAGCGGGACTGGAGAAAAAAAAAAAAAAACTGGGTCAAGTCGGCGGCGGAAAGCAGAGGACATTTTCCTCTCACATATAAGTGAATCTTTCCTTTGTGGCAATGAAAACAAAACGCAAAAAAAAAAAAAAACACACACACATCAAACGTTAACGGTTTTATCCGTTCCAAACTGCCTCGGCTAGACGAAAATATTTCCTGCTCACCCTCCTGTTCCTGTTGCATTCCATAACCCCGGGCAGTGACAGTGGGGTGGGGTGAGGAAGGGAGGGTGGGGGGTGTTTGGTGTAGTGGGGTTGTTTGGGGAGGGGGGCAAAGGCAGCACAAGCGTTCAGGCCCTCTGGCTCCGACATCAAAGCAGCAGGAGTGCCGAATCTCAGTGGTGCTACTGAGACTCCCCAATGATCCCAGCGGGCCAAAGCCACGAATATTCGGCAGTTTTGTACCCCCGCACAGCCACACTACAGGACACGCCGTAGCTACGGGAGCCGCTCGGAAAACAAACTGAAGACACATGTAGGTCAGCCACGGCCTGGAGGAGACAACAGCAGCTATGCCTGCACTCCCCTAATGACTAAACCTCCCCCTGCAAACCATTTATTACACCGCTAATTAGTGACTAGGCCTCTCGTGACGCTGTTCCGCCGTGAGAGCGCCGCACCGCGTGCTGGGATTTTATGCTTTGAGCCGATGTCTCATGACCACAAGTGAACGAGCCCGAAAAAACTCACAGGAGAACGAGCCCAAATAGACTCTTTCAAATGGCAACCGTTGCCACGTAACCGACGCCGTGTAAATTTTATGTTGCCGTGCTTCAATCGTCGAAAACCCTCCCACGTGGGGACGCACGCTACTTCAAGTGAACTCGACGATGTTTGTCTTCCCGTGGTGGTTTTACACCTGCTGGCTACTCGTTTATCTGTGGGCGGACCAGAGAGACACGGCAGCACAGGCATCTGCGGCACACCCGCGCCGATCGCTCGAGAGGCTGCGTAAGTCGCTCTCTTTCACTCCCTTCTCTCATCCTTTATTTACAGGTTCCATTAGGACTACCTCATTCGCATTTAATCGGCTGGTCGATGGCAAGAAAGGACATAGGCTTTAGACCGAGGTGTGTGTGTGTGTGTGTGTGTTTGTGTGTATGTGTGTGTGTGTGCTGCCCAACCTATGGGATCCCCTCATAGCCAAGGGAGCATCTGACAACACTACAGTGCTGGGTGGGAGGAGCCATATATATATTTTTTTTTCTTTAGAAAAATACACCTGCAAGATGTGAATTTCAGCTGAAAAACCAGGCCAATAAGGTTTTCAGAGAGGGAGGCAGCTCGAAAGATCAGTGGCAATGGGAGTCCAAAACTCAAATGTTCTCGTGTTACTTTTTTCCTGTAATTTTTTGATTCCACCTGAGTCTGGTGAGCTGAGGTCATTCATGCAGGGAATGAAGCTGAAGCCTGTAGGTCCGGTGAGCATCACAGGACCCGGCTTCAGCCATCACGCGCTGAGCAGGTCTGTTCTGGTTCACTTCTCCCAGACTTTTTTGCCTTGAAGCCATAAAACCAGCCTTCATGTGACTCAGATGGAAGAACTGGAGGCTTCAACTGGAACCACTGTCTTTCTTCTTGCCACCACAGAAGAATATTGTTCTCCTTTCCATTAAGGTCAGATAAACATATAGTATATATTTTATTTACAGACAGTTGCAACGTTATGGGGCGAGGAGAATAGTGTCAGAGTCACAAGATAGTCAAAGGTCAGATTTCATTTTTGTTTTGGAGAAGTGCTGAAAATTATATGGAAGGGCAGCGATTGTGGTGAAGTTCAAAGTGTCGTGATCTCGCCGGATCTGAATTCACCACGTCCAGGGTTTCGTTTCCCTCATCAATTGCGACACTGCCAACTTCCATCGTCCAACCCTCCCGAGCATTTGTACATCAACCGTTTTTTTGGGAAATGACGGCTCTTGGTGAAATCTCCTGAGCCGGGCAGGCAAGCATTCAGCTGCCAATGAGAGAGCCAGCTACTTGTTGCAAATGTGTAAGAGGTGCCCTGAAGGGTAATTGCAATGCCCCACACCCTCCTCGCCTGCCCCTCCCGCCCAAAACTCCACAATGTTGGCTCGACTGGAATCCAGAAGATTTGCTTTTCTCACGAGCAGAGCCCTTTGTTGGAGTCCAATATTGCTGCCTAACTCAACAAGCTGTTCCCAAGGGAGAGATTTCCTCCCTTTTTTCCTCGCATTCCACAGCCAATCCTTTCCATTATTCGGGTTTCAGTGGGCACATCCAGATTTTGCTAAAATTTTATTAAAGCTCAGCATAAAAAAAAAAAATGCTCTGGAATGGTTCTAATGCGATTACAAATAGAAAGGAGCAAATGGACTCTTCCCTTAGCACCTCTCCATAGCCCACATACAGACTTTACAGCAGAGCAGGATAATGCTACCCTGCATTTGCCAAGCTCAGGCTGCCTCTGTTAATAGACAATATACATCATCGCTCCTCTTATTAAAAAAAATAAATGAAAACGTAGGGAGATCTCGCTCTCATTTTTCTTTTTTGATGGGGGCCCACTTTGGGTCTAATCTTAGCCTCCTTATAAAAACGTCCTTGTTCCAAAACAGTGTGGATATAAAGATATCTTGGGGAGTAAACAAGTGCAACGTGGGAATTCTACTCATTAGAAAGCTGCAGGGGAGGCCGACACTGAGGTCAGTCTGCAATTAAAACCGAGGCACTGGCAGCTCCCATACTGCAGTATCTGATGGCAGACCCTACAATGCCACACTATGGGATCGCAAACACCACAGAACTCCATAAGAATGAAAGAAAAGGAAAGAAAGAAAGAAAATCCTTCTAGTGATGGTAGAGATTGGGAAATACAAACAGTGAAACTGAAAGTGAGAAAGAGTGAGGAAAAACCCATTAACAGGTCGATCATTAGTGATAGAGGATCCTTCATAATATTTTTTGGACATTATCAACTCCGCATGGGAAACTACCTTCCTGTCCAGCTGCTCCGGAATCCCACCTGAACAAGGCTGAGGCAATAATCACTCTCTCATGCAAATCAACGCTAATCTGTGCCATTTGGTTAATCTCTGAGGATTAGAGCTAATCAAGCAATTAACAGCTGTTGTACAGTGAATCATACAGTCATCCACTGTAATTGGCCATCACACATTTTAATGCCGTTCAATAGCTTAAAGCATTAAAATAAAACAACAAATGAACAAAAGAATTAATTAATCAAGGCTATGCAGCAGACGCACATTAACAGCATTGCATTAGTCAATTAGCAACAAAAAAAAGGACTCCTATTTTTCAGAATAGCCTACATGTCTGTGTGGGTGAAATCCCAAGATGTTTGAGCATTTGCAATTGGGAAAATCCTCCACCTTACCCGCCTCCCCCGCCAAGCCACTGTCTTTGCCCATCAGCGAACACAACGATGGTGACAGCGACGGCACACAGACTGTGACACAGCCTGTGACAGAGGGGCAAAGTGTGTGGGCTTGACAGAGGAAGGGTGAAGGCCACTGTTTTATCAGGGCTGGCTTGGTAGCGCATTAGCATGGGAGGCAGTAGAGCATGGTAAATGAGGCGACGGGACGGCACCCTCCTTTTTGCTCGCAGCCTCCACTATAACAGTGGCAGGCAGCTCACAAGCTACGGCCGAGTAAAAAATAACATCCCCAGCGGACCTTCTTCATGATGGCTGCCAAGACAAGTGCTGAAGAGGTGTAAAAAAAGAGAATGAGCAAAAAAAAGAAAAAAAAACCTCTGGGGACAGAGGAACGAAAGAGAGAGACAGGGGGACATGCAAGGTTGGTGGTGGTCTGGGGTCCTGTAGGTCACCGTGGCCGTCTCCTGGGTAACGGAGCGCGGTGAGGCCGCTGGGGGAAGAGGGGCGGGGGCTGTGGCGCTGTCAGGGCTGTCACGGCGTGAGGACACCTGGAGACAGCGTCACATGACTTCTCTCCCCACGAGAGTGAGGAAGCACAGAGTGACAAGCGATGCGAGGGGGTGGGCGGGGGGGGGGACGTGTGCAGTGGAGACTGTGACTCATTCGGCTTGCAAGCGCTTCATTTGCATCTGGTGAAACCCCTATGCGACACCTCGTTCAGATCTCAAGCTGCATCTCTGGTTTGTCCCCTGCTCGTGCCCCCAGACCTGTGACTTCGGTCGCTCAGTCCTTCAAATGCGAGGAGAAGTGCTGAAAAAACACTGACTTGATTCTCGGCATAACCGTGCGAAAAAAGGCAGAGAGGTGTTTTTTTTGTTGCTCGGTGGTGCTTCATTGTGGTAGAGGCAAGAATGAATCATCCTGATGATGGTCCTCATCTCATCTCTCGAGACCAGGTGTGAACGAGTCAGGGCCATGCTGAAACAAACCTGATCTGTTTATCCGAGTCCTGTTTGTTGGAGCACTGAAAAAAAGAGAGCGTCGTAAAAATATTCCCTATTCCCTCCCCAACTCTCTCCCTTCTCTCTTCCACACCCTCCCCATCTCCCTCCCTCGCTCCCCCTCTCTCTCTCCTCCTCGGTACGTGAAACGCATGCACTCGGCAGGTCTTAAAGGGAGCGCGCTCCGTCTCAGCCTTCTGAGATGTGCAGGCGACCCAGCGGACCCACGCCGCAGGTCCTCCTGAGGTTCCCGGGAGATCTCGGGTTCCCGCTGAGCGAGAGCCCCGCCCCGACCTCCCGAGACCGGAGACCGCTCGCGCGGTACCCGCCCTTCGAGACCGCAGGACCCGTCACCGGTCTCAGCCACCGCCTCCTCTCCCCGGTGCAGTAACGCGTCCTCTTTCTCGGGCACTGCATCTCCCTTCTGAGACGCGCCAGCCGTCGCCCAGACTTTAATTTCTCCCGCGACTCCCGCGCGAGGCTGCCACCAAAGAGCGAGTTGAGGCTTTGAAGAAGCCAGCTTGTACCCTCCCCTCTCCCCTTCCTAAAATAGATTTGGCAGTTTGAGGCTGCAGAGGGGAACTCTGAATCCGGGTAAAAGCTGGACCATTTTGCAGATACCACATCATGCATCCATGTGGACTGAACATTACAATAACCCTGTCTCCATCTGAGCAGATGGTAGTCATGTTCTCACTCCATGACTCATAATGTGGGGACATGTTTCCACCAAAAATTACCCCAGGGAGGCAAATCTCCAGAAAATTGGGTCAGAGGTCAAGAACTCTACAACCTCCAGAAAGCATCGCTTCACATCCAGGGTAAAAAAAATAACCTATTCATTCAAACCAAAACATTTAAGCAACAAAGGAACTAGTGTGTTATTTAAAAAGTGCATTTATGGTTACGCAGTAAAAAAACACCCTTTGGATACACGCGGATATTCACCTGAGGGTGTGGTCATTACACACGGTCATCTCACATGAAAAAAAATCAGCACTGTAAATCCAAAGCATACATAGACGGGTTCAGTTTAGTCACTTTCAAACGTAAATGAATATCCATTGGCTGAACTGGACTCTAACCCCCGAATTTAATAAAATCTGCCTTATCATCTTAGGGTAAATACTATTCTATAAAAAAAAACCCAGATTAATGCAGTGCAGTATATTAAAGCAAAATTACCTTTCCATTTAGAGGACATAACAGTATGTGTAGTTGAATCCAAGTTGTGACTGTTTGGTAGAACTTCATTACTGGCTCTCCAAGGGTTTGAAAGTCTCAGAGTGAGATCTAGATTGCCAGCGCTCTTGTTGAGAAAGCAGGTAAACGCGCTCAAGCGTTGCCGGGACATTGTCGTCAGGAGAGAAGCTCAGGTGAAAGAGAAGCACCGCATTGTTCCGCGCAAGGCCCGTGTACCGCGCCGGCCCCTTTCATCAATCCCTTCCATGAAACATGACGCCCATTCGCCCTTTTAAATGGAGTCCCTTTTATGGCTTGATTGAACGATTAAATTATTTAATATCCTGCTTTGTGCATTGATCTCCACAACCCCCCTCCCCACCAGCTTCCGTTATCCTGTTACAAACAAAAGGGTTTATTAACTTTCTTACTCAAGGGATTTCTGATTGTGGTGCTGGGGAGGGGGAGAAGGGGGTGGAAGGGGACAGTACCATTTCTCATAAACCGCGGTAGATTTATGGGGAATCTTCATTGCCCGAAGCCTTTGTCCAGGGTTCTGATTCTGTACTACAGACTAGTACACTACTATGTACTATTAGTACATATAATAGACAGAACAACTCTACAGTGAGGTTTGGACTGCCCTCTTCAATTCAGACCACAGGTTTCTGAAAGGGTTTAAGTCCTGACACTGAGTTGCCCTCAGCTGAGTTGCAAAAAACTGATTTTGTGGTATGTTCCACAAAAATCACACAAAATTCATTCCACAGTATTGATTTTGAGGTACATACCACTAATTATCTAGTCAGGAGGTCCACCTATAGCCAAGCCTCAGCCTCCTGGAAGAGACAACCAGGTTTTTGGCTAAGTTGTCCCGGTACTTGGTGGAATTCATTATGTCACTGATCTTAACAAGGGCCCCCGGACAACTGCCAAAAAAACAGGCCCAAAGCATCAATGTTCCACCAGCACATTTGGAAGCAGGTATGAGCTGCTTTTCCATGTTACCTCTTTCGGTGCCAAGCATGCTGATGGTCTGCAGAACCAAATTTTGGTCTCAGTACACAATTCCAGCCATAGTTCCAAAAAATGCCGCCAGATGCTTAATTTAAAAAAGATTTTGCCCTTAGCAAGGGCTTTCTTCATGTAACCACTACAAAGAGCCGGTTGTAATGTAGCTGATATTTATAGGCCTAATTGTATTACAATAAATGTATATCTTTTCCCATATTTATTTTCTGGACTCTCATTCACTGATGATGCAGGATCCAAACTGTACATTGTGCTACGCACATAAGGAATGACTGAATCACCAAATTTGTAAAAGCAATATTTTCTGAGACCAGACAAACTAAAGTTTTGTTTTGTTTTCCTCAGAAAGCCAATCGGCAAACGCTGTGTGAAAAACGGCCATCCATTCATGAACTCATAATTGATGTTTACTTGCGACGCTTATGCATAATTTAAGGCGCTCTGTAAATACACACACTCGTATTACCGTTTCAAATGCATTAAATATTCATCAAACAAGGAGTTAAGATGGTGTTACATCCTGTTCATCAAATGTGTCAAGGAATCTCCCTCAGGGGGTTTATTTCCAGTAAAATGTACACATAATGGCAGGAGGAAAACGGATGGCAATCTATTTTCACAGGACATGAAAAGTTTTCTCTTTAATACGTAGATGACCCTTGAGTACATGGAACAGAGGAAGGTATGGTGACATGGAGGAGGCGGAGCACATCGCTGGAGCTGGAGCTGTGAACCAGATTAAAACATTGAGATGATGAATTCACATTCAAACCGGATCAAGCTAGATTTCACTCATGTCATCCCCCTGCAGACACTTCATGTGATCCTGATATGACGTAAACAATGATGACAACAACAAAAAAATACCGTAACCACTTGAAATCAATTAGAGCAGTGGGTCCCAATCCTTCTGAGAACAAAACCCACTTTATGTGAGAATATGTTTATATGACTCATCCCTTAATAATATTTTGCCAGACTGATGTAAGATTGTGGAATGAAAATGTTACTGCAGTGCATTCAAAAATAAGTTTCAATTTGACTGGTGAGAAAGCCGAAGTGCATCATATACAGTAAGTGTAAAACTGCGTAATCATGTGACAAATTTCAGGCACTCCCACTGGCCGAGAGAGGCTCCTGTCCCACAGGCCTGGTGCCAGTGCTTTCCAGCTTCAGCGTCACCCAGCAGCCACTCATGCCCATCTGAAATGGGATGGTTGGTTCGGAAGTTGGCGGGTGCAGGTGTAGTGGCTGCCGTAAAGGTCACAGGAAGCCTCGTCTCCGTTGTATATCCCTTGTTGCTACGGAAAGTTGGTGTTTGGGGCAGAATCCTGAAATGCCCAGTGCTATTTATAAACGATGGCACAGACACAATTCAATAAAGGAGCAGAGGGAGAGAAAAGGCCATTAAGGCCAGTGATGACGAGCGGGCGCGGTGAGGGCCTGGTACAGCGGATGAGAGCGAGTGAGTCATCGCTTTTTGCCGCACAGGCAGGCAATGCAATGGGGCAGC
Organism: Anguilla rostrata; assembly: GCF_018555375.3. Taxonomy (NCBI): domain Eukaryota; kingdom Metazoa; phylum Chordata; class Actinopteri; order Anguilliformes; family Anguillidae; genus Anguilla; species Anguilla rostrata. The sequence goes on along the minus strand of NC_057936.1, from coordinate 38,364,301 downwards.
GGAAGTCTACATAACCCCCCCCCCCCCCCCCAAAAAAAGCCATCGCCACCCACTGCTCGGCCAAACGAGTGGATTTACGACTAGCGCCCCAGAGCAGCGCCATTGGTCTGACATTCATATAAGGAAATGGGGATTAAGTGTTATGGAGGAGGCCAATTGCATTACACTAGTATTAGCAGTGTTATAAAAGAGAAACCACACATTACCATAACATTAACATCATTATGAGGAGAAGCTATACATTATCATAGGACTAGTATTGTTATGAAGAAAAAAAACATGCACTACCATTGCATTTGTATTGTTATTAGAATCCATACATTGCCATAGCATTAGAATCATTATAAAGATAAACCCATACACTATTGTGGTGCAGGCCTAAGAACTGTTATGTATATGAGAAACTGAACATTTTCACAGTATTAGGAATGTTATACAGGAGACCACGGATTACCATAGCATTAGCATTACTATAAAGGATAAACTAAAAAATTCTGTAGCAAGAGCATTGGAAGAAATAAGTAACCATACATTATCATTGCATTATCATTATTTTATGGAGAAACCACACAATACCGTAGCATTAGAATAACTATAAAGGACAAACCTTTGCCACCACAGCGCTAGCACCAAAACCATACATTAACATAGCATTAGCATAATTCAGAGGTAGAAACCATGCACCATTTGGATGGAGTGAAGATCAAGGGGCAGGGATCATCCCCGGCCTAGACTCATGGGAAACTCACAGCGGCTCACTCAAGATTTCCCGAGAGGAAGGCTCAGCACTTTCAGTAATGAGAGGGAATCCAGGGTGTTTCACAGCTAAATAAAACCCAGGGAGAAGTGCTTGCTTGGATATACTGTAGCAAGTATCCATAAACAAGCCCCGTCGGGTCCTGGGGCACATCCAACGTCCAACCAAGAACATTCCCAGGGGTTCTTATTTAAATACGTGCAATTTTTCCCCCAAGAAAAGATAACATTCATTTAAAGCCCCGATGAGAAACAAATGATGTTCTAAGCGAGAAATAGAACATCACAGTCCCTTTAGTGACTTTTTAGTGACTCTGAATACACCGCTGTTGGGGGATTCAGAAGTGCTGTCCTGAAGGTCATGGTGTTCTGTGAGAGGCGGCTTGCAATGAGCTGTACATCTGTTTTCCCTGAACCAGTGAATCTGTACTATAACACGTCCACTGTGTGCGCTGCCTGGAAATGAGAGCGACGAGCTAACTGGAAAATTTCTTGAGTGGAGCACCACACACAGACGGGAAAACACGCAGAGCTCTGCTGGGTATAATTAGGGGGAGAGAGTGAAATGTGACAAAACAGGAAAGCGAAACTCCGAACAGGTCTGGCTTGAAAGGCTGAGACAACATTTTGCTTGAGGGGACAAGGGGGGTCTTGTTGAATCAGCAATTCTGTCAGCAGCATATCTCTCTCACTCTCTCTCCTCCGTCTTCTAAATGAAGCAAATAACGGTGTGCTGAATTTCACCCACCATTGAGAGAGTCAATATTGTTCCTTTATCGTTCAATAAGTTCCATTAGCAGGGATACACCCTCGTCAGAGGCCTGTCCGGTGCTCGATGCTCTTATCAATACCTGTCTGACAAGCACATTGATTGTTGAGAGGAGGAGGCTGCCTGTTGTTTTTCTGGGTCCGTATTGATGTTCCTCACAAATTCCACATGCAGGTACTCGATAGCTGACCATTGTTTACAGATGTGCCACCACATCCCTTCCACTTTTAAAGGGATACCACAGTTTAAAATGTAGAATGTTCTGCAGGGAACACTATTTTGCTATTTTGCAAGTGTGGTAAGCTCATGTCTGAACCCCAAATCCCCCTCGCCGGAAATTTGCAGACAACGTTATCAAAACATCAGATGTTGACCACTTAGCTCTATGCCATATTTTGCATCTTTACAAAACACTGTATATGGTAAATCCCAAAGTCATGTGAAAGACATAAATGCAGTGGAAATGTCTGTGTTTTAAAAAACAGATAAAGAAACAGTTTTAAGCATAAGTTCTAAGTTTATTTCCCACGGCGCCGCAGGACTGCCGCCGTGGGCTATGCGCCGCAAATTGTGGTCACTCACTCGCTCACTCACTCACTCGCTCACTCACTCACGGACGACCTTTGGAGGCTCATGCGCAGGAGGTGCGCCGTGGGTCTGGATGGTTTAGTGTTTGTTTTTAAAAAAAGAAGAAAAAAAGCAACTTCAGCAGCACTTGTATTGCATGCTTTTTTGCGATCATATTGCTTTTATACGCATCATTTGTGTTTTGCCCATGAACGTGTTGAACTCCCTGCTTACCACAACTCATTTACCATATGAAAGAACAGCCTAAACCATTCCATTAAAGAATGCGACTCTTTGTTCTTTGTTAATTCAACCCATGAAATGTCTGCAGTGGAAATGGATTGCGATGGGCTACCGCTGTCTAGCTCACTGCACAGATGAGATCTACCACAGCTTACAAAAAAAACCCCACAGTTCAAGAAGACACACATGCCACAGTGCATAGAGTAAGACAGCCAAAGAGAAATGGAGCTCCCACACTTCCTCAAAGAGGGAATACCTTTGCCCAGAGCATTCACCAAATTACAGTAGGTTAGCACCTGCCGTCTATTTCAGGCTGCAAGGCTCACATCGGGCCTTTCAATCTTCTAAACACTCTTTGATTCTCTGAAAAATAAAATTCTGTTAAGACTCCCAGGCTCAGCCCAGGAGGATGAGGGTCGGCCATTCCACAGGCAGAGAAACCGTGCACCCACTTGTTTCCAATTAGAATGCGTTGCCCTCATCAAAATGGGAGGTTGTGCAAAAACCGCTGCATTGCTGGGGCTTGGGTCTGGAGAGACTTTGTTGTATCCCAAATTATCTCCTTAACTTATAGCTCAGAAGATCAAAGTAACAAACAAACTAAATGAATGAATGAATGAATGAATGAATGAATGAATGAATGAATGAATGAATTTTAAAACATAACCGTTTACAAGCAGTATGTATGCAGGTGTTTAGAAGGGTGAATGCAACTGGACCGTTTATTAGGCAGTAGGATTACATTTCAAGTTTTTTTTTTTTTTTTTAAACACAGAAAGAAAAAAGTCTGCATTGAGTCTATAAATTACAGACATAAACATTTACCCATTGACTAAAACCAAACATGAAATCTGAAAGTTCTCAGCAAGAAAGTTGTTTAGAAATGTTTGAATTTTTTATTATTCTACCAGTGGTGAAATGATCCTCAACACAAAAGGGTACGGAAACAGAAAAGGTTTTTCTTTCAAAAATTAAAATATGGTTTGCCTTGAAACCTAGGTGGGATCGAGCTAACAAAACAGACACGAGACAGAGATCAAAGGAAGCAGTCCTGAGGGACTTGCCTCTGCCCCCTGCAAGTTAACCTGGTCTTGCTGCACAAAACAGGAGACAGCAGCAGAATAGCTCTAAAGATGACGTACAAGTACGTGAAGATTCACTCCTTACTCCGGCTGCAGCTTACCCACACGGGCGCGATTTCCCCTGCGATTCTTTCACGGCTCTTGGGAGGATGTCTTTCAGAATTTGCATAATGGATCCGTACGCGGGGGCTCGGGGCTGGCGATTTGAGAGCTTTGTTTTGGTCTCCATGGTACGGTAAAGAAGAGAAGAGCTAAGCAAGTAAACACAGACACGGAAGACGTTCAGGTCTCAGCAGGCGCACAACGGAGTGTCAAGCATTTTGATTTCCGCGTCCCTGCAATGTCGAGCGCGCAGATTGGTCGAGGCAAACGAAATACAATGTACTTACGGCTGCTGTGCGAGTCACGCGTTGCCCCTGCTGCTGCTAAGATTACTGCAGTTCATGTTGCAGTTAATTACCGCGCTATTGCTGTGAGGGTTTTATTGATATTTCTTTTCCTTTGTAGTTGTGCCAGGTAACCCGCAGAATACAGAGTGATATCTAGAATAGCACTGAAAACAGCAGGAGGAGAGAGGCCGTGCTGTAAGTACAAAGTCCCTGCCTGAGGCAATTCACCGTACAATGACCCTGCATTGAAGAAAAAAAGTGGGGATTCTCATCTGAGGCCATACATGTCTGTGACTATATCTGACCAACAGAAAACAGAAGGATTATGTAATATGCAAAGAAGCAGCCAACTTCCATAAACAGAGCTTCCACCAGAGAAGAAGCTGCAAGTAGCCCTGCATTAAAACTAGCCTACTTACTGGGCATTTTGCAATACATTCAAGGTATAGCTGTAACATTTTCCTACAGAAATCAAAGCAGCAAGAAATTCAAAGCTATGAAATATGTAAAGGTGATGACCAGTTTTACATACAGCACTTATTTAGTCTATCTATTTAATTTTTTTTTAAATTTATACTGAGCTTTTTAAAAATATTATTATATTAGAACAGTCAAAAACAAAAATAATTCAGTTTTACATATAATAATTAAAGATTTTCCAGTTAATAATCTTTTTACTTAAATGTAGACAACTTGTGCATATGTGCACAAATTACAGTACAAGTCTCAATATATCTGCCCAGGTAAAACAATCAACACCGATAGGGTTTTTTAGAAGTTATATATTTATATTTTAGAGATATTATAGGATAACTGCTGATGCTAAAACACTCCATAAAAAAAAAAGAAAATTCTCAAGATGGCTCTCCTGCGCTTTGGAAACCTCATCGTTCATTCCTCACTCAGGAATTGATGCGTAATAAGTCAATATTATATGTATATAGCCAAAACAAACTTGCCACAACATTTAGCTCAAATACACAAATAAATACATTTCAAGGAATGAAGACAGCATTCCCAGTGCACAGCAATTTGAGGCCAGTTTTCAGGGTTTTACTGCAGTACATGCAGGGAGCACTCTGGTTGGAAGGTGACTGCAGGTGGATTCAGCTCAGAGCACTAGCCTGCTTCTGCTAACACCTGTAATGGATCAAAATGCTGTGTGCCGAAAGAGCCGTTTCAATTCCTGAAAGTAAAGAAAATAAGTTAAAAGACAAGATTGGAGAGGCACATGGAAAAGAGTATGTGGCAAGTGGAGACCCATACTCTGTATTACTGTATACAAACAGTTCTTACTGTACCAACCCAACAATCACCCACCATTTCATTATGTCAGTCATGAAGGGAAGGGTAGGTGGGTATAAAGGATTACAGTACATGCTGATGGCGTCTCTACTATGAGATGAGGAAGCACGTGCCACCACATTCAAAACTCAGTCAACAAAAGTTTAATTTTAAGAAAGCTACGCACACACGCAAAACAAATAAAACAAGGTCTAAGGAAGTGGGCAGATAAGATAAGCTACAAAACCCACATGTCGAAAACCTGAGGGTGTTTTCCAAGAAAATAATTCAGTTCACTTGAGAACTCTAGAAAAAAAGTGTAGAAGAAGTTTAACTTGAGAGGCAACTTTATTGAATGCTGAACAAAATGATGATGTTTCCCCAGGAGTAAAGAACACAGAATAGCATTGGTGGTTTGAGAGTGCTGTATTTTTCCATTAGAAGTCATTCATAAGTTGTGTGACATCATTTTTACATTTTCTAGGGTATCTTTGGAAAAGTAATGGCAAACTATGTCTAAATGACAGCATTCAGTGTGGAAGTTACTTTTGTTTTCAGAAACAAACCCCTTACGGTATCAGACAGCCATATCAAAACCAAGCAACACAATGTGAAATGCCACATTTACTCATTTCTACAGAAAGGTTTTTAATTGCAACTCTCAAAATGCTTCTGTGCATTTCATAAATTTCTATTTCACACCAATGCAAGCATATTCATGTGCAGGTATGAGAGTGCCATGTGATTTCTCTTTAATCTTGCTAAATGTCATACTTTTATTCTCTGGAAACCTCACCCCAGTTCTTAGAATGTAAGTATTCACCACAACCGGTATTCTTAGAGACAGGGCAGCCATTGGATACGTCTATAGCAGTCACTAAATTTAGACTGTTGAGAACTCGCCTCTATGCGTCTCTAACTCCTTTCATTTATACATTTGCAGTATTTAAAATGTTGACTTATGATGCAGTAAAGTCATAACCAGGACCAGCATTTAACTCATTCAAAAAAATAGTAATAATAACTGAGCAAGAAAACTAGACTGCTTTTCAGTGCAATCCATTTCTTTCCAAGGTATAAGCCGAGTGGAACTGAAGCTGGGATACTCAAACAGTTGTTTATTCATCAGTAAAAATGGAGCAGTATTAAGCCATCCTTTGAATTTAAAAGGGTTTAGTGTTCAGAGATAATTAAACTGTAACAGAGTACATATGAGTCCAATAAGGACCATATGTACTCTATAATAGTTCATTTAACACTGAACATTTTACTGTGTATGACATGAGAACTGCAGTGAATGAACATCCTAAATCACATGACAGTTGTTAGCTACATAGGCTAGTTGTTATAGGCCATACACTGTATAGCCTATATATAGTACCCTCCAAAGGTATGGTAACAGTAGTGAAATTAGTATTTTTTTGCTATATACTAATTGGATCTGAGATCACAAGCTGAATAGGAGACAAAAATACAGACAATCAGCTTTTATTCCATGGTATGTCTATATGTTTTACCAGCTGTGACAGGCAGCTGTTCTTGTGTCCCCCCATTTTCTGTGCAAAAGTAAGCTAATGAATGACTGACGGGTGTTCATTGTTTAGTTGTAGTAGTGAGTGTCTAGTCTAGGTTTTAACCTTTGTTTTCATCTGGAGAGATTATATTTGGAGTCAGGCATTCATCATACAGTAAAATGTTCAGTGTTAAATCCGTGTTTCATGAGCCTACGCTGTGCAAATTATTTGCATATACAATACTGCAAATGGACACACCTACTCCACCCACCCCAGGATGCATTTTTCAGAATTATGCAGTAGGCAGAGCCAGGCTGAAACAGTGAGTGCAATTACTCTTTAAGAAGAATAGCACAGAAACTGGGCATATCAAGTAAAGCAGTTTGGAAAGTCTTGAAAAAGAAAGAAACCACTGTTGGACCACCGTACAGGATGGCCAAGAAAGATGACTGCATTGATGTTGATGACAGTAGAATCCAAAGAGCAAGCCAATGACATCACCAGCAGTCTCCAGAGGGCAGTGGTCAAAATACCATAATCCCCCATATGCACTTTGAGACATAAGACTTTGAGAGCAGAATTACGGAGGCTACAGTGCAAACCTCTCATCAGCAGCAAGAAACAAAAGGCAGGATTAGAATTCACCAACAAGCCAGAAGAGTTATGAAACAAAGTTGAGACCAACATAAACCTTGATGGAAACCCATAAGTGTAGAGAAAGGAAGGAGCAGCCCATGATCCAAAACACCTCCCTCATCTGTGAAATATGAAGGAGGTAGTGTCATGGCTTAGGCCTGTATGTCTGTTTCTGGAACAGGCTCCCTTGTCTTTATTTATGACGTAGCACAGGATGGCAGCAGTAGGATGATTTCGGAAAAGAACAGACAAATTTTGTGTGGCTATGCACAAACAAATTCCTCCAACCTCATTGGCTATTGCTTTATCCTGCAGCAAGAGAATGACCCCAAACATACTGTCTATGCAACCAAAGTATTCATCAATGGGAAAAAGTGGAAGGTTTTGGACTGGCAAGTCAGTCACCTGATTTAAATCCAATCAAGCATGCATTTCATTTGCTGAAGGGGAGACTGTAGACAGAAACCAAAACAAAGATCAGCTTCAGTGAAGGCCTGGAAAGGGATTTCCAAAGAAGATACCTAACATTCCTGATGCCAATGGGTCACAGACTTGATTTATGGGCTATGTAATCAAATTAAATAAAATTAAATATTAAACATCATTGCTCTGATTTAGGCTAATTTTAAGTTCATCCATTATCTCATGGAGGGACTCGACACAAAAACAGTGGTCTATAAAACGGTAAAACATACTGTATACGCATGTAAATGCCATGAAATAAACTGATCTGAAATCCAAATGCCTTAAGTGTATAGCAATACTAACAAATTTCACACTTCTAGACTCATACTATTTAGAGGGCACTGCATAAATATTTGTGTGTATGTGTGTGTGTCTCTCACACGTGCCTGCTGCCCTATGAATATCTAGGTGCTGAAAAGTCCAACTGAAACGGAAACGGTGGCATTATGAAAGCAAGGCTATAGAAGATATCGCATTACACCGAAGTCTGCCCGCAGCTTTTCTGCTCTATACAAGTCACTGGTGCGAATACATAGCCAGAATGTCGTAATCATTTCTCGAGAAATTCTTTGACAGGGAGAGCACATGCTCTTCAGACGTGCAAGTGATGATTGCGGTTTAGATCCCACCCCGCTGTTCAACTACTCTCCTTCCTGTGTTCTCTTTCTCCACACAAAGGGGCTAAATAAAGAAGAAAATAAATGGGGAAGGAAGGCAAAGTCTTGAGGGGAGGAGTACAAGGTGATGTCACCATTTGGCTCTACCTTTCTTTTCCATGATACAGCCAGTAACTACTCCAGGAAGCTACTTGCAGCCAAAAGAGCGCACAACACGGTCAAACGTCTGGTTGCTAGGAGCTGGTTGCGGACAGCAAGGGGTGGGGTGGCGAATGGGGTACAGATGTAATAGGCTGGATACAGTCTGGAGCAGGAACCAAACAACCGGATTTCTCTGGCTTTGTGAGAGGAGGCAACCACACTGTCCCAAATGACCAAAACACACAAAACATGTTCCAGGCTTCCGTTAAAAGCTTTCATTGTGTGCCTGTCATTACGCAATGTTAACCATATGCCTTAACTTTTTAAAGTAGGCTTGACTGAGCTGTTACTAGTGTTGTTCACAAAAAGACAGTTCAATTTTTTTCTGGACAGCACCTCCAGCACCTTAATGGTCGACATATACGGTCTGCCCTCCCCCCCAAGGTAAACTAATCCTTTAACAAACAAAGCAGAAATATATTTTCGCTGACAGCTCAATGTACCCCCAGCAACAGCCAGGAAGCAATGCCTCTAAATTTTTAGAGTCTAAAACCATCAGGAAAGAAATAACTTTTCACTTCTTTTTTCTTTTTCATAAAAGACGATGGCTGATGTGACAACGCGAACTGGAGAGTGATAAAAACTAAGCAACTGCAGAGAGAGCAAGCTGAAAAAGCCTGTGATTCTCTTTAGCAGTTGACCTTGGCCAATATATCGCCAAAGCCATGACCATGAAGAGATACAAAAGAAAACAAAGTTCCACACATTCAAACAACCTATCTGTTAACATTCATGCTACCAAAGACTTGGGGTCCATAGTATAACTGTAAGAGCACTCTGATCCGGATTTGAATATCTGGGCGTTTAAAAGACAAGGTAAAACTAATTTAGACGTGTTCTATTCAACAAACCATTTTTTAATCAATCTTTTCACATTGTGTGACACAAATTTGCGCTGCAATTAGTGCTTCATTGCAAAATCGATATGTTTCCATTTTCTTGTCACAGTATGATCTCAAAGCAAGTAAAATGGTAAATAGGAAACATTATGTGTGGCCCTTCTATCCTTCATTCACATTTGTCATCCCTCTCTCCAGCTCTGCCGCAGTTTTCCTGATATTGTGTTTGTTCTCTCTACACGAATGGCATTGATGGGCAGCTGTGCAGTTTCCTCAGAAAGAAATAAAAAATCTGAAGCAGGAAACTGTTGTGTCCTTGTGACCAGTTGAGGAGGAGGTCAGCTAACAGCCTGTCTGACTGCGGCAACATTTACTCGCCAAGGGTTTCTGGGTAATGCTTGGACACATGCACGGTTCCAATTAACTGCCTGATAAAGTCTGTGAAACCACAAAGGCCAAAAAGAATGTTTGAGAAATGTGAAAGGATAAATAAATAAATACAAGGAAATGGTAATGACAATAAAGTGACAGTTTCCTGCTTCGTTTGTGGTTCCCTGTGACCAACTCGTCTTCTCATTTATATTTTCAGATGTTATTTTCTGCCTGGGATTCCCCCCAACTTATTGTGTTTGTCAGGCAGTGGCAGCCCAGAATCATTTCATAACACAGAAAACAAACTGAAGCTTGCAAGCTGAAAACAAAAAGGGGTCAAAAGTGAAAGTGACCAAAACAAATGCTGTATAGCAAAACAAATACCTTTGCCAACTGCTGCACTCAAACACATTATTTTTTGTGGCTATCCTCCATGAGCACTAACATATCTAAAGAGCAGTTTCAAGCTTTTAGCAAACTTGTTAGTTTGTATAGGACAGTTTGCTAGTTAAAAGCCACAAATTGAATGGGGGGAGGGTGTTGTCAACACCGGAATTGTGGAGCAGTTTGCTAACACTCATAACCATTAATAACAAGCTAACAATTATCTGTTTGAAGGAAGCCCCCCATAAACCCGCCTTTGTCTTACTTTGAAGTGGGTAGAGCAGATGCACAAAAAAACAGATTTTGCAGCAAACGAGACGCAGAAAGGTGTTCATATTTCTTCCTCACCTCCAGACTCACTTAATCGAAGCAACCGCCGAGTCTTGCATGTGTACGGTAGTGAATGCAGCCTCCAGACAGAGTGCATAACTGTACCAATTGCTGAAAATATGAAGCACAAATCCTACAACATTCCCTACAGTTCAAACGGTCTCAAAATTTTTGCAGTTGTGATTAGCCTATGTGTTGTCGCTGTTTCCTGTCAAGATAAACAGAAAATATAGAATAATAATTTTTTCTAAATTAAGGGTCATTTGTTGGTAAAGTCAAAGGTGTCAAAAGTATGAGATATGACAATTACCTTATTCTCTAATACCTTGTCAGAATAATAAAATTTCATTTACCAGAATATTTGTTACTACACTTAGCTGTCTGAGTTGCTTATACAAGGAGCAACATGCCATCTCAGTGACAATTCTATCTCCATTTATTCTAGCAGAGATTCAGAGTCTGCCCACTAACTCTGATCTTCCATCAATATCTTTTGGAGTCATTTAGAAAACACTTACCAGGATACATCTGAAAATCAAAATGCTCATGAGGTTCATGAAATGATAAATCAGGCTTACTGTTCTGTTGGACAACCTACACATTTTGATGATAGTACCCTCAAGGTTCCCTCTCACCCACCACCCCACTGAGAGGGTGGTTTGGGGTGGGGTTAATTAGGCTGACCACAAGTCCTTTTTCCTGGACATTTCTTCTTTTTGGGAACAAAAATATTAATTGACGTGAATTCTAAATACCTAAAAATATTTTGGTTAGATTTAGCTTGTTCTATAGACCATAAATGAACAAATAAATAGTCTAGCATTATATTCATAACGCTCGCCATCTCCTCTTTTTTAAAAATCCAATACATGGTCACCTCACTGTAAGGTGTTTCTTACTTACTTAAATATTCCTGATTTTGCCACCTTGAAACTTTCTTTGATTACGTTTGTCTCTGCCTATGCAAAACCAGCGCACCTGCACTACACACAATTATTGGATATGCGCCTTGCTTCAAAGCTTGAACAGTTGCCACCTCAAATGAAGTGGTTATACAAGGACTTAAAATCCCTTTCGCTTCACTGGGTTTTACCCATGGACTGTAGAAAAAATATGGACAAAGTGACTGTGACATCACCAAATGACTTCCATGGGCTTGTGAAAAGCGTTTTGAAACCGCGTTTTGTTTCGACGTGTTCTACAAATTGGATACAGAGACTGCGCAGTATAGGAAAAAGCGGGGAGACCCATATGTGCTCATTCGAATTTGACCGTATTGGTAGCATAGACTTACATTGAAACGGGCGGCTGAAAGGCCTATACTGGAGCCAATCGAATTGGTGCTAGTGAGCAATGTCATACGAATAACGTAATAGCGAAAATACCGGTATTTACCTTAGATAAACATTGGAATGTGTGGCCCCCCCTCGTGGTCGTGTGGCCCCCCCCAGCGGTTGTGGCCCTAAACAACCGCATAGACCGTTTATGCCATGGGCCGGCCCTGAGCTTGGTTGTTCCCCTACAGGTTTTGGACACCAGTAAACATGATGGAACTGTGTAGGCACAGTCTGGAGCTGGACAGAAAGGGTGTGGGAGCCATTGCAACAGGCACGTGCTCCTCCTCAGAAGGCCCTCCACAGTCCGAGTAAATGCTTTCACTAATGGTTCATTTTCAAAGTGAATCTTAAAGCTCATCTCAGTAAATCTTAAAATTGACTTCTCCCCTTAGAGACACACATGCTACAAGATAATTGCAAGTATATAACCTAGAACTACATTTATTTTTTCCTCTAATAGCCACTTGGTTTTCTTTTTTAACGACGGTGGCACTCTGAGTCTGAATTTTGAATGAGGGCATTCCTCATAGCTGCACATCTGCTTGCGATGGACAGACAGTAGAACTCACGCTCCTGAATGCACTGTGTGCAGTAGAGAATCAAAATGCAAGACCATCAGATGCTCAGCAGCTCACAACACTTGATCAGCCAAGTGGTAATAATAATAATAATAATAATAGTAATAATAATAATAATAATAATAATAATTTCATACAGGTAAACAAGCTGCACGACAGAATAAAAAGACAATACAAAACAAAGACAGGATAATTTCATATAAAATCAAATAAGTGAATAAAAATAATAAAAACGGAAAAGGAGGTAGGTAAAATCAACAAAAATTACATAAAAATATGTTATTGGTCAAGACTATTTTAGCAATGACGAAGCTTCAATTTTTTTGTGGAAACTGTGACATAGTTTTGGTGTAAACACAGAAAAGATTACTTCACTTCAGACATAATTCACCTTTGGAATACACAAGAGCTTTGCTTCAACTGATAAGTTCTGATTAGCATTGGTTAGCACATTTAGTCTGAAATAAACCCACATATGGGCAGTGCACCATTTTCAAAAGTAGCGCGTGTTGGACAGCACATGACAGAAAGCTGAAAAGGGCAAGGAAATTTTGCTTACTTGGTCACTCAAAGCAACAACTGCTTTTTGTGTAGAATTGTGTATAGGCTACTATTTCTCAGTGCTTCAGTGGCAAAGGAATTTCTTTTGGCAAGGCTTTCACAGAAAGTTCAGGGTCAGGGCTTCCTAACCGTGCGTTAATTACACACAAAGCAGCACTCCGGAGGCAGGTTAAAACTGCTGATGCGGCTTGATAGCTAGTGGTGGTGGTGTTGGGACAAGTAGCTATGCATACAAACCCAATGCGCTTGTTGTCAAACAAAAGCCCCTCGGTTACTCAAACACATGGCTTCCGTTTTGGCTTTGAATTACAAATAAAGGCCCAAAATGGCAACTTTCAAACCCTTCAGCATGCCTATGAGTCATAGTCAGTGCAGATGAGGGGAATGTCCCCATCAGCACCGTGCAGGATTTGGGAGGGTTCTGTTTATTTTGGTGTTGCAGATGAGTCATCACTGGTGGCAGTCAGGCATTTAAAGAATTTTAACCCCTTCCTTCTCGGCCTGGGGCCAAGAGGGACAAACTCACGGGCATAGATCGTGGGGCGGGATGGGGGTTGCGCAGATCCAGCTGCACTGTTTCGTCTGCTTGGTGCATCTGTCCCTGCCCCGACTACCAGGCCAAACGCCTTCACACAATAGGTATCGCTGGGACCTGGCTACAGGCAGCCTAAAGCCATTTAGCTTTCAGCCAGGACTACCCGTATTTCATTACTGACAGATTTACTCAGGGGCACAGCCACTTCCAGAACCGCCGTGTGTTTAAGTCTTTTGCTGTTGGGGGGGGGGGGGCACCGTTTAAGTAAACTGAGTCCAATCACTGGGGACAGAATGTCAAAGATGCTTCATTGTGTCAAGTCAATATGCTCCAAAGCTATGCAGTGAATTCTGGGAGCCATATCACTAGGCAGAATCAGCACAAGACACTAACACTGCAGAAGGCTGACAACTTAATGATTAAGGTTCCGAGCAGACTTACCATATCAAGGGCAACATATACTGCTTGCAATGTTTCGATACGCATCTACGCATGATTCAAACGGTGTAATGTTAATACCCCCTGCGATATTATACTTAAACTTTCTGGTTACTAGAAATTATTATACAAGTCCAGACCCCAAGAGCCATACAACTGACTGAACTAGAGTGTTTTTGTTTGTGTGAGTGTGTGTGTATGCATGTGTGTGTGTGTGAGAAGACAGAAAGTGTGATCAGAGTTTATACAGATCGCTTGTAAGCGACACAGAGCAGAACAAAGAGCAAAAAAAAATTGTGCGAAATGCCATGCCTACTGAGCGGAATTTCCTTGTGTCACAGCGAAACAATCTATCACTGTATACTAAGCACAATGGTGGCACACATCACACCAGAACAAAAAGCAAACGCGTCGACTACAAAAGAAATCAACGTCGTTTTTGAAACCAAAAAAAAACCTTCTTCACAATCAAAAAAATTCCAAAACACAATGTGATTCTTCAGCTGCAGAGAAGTAAAAAAAAAAAAAAATTAAACAAACAAAAACAAAAAGAAGCGTGAATGACATCTGTCACGAAAACATTCTGTGAAACTTCTTCAGAGCGAACGTTTCTAACGAAAAGCAAGAAAGGAAACACAGCAGCAGCAACCGTTCTTCCGAACCTCAGCATGGTGCCCCGCTCCGCGTGCCGTGCCGTAGCCGAATTTCGCGGGAGGAACACGAACGAAGGTGCGGAGGTGACATACTTTCAGGTTTCCAGCTCTCTGGAGTGACAGCATCACGCCCCCCCCCAGTACTGAGGGGAGAGGGGGACACAGAGCCTGTTGCGAGAAGCCAGGCCAGGCCAGCCAGCGAGGCCTACGCCAACAGCGTGGGTGGTGACCGCACGGAGGCCCAGGCTGAAAGGATCTCCGTCACCCGCCCCCAAAAAACATTTTTCCAGCGTTAGCTCACATGCAGGCGGGCGCAGACGGGGGCCCAGTAAACGCCTCTCCCAAATCCTACTCGGGCTTGAACGGCTTGGCTGCTGGCCCCTCTCCGCCCCGCCTCCGCCCCCTTCCCCCGCCCCCTTCCCACCCACGCACACGAACACCCCCTCCTTTCCTGTCGTCTGAGGCTAGAAACCAGGGAAAAGTTCAACGACCTCTCTGGATATCAGCTGATCTTGCCAAGGCCTGGGGAAAGAATGAGGGGAATGCATTGATGTGGGCACAAACAAAACCACTTTGTTCCGCACTGCGCTGGAGATGGGAAGGTAGCCACTGGATGGGGAAGAGAGAGAGGAAAAGAGGAAGAGAAGGAAAGAGAAGACAAGAAAAGAGATATGAGCTCGTGCATTCAGAAAACAGATTCAGAGAATGACAGAATCTGAGATATGAGCCTTCCGCTGTTCCATTCTTCACAAAACATTTTCAGTAATTTTACTGTTTTTTATTTGTTTCCTTGATGAATTTAGAAAGAAAATAAATCACTTTTACCACCGGTTTTCAGAAAGTGAGTAAGGTTGTACTACCCGTTTGTAATATTTAATAAAGTTTAATGGCTATTTTTGTTTTGATAATAGTGCATGGATGGGTCCTCAGCCTGGTATTGAATCTGGACTGTGCCAGGGTGAAGCGCAATTGGTTGTCACGTCTCTAAGGAGCAAGAGGGTATCGCTCCCGATAGTCGATCAGGTTCCCGTTAGTGAGTCTGTTGAGCTGCATGTGAGGTACCGTCCTCTGTCTCATGTCCGATTACATGTTCTGCAGGAGAGCGCACGCCTATCTGCGATCCCCTGCATCTACAATGCTATGGTGTATGCATCACTGGGAATTCCAAACTGGGAGGAAAAACAGGGGAAATGGATTAAAAAAAGAACCTGAGGCTCTAACTGAAAATGGCAGGGTTATCCTGCGGTTATTTCTGTGAGTCAAAAACAACCCACAAGCCAATGTTTGAAGATTATAACGGACATTTGGTAATACCACGATCAAATAAAAACCAACATGAGAGTATTTACCTGGACACGACAAGCCAAGAACACTGGCTTGGTGTCTGCCAGGCACTTCAAACCCCACCCCTGCCTTGTGGCTTGTTTTTCATTACGCCTTGATTGGCCTGCAGCCCCAGCCGAATCCGTGGTACTGTGGGACGTAAACTAATGAGGTCTAAGGATGACCCCAGACGCCCTAAAACAAGAAGGCAAAAAAAAACTGCAGTCTCTGGCCTTTCTCTTCCTATCCAGTCACTCTTGTTTATCCCCCCCTGCATTCACTTTGTGTTCCAGCTCCACTTTTCACACCTGCGTGAAACATGCAAGCTCCGCTCTTAGGAGATTCATTTCAGTTCGATGGCAT
The DNA here is from genome assembly GCF_018555375.3 of Anguilla rostrata. NCBI lineage: Eukaryota > Metazoa > Chordata > Actinopteri > Anguilliformes > Anguillidae > Anguilla > Anguilla rostrata. The sequence continues at coordinate 38,348,065 of NC_057936.1, read as the reverse complement.
AAAAGTGAGATATTTCCACCCTCTGCACCTGAAGTTATCTCATCCCATTCACCGTGTTTGAATGGTTTTCATGATACTCTCAGAGAGGATTCTTATGGAATAAAGATATAAATGATGTGTTTTTCAGTAGTGCTGACAAGAATTGCAGGGTATAGTAGAAAGGTAAGAGATTTTCATTTGGCTCAAACTAAGAATTTACTGTACGAAAGGGGGGATGAAAATTTTTTTGGGAAACTGAAAGGAAAACATTTTCAAAGTTTAAGAATCAAATAGAAAGCAAATCTGTAGATTTGGTGAAAGAATTGAGAAGAAAAGAACATAAGCATACTTTAATATTGCTATTGTGGGATAAAAATGCATTTGAAAAGTTCTTGTTGCCAATCCGTAGCAGACAAAGGGCACTTTCCCCTGAATCACAGGCTAGCCATCCAGGGCAGACGCAGACGCTGTTTGCTATGGTGACCGGGGTCGTTATAAAACCACATTCTCAGGTAGCCTTCCGCGAACGCGTCCCAGAACATAATCCCAAACACCACAGCTTTAATATCTACGCAAAGGCAAAGCCACTGACCTCATTCCCCACACTCACAGCATAGGACACACATTTCTCCAGCAAGCTGTTCATTTTTTCAAAATATATTCATTATACAGTACATTACTATTTTCCAAACGTAGGACAACCTCCTGACTATTTTGTAAAAAAAAGTTTAAAAAAAGGCTATTTGCTATTTTTTTTTTAAAAGAAGATATTCAAATAATCGTTTTAAATGATGAAACGACAAAACTAAATACAAATCAACCTTACAGATTCATATTTTAATATATGCTATATGCTTTAATATATACTATATATGCTTTTTGGAATAAGAAGGCAGACCATGCAGAGAAGCTGCATTATTCAGCTGGGACCCAAGCTGTACTATTTTTGAACAAACAGGATTTTCCGTTTGAATGAGATCCGGCAGGATCTGTCAGGGTAGAGGTCACACACTTTAGCGACAACAAAATCCATGACTTTCCAGGACTGTGACAAAAATAGCACCAGTCTGTCTATCGAGGGACACACATTTCCTGCTGTGACAGGTGTTAGGCAGATACTGTATGTGTGCTAGCCACTGCCATTGTCATTTTAAATGAATGCAACTGTATTGCCGGCAGCATTTTAGGAAACATTATGATAATTGAAAAGCAATTAGAGCGCCACGCCAACTACCATTTGGAAAATGGAACAACAACCATGATTGAAGTTCCTGTACCAAAGTGGTAAAACACTTCTATAAGGTCAAAAGACAAAGCTGAACAAAGACATTTAACTAATCTCGCACCATAAATGACCAAATTAATTAGAAAAAAAAAAACAGACATGAAACAGCAGTAGTCGCAAGTATTCCCTGAAATATGCTTCATAACTTCTGTACCTCAAAATTTCCCTGTGGTTTTTCTAACATTAAAAGGATTTGTGCTCCTCAAGTAAGGCTTCTTTTTAAACAGCATAGTTAGGCTATATGGTATATTGCTTGCTTTTAGATTTTGAATGATACAATCACTTAAACAAAATGTCTCTCATTGAATGAGATCGCTCTCTCAATAATAATAATAATAATAATAATAATAATTTATTATTATTATTATTATAAGGCTAATTCAACAAATATTTTAAATGATAATAAAACTATTATTTAAAAAGGACTGCAAATACAGTTTTCAATTACCAAGATTCATATAGCTAAATCTTTTATATGCTGTATTGACTAAAAGTAACGTCTATCTGTAATTATGAAGGGGAGACAAATTAATGAACAAGTGTTATCTGGCTGCAGAAAAGAACCTTTAAGGTTTTTTAATTATCACTTTGTTCTCATTTAAAAGGGGGAATACCAAGGGGACTTTTATTTTCATAGTCACGGACAAGGTGGTAAACAGAGAAGGTAACGTTCTACTAAACAGGGACTTTTCATCCATGTCATTTGCATAAGCGTCAAAACAGTTTTTTTCACTCGAAATCTAGTTTTGACTCTTAAAATAAATGAAAGGTGACATTTTAAGAACAAGATCACTTTCAAAATTAGTTTTTCATATGTTGAATGCCACTTGCAGTATTATTATTTCTGACAAAAAGCACACTCATGATTACACACACTCATAATCATAATTATACAACAGCTATAAAGTTAACCAGTTCAAACCAATTACTCATCAGTACACATGGCCAGCATTTTTAACCAAACATGGAGGTATCTTGTAGTCAGGCCAAGTAGAACTTACCCACAGGTGAGAAAATCAGTCTGAACCAATAGAAATCAATGGATGATGACAATTATACAGTGGATAAGAATAGTGTGTGGCTCCTTGGTTCATTGGTCATTGTTGAGCAGATATTTATGGTAAGTGACAAGCAGTCATGCAGCAGGTTTGGGAATTTTTTCTGCCCATTCAATTGTGTAAAGCAGGGTGGAGGGAACTGTTTTGATGCAATAAACGACAAACGTCTCAGTGGGGAATGACAATGGTCCCTTCAGCAGACCCAATACCAGGAAAAGAGCAACAGACAGACGGGGCGTGTGAACGCGATGCCCTGGAGGAGTCTGATGATGTCAGACACCAGGCTTTTAGCAGCACAGCCCTCTGGGTCTATTCTGCCTGGCTAGAAGTGCTGGAGCGGACAGTTTGGACCGATTGCAGCAACGCCCCAAAGGCTAACATAAAAACAATCAAAGTTTTTGATTACTGCAACTGAAAAACTAGCACTAATAAAGCCAGCTTGAAAAAACCTGCATTCATGTTCAACACCAAGTACAAGAACAGAGAAGGCTTTGGTACATAGTACAGAGTAATGCCATACAGACAGAAAGGGTATAGTACAGAGTAATGGCATTCAGACTGAGAGGGTATAGTACAGGGTAATGCGATTCAGACAAAGAGGGTATAGTACTGAGTAATGCCATTCAGACAGAGAGGGTATAGTACGGAGTACTGTCATTCAGACGGAGAAGGTATAGTACAGAGTAATGCCATTTAGACAGAGAGGGTATAGTACAGGGTTATGCCATTCAGACTGAGAGGGTATAGTACAGAGTAATGCCATTCAGACAGAGAGGGTATAGTACAGGGTAATGCCATTCAGACAGAGAGGGTATAGTACAGAGTAATGCCATTCAGACAGAGAGGGTATATTACAAAGTAATGCCATTCAGACAGAGAGGGTATAGTACAGAATAATGCCATACAGACAGAAAGGGTATAGTACAGCGTTAAGCCATTCAGACAGAGAAGGTATAGTACAGAGTAATGCCATTCAGACAGAGAAGGTATAGTACAGGGTAATTCCATTCAAACAGAGAGGGTTTAGTATAGAGTAATGCTATACAGACTGAGAGGGTATAGTACAGAGTAATGCCATTCAGACAGAGAGGGTATATTACAAAGTAATGCCATTCAGACAGAGAGGGTATAGTACAGAATAATGCCATACAGACAGAAAGGGTATAGTACAGCATTAAGCCATTCAGACAGAGAAGGTATAGTACAGAATAATGCCATTCAGACAGAGAAGGTATAGTACAGGGTAATTCCATTCAAACAGAGAGGGTTTAGTATAGAGTAATGCTATACAGACTGAGAGGGTATAGTACAGAGTAATGGCATTCAGACAGAGAGGGTATATTACAGAGTAATGCCATTCAGACAGAGAGGGTTTAGTACAGTGTAATGCCATACAGACTGAGAGGGTATAGTACAGAGTAATGCCATACAGACTAAGAGGGTATAGTACAGAGTAATGCCATACACACTCAGAGGGTATAGTAAGGACCTGGACACACACTCATTGTGTATTTTCAGCTCATGAGGCATGAGGAGAGACCCTGGAGTGTGTTGCTATGCATCTCAGGGCCCTGCTGTTGATCCGTTTCCAGTTAGGGGGTGGCAGGGTCCCCCTTCGGGCTCCCTTAATACCAAATCATCCATCTGCTCCTGTAGCCCCGTGGAGATGTAATCCCCCCTTTCCCTGTGCCAGCCACCCTCCCCACCACATCAATCGTTCCGACGGGGTTCCTCCAAAGCCCCACCCCTTGCCCACCAATTAAGCTCCCATCTGCGGGGGCTGGCAGTCCACATCTACTCAGGCCCTCAGGCTTCTAATGTGGTCTGGATTTCATTTAGCCTGTGCATATACCAACCCAAGTTATAGCCTACTCAGTGCCACTGTTGCAGACGGCCCACCTATTCTGTTAACTAATCCAGATTAAAACAAACAGAGCAAAATGAATGTACAGTTAATTATTGATGCGGCCTTCGCTTTACCAAGCAACTCATGTAGGCTGCTATTTTGGAAACCTGCATTCATTTGATTCACTTGTAAAATTCAAGGTACTGTAGCGCTAAAGATCTTTCCAGCTGAAATGCCTTCATCTGGAGTGTTTATAGGCCTACTTCTTCTGTTATATTTTTTTCAAAGTTTGACTCCTACAGAGTTTTGCTTTCAGAACTCTTCTACCGTTGTGACAACTCTTTCAATGATTTCATTTTGACATGTTTCTACAGTTAAAGAGTTTCGCCATTTCAAAGTTTTCACTTTATGAAGTTGGTTATTGGTGTGGTGTTACCTAGCAACAAGACGACAAGAAATACAAGGCTGTTCACCACTTAAGATTTTTCCTTTAAAGGAACTACTTTTTGACTTCTCCCTATGATACTTTGATGAGAGTGCAAACACCAGAAGTGTTAAGTTTCATACTTAATGAGGCCGTTGATTAACTCAAAGCACTTCCAGTGCAAGGTTCATTACTACAGTGAACCTACGGTGAATATGTCAGGCCATATCAGCATTCAATTTTCCACAATTTCACTTGCCAAAAAAAAAAAAAAAACAGAAAAAAAGACCGATTAACAGCATCATTTTTTGGAAGTTAGTACTAAAATCAACAGCATTGGTTGTAGCAAAACTATTGATGGTGACAACTGAATCTTGACTTGTGTGAGCATGTTTACCAGTGGTCCCTTCAATAGTTCACAAACTTTCATCATATCACGCTCACTCCAAAAGCATTTTAAGGGTGACAGGCCACTTGGGGCAGGGGTTAGCGACTACTTAAGAGACAAAGTAATATTCTGCACCTTCCTTTCACTCTGCACCCCAGGGTGATGAAACATTACCTTTAGATTACTCGACAGATGAAATCAACAGTTGTTCAAATGTTTCTGTCATCATCTCATAAATTCAGTATAATTTCTTTAATAACAAATGCAATTTGGGAAATCATTTTTGGTGATTGCTGAACTTGCCAAACTGCAATGTAAGAAATATGGGCCTCACACTCTGACCCAAAGCTGAGGATAAAAATTGATAGCTGAGAGAGGGCGTCGGCATAGCAACTTCCCCCAAAGTTGCAAGAGAACGAGACCGCCTGAGTGTTGGCAGTGCTAGCAGATGCTACCTAGCAGTGTGCTGGAGCATTAAGGTTTTGGCACTTTCATCTCCCAGGCATTGCTTTCCCTGCACTTCAGACCTCATCAGCATTCATCAAAGGTGACTACTGAGCTGAGCTAAGGAGGAGGGTGCTGAGGCAGGGGAGGAACCCAAGCTGCCACCGTCCTCCACCTGTTTGCAGACTTAAAAGCGGCTCGCTGCTCATCAATCGCGATGTTTTCACAGGATTGCCAGTTGGATCCTAACCACCCTCCCTCTCAAACCCTGACACCTCATCCTCTCACCCTTTTTGGAAAAGTAAGATAACTCCTGTCTGACCGGAGTACATATGTTGCAACAAAGGTGAATAAAATCATTTGTTTCTTAGTTACAACGACTGCACAAAAAAAATTATGTCCTGGCAAGAATCTGCAAAGAATGTCCCCAGCTGTTGGGCAGATCTGGAAAAAAAATGCATTCCATGAAAATCTGTGCTGCAAAGTTACGCCCCGGAGATGGACAAAACATTTCTCTTTTACAAAAAAAAGGCCTTGTAGCACCCCTAACAGGACTTCCTGTTACAAAATGACCACAGCAAGACCGCAGAAGACGCTGTGTCCGCAGGGCTCCGCGCCCATGACACAATAGGGGAGATTGTTAGGGTAATACCCCCGCTGCCTGAGGAGTGTCTGCGCATTGGATGGTGGGGGGCACGGAACAACTGATGGCGCTTCACACTGGCTCCAGCGTAATCCAAAAAAATCCCAGAGGACAGCGGAAGTCTCAGCTGCCCTGGTATCCCAAGGAGCCATTCATCCCAAGCGCTGGCCTGCGTTCCTCTGCCTAAAACGCACACGGCGCCCGAATGCCACGTCATAAATCCCACGCCCCTGCGCCAGCTGCAGGGCCCCTTCTGTCAGAGTCACACCAATATCTCAAAATTTCCATTTCATCATCAGCTTTTAGCCATACGACAACCCTGCAGCCATAACCACCCTGCTGCTTTCTCTCCTCAAAGCAGCAGCAGTTAGCATTAGTGGGGCTGGGCCTGGTTGGTACATGGTTGGGAGACCTTGGGAGACCATGTTGCTCCTGAGGGCTGCTCAGGGTTGTTCATGTAGGCAAGGTCATGCTGTTCATGCTAAAATACGGTGGAAGAGATGCCCATCTCTGAATGACATACAGCGTAGTGAGATGCTGGCACACTGCTGACACCAAGGAATATTTTAGAAGTGTATGCTCCAGCTTACCCTGTGTCCTGTCAATCTCGTTATCCTCCAATAGCCAGCTGACTATAGTATAGCTCTCTCGCTCTCTGCTGCACGTGAATATGCTGGTACAAAACGGCCGATTGCTCACAGCTGGTTGGTTAACTAGAGTTGCTCCATCAAACTATTCATCTCTTTATGATCCTTGAAAATGAAATGCATTATTATTGTTGTTGCTGTTATAATCATCATGGCTGTCTGTGCTCCACAACAGCCCTGAGCAAGCCAAGCCTTTCTTGCTTATTTTGCATTCCCTGGAGATGGAGTGACTGTGACCTGTCACACGGTGTGCTAGGAGAGCTGCCCTGAGTGACTGTTTGTGTCGGCAGTTTTCACACAAAATTGGAGGATTTTCACTAACAGGCGGAGAGGATTGGCAGAACAAGTCATTGACAGCAAGGCTGCGGAAGGAAATCTCCTGTCCGACACATCATTACCCAGCAGCCCCGGAGCCCTCCGTGCAGGAGCACTGGAGGGCATAGCTGAGCCACTGACACGGCTGTCCACGTAGATGAGGAGAGTTTCCAATTCAGCGACTGCTTTCCCACTGTCACCTCCCTCACTCCGCTGTATCCAAGAGCTTCACTGTATGTCCACCGACCTTATTTGCATGCAGTCCAAATCATTTACTCATCCTTCATTTCATTTCCTTCCCACCAATTAACCCTTTGAAGATCAGATTTTTTGGAATGTTTTTTTTTTTTTCAAAATTCTAAGTGTTCTCGAACTCCTTTGCTGTCAATTACTGCTGATGTAACTAGTGATTGTTACATCAGCATTACAATATTCAGTTAAGAACATTCTAATCACATATTTGTGAACTCACACCTTAAAGAGTTAAAGGGTAGAATATGCTGATGTTTTGGGTGAGCTTGTAAAGGTGTCAGGAGGTTCACGACCGAGGGTTACACACGCTTAAAAAGACAGATACCATTGCACAGTGCCTCTTTTTCCACACACATCCACAGCCAGTTTTGTGTATCACCTTCAGTCCAAAGGGCATAGTAACGTATTCATAAATCCCACAGAAAATAACCGCCTCGCTGGAGCGCACCTAGCCTATATTTAGAAGCCTCTCACATGTCCCTGCATTTTCCACAGCCAGCGGCTGACACCTGACACCTCACCCGGGCGTCCCTCAGGTGACGGGCGTGTGGATGTACTCCTCGCTCACCTCCAGGGCTCTGGGGGCAGGAGGAGGGAGAGCAGCACCTGCCCCATTTCAGACGGGAGTCCACTTCACAAATCTCTCCAATTAATTATTCATCTAAAGTTAAGCGTGTTCTTAGCTTGCGACGCCAGAGAAAGACTGAGGTGTCGCATAGCCTCCCTCTGAACACCGGCTCAATAAACACAAGCGGCTTATCGGGTTAAATAGCGTCCACACCTTCATGCTGGCACCCGCTTTTTTCCCAAGAACTGCCAAATGGGAGAGGCGTACGATCACAAGACGTGTCATTTCCAGCCAAAAATGGAGCCAGATCTGTCGCGAGTGATAAAAAGCATGATGGAAGTTACTTAGTTGCAACAGCACTGCTGAACTGTACATGCTCACAGCAGCTACCATAGATAACAAAAAAAACAGATAACTGTGAGTTATGAGTAACAAGTCTTAAAAAGAAAGACCTATTTAAAAAGGGGAATTTGACCTAAGTTGACTCAAATTTAATTGTCCATGACGCTTCAGTTGTTCACACGTACTCCCTCCCTTACCTTCACAAATGCACACTCATTAATTCCCTCACTGACTAACGCACTCACATATTAACACATGACGTATATGACAGAGAGATCTTTACAGCACTCATCAACACTCATCTCACTAGTAATGTAATTTTCCAGTACTCAAACACAGACTTCACAATGACATGAGTGACGTCTAAGATGTACATTATGATGTCCCTTAATGGCTCTCCTAGATGTGTCGCTTTCCCCAACAGCTGCCCTAGGCAATGTAGCTTGGACTAAACATACCATATCCTAGTGCCCAGAGTGAGTGCAGGTAAACCTGCACCAGTTTTTTTTGGCACAGATCTTGTGAGAACTGTCTGAGAGAAAAGTAAGTGTGCCTAAGGAATCAACATTCAAACATGGTTACTGTACTTGCGTAACACTGTACTCACTGTACAAACACCCTCCTTTGCACTCAGTACTTACTGAGTCAACCAAGGCAGGAACAAAGTTCTCAATGAAACGTGCATACAGACCCATACCGTATCGCTCCTGATACAGAACACTGGTACAAGTGTTGGGTTTAATCCACTTGCCCACAAATCAGCAGCCTGCAGCTACATGAGCAGAGCTGTTATCGGGTAGAGTAGAAATCCCCAAATTGGGTCAGGAAATGCTGGTGGACCATGGGAGGGGTTCAGATGAGCCACAGGTTGTAAAATGTTTTAAATTATTGGCTGTTATATAATGCATTCATACTGACATTCACAAGATTCAACTGAACATGACACTTGCTAATGTACACTACAGTAATGCCAGTGCACGTGAGGTTTTCAATTCCATGTATGAACATTAGTTAGACTGTATTTTAATAAGGGGTGGGTACTGCTGGACAAAGCATTTTTCATTCGGTCATAGGTCATGGGCTCTGAATATTTGGGAACCATATGGGTTAAGGGCCAGAGACAGGCTGAGTGTCTGCTACACCCAAAAAGTCATCCTTTTAAATATTCACGGCCCTTGTACCAGAACAGACATTCCTCAAACCACTGGGGGCTGCTGTAAATGTCCTGAAACAAGAGGGGTGGGGGTGGGGGTTACAGAATGAAAAAGCTCAGCTACAGGGAACCCAGCCCGACTGTTAAAGCTGTCAGTGTCTGAAGTGCACCTTCACCCGAGTGAAACCAAGAGACAAAACCTAGAATACTTTATGTGGGCTATACTGTACACTTTCCAACCAAATTTTCAACGATGGAACCATTTTGAAATGTTGATCATTTTGATCTTTCCTCAGTGGTTCCAACACTAAGAAAAAGGCAGAGTGCACTCCTAAAATAGACAACAGTCAAGAGTGTGTGGGATCTGCCAGCTGAAAGATGTAGGCTAGATGTAGCCCTATAGGGCTGCTTGTTTCATTTCTCACCTTTATATCAATGCTGATGTCATAAGGTTCATTTATTTGGCTTTGCCATTATTGAATTAGAATTTTTTACAGAACTGTTTAGACCCTGAAACTAAGGCCACCTCTCCAGTGTGTAAGTAGATTAATTAGAAATCAAAGTCACCTACTGCTTGGTGTCGACAAATGATGCTAATGGAACATATGTTTCCACAACAACACATAGACACTGTTTATACAGTGCTGTCTCGTCAGGTCATGGCTTTTTATCATTTTTAGCATCCAGAATAAACACCAAAAAAAATTCCCTTTGTAAATCTTCTTCAGAAATAAATAAAAAAACAGGAAACATGGCTAGGAGGAAAAGATAAGTCTGCCTTTATCCAAGAATATGAATAATTTATTACACAGCAAAACTATCTTATGAGCCTAAAATACATAATTATTAGTAGGCTTATCTTGCCTTTGATTCTGACATATCTAATATCATTACAGCCTATGCTATAAACGATATCTCTTTAACAGCTGCTTGAAGAGTCAAACCATACTTTTTAGCATTCTGAAGCAGTAAAGACTGCAATCCTCGGGTGGAGCAGCACTCCTCTGCCCTCCTCTCTCCGTATTAAATAAAAAGAAAGAGCATGCAGAATACTAAGTACTCACTCACAAAGATGTATTTTACTATAAGGGCATGCTACAAGAGGTTTCCACTTCCATATTACACCTGTGGTCCTCTATCTCGGTCCTGCAGAAGCAGGGGTTCTGTTGGTTTCTGTTTCCACCAGAAAAGTACCAACCAATTTAGACACCAGGAGCAATTAATAGGTGAGAGCAGACCAGTAAGCTCTGCAGCTCTGCTGGACTGGGGTTAGAGCCTCTATGGACTGGGTCCGGCAGCATATAGCTAACTCCAGAGGTCCCAGGTCCCATTCCCACATAGGGAGCACCGGTCTTGCACAGTCAAAGCACTTAAACTGAGGAAAGACATTAGTGTATAACAGATTCTGTGAAATAAATGGATAGCAAAATAAACCGGAATGAACGAATGGACGAAGTGTAAAACAGTGTGAACAATGTGCAATCTGCTATGCAATTTTATTGTTTCATTCTGAAGTTAAACTACCCACAGGTTTACGCAGTATGTCACACCCCAGTTTAAACAAAGTCATTTCAACGAAAACGGCACACAGGCCAACGCAATGAGACGGACCCCAGTTTTCTGGGTCCGAGGCCAAGTCCGTTTGTCTCTCTCTCTCGTTCCCCCGCAGAAGGCAGCAAGCAGCTTGTAAGAGGGCACAGGAGGCTGCGCCGAATGCATGAAAGAGGCGCATTCATGTTCGGGGAGAGGATGAGACGGGACGGGCTCCGGCTGGACCGCCGCGAGGAAATGTTTTTGAGATTACGGGCCCCGCAGCGCTGGAGTGTAAACAGAGCGGCAGATGGCGGGCGACAGGCTCAGTCTTGGCCTGGAGGTACCGGAGGGGGGAAACTTGGCCGGGTCACCCTGCCGCTCCAGAAAGCTCTTTGTGCAAACGGCGGAGGGGGCCCCGCGAGGCAGAACCCCTGTCCAACGCGCCCGAGCTTTCGCCTCTCCAAAAAAGGACACCCAAGATGCACCGCTTCGGTGGTCCTGCGTAAACCCCCCCACTCCCCCCCCAGCAGTCAGTGAAGCGTGCAAGCACGGCATAAGGGCCCGTTGGTATGCCATTCACTTTCCTGCGGCTGCTGCGCGCATTTACCAAAAAGTTACTCCTCCTCCTCGTCTCAGACGTCTTGCTTAGTCATCTGGAGCCGATTCTAAATGTCATCAATGCAGCGATGTTAAAAGCAATGCTTTTAATTTTTCTGAATACCGTGGTTTGACATTACTTGCGTCAGAGTGAGGTGATGACCAAGAAATTATTTGAAAGCATAACTGAAATGAAGGACTTAATCAGCGCTGTTTTGGGAAGCCATCTTACAGCCCGTGTAAAGACAGAGGGTCGTCTGCACTCGTCTATAATGTGGAACAAGTAAAAAAGGAAATGGCGACAAATTAAACAGAGCACAGGGCAAAAATAAAGCACAAATAGGCTATAACCTGTTGACTACAAAGGCAGGTAGATTACTGTGATCACAAAGAAGCAAGCCTCAAAACTCAAAAGACTGTTACTGCCTGGCAAATAATCAAATGTAAAAAGGAGGGCAAGAAAGAGATACACAGACAAAAAAAATCTGGCAGCGAGTCGGCTTTAGATGCCGAACACATCTGAAGGCAATAGGCAATCCATACCCGACGCCCAGACAAATTCCATTAAACGGCCCCCAAACCTACCCACACACCCTCCCACGCTCTCATAAAGACCTCATCCGCCTGAAGCAGGCTTGCTTTAGCATGTCTCTGTGTCTGTGTCTGTGTGTGCATGTGTGGCTGTGTGAGCTCTGTGCGACTGTGTGTGTGCGTGTGTGTGTGCGAGTGAGTGAGAGAGATGGTGCGTATGCGAGCGTCTGTCTGTGCTCGAGGGGAATGGAAGCAGATTTGCCGTAAAGTGCTCCACAGTGTCGGTTGCCAGGGCCGACGACTTTGTGTGGGTGGTTAAATCGGTGTTGTTTGAACATGGCCCACGCCACCCTGAAAGACCTTTTTTTCACAAAACAAAATCGGATTTCCCTTTTGTGACAAGAGAGGCAACTCCACAGCAGCAGGAATGAAAGCGCCTCTTAAATATTTGACGGTGCGTCGCATGTTTCCTCCTATGAAACGGGACACGTGGGAGTACGCTGTCACTTCGCTGGTAAAACATGTACGCCAACACCGGCGTGATATTGTGCGCCTTTGCCTCCGATCTGTCTCTTCATTCCTGAAGAAAGGGATAAGTAGCTCCTGAATGGAAATTATTGCTGGGGATGGGGTTGGGGCAGAATATAGCCAGTGGCATTGAGCCTTCTGAACACAATGTATTACAGCACAGCCCAGTCATGAGCGAGGCGCCACTGTATCCGACACTTCTCTGGGATTCAACTGTTCCTTTTGACCAATTCCCCTAGGGGTTGATGGGATATGAATGCACTAGCCTTCTGCACATTATTAGAGCGTTTTCGAGCAAATGCTCACAGAAGATCAACTATTCCAGTGTTCCTCAAAATCGCAATCCGCTTCGAAGTACAGTATGGGAAAAATGTTCTTGCAGAAAACAGGACTCTAAAAACTGTATTTATATCTTTGTCCAGCTGTTGCTAAATCTGAGGGATTTCTAACACTGTTTTTTCAATAATTCATCGTTCCCTCAGTTAAATTGGCCTTGATATCGGTGCTCTGCTCAAAGGAATTGTCAAAGAAGTCTTCACAGAACACTGTACGGGGAAAGAATGAGCGTTAAAACAGACATGACTTAAAAACGACTGGAAAAGGAAGAGCAATTACACAGTGACAACAGAGAACAAATTAGACCGACAGCATTATAAAAGAGGGAGATGCATTTATGTTATGCCAGATTGACAACAAAGAAATGTCCTGATGCAACAGCACAAAATTATATGTAGCAAGGTATCAACACTCAAATTTGGCTCTTGCAATGACAAAAAAACCCAAAAACACCACTGCCAAAGGGCAAGTTGAGTAATGATGTTGTACCGCTTCACAAGAAAGCAGTCGAAATCCAGCGGCTGTCAGGTGAGATAAAGCCAATGGTGGGAATCAGTGTATCTGGGCCCTTTCCCATATTGTGGGGCCATTTCACCCCATCAACCCCATCAGGCAAATTGTCTCTCATGAATCAAATTGCACTAGCTATACCTTCATCATTTATTATCAGGCAAAGATCATTTTGTTGGAGAACACTCTGACGGCCCCCCACCCCCTCACCACCAATCCGAATCAGTCTGGCCTTAGTCCACACACGTGAAAAACCACATACATTCAGCACTGACGCATCACTTTAAACTGAGATTTAAATCAAGGTGGGCAGATTAAAAACATCTTCAGTTTCATAATGGACAAATCTGCCTGTGCTAAACAATAAACAATAGCCCCATTGAGCCTGGCAGCTGATCAGGGGCCTTGTGCACTATGCTGCAGTCTGCCATCTCTACTGTAACAACCATCCACTGTCACAGCACCCATATCACATCACAATATCATATCATGTCATGACAGAGGGGGGTGCCCATCCTGAGAAAGGAGTAGGGGGGAATTACCCAGGAGAACTTTCTCAAAAACCGATGATAGATTGCAAACAAGCGCCCTACAGTAAACGGGCAGAGACCACTTATGGGAGATTTAATGCACACAAAAAAAAAGAAATAAATGTACACGCAAAAACTCCCTCCTACAATCAGGCTGATCGCCATACGCTGTTTTTCTGACACAAAAATGTTTTGATGAGTAAGACTGAGAAGGTGAAATTCAGAAAACACATTTGTTTTGGGCGAGACACCCGGAGAGTCTAGGCTCGGCTCAGCAGGCGTCATTGTTCACAGCTTGGCCGGGCCATCTGCAACCGGGTCTGGTTTCGGCTTTAGCGCACCCATGATAAAATAAAACCGTCTCTTTCAAGAAAACATGGCCAGTGGAAGGTGGCCCCTTTTCTGGGAGTGGCTCAGTTTCATCAGACAGATGTTGCGATTTCCCCCTAGGTCCCCCGAACAGGCCCCGTCCTTCCTTTCTTCAAGGTTTCCCACGGTCAGAGATCCTTCAGCTGTAACGGTGAGGTGGGGTCCCACCACACGATCCAGACCCATTCCTGTGTGATTAACAGAGCTTGGCTCGCATCCAGCGACCTCCCACGCACGCAAGCGCGCGGCCCACGCTGGGGGCGTTTCGCTGCAGGGAAACGGGCCGGCTTCCACTCCCACCCCCACTCCCACTCCCACGCCCACGCCCACACCCGCTCGAAGCCGCGCCAGAGAGGGCCCACGACGGGGGCAAAGAGGGACAGCCAGTCAGGTGCCTCGCAAGCAGCCACTCCCCTGTAAGTGGGCACACAAACAGGGTGTAGATGTTTATCAGTGCAGCTGCCACCTACACACCCTGCCCCCACCTCACACCCCCACACCACTTTCCAGGTGAGCACAGCACACACAATTTCAACCCAAAAGTAGCAAAGGTGTGTTAAAAAACACAGCTCCTGTCAGCCCCAAAATCTGACCATGGCCGACTCCTCCCACTCCTCCCAATGCCCCTGGTCCCGAGCCCATTGGAAGCATGCCCAACAGTGGTTTCAACTGAGGGGCTTTTTGGATAAACCAAACTCAACTTGTGCAACCTCACGTCACAAGCTACTCCACGCTTGACAGAGAGGGTGCCACTTTCACTCCTCCACACCACTATGCTTTACTCCACACCCTTGCCGTGTGCCTCTCTCTGACGTCTCTAACAGTGAGGAGAGCGACCGCAAAGCAGAGTGCAGTTTCGTGTGAAGACACCGTTCTTAAAATAAAAAAATAATTTAAAAAATGCCCTCTCTCCATCACCCTCTCTTAGCTCTCGATCCTCCTTTCTAGTGCTTGCGCTCTCTCTTTCTGTCCCTCTCCTGCTCTCTCACTGTCTCACTCTCTCCCTCTCCGTCTCCTCGCCTCTCTCACTCTGCCTCTCGGGGGCATTTGTCTCGTGACTTCAGCGTTGGGTTTGCTTTCATGTACAGCGCCACTTGAAAGGCTCATGTGGGAGAACGAATACCTGCGCTGAGTGTTTCCGATGCTTCTCTTCTTCCCGAGTGCTCCTCACTGCCGCAATAAACACACACTCTCTCTCTCTCTCTCTCTCTCTCACACACACACAGACACACACTGACACACACATACAGACATACCAGACAGGTGACAAATTAAAAGAAAAACCAACATAAATGCACCTTGGCATAGATTTTACTAGTCTGAAATTCTACTGGAGGGATGGAACACCATCCTTCCAAAAGATATTCCTTCGTTTGGTGTTTTGATGATGGTGGTGGAGAGTGCTGTCTAACACGTTGGTCCAAAATCTCCCATAGGTGTTCAACTGGGTTGAGATCTGGTAACTGCGAAGGCCATAGCATGTGAGTCACATCGTTTTCATACTCATCAAACCATTCAGTGACCCCTCATGCCCTGTGAATGGAGGAATGTCATCCTGGAAGAGACCACTCCCATCAGGATGGAAATGTTTCATCTTACGATAAAGGTGATCACTCATAATAACTTTGCACTGATTTGCAGTGTCCCTTCCCTCTAACCCTAACCCTAACCCTAACCCTTCCCTCTAAGGGGACAAGTGGACCCAAACCATGCCAGGAAAATGTCCCCCACGGCATAACACAGCCAACTCACTGTAGGGGTCAAGCATTCAAGCCTGTACCATGCTCTTGGCGTACGCGACACATGCACTCACCCACTTGTCAAGAATATGGTGAAGGATGACTTATCTGACCATATTACTTTTTTTCCACATCTCTGTAGACCAGTGCCAATTGGTTTTGCACCACTGAACTCTCAAATGTGCATTCATCTTTGTAATGAGGGGATTATGCACTGCAACCCAACTATAATATCCCTCTCTATGCAGTTGTCAACGGACAGTTCTTGATGACACAGTCTGATCACGTCATTTTCAGTCACCTGAGGAAGAGCTGTTCTTCTGTTTTTCTTCACATATCACACTAATGGTCATCGAATCATGGTCATCGAACGTGCTCTTTCAACCACAATTTCTGACCCTATTTACTGATGTCATTCCCATAGATTTAAATGCATATGTCACTTTAGTTACTGTTCCTATTGAAACACTAGCCAGTTGAGCAGTCTTTGTGACTGAAGCTCCTGCCATCCGTGCCCCAATAATAAACCTTCTTTCAAAGTCACTTAGATCTTTTCCTCTTGCCATCTTGATCACAAATTGAGTTCAACTGGGTCTGCTCAGCACTTTTATAGGCTACATGCCACAGAGCTTGATAGAATGATAATTGCTTAATTGTATCATGCAGTACACCTGTATGGAATCATATGCATTTGTTATGTTTCTCCACTCATTACTTCAGATTTTTCCTTTAATTTGTCACCCGTCTGTACACATATTTACAAACCAACCAAACAAAAAATTAAATAAGATCTATCAAATTAAAATATAAAAGCCATTATACTAAGATAAACTGACATAGCCTAATTGAAGTTCTATCATAATTAGTTAGAATGCTCCTAAATGTCACACAACAGCATGTGGTACAGTGGTTGAGGCACTTCTGTTGTACTGTAACAAGAGTGTTGCAAGTTCAAATCTGCACTGTTTTAAAATCCAACTCTCTTCTACCCTCAAGCAAGGCATGCAACCTGAACCGTTTCAGTGCATATATTGAGCTTTAGGAATGGATAATAAGCCAAGTTTTCCCAAGAGAAAGGCATCTCCAAAGTAAGAAAGTCAAATTTTCTGTCTGCCTCCGAATATTTGAATCATTCTAGTGCAGGCTGGTGTCATCTGCTGAAACCATATCCCTAATAGATGTCAATCAGCAGACAATACATGTGATCTAAAGTGCCCACCACCATAAAATAGTACTATTAAGCCTTATGGTATTCATAGCATTACACAAACAAAAACACGCCAGAGAGAAAGGCCATAGCATCACAACCATAAATTATCCCTGTCATTTCACATTGATTCCAGTGTGTGCAAATCTCTAGATTTCACCTGATTGTAATTTGTATAACACTCTCGAATCCAGCCAGCAACCTATCAGTCATCTGAAAGCAGGAGTCACAGGACTCGGGCAGACTGAAGAAGCGCCATCACGTTTGCTCTGTAGTCGTGACCCCATGGATACCGGGAAGCCGGCCACAACACCAGAACCTGCTACACGAATAAAACTTGCAGCTTCAGCTTCAGAACACCACTGTCAGAGAGGGCGGGGCCTGCCGTGACATCACTCTCAATGATAACAAAAAAGGTAGCCTAAGCCTTGAGAACATGGGCGAGTCCACAACAGTGGTCATTCTGTATGCACTGGCTTGAACAGTCCAGTGTAGTAACTCTTTCACTGTCCTGTCAGCCTTGCATTTCTTCAGAAGCCTAGCAACACACAACTGTGAATACACAACTTTGAATGTCAATGAAAAAAATTAACAGACCGTCCTCTCGAACAGGGCATCCAGCATTCAGTTGGTTTTGTCCTCTTGTTATTCTTTTCTTTTTTTTTTTAAGTTTTAGCTATAATAACTAGTTGCCATGTCAGTAAGTCTCTAAGGACCACATTTTAGAGCAGGAACACGTATTTCTAATGGTTTTTGGAAGACTACTTCATATAATGAAACACCCAACCGCATCATCCACAGCTGTACATCCACATCATTCTCAATTCCAGCTGCTGTCTGGAAATGGAAGTCAGTTTGTGAGATTAGTTTCCTGTAATCTGATTGGTTCTAGTACACTGGGCCACTGGACTCCCATCAGATTGTCAAACTTGTCAGGCTCATTGTACTGGAAGGTTAAGGACAAAACCACTGAAGCTACCAGAGCAATAATCTGTGCTATTCACCTCCTATTTAATATTGTTCCTAGTCCTTTCTTATATTCAACACATGAATAAAAAATTTAATCAGAATAGTATGAATATTAATGTTGTATGTAATTTATTCTTAGAGTAAAAGAGTCCAATAATGGAGTCAATAAGGTTTAAATAGCATGTCCATTGTGATATAGCACTTTTTAAAACAAAGTTCCCATAGAATAGCCACCAAATTTCAGACCGAAAAACAATGAAGTCGCACCTATGCTGAACCACACTGCATGTGTCACTCGTAAGGAAGCAGGGGATGGGAGGAAACTGTAAATTTCTGCTCAGTGGTCTGTATTCCTACTCACAAGAAAAGACTGTGAGGCTTACTGGACTTCCACTATATTCTATTCTTTGAAAAAAATGGACATAAACACTCAACATGTATCATTTCAGGACCACAAGGCAGTACTCCGGTTCCTATTACCATAGGCAACAGCCAAACTTATTGCCTTTTAAGACTCTCTCACTTTCCCAGTGCCAGGGGCATCAGTTATGACACTCAGCCTAATAACACTGATTCAGTCTCATAACCAGGGCCTGGTAACATAACAATGGCAAAATTAAAGTTTATCTTAACTGAATGAATGTATGAATGAATCTTTAATGGTCTATATTAGTATTAATTGATAGGCCCTACATCAAATAAAATTATTTAATTGTACTTAGTCAAGACAGATTAAAGATGTGCAAGGCCTGACACTGGAACCAAATAGCCTAGGTCTATGAACATTCACGAGGAAAGGAACTGCTTAATCCCTGAGCTCAAATAGGTGTCCAAGGAATGGTGTAGGCTAAAGCAAAATCTCTTTTGGGCATACTGGTTAGCTGTGAGCCAGGGGGGAGGCCACTGATAACCATAAACCCCTCGCTGGGACGCTACTAAGTCATGTAGGCAATTCTACACAGACGTCCTAATTATTCTCGGGCATTATCCATGGCTTAATGAATCACACTAATTCAAAAGGAAGAATAATCACAAAGGATTAATCGAGGGGAAAGGAAACACTTTTGAGGCAAAAAAAGGGGAACCATCTGACCAGTTCTTGGTCATAGTAGAGATTAACTCATTACTTACAAATGAGATCTCTTTTTTCCCCCTGCTGTGAAAACTGCTTTTACACTAGACTGAAAAAACACAATAAAGTTCACAGTGCTAACAAAGACCGACAATTTCCAAACACTGAGCTGTTGCCTGATCCATATTTAGACTTAGCCAACCGGTATACTCTGCAAAGGCAGTTAAAATACACAGAGGTTCCTTATGAGTGAACATACTTTATTGTGGAAACACAGAGGTAGCACCCAAACCATAGTCCTATGATGATACATACAACTCTATGAGATTCAAAAGAAATCTTGGTTGCATAGTTCTGTTATTATCACAGAGCAGTACAAGCTAAAATGTGTTTCCCTAAGAACACTATCCAGGAAGCCAATCAGATTAATTTAGTGAATGATAAGGAATGATTCTCTATCAGGGTGTCAACACATAACAATTAAGCTACCATGCTGACTGGAAATGGCTCTCAACTGTCCTGGGGCTAATAATATAACTTAGCCTACGTCATGGGGCACCTTCACTGATTAGGCTACTCCTGATCAACGTTCAAACCACAAACACCAAATTCAAACAATTCATAAATCATTATGCTTAAAATACCAGACAACATTTTTTTAAGTTCTTGCCAAATCGTATTGTTTTACAGTAAATTAAGTTCTCCCACTAAACCATGCATGAATCCAAAGGATACCTGGGCACTGAGACAACAGTGTGTTTCCACAATTGCAGTACCAGGTTTATATTAGAATCATGCATTTCCCGCCACCAAAAAACCTTGCAGCCTCACTGCAGATTTAAAGCATTCAAGCTGTACGGTGGAGATTTTAAAAAGACAATGACATTGACCAGCAGGAGCTAGCTGGCACTGAAAGAGGCTCTGGGGCATTCCTTAAGGAAATGACTACCAATATCTAATACTGAATGATTTTAGTGTTAATATAAAATTTCCAAAAAACCTGCATATAAAATCCTTAAGGATATTAGATCCACCTCTATAGGGCCACTTGTTTGTGGCCCTATATTGCTGTATTATAGATTGTATTCTCTGGGAGGTGTCATGTTAAATGCCTGCCAAGGCAGGTTCACAAGGCCACCCTAACTTTCTGAAACACAAAGACTCTTGCCCTTATCCTCTTATCTCAGGAAGCTGATCTGAAGTCAGTCCTTACAGCTGTGCAGAGCCAACCCAAGACATGGAGCCAGGATGGGAAAGATCACAAAGGGGGGGGGGGGGGGGGGCGCGGGAGGATAGGTGGTCTGTCTCTTTGGGGCTCTGTCTAGGCTATGTCTTGACTGCTGCCGTGTACCTGGTACGGTCAGGTGTTTCGTCGGACCGCCTGTTTCCTGAGGGACGACTGAACTGAACAGCTCTGACTTTTGCTCTGCCCCTGGCAATTTTCCCTTTCCTTTTCTCGGAGGAAGCCATTCTCATCCTACCCCACTGCTGCTTAGAGGCACAAGCCTCAGTTCCTCAATCCAACCGAGTGTTTCAGACCAAAAAACCAAATGTCACGGTTATCTTGTGTACTTGTTCTCTCCTCACAGTGCCAAGATGTCTGACAGCAAGCCACTGCACCCCAAGACGGCTCCTTGACAAAGGACTCAAATGCAGCAATATTTTGCATAAATAGAGCCTACAGACAAGCCACGTGAAGTTGTGTGAATACACTAAAAACAATCAGTTGAACAAGGAAAAAGCTAAACTGAACCGTAAGGATTAAACAATGAACCCAGATTTTTAAAAAATACATTATAAAATTCATAGGCTCAGAGAAATGCCATTCTTCCATTCTAAATACACAAATGGCAGCTTTGTCAGGGTGTGCAAAGTTTGCCTTTCAAGAACCTCTCTGCCTAGTGCAACCTGCCAATGATGTAATACAGAACTGCCTTTTAAAATATTTGGAGTATGAATCACAGGCAAGATAATTGCCAGCCAAAACTGTCAGTTATTTTAAGTATGTGTGTGTGTGTGTGTGTGTGTGTATGCGCGTGCGAAAGGAGGGGGCAGACCTCACTGGTTAGCATCTGCATCACTCAAATACTTCAATTTATGAATTTGGAAGAAAATGAAATTGCTGTTATACATTGCAAATGTCTCGCTATCATTGTCCAGTACATCTACTATCATCTCATCTTGTTGAAGGGTAGGCCCTCTTTTTGCAAATATTTCAATTATGGCACAATTTGTTAGCCAATCAGAATAACTTTTGCTCACGTTTCTGCTGTAATCCAGCCAGGTACCTAATATCTAATACCGAGACTGTCTACTGTGCGATCACCACGTGACCAGGAAGACCTTTGGGAGGAGTGACAGTTGAAAAGAAACGCCATTGGTTGAAATAGGCAGCTCACATTTCAATGGGGAATTCTGAGATTTGATGTCATAGATTTCAGTAAACTTCTCATACTGTAGGCTACTCTCGACAGACTAGGATAGACTGACAGTAGCCTAGCATTGGCCTATATACTGCGACCCCGTATTGTTTCATATAGCTTTACGAAAGTGATAATGCAATTGCTCAAACATACCCAGCCACCATTCTCTTGGATCCAGATGTGAAGGGGTCCATTCAGATAATCCGTCATCCAGTGTGCAATGCTATCGACCTGGGACGTCATCTCGCGGTTCACACTCTCCACACACATAGTTCCTCCAAACTCGAAGAACGCCACGATCCGACCCCAGTTCACTCCATCGCTGAACAGTTCTTCAACGACCGCTGTAAACTTGCGTTGTGCCGTGTTTGGTGTGAAATGCAACTGGTCTGACATTTCAGCAAAGTCCCGAAGATACATCCTTTCAATTTCATTCCCTGCTTCACGCAAAACACGATGCAGAGCGGCGTGAGGGTCGGGTTGCTGGAGTCGGTTGGGAAAAGGGGAAACGTTCTCTCCATCCGTGGCAGCTTGGGTTCGCCGTGCCAGAACTTGAGAGTTGGAGGGGGAGATATCCGCTAATCCGTTATTTGGAGAATCGTTTTCCCCGGCCTCTTGGAATTCCCATACATACCCCTTTTTCAATAGTTTGTGATATATGTATTTTTCCACTATATTCCGATTATCGTAGGGACTCTCGTTTGCCATCACGGTATAGGAAAGGTTTGACAAAGCCTGTACCAATAGTTTCACACAAAATACATGTCCATGGCTCCACGAGTAAGGTGCTCAATTCAAACTATTTGAATGAACAAAGTGACCAAATAGTAGGCTATTCGAATTGTTACGACGATTAAAAAAAGAATCAATATAATATTTCACAGTGCTTAACTGCGTTGTATTTCTGACCTTCAAAGAAAGCACGGCAGTGAACGGAGCAATGTTGTCTTAGTATAAATCGATGCCTTTCTATTCTTAAATACGCAAAATAATAACAAACACATAAATATAATTAAGGAAACGGCTCGTGGTAGAGCTGCAAAACTGCACCATTCACTTCAACTTTCAGCAGCAAATGAACTTACAGCATGGTGCAGACAAGGAACGTGGTCTGCCGCTGTAGAATAAAAAAAGCGTCAGGAATGCTTGATCTTAGCTAACGATACGCCCCTTTCAGCAGCGAGCAAAGATCCTTGGAAAAGTAGCAAGTTTTGGATATCCTTTAAAATATATCTTCCTCAAAGTCAAGCATCGGGAAACTGCGTGTCTGTCTTGGATGCATCAGACGAAATTATTTATCACGTATTTTTGAAGAAAACTGCAGAAACACTGCTTCCCTTCCTGGGTTATATTATTCCACTGACATTTGCAGAGCCTCAGAAAAGACGGAAGAGAAAGCATTTGCTGGCAAGCAAGCTTTCGAAATGTTTATTCCAGAAACAAAAAAACGTGTCAGGGAAACCGGTGAAAACCAATACAATGTCGTAACGGATATTAAATCCAGATAACCCAGTATCCATATGCTTGCCCCCAGACAGCAAAAAACTACAATGACGCTTCTGTCATGTACAGTGCAAGCAGAAAATCCCTGACTGGAAGTGCTCTCACTCTCTCACTCCCTCTGCTCGCGATTTATGTTACTCCTTTCCAGTGAGGTATTTCCTCTACGTCACGCCATTCAGTTTTTCACTGCGTGTGCAGACCGTACACTATAAATGATGAAAACGTTGCACGAGGCTGCTAGAATTCAGTATGGTTTATCCATACTTTGGTTGCATTTACGGTCTGTAGGTTGATGTTATTTACAGTTGAATTTTGAAAGTAAAATCATGTCTGGATAACATTTAAATTAAATAAAAAACGCGAAGTATTATTGAAGTATTATTTAACAGCAATTAGGCTTGGAAAAATGAATAACTAAAGCGAGACTGTAAAATATACTGATAGCCGCATTGTAAACTAATTGGCAATTAGATTGTGATTCATGAGTTCAATGGCCATGTGGGATTCATACTGCAGACGTGCACCAGTCAACCCGTTTCCTTTGATTAAGTGGAGACCCCACGGTGGAAGGAGTTAACCTAGCTGTTAAGCTACCGTATTTAGAATATGTATCATTTTTGAGGTTTTCTCCTATGTACAGTGGCGCACCCTTACAAACTCAGGGCTCCTGCTATAATGTTCCACATGAAAGGCAGTTTCTCAAACAGAATTCCTCAACTCTCTGAAACACACTTGAACATCAAACCTACCCAAGCGTGCTTATTTATTTATTTATTTATTTATTTATTTATTTATTTATTTATTTAAATGTGGATTATTCTTAGGTCTGTTTATTTGTACTGTACAGGCTGGCAGCCACTTGGTAGAAGCTAGAGGACAAGATTTGCAATTGAAAGGTTGCGGGTTTGAAACATATTGAGTGGGACCTTGCTGTTGTACCCTTAAAAAACATGCATTCTGAATTGTTTCAGTAAAATTTCCAGCTGTATGAATATATTTTGTATTGCTGAATGTAAATAAAATACAGGACTGGTTAATGTGTATTCAGTTGCCTCAGATAAAGACAAATTACATGCAAATGAATAATAACTAATGACTAAATAATAACTAAATGAATAATTATTGAAGATTTCAGCCTGGCTGCAGTGGCTGGTGTTTCCATTGTGAATATCACTGAAAATTTAATCTCTTATTTAAATAAATGAAATGGCATTGGTGAAACGAGTGCTGACTAAAAACCTGTACACATACATTGAAATAGTTTTTGTCAGCTCCTATATGTTGAGTTCTGGAAAACAGAAGCTTTCCAGTGAGGCAAAATGTACAGAAGAGAAGACAATAGCATGCATATGATCCAATCACAGCCCTCCGGTCTCAAGAGTACAAGGATGGTGAGAGGGGGCCCAGGGCATACCCTGAGTCTGTCCAATACAATGAGCACAGGCCAAGCTGGCGGTTATTTTAATAGGTCACCAACAGACACATTTCTCCTTGAAGTGCAGGAGGAATTTTTTGTGTGGAAGTGAAACAATGAAAATCTTGTTAGGACTGAGCACAATGCTGGAAAGGAATTCTCTAAATGTAACCAGAAAGCCAGATGATGATTTGGAATCCTCCACTGAAAATAACAGGGGGAAAACATGGTTAGGACAAAGAAGACTCCTGTGCAGACAGACACTGGAGTATTTCCTGTAGTTTCTGTTTATTTCTCCATTTGAGAAAATTAGTTGATTGTCAATGTCCTATGAGTATGCAATTGTAAAGTCAGTTTAAGATAAGATTTTTTTTTCTCTCCCTTCCCACAATCACTCCCCTCTAAAAAATAAGTTGTCATATGTTCTGCTATGTCACCTTATGGTCTATTCTGTTTGTTATGCATACACACAGACAAACAAACAAACACACACACACACACACACGCACACACTCCTACACACACACACACACACACACACATAGTTTTTCTATTTAAACAGAGCATGGGGAGCTCATATAGCTTCTGTCAGATTAAAGACAAATAAACACAGCCAGAAAGAGATGCTATATGTATGTTTGTGCTGTTTGTTCAGTGCAGTCGGTAAGTATTTGAACAGTGACACAATTGTCATTTTGGCTGCTTTGTACTCCTGCACATTGGATTAGAAATGAAATCATGAATATGATGCTAAAGTACAGACCATGGGGAGAATATGCAAACTTCACACAAGAAGGGTCCCACCCATGATTTTAACCGTGACCTATATATACATATAATTTTCCTCAGAGATGATGGACAGATTATGAGCCTGTATGTAATTATAGCAAAGTTGAATTGTGAGTGAAATGAGTTGTCACTCAAAGAAAAAATCATTAGGGTCATTGTCTTAAACATCCAGTTCCAAGAGATAATTTTTTAATTATTTAAACACTAGTTCTGGCCTGCTATGATAGTTCCTCAGCCCAAAAGGTCAAAAGTTTAAATATATATGTCTGGGGAAACTCACTGAGGTATAGGAAACTTCTTACTTCCTTTATGTTATTTAGTTACAATTTATAATCCACCAAAACTGGAACAGGCAATATGACAAAATGACACTCTAAACTGTAGATTAAAAAACCTTCAAGTTTCAGATAATGTAAAAAAAAAATCCATGCTATTCGGACTGGCTTAATGTCATCCCTGATCTATGCCAATGATTCTTTGGACCACTGACACAATATAATGTGTGAAAATATACATAACAACACAATTATATGCCATAGATTTAGCTCTTAACCTCCACCCGGAGACAGAGATTTGCACTAATCACTCCGAAACGTCTGGCAGGAAAGGGCTGTGCCTGTTTCTAAGGCTTTTTGTGTTCACCAATCGAAGCATACCCTGCTTCTGGAGATTTCTGTTGGAAAAAGAATGCCTTGATGAGACAAAGGTATTCTGCATGACTCCAGCTGAGGAACATAACCAAAAGGAGCAAATATGAGCATTTCCTAATTAAAAAGTCAGAGCTGGAACAAAAAACAAGAAGAATATGTAAATGAGCATTAAACTATCTCTGTGGATTAAGTAAAACCATTTTGGTGAAAATTACAATTGATAATGACAGTTTTGTGTAATGCATGGGGATTTTATGGTGATTTTCTGAGATACAGAAAACAACATATAATAGAGCATATGCAGGAATAGTCTTAAATACATAATAAAATGCATCTTCTAGGAATGACTACTGTATGTGTGTGTGTGTGTGTGTATGTGGGTGGGTGGGTGGTTGGATGTATGTGCGTGTGTGTGCGTGGGTGTGATATAGATGGGTTTCTGATCTCCGGATGTACAGTGAGCTCCATATTGTTTGGCTCTAGAGGTAATACAGTTTGCATGCAGCCCGTAGATATTGTCTAATATTTTTGTACTAGGTGCATAGGGATGAAATTGGTACTGATCTTGTTGACTACTTACAGTATGGGCAAGTACTACTTATAAGCAAATTTTTCAAAAAGTTGGATTACCCCATAACCTTCATTTGGTACACTCACCGCATCATCAGTTTGCTGAAATGATGCAAAACAAAAACAACAACAACAACAACAAAAATGTAAAATATATCCACAAACAATCTGTGAACCATGGGTTATGGCAAAGGACATCATATCTGCGGATTCAATTTTTTGGGGGGGAGATTGCCTTATTGGATAATTCAACTTGGCTACAGCAAGAAGGGAGATATATAAATTGTGATTAAGAGATGGGTACAATCTTTCTAATTGTGCGCACGCCAAACCTGGGTCAAATACGTCTTTGTTTTGGATTCAAATACTTTTCTGTGCTCCATTGATTTTGCCTGGCGTAATTGAGCCTGCCAATATGACCAGCAGATGGGGTTTGCACTTTTGAGTATGTATTTGCATTGGCTCTCGTCCAATACACTCATGTACCGAAAAAAATACATAAGCAAAGTCTTATAGATTAAAGTAATTTTTTGATTTGATACTGGAATTAAATTTGGTGGTAATAATGGTTAAGGTTACCTTCTAATAATAATAATAATAATAATAATAATAATAATAATAATAATAATAAAACACAGTGGATAATAGATAACTGTGAATGTGGACAGCTGATGGGTGAGTGTTTGCATTTCTAAATATCACTAGTTTCCATGGGAAACTCAAATTTGTATCGTAACATAGGGGAGGGTAAGTAATCACGTATGCTGCATGCATAATAAAAATGTACCCTCAGGCTCCCAGCACTTAAGAACTTTGCCTCTCCCTCTTATCCTAAATTAATATGCAGGTTATGCACTCTGTCCTCATTCTGACCAAAACATCCATGTACTATGTGGCCTGCAAAACTATAATATTTGACATATAACACACAAACTGTAGCCTTTTTCCTTTAAATGCACCGCTGAAGATGTCTTGTCCTTGAGTAGGTGGATAATGTTCCCTCCAGCCCAAGTTAATAGTCATCTTTATGGATTCATGAAGTATTCACTTCTTCTCCCTGAATTCGGTTTGGCAGCAGATTGGTCACATTCAACACCCAAGCATTCCATTTATTTTTATTTTGTTTTATTTCTTTTTTATTTGTATAGCAATTGCCTTTATCGAGGGAAATTCACATACATCAGCTTACATTTGCACAAAGGGCACAACAACCCTGCCCCAGAGCCCTCTGGTTTTGGCAGTACTACACACAGGAGCCTTCCGGTTATGAGCCTAATTCCACAGAAACTCCCCTACACTGGCTACTTCCGTGTTACCTGCCCTTCTCAGCAACCACACCAGACCTTTGCCCTGTTCTCATTTGATGGAGTTGGAGTTTTCCAACCCCCGCCAGGCAGAAATTTCTAGGGGGATCATTCAAAACACCCAAAGCCCTGCTCATCAAACGGCATCATGCCTCTCCCCTCAGTGGAAACCATTGAGCTTGAAACAGGAGTACACCATCAAAACTATAATGACTGAACCTTTTCTGAAATGTTTTTTGTTTTTTTCATATGAACAAAGCGATCAGCAGATGTTTGTTTTTCTTTAATTGTATCCTAATAGTACACGATAGTGTCTTTCACATTACTGTTATGAAACAAGGACTCTGACTGGCATACAAATCAGCATTATGATTATAGCTGAGAGATATAATTTAAACATTCTTTTGTTTTTGGTCCCCACTGATTTCATGTGAGGTGCACCATTGACAGTACTAGATCAAGTAAAAGGGCGAGGTTGATTTAAATGGACAGGTATTGCTAATCACGTGAAACAATCAAAACGGGCAGACAGCAGTTATGAAGTGAAGTAGCGACCACTGCTTCACCTGTTCTTCCAGATGATTTCCTTTCTTCCTTCCTTTGGCTCCAGTCTGAAGCTCACAGTTCAAAATTCCTAACGCACCACACTCTCAACCTCAACTCATGCACCTCCCCTATGGAACCTCTGCCCCTGTTGTTCTGGTCATCTGTCTGTTTTTCATTCCTGCTGTCTGTCCTTCCACACCACTGTCACATGATGGCACATCTAGGTCAAATACATATGTATTTTCCAATACTTACTGAGAATAGATTAATCTGGAATACAATATATTAAATTTCCTGGCATTTGAGTTTAATGAGGTATAAAATTTAGTTACTGTATATGACTTTTAGGGCATCATAAAAAAGCTCATGTACATTTATTTGAATTTGTTCATTAGATACTACAGCAGAGCAGTTGACATTGTTGACATTGTTATTAGAAGAGTGACACTTCATTAGCTGACAATTGTTGGACTACTGTTTGCTATCAGTGATTTGATAGATGAGTAGGTGAGTAGTACAGTGTTTCTCTGAGGAGCCCAAAAGGCATTTGATTGGCTCATCCAGGCAAGTGATTGACTGTGCATTTCCCTCTAGCTTAAAAAAAATTTGTTTGGGAGGTTTAATTAAACCAACAGCCAGTTTGGAAGGTAGCTTATCACTCTCTCAATTTGGGAGGTCAAAGACAAGTACATGTTCCTCTTCCTGAAATGTGATGAGAAGCTGCTGTTTCTTTTCGCACTGTCCATGATTTAAGTCTTCAAAAGATACTGTCTCAGAGAGGACCACTTCAGGTGTAGCTTGTACAGGCAGACTTTGGGAGCGTTTTACCAGACATGGTCAGTGGTGTGCATTAGGCTGTGACACAGACAGGCCCTGTGATGAAATCCTTCCCCAGGCGAAGCTGCAACAAATTACGTGACACCCTGCAGCAACTGGGCTTCTAGCATAGTTTGAATTTGATACTGTGGGACTCATCCACACAAGCGAAAAATATCTACTGGCCAGAAACCCACTGTAAAGTACAATAGGATGAGCCACTCAACAAGCCGTTCAGTTGAGCATTTTAACATTTTACACACAAGTGTGTAATTATAATGGCATTCTTTTCCCCTGTACACTGAAATCGCACTCTATTCAAAAATATTTTTAAAATCCCCATAAACTCTATTAGTCCATATAGAATTATTACTAATTCAATAATATAATATTACATTACATTTATTTGGCAGACGCTTTTATCCAAAGTGACGTACAAAAGTGCATGCCAAAGGTCATTGGAATGACTACAAAATAACACAATTAGGTACAATACTCATTTTGTACAGTTATTCATAACCAAGAACACATAAATTCCAGTTCACACAGTGAACATTACTCTGACCTAACCTAAGTCAAACTAGGGGGCAATACAAGCTACAACATTAGGTTGATGAAACAAAGTACAAAAAGTGCTGGTATGGAGGTACATGTAACACAAGTGGCACAGGAGGTACATGTGTAGTATGAAAAAGGGGGATTTAAGTAATATGAATGATCCGCAGAGTGGTGATAGTTAGTTAGTCCAGGTATAGTCTGAAGAGATGCGTCTTCAGACCACGGCAGAAGATGGGCAATGAGGGTGAGATTTGTAGAGGGACAGGGAGTTCGTTCCACCACTGGGACGTTACCGTGGAGAAGCTCAGAGATAGGGATGAGCGAGAACTCTTTACCCGGATGGCAGGAGATGCAAGGCGCCCTGCTGCTGCAGAGCGGAGTGGTCGAGCAGGCATATAGAAGTGAATCATGTCCTGTAAGTAGATGGGGGCCATCCTGCTGGCTGTAGTGTAGGCAAGAGTCAGGGCTTTGAACCTGATCCTGGCAGCGACCGGTAGCCAGTGGAGTGACCTCAGCTGAGGAGTGATGTGGGAGAATGAGTCGGGCAGCGGAATTTTGAATTATCTGTAGTGGCTGTATGGCACAAGCTGGCAGGCTTGCAAGGAGAGAGTTGCAGTAGTCAAGATGGGAGGTCACCATAGCCTGGACAGGTAGCTGGGTGGAGTGCGTAGTCAGGTATGGTCGAATCCTCCTGATGTGGTACAGGAGAAATCTGCAGGACCGTAATATAGTAATAATGAATTAGTATTGGTCCAATACTGCCACCTATGGCTCTTTAGTATTTCTGCAATGCATCTCCCTACCTTTACAATGAAGTTTTATTTATTTTGGATTTATTTATTTTTTATTTACATTTTCAAATGTGTACATGAGTGTACGTATCTGTGTGTGCATGTGCGAGTGCGTGTGTGTGTGTGTGTGTGAGAAAAGGAAAGGAATAGAGCCACCACATGACATAAGCCTGACACTGGACAGCACTGATAGTCACAGTTGAATGGGTACCCTCAAGTTATCTGCACCTACTGTCATGCTCTGAGTCTATATAAAGCCATCTATTAAAACCCTAAATAAACAGAAATATCATTTTCTAAATCATTAGATAACTCATAAACCATACACACATAAGCCAAGCATCTTAGGGGAGCTTCACTTACCCTTCTCTTAGAATTAATGAAATTTCTAGTCATCTCTCGAGGCTTAAAATTTAATCCACCTTGGTGCTGAGCCACATTATAACTATTTATTGATGATATGAAAAATATTCAATGCTACATGCCACAAAACTCAAAACAGAAGGCCTACCATTGATTTGTATTTTTCAAAACAATATGTTAGAGGGAAATCATCTAAAAAGCATGAAATAGGAGAGAGACAGGGAGAGTAAGAGAGACAGAGAGCTAAACGAAGAGAGAAAGACAGTGAGAGACTTAACCCAATTCTGTTCAGTTCGTTATTCATAACACAGGAGGTCAAGACACTGAATAAGGGGGAGTAGCAAAGGGTACTCCCTTCCCAATTAAGCAGATATACTTCAGACAGCTCAAGATCGCCTAGCGCTACAGATGGAAAAAGGTAGAGAAACGGGCTGAAACGCTTCATCCACAGACAACATCAGAGACGCATTGTGCTGGCGAGGGGAGGAACAGCACGTTCATGCAGGCAGAGCCTGGAAGCTACACTGTGGAAGGTTTTTGTCCTCCTTACACAAGTCACATCAAACTCAGATATGAAAATAAAGTTATAAAGAGTCAAATGACTGCTTTTACCCCTCGACTCATCCACCACAAATGACTCGAGTAGCTGCAAGGCACTGTCTGAGACAAATTCCCTATCTCCATGATGCAATTTTCACTTTCTTCAATCGTTGCTGTGACGTGATGTAATGAGCAAGATGAAACGAAAGAGCAGATAAAATAACTGCATTCATATTCTTCCCATTTTTTGTTCAGCTTGGCTCAGTGGCTTTCCATCCTTGTGCCTCCATACGCAGTGAGCAAAAGCCAGAATCTAGACATCAAGAGTGGTAGAAATTTAGGTTGAGCGATGTTTTGATATAAATGACAGAAGACTAGGTTAACCTCAATATAGCTCAGGTTTTACCCAGATAAAGCCTGATTACATCCTAGTCGGCTGGAAAACTTTAACTTTTCAACCAAATTTAGCCAGGTTTTTAGCTGAATGCCTAGATGCCTTTTCACCAAAAAATATTCACTGGGTGCTCTCTCTGTTTCTAACTGTTTTCCCGGGATCGCTAGGAAACTACTAACTCTATCCATTGCCTAGGTAGATATAAACAACCAGCAGGAGATGAGAATAAGAAGAAAAAAAAAAGATTCTTGCAGACAATGGAAAGTGTTTTGTTGTCAGCAAAAATGACGTAAAATCACATGAAAAATAATGCAGAGAAAAACATGAACTAATATACAATAAGCTCCGGAACATGGAGTTTAATAAATGCAAAATTATAAGGGTCCCTTTTAAAGCCAGACTTAAAACCTCCATTTGATTGAGGATTGACAGTGAGCACACACCCTGCTTTAGGGCTTTAGAAGGCCATCACTCATCTCCAAGGTCCCAGACATTCAGTGGTCCCAGACAGTGGGAATCCATCATACGTGGGGATTACTGTGCGTAGGTGGATGGTCTGATATGTCCCACCAATGGGATTGTTGAAATAATGTGCCCTACCTTTTTACAGCAAGTCTTTCTTTTTTTTACTGCTATTATTACTGGAGTTCTTTTGGGCCAGAAATCGCAATGGTATGTGGACTTACAGGACAATGTCTGGGAACCAACTCAGGCATACAACTGACAGGTAACGACAGATAGGCTATAACTGCACCCTCCCCTACATAGGCGAAGACCTTGGACCCAAGTTCGGCTCAGGATTTAACTGCTGTATAATCGCTATAATTTGTGGTTTGGTTTCTATGGTGTTGTAATGGAATTCCTCAGTCTATAGGGCTCACATCCTTGGACTGAATGTGTGACCTGTGGTGGAATAGCACTTCCAACAACAAATCCAGCCAATGAGAAGCAGCTGGAGGAAATTAAATGACGCAGATAAATCAATTAGAGAGATGTGCTCTGGGGGACAGACTAGGAAGTGATGGGATGGGTTTACTGCAGATTCTCATAAAACAGTCTGCCTCTAAAATCTGTACTTACTTAATAGCATCTCTGAACTAAAGTTTTGTGCTTAATCTCAGGTATTTCACCCCATGCTGGCTCTAGTTTGTTAACTAATGAGGAAATCCTTTTTTCTCAGATTCACTACACTTATTGAACTTGCTTGAGGAACAAAATAAAAAATTGTTTATTTTTTAGTTCAGTGGTACTTAGTATAAATAAGATACAAAGCATCACCTGTAATTCATAAAAAAAATACTTCGCCTGGGGTATCATCTTTTAAAACCCCTGTATTTGAGCAGGTTGGCCTCAAACTACCCTTCCTACTTGTGTCCGCTCCATATCTTAATATGATTTTACGTAAAAGATGCAGCTCCTCTGTAATTATACAGAACACCTGTGCACCTGTAAATAGGAATGAAATCAAAATGGGACCATTTAACTTTTCAATTTAACGGCTATTTTTTATTTTTCCTCCCTCTTCTGAATGATTGATTGTGTTCACTGGCCTGTGTCATTGCTGCATGTTCCCCATCTAGCTTAGGAGAACACGCATGCTTCCTCCTTCTTAGCCAGCCCTGCCAGTTATCGCTTCTCTTCTCTCTGCAGTCCACCAGCTGAGCTGTGCAGTCATTGCACTGCAGGATAGCTTTTGTGCTCTCAAGGGTTCCATATTACAGTAGGTCATGTGACACACCACGCCCAAAAACCCAGCATATTAACAAGCCCAGAGAAATGAGAATTCAAATACTGAGGGCCTCTCATCTGTTGAAATACCCTGCCATTCACTCAGAGACGGTCCACCTCCATGTTCTCTTCCAGGAGATGCTGGTGGAGACAGGATGTCATTCTGCAGCTCCCGATGGACGCAGTTTCTCCTGGGCCCGTAGGTGTGTTTAAAAATAGGACGTTTCCCCTGACTTTTACATTTTAATGAGCCCAGAGATGGTTCAGAGCAGTAAGCCAAATACATCTTGGGTTGCCCTATAAAAGAAGGATCACATACTTGGTGCTTGCACACATATCTGAAAATAACTGGTCTCTTGTTCAAACGTTTACTGACATAGTTAAGAATCATTAAATCTATCACCATGCTGTAATTATACATACGTGTAATGATAACTTTCAGATGAACTAAATAGCAAAAACCCGGAAATGAGCACATCCACCAAAAATTGGCATGAGCGTGTACAGCTGTATGACAGTCTCCACTTGGAAACAGCCATTGGACATGATCATACGAATGAAGAACCACTTAAACCCATGCAAAGAGCACTGTACCTGCTCTCCAGACCTGGGTCAGATACAAATACGTATTTGTATATGTATTTATAAATGTAGTTAAATACATATTTGAAGTATTCGGAAATACATTTACGCATTAAATACTTTGTATTTCATTTATTTAAAATATTTTCATTTGAGAAAGTATTTGGAAAACCAGTTTTTCAAATAGTATTTAGTGCCGTTTAAAAATACATTAAAATACAAATACAATTTAAAAATATTTTGAAATATTTCTGTGATAGACAACAGAAATGACTGAGCCAGCAACTATTTAGGCTTCATACTGAAGGGGGTATCCCAGAGCTCTTCGTATAATCTTTGTGAGTGGCTCTCGATGTGATGTCAGTGAGTTATAATACTGAGGGAATTCCAGGGGAACTACTAGGGGCTAGGGGTTGAACTTGGATTATGGGCAAGGGCAGCCTACGCTGGCAATTTTAAACAACCCATGCACTGCCAGTACCAGCAGCCTGAATGACCGTACATGCCTTTGCATGGGGGTGATGGCAAACTCGTGATATGCTACTTGGCATCTTATTTGTACCCATGCGATCTTTTTAAAGCCTTTTACTGTATTTCCTCTTTTTTCTGTTGTCAGAGTATTCAACAGCCATTTGTGCAGTTCCATCTTTCACATTTTGTAAGGTTAGACACTGATAAAATAGAATTCAGCCATGCATGTTCACTACAATTTAACAATGGAAATCGGTACAATTGGACTGGGGCCATCAGCAATCACTTGACACATTCTCATCAAAATATTAAAAAGACTTTAAAGGTAATTAAAATACTTTAAATATGTATTTGACCCTGGTCTGCTGCTCTCACCTGTTAGCCAATCAGCGGCACATCCTGCACAGAGAAGCCTACTCCTGATGGGATGAGTGTGATTGTGGGTGTTCCATTGAAAAGTACCAGGCAAAATCAGCAAATAACATAACTGAGGCTTGAACCTGAGCCTGTTCTTATGGTGACTGTCTTCCTAGACAGTGACTCAGAAGCAAAAAAAGAGATTATGTACCGGGAAAGTATGATACATAGGTCCCACATTGTTTCTTTGTTCTTTCAGTCATCCAGATAGCTAACATGCTGACATTTCAAGTCAATCCACATACCACAAGGATCAGTACACATGCAAAAAGTACCATCAATGCAGTTCTAACCTTCATTCCATATTATGCATCTGCAAAGCTGTAAGGGGTGCTGGATGTAATTAGGTTGGGAGTGTGTAGTTGCTTCCCCACAAATGGTGTGCTGTTAATGGATGGATGGATGATGATGATGACGATTATTATTATAATTATCTGCTATAATATTCTAACCCTAAAACTCTTTGTTGATGATTTGAAAGAGGCAGTTATCAGTTGATGTCTTTTATACAGTACAGCATGTAATGTTGAATTGTGAAGACAGAAGCCAAGCATATAGTTAGCTGGTTTATTTATACAACTGGTTGGTTATAGTGATATATCTGAGCACACACTTAATGTACTACAATAACTGGCACAGCTTTAAAAATGAGCTCAATCTATATATGTGGTAACATATAAATACAATATTTGTCCATAAATCCAGGGCTAGATATTTGCCATATTTACTTGTGGACTAAGTTGCTATAGCCTATACGGACTCAAACACACTCTATTTATCTATTTATGGTTTAACCCATTTGCCTGTAGCGTGACAGTTAATACAATAAATGCTTTTTTATTTCCAGAAAATTACGCACATCACCTGAACAAAATGTCTGGCACATGAATTTTCAATAATCATTTTATATGTGCAATAAAAATAAGAAAAGCCCCAGCCTCAAAGCCAAATGAACCTTTGCATTGTTGTGCTGAGCATGTTCCTTGACACTCACATTTTTCATGGACATTTACAAGCATCAGTGTGCAATATTGCTAACAGCAGATAGCACACCGTGACAAAGGCATACAGAGTTTCATTACTATCGTATAAAAGATAATTACACTCAGGTTTCATATGCCAATTGCACCATCTCCAACTGTTTTAATCCTTCAACTTTTCAAATTTCAAGGCTTCAAACCAAAAATACAGAAGCCTTGGCCAAGACATGTAAATTTATCACAGAAGGGGCATTTCATGGCATTAAAAAGCATGATATGTACAGACATACAGCTACATGCATTCAACACTGCAGTAAGGCAGTAAACGAAATGAGCAAGCTTTAACTCAGGAAGAGCCAACAGTTCAAAGACTGCAGTCCACGTAATGCAGAGACATCTCTCTCCCTATCGCTCTCTCTCATGCATTTTGGTAATATTTTTGCTTTATATTTTAGATTTTTTTTCCCCTTCATGTTTGATGTTGTGATAAAGGGCAGTAAAGGGCCTTATAATGTCAGTCTCACTTCCTCTCTCTGTCTCTCTCTCTCACTCTCTTTCTCCATCTCCTCCCCCAACAGTCCATATTAGTTTTCAGTTCAAAGGGGAACAAAAAAAGTACCATTTTGTGATTCTCCAAGGTCCCCGCTTTGAGTGGGCAACATCACAGGGACGGAGATTCACAAGAGCCCACGAAACAGTCTCCTGCGTGCATTACAACAGTCCATTTTCCCCATCGTGTGTTTTTCCATCTAAATCACTATGCCTCTGGCTGAAACAGTTAATGGATAACAGTCAACATATACATAGGCTACTCTCACTACAACAATCATGTTTCCACCCTCAGTAATGCTATGAACGTCCCATCCATTGTTTAAAAGGAGTACAGTTGGCTTATTTCTTTAAAAACAAACAGGAATGAACGTGGGGTCGTAGACAACCAGTCATGATCTGGTTCCATTTACCGTACTTTGTGACTGTTAAGAAAAATTACAATGCACTGACATGTAATACACTGTTAAAATGACATGCACTCACTTATAGCATCTCTTCTTCAATAGATAAATAAATACAATAATAAAATAAAATGAAATCCTTTGATAAATTTGACACTGAAATCTTACCCTGTGAATCACAGACAACCACTATAATCCTGTTTGCCAGGATGGTTAATTAACGTTAGCGGTTCAGTTACAGTATTTATAACGGCCAAGAGATTACAGATGCATACTTCAGAAGTAAACAGCTTCATAAAATCAACACGCATTGCTCCATCTCTCAAGAACCCATGACGCTAGTCCTGTAGTATTTCAAAGCAATATACAAAAGATACAAAAAATAACAATACACTGAAAGCAGTCTTTGTGTTCATCATCGTCCTCAAATAACAAAAAAATATATATTTAATTTGTAAAGTGAATGAGTGTGCAAAAACAACACACTCATAAGCTATATGCAGAGACTGGCTTGTTGGACTTGAGACCAGCGGAAGGAAAGGAAAGGCGGGAGAAAGCAGGGTCCAGTCCTTCCGTGCTACATTCGTGACCAAGGCATGCGCGCTAACCCTCCTGGCCAAAGTCTTCCATGAACTCCTTCAGCTTCTCCAGGTCCAGCTCGTCCACCGTCGGCTTGGTGTTGGACAGAGACTTCAGCACGTGCGACTGCGTGCAATCGGGGAAGAAATGGACTAGACGTCAAATTCCAAATTTAGACATCGTTCAAAATTATTCAGAGCTCAATAAAGATATTAGATTGTAGTACAGCATGGGAACAGGGAAAAAGAATATTAATCATGGTTATTATTTGTTTTTCCCCCTTTTACCTCATTTTCCCTTTCGCTGTCTTGTGTGCCTTTTTAAACCACATGTCCGGTTAAGTCAGGTCATCATTATAAATCAGCTTGTTCTTAACTTACCAATGTGCTTCTGTAAAGTTAGATAATAAAAAAATGAATTGGACTGATTTTTAGATAAAGTTCTGTGGACTGTGCAGAACCAGCAGAACCATAGGCGAAAGGGCACATTTCCCCTCCTCACCATGCTGACGACTGGCTCCTGTAACTTGGAGTCCTGGATGTCCTTCCAGGTCATCTCTACAGCGATGGGATCCTCTGGGGAACATGGGGCCCACAGGTCATCCATCACCTGACCAAGGTCGTTCCACACTGCCCCTCGAACCTGTGAAGGCAGACACGTTCAGTAATGGCAGGGGGAGATGTACCGTCACGACAACATATGCTGTTGTGATTGTATCATTATTTTATACTTACTTATTTTCACTTCTTATCCAGAGAAAAGTACAAGGCAAACATGGCATGTGGTGTTTAAACACACATCACAACAGCAACGTATTGGCTACTGATGTGCACAAATGGCCTAACCATCCATGAATGTCATACAACGGTAGTCCTTACAGTAAAAGATGCCCAACGATGATCCACAAGAAGCGACTAAAGACTGATGGCCGGTTCTAAACTGGACAGCTCAGAACCAGGCCCCACGACTCCTCACCAGCACAATCGCCGAGGAAACGCACCCGTTTGAAGTGCGTGGCATACTGAACCATCCGGACGGGCTGCATCAGGGCATCCCTCGCGATGATGCTGATGTCGGCCCCCGAGTAGCCCTCCGTCTTCTGGCCCAGGGTCACAAAGTCGGACTCAGTCAAGCTGTTTGGGCTGGAGCCCAGGTGCTGCTTGAACATAAAGATGCGGGCCTGCTCTTCAGGGAGGGGGACGTAGATACGCTTCTCAAACCTGATCACAAAGAAAAGGGAGGGGTCAGTTGTAACGGTCACTGATTGGCACTGAAGTCTCCTCCCTTCTTTGACCATCCCCTTCTGATTCACCTCTAAATTACCAGACGTGTCTTATCTGTATTAGTGACTTCCATCCTACTGTACTGTAGGAACCCAGAGACTTTATAAGGAAATACAATGCAGGGAGATGTTTGAAAATACTGAATAATTATATATCAGCACTGAAGATGGTCATATGCGACTGAAAGGTCTATCTTACTATCCTACTAATAATTTTTATCACTTTTTATCACTGTAGCACAATGTCTGCATAATAAATATGTATGTATTTTTCTAAACATCTCGGCATTTGTGTCTTTTTTTGGGGACGTGTGTGAGTCCCTTTTCCCCTATGCTGTATTTGGAGTTTTTTGGTTTACTTGATAATTACATTTGAGGACTTGTCTACAAGGCACACTTTCAAAAAGTTTTTTTCCTCAATTATATATCAGCCCTGCAATGTTCCCTGCGGACAAATACTTATTGACCTCTTACAAATACTATCAAAATCATTCCCAAGTTATCCAATCAGAGTTACTAAATGATAACAATAAAGAAAGCCTTAGGTGTCTTTAATATCAGATAGGTGCTTTGGGATCAAAGCAAATTACGACGCAACAACCGAACGATCCAAAAACAGATTTGGTTTTGTTACCGGGTTTTCAGTACTGTTTGTGCTAGACATTGACTCAACTCCGCGCCCTCAATTCACTGACAGACTACATGGAAGAGCTCGGCAAAGACTTCAATCATGAATTATTCTCAAAGCTGTAAGTGGGTGTAACCAGAGGGGGTCATTCCAAATTCCTTTTGACTTTAGTTACTCATGGCATGGCACACATTGAGCAAATCGCTCTTTTCCGGGGAAAGTTTGTGTTTAATTGAGCAGTTACAGAAAACGATTAAAGAGCGAAATCCTTTTAATTCTTCTGGAAAATTCCATCGGAAGACACCACCTTCTCCTGATGGCAGGGTCCAGGGTCCAGGGGATGCTGGTGGCTCCCAGCACAAGGATTCCTTCATTATCATTCCCGACACCTGAGGAGAGGCAACGGGAATATTTGAGAGGCGTGTAACTCACAAAAGTTTTTTTTGGGCTTTTATTCATGCTTTGAGAAGCAGTGAGATGCAGTTATAAGGTTCTGACTTAACACAGATGACATTATACACTGAACATTTATATTTAAGTTCATCGTTGATATAGACCTGCCTTCTCCCACAAATAATGCACTGCTTCAATGAGCTCTTTCACTACCACCCCCCCCCCCCCCCACAGCCCCTGAGAGCTGAGGGACCAGCAACAGGGTCATGTGACTGCACCGTGGCAACCCAACCCAGCTCTCACCCTGCATCTGAGCCAGGAACTCTGTCTTGGCCTGCTGGGATGCCTCGCTCTCGTTCTCGCTCCTGGAGCAGCACAGTGAGTCAATATCATCGATGAAGATGATGGAAGGCTTGCGCTTCCGAGCTAGGCTGAAGAGGTTCTTCACCAGCCTGAAGAGAAGGGGAGAGAGGGGGGAAAGGGTAGATTGTGGGAAAGAGAGACAGAAGAAGGGAGGGGGAGAGAGATGGTGAGGGTTGGGAGGGAAAGATGGAGAAATGAAGGATGGGAGAAGGAAAGAGATAAAGAGATGGAAATAGCTAAGAATGTATTTACAAATTTATGCAGTGGCCTTCCCAAACAACAGTAAAATCATCAAAATTTACACAACACTCACATTCTACACAGCAAAGGGTACAGGGCTGAATGATTCATCCAAAAAGCATCAGCCATAATCAAGCTGCACAGTGTGTTCTTACACAAGCCCACAATGGAACACCAATGACCACTGAACCTGCCACCCTCTCTTCCCTCCCCCGTGCTGCATACTCACATCCTGTTATCCCCCAGCCACTTGGACACCAGGTCGGACGAGGAGACAGAGAAGGTGGAGCCGTAGGCCTCTGTGGCCACGGCTTTGGCGAGGTAGGTCTTCCCGGTGCCAGGAGCCCCGAAAAGCAAGACGCCCATCCACGGGGTCCTCTTCCCTGAGAATCGCAGGGGAAACACAGTCAAATGCATACAGGCCACAGGAGGGCAGCAAAATCTTTAGGATACACTTGCAGCCTGCCACTGCAGCTGGTGCCCAGACAACTGTCAGATCAAGGCACGGCTGAGCTGATTAAATAATTAAAAGCACAAGTTGTCAGAAAATCCTCAAACGGAATGGCCCTTGTTGTCCACCCCTGGTCTAGTCAAAGAAAATGCAAATATAGAGATAGCGATAAGACGTATTATGTAATAATTCAATGAATTTCCATCCAAGTGCATCAAACAACGCTTACAGTGAGGGTAGCTTAGGTGACAGGACGTCTAAAAAAATACTAATCGTGGACAGGGGAAGACTGAACTGTGTTCAATGCTTTGGGATTAAGGCACTGTTCCAGTGTGTGGATGGGCCGCACAGCATGGTATTGAATCCAGACTGTGCCAGTGCTGACTGGGTAGTAGCTCCACAGGGAGATGCACAGTTGGCTCTAGTCTCGCCCAGGGATGGGAGGCTTTCAGACAGCCAGGATTACAGCATGTAACCACTCTCTAGCAAACCAAGCTGGTTAATCAGTCACCCAGTCATGTGACTGATTGACCAGAAGTGTCTTCCTCAAACCCATGTCTGTGCAAGTCTGACGTGTAAACGTCAGTGTGACAAGAAACGGGGGTTGACATCACTGACATCACGGTTTAGAGCAGTGGTTCCCAACCTGATTCCTGGAGATCTATTATCCTCTAGGTTTTCATTTCAACCCTAATTTGGCACACCTGATTCTACTAATTAGCAGCTATCTAGCTGTTGAATGAGGTGAGCTTTGTTAGGGTTGGAGTGTTAACCCACAGGACGGTAGATCTCCAGGAACAGGGTTGAGAACCAGTGGTTTAGAGGACAGGATGTGGTTTTATGCTCTCCCTTGAATCATCAATGGCAGTTGCAGCAGTGAGCATTGATAAATATAATTGGTTACTCCCAATTGGGAGCACAAGAGGGAAAGCATTTAAATTTAGAGAAAGGAATGCCAGAGAACCATCTGCTTTTGACATGTTTGGTTCAGGCCCAGCCCTCAGAGCCAACGTGCTGTCTCTCTTGGGGGCAGTACCTGTGATGAGGTGAGGAAATTTGATTGGATGAATGACTGCTTCTCTCAGCGCCTCCTTCGCTCCCTCCAGCCCGGCCACGTCGCTCCACTTGACGTTCTCCATGACGATAGATCCTGCAAAAAACGAACAAATGCATGCTCATATTAATCCCCCACTGCCTTCTCTTTTACTGCAAACACAGATATTAGGATGTACGCGTAACCATCATCTGCAAACTCCAACTGTGACACCCCCTATCCACCTGCTCCATATAACTGCAACACAGCCTGTTGTGAATAAAATTGACTGCAAAATTATATTTAGCAGATACATTCTTTTTACATATAATGCACGGATACAGCCGAATATTTATAGAAGCAATTGAGGTACCCAGCTCGAAGATTCAACAGCAGTCACCATACCTGGGAATCGAACATTCAACCTTGGAGTTCCAGCTCACTCCTCTAACCATAGAGCCTGGCCTTTTTTAGTCTTTTTTGTATTTTTTTGTGGTGAGTCTTTTTTGTGGTAGGAGTGTGGTTACCACAATTTCTAAAACTAAGCAGAAGTCCAGTTCTGTATTTGTATCATCGGAAGGTCTGTCTCAGAAATTGGAGC
This sequence comes from Anguilla rostrata, assembly GCF_018555375.3. Classification (NCBI taxonomy): domain Eukaryota; kingdom Metazoa; phylum Chordata; class Actinopteri; order Anguilliformes; family Anguillidae; genus Anguilla; species Anguilla rostrata. Next base: position 38,305,438 of record NC_057936.1, on the reverse strand, counting down.
GGAAAATTGAAAAATGATGCATCCTCTGAATTCAAGGTGTGGAAAAGGATATACCGATGCCAGAGGATGTCCTGCTCTAGAGCACATCCCTCCCGAAAGATTCATAAATTGTAATAGAACACTGGAAAGCCCCATTACAAACTCTAATCTCTTACCATAAGGAGACAGAGAGGCCAGAAGGAATATGGGAACACACACAGTTGACCATCTGGTTACGATAAGAGTCTGCGCTGTTACTAAAAGGACTCACCCTGCAGCAGACTCTGGAAAAACTTAGAGTCATCACTTTCATCACCATCATTCCTGTAAAGAATAATGCATATGAATGAATGAAAGAATTAATGAATATATAAGGGTAAAAAAAGAGCAGAGGTGAATCAGAGGTTATTGAAAAGGCCAAACGTGAGCAGAGATGTATTGTCATGGGATTATTTAACCAGTGAATTTGCTCATTAAGCTTATGGAATTTCCTGAGTGCCTGAGATGTTCAGGCTCAACCAATACAACAAGAAATTTAAAATGCACAAACAATGGTAAGTAGATATTGTAGGACACACTGATGAAGAAAATGAAATGCTTGCTTCAGGCTAAAAATCTGAGCATCATCTCACAACAGAGGTTCAAAGGCATTTACAAATATGGTTAACTTCTCTTTACAATTTAATTCCATTCCGGTAACATTGCATATATGGTTACAGGTAAAGTTTAACTTCATATTGACAAATTATACTGCGGTGGAGCCAAGAACTGTACACAAGGCATTTTACAGGCTAATATTCCATTTTTCCTCACTCTCTGTCATCTGACTGGTTCTCCACAGGCTTAGTGGGTGAAGCCTTTTCTTTCTGCTTCCGGTACTCCTTCAGCTTCTCCATCCTGTCCAGGCACTCAGCGTACTTCACGCTGACACTCTGTTCCGCTAGGTCTTCCTGAGCTTCAAAAAAAAAAAAATGTACAAAATGCATCACTAATCACAGTGCACACACAAGTCTATTGTACAGCAAACATGAAATAACAAATGTACATTAAATGATCTGTCATGCAGAAATCAAATCGCCAGTCATATAAAATGTGTGATGGGTAAGGAGTTGGTCAGGTTCGATTCGCCGCTAGGACACTACCGTTGCACCCTTGAGCAAGGTACTTAACCTGCATTGCTTCAGTATATATCCAGCTGTATAACTGGATACAATGTAAATGTCAAAAAAAAAAAAAAAAAACGTCATATAAGTCACTCTAGATAAGAACGTCTGCTAAATGCCTGTAACGTAATGCAATTATCAGTATTGGTTGCTATTGTATCAAGTAATACTGTACCAGTTGGCTCAAAGGCTCATTTTCATAAGTAGTCACTGGATATGGATGAAAATACTACATAATCCACATGGCTCCTGTCAAACAATACACAGCTCCCTTAAAATAACACCCAATGCAAGAAAATTACACTGACTCAGTGCCTGTGATTTATAAGACAAACCAGGAAGGACCTGGGCAATAAAGCTTTTTCATTTCAAACCATCCACCTAAAAGCTGTGGGGAACATGTTGTTGGTTAGCCAGTCGATTTCATGACAACCCGTCACCTGTCAGAAACACACATATTTCAAATGTGTCAGACAGCGCATGACACCTGCTAGGGGGCAGGGGGAACCATTGATGTTGAGAAGTGAAATCAACCAGACAGAAGTAGGCTTAGCCACAAATGCTTTGGAGTTCCTGCTTGTTGCTTCAAGAGTAGGAGTAGCAATGAAGGGAACAAGGGATGCGCATCAGTAAAAGCCGGCAGTAAGACTGAGACTCAGGTAAGGTTTCTGGGGCAGTTCCCCTGAGCTAAGTTACCAGTTTGCAGAACGTACCCAATACCTACACGATGCAGTTCAGAAATCTTAAGCGTTATTACAGTCCCAGAACTGATTATAATGACCACAGGCTCACAGTCATTCCAAACATTTTATAAAAACTCATATAAAAACACACGCAATTCCTAATATTCATATAGCCACATGATAAACCCCAAGGCACGAGTTCTTCACTTTCTGTTTCTCCTTCATAATTGTTTCTACCAAATACATGCTCCAGGCCACCAATACCTAATTCCACAGTACAGCTACTTCACACAATAACAACAGTCATTCCTATTTACATCAACCAAGAACAACATTTGTTCATATTATCCAATTACACAACAAAAACACTTATCTAAAATGTATTTATTATAATTTGCATGTAGCCCTAATATTTTATCTGGCCCATATAACAAGATTGACTACAATACAGGCCATAAAATTGCTAATTAAATTTGCACCGAAAAGAGCAGGTGTGATCAGCTATAATGTTCCGTTACCTACCTACTAGTTGCACAGCATTTCATCAAAACACTTTCTATCCTTACATTCTAAAATAAACTACTGATGTCTACATAGCTAGCCATTGCCTCATGCCATTAGTAACCTTTGTCAGATGGCTACCAAATATCATGGTTAAGATAAAAAGATGTTAGCTGCTTACGTACTGCTAGCCATTTCCTTTCTCTGTTCACATAATTGACACGATATAGGCGAGCACTGCTAGGTAATATGGCTTGTTTATGTACAAAAACCGCTTAGGAAACATATTGGAGATTTTAATATACAGACAGATTTTAGGAATGATATTTTTACTGGTGGGTTAATGGGTATGTTTTGTATTAATGACTTTTTGTTGAGTGACAGAATACAGTAAAATATGACTAAATAGGGCTCAAAGTTTCATAATGCGAGACAGCATACTGATTCATGACAGAGTTACATTAGAGTGACTTATCTATTCTGTGCTGTCATTGCCTCTAAAGGAGGAAGTCTCAAAACTGTACATGCAGGATTTGGCTGGACAATAGCTTGCTATTCAAAGCCAGTTAGCCATTTCAAGTTTCAGGTATTCAGGGGTGGACCCCTCCCTAGCGAATGAGGCGTTTGGAATAGCAGAGAAACAGCTGTTGCGTCTATCTAGAGAAGTGCAGGAATCTGAGAAGCCTGCAATGGGCCTATTCAACTGGCAGCCAAACCAAATGTAGCCCACCTAGATGTGATCTTGGAGTATTTTTAATCATTCAAAAGAAATGAATTGCAGATGAATTCTGCAGTATTCAGATGAATAAGAAATTGTAACTATTACCAGATCTGTATCTGCATGATGTCCGCACATATCTCACATCAGAATAATAAGTAATAGTCAAGTATGTTTTAAGAAGACATTTTATATATCTAAATATACTGTATCTACATGTGTACAATGTGTCTTATTCATCTTTGTATATTGCTATGTGAACAGTATGTGGAAAATGTTTGGAATGTATGGATGAACCATTTTAAAAAGGATATGGCCCCAGTTAGAGCCACGAGTAGTTGAAAAACCCGGGCTCACACTTCACCACATGAAGAAAGTGCTGCGCGGCATGCTGGTACAGGCGAACAGCCTCCTCATAGTTCTGTGCTTTGTCCTCCTCGGCCGCTTGGCTTGCCAGATTTACAGCTGTCTGTAAGGCAACGTGACAGGTTCATCCTGGAGGGAGAGCAAAGCACCTTCACAATACAATAACCCGGTTGCTTTTGTGTGATATGAACCTAATGGTGAGTGTTTCCAGCTCAGCTGCTGATTATTCTTGTTGGTAGAGCTCAAATAAACAGCTGACCGTTACCTTAGCTTTGTTTATTCATTTATTTATAATTTTTCTTTTTTACTTTTTTAAAACTTTATTTATAATGTACCTTTTACACATGAAAATGCAACTCAAAGTGCTGAACAACATTGCACCAAAGAAAACAATAGTAAAATACAATGTTAAAAATAGAAAAACAAATAGAATATAACAATAAAAATATATTGAAAAATAAAATAAAGCAATACACAAAATATATAAAATGTAATAACAGGACATGAGAGAAAACTTTCAATTAAAAGCCGGAGTAAACAAGGATGGAGGATTTAAGCTGCTTTTCAAAAATGCCAACTGAGCCTGCCTCTCTAATATTTTTAAAATACTGTTCCATAGTACTGGTGCATATAAACAAGTCAGTTTCTCCACTCCTTGCACATTGCTACCTTAAGAAGCCTAGCAGATCTCTGAGGAGTTCAAGTTGGGACATACAAGGATAGGAGATCAGAAATGTAGGTAGTGATGGATTCTGAAAATAATGATGCCATATGGTATCAGGCAACACTAAGGGCATAGGTTGTTTAGGGAACAAAGAGATAGGCCTTTGCAGATAGGATGGACAATGCGTACCCAGTCAAGGCCCCAGAAGGTATTTAAACCAGGCTAGAAGACCAGTGGGGGGTGGGTTGCTGTACCGTGAACTTGTGTTGTGTTTCAGTGATCTTTCCGCTGGCCAGTGTGATTACAATAAACTTTTACTTTCTTCAGTAAAGTGTTTGTTGTCTTGGTGAGCACCTGCATCGTCCTGACTTTGACTCCAAGGGAAGAAGCTGGGTCCTAACAGTAGGTGCTAAGCCATTAATAATAGCCTTTATAAACAAGTAAGGACCTTAGAATCAATTTAAAAAGACACAAGGAGGCAACTTTTTGGATATTTAGTAGTTTCCTCGTTGTTTTCTAAGGCAGACCAGTAAAAAGAGCAGTACTTGATATAACAGTTTGTATGAGCTTTTCTGCATTTTGCTGTGTTAACAAGGTTCTCACTTCAGCTATATTTCTCAAATGAAAGAAAGCAGTCTTGGTCACAGTCCCATGTGACAACTAGACTTTTGACAAAAGCTTCTGGTTAACACGTATAAACAATATTCACAGCCAAGAGAATTTTCACCTTGAATATACCAGAAAAACAGAGACAATACTAACATACTTTAAAGAAATTATGAAGTACCAACAAAATAAAACGCTCATCTTTTCTAATAACAGTAGTTTAATTTAGTTGTGAAGTTACCAATTAATAGACAGTTATGTATCATGTCTGAATTAGTTATTCTGTAACAACTAGCAAGCTAATTAGCTAAGGAACATAATTGTTGACTTGTTACAAACTAAAAGACATTGCTATAACTATGATAATGAACGAAAATGGTCCGGAACTCTAAAATAAAGAAACACAAAATTAATCAATGTAACAAGCTACCACTCCCACCAACATGACTGGCTATTTTAGCGTTAGCTAACATACCAACATACTCATAGCCAGCTATTAACGTCCGAGGATAGTAAGAATTAATGTTAGTAAGAAGTAACTCATGACTAACTACCTAGGCACCTCCCACTCAAGCTGTCACTGAATCTTACCTGAAAATTGTTGTGTGCCAGAACTACCTAAAAGGATGAGACAACAAAAAACACGTGTCGCTGTCGTCACGCCAGAATATTACTGTAAGCTATTATTATTAACTCTAAACTATCTGGTCGTTTGAAATAGTTTTATTAATTGTTTATTTTTATACAGCTAGTTGAGATAATCGTGAGGATAAAAGCCACGGAACTAAATAAAACGACACTCTTCCGCATTGAATGTCACTTTCGCCTATGCAGTTCACGTGATCAGAAAAACAACGGTGACGTCGGTAAAAGTTACGCCCACGCTTGGTAGAACCTCAGTCAGCCGTACAACAGTGCAAAATACACCTGTGCCAAATACAGATACTAATCAAATGAATTGCATTTGAAATATTTGCTGTGTATTTAAGGTATTTTCAAATAAACGTGAGAAGACCAATTCCTTTTGTTTTGTTTGACGTATTCATAAATAATTGGAAAATAAAAGAAATACTCTTTTGAAATAATTGAAATGAAATTTCAATCAAATAATTGATTCAAATACCATTTTAAATGAATACTAAATCAAAATATCAATTTGTTCTGTGTAATTACTTCAAATATTTTAAAAATTATATTTCAAATGAAATTTAAAACATTTTTATTGAAATAAGATATAGCCATATGTATCCAAACTAGCCATTAACTCCCCCCTTTTCTATTGATCATCTGACTCCCACCCCACTCTTGCGAATCTGCAACTTGATGGCCTCCACTCTCTGTCAGTGGACGAAACAGCATGCCTGGTAACTGAGCATACCTGAGATTAATCAGGCAATTAGTAAGGTTACATAAAGGGCCTGCCTGAGTGCACCTGTGTGAAGTGGTAGAAACTGAGGTTGATCAGGCATTGATGAATGATTGTAGCACACAGTCATTGTAGACATTTTGGGTCTAAGCAGATGAACGGTTTAGGAAAATGGAGTGCAAAGTGGGAGAAGGAGCAAATAAGAAAAGGAAAAAAAGAATTGAAAATGAAAAGAAAGATGAGAAATATGTAGTAGGAATGAAGGTGGAGTCTGGGTGTGGATGGGAAACTAATGGCGTTTTTAATGATATTCATGAAATAGGGAAAAGGAGATTGGGGAAGTTATGGCAGTGAGGGTAACCGGGGGGGAATTATAATCATAGCGTGTTAGTCAAAAAGACTGAGGGATAAAGCACTTAACTTCTATCAGTCCAAATCTTTTAATTTTATCTGTTTTTTAATGAGGGGAAGAGCGCTACGGAAATGGGTGATCAGTGGCGTCCCGGAGTCGGTAGATGCTGACTGGTTCTTGGAGGTGGAGGGAGTTTTTGGGGCGAAGAGAATGAAAAGTTATCGAGAGGGGAAAGAACAAGAAAGTGGCTCAATGCTATTAGAATTTGAAGGAGAACTACTGGAGAGGATTTATTTAGATTGTTAGTTACAGGGTGAGGGCATATGAAAGGGTTTCACTGAGGTGTTACTGGTGTCAGGATTATGGACATGTGGCAGCAGTTTGTAGAAGAGATCACAGGTGTAAAAGGTGTGGGAAAGATGGGTGTTCGGACAAGGAGTGCACGGTGTCTAAAGACCAGGCAATATGCTTTCACTGTGGGGGAAATCATGATGTGGGGGCAAAACAGTGTGAAAGAAGGAAGAGGGAAAGTGAGAGAAAGAACATGAGTGCAGAACAAAATAACATATGCTGAAGCAATGAGGGCAGAAACCGGAACTGAGGAAGGAACAGAATAGAACTGAAACAGAGGGAAAAGATCAAGTGAGATGTGATAGAGAAATGATGTATATGGAGAGAAGAAGGTTCTTGGCATTTATAGCGATGATGATCAATTGTGCAAGTGTGATAGAAACAAAATCAGAGAGGATCAAGATGGTGGTGGACGCAGCAAAACAGATTTTGGGAATAACGGATGTGAAGGGGGACGAAATACAGGAAATTTTGGCAAAAGGGTTTGGAGGGAGTCAGACGCCAGGGATATAGGGAAATAAAGAATCGCGAATCAGATATGGGAGGGTTAGGCTACTGTTTTATTTATTATTTGAGAAAACTAAGCTAGATAGTAATGTATACAGTAGGTGGTGGTAATGCACTTATTTAAGTTTTCCAACCGCCAATAAAAACCAAAGAAGAAGAACCTGTGTGGAGTGATATTATTGGAAAGATGTATTTTGCTTTGAAACGAAAATTTTATTTGCACTTGTATTTTCCACATAAATAATGGAAATAGATATCGGTCAGCTGTGCAATATCATGAAGATGGCACAAAGGTCAATTTACATTTGCTGAGTGTATAACTACCTGAATGAACCAATAATTATTATTGGAGACAAAATAAAACCCCGATACACAGCTATACCTAACAGCACTATGCCTTTTGGTAATGTAAGACGAAAGAAAGTGGAGGGTCTTCAGTCTGCGTCAGACGATGGGCAGGGTTTCTGCTCTCCTGACCACCCTGTGAAGCTCATCCAACCATCTGGGGGCCAGAACAGAAAGAATATGGGACTGGGAAGTATCTGCTTGTAGGGGAGGGGGGCTGGCATCCAAAGGCTGTAGCACGGCGAGGTTTGACTGGTGTTGATGTTGGGGGTGATGATTTTGTGAAGTTATAACAAAGCCTAGATAGTCTAGCACCAGGGCTTTGAATTTTATGCATGAAGATATCAGTAGGTGGTGGAGTGAAGGGAGATGAGAAAGGGTTGGTGAGGTTATAAATCAGGCAAGCTGCAGTAAAATAGTAAAAACATGTATGCATGTAAATGTTGGGAAAAATGGGCTAGTTGCAGATAACATTGCTTGTCTACCACCTAATCCAATTAAATTCACTTCCTTTGTTATGTAGTAACACACACAGTCCCCCACACCTTGTTAAACTAAATGTTTAACATAACTTTTACAAAACTTGTAATCGCCTCACGAAGAATCTACTTAATTTATACAGGGTGGAATTTATTTTGGTTCCATTTGTAGGGATGGTTTTTGGAAACTAAATGAACGGTCATATTACTGTATGTGATGGAAAATAATGGCAAAAAGAAAAATATTTGTGAAGTACTTGTGAAGGAGGAAATCGACTTTATTCTAATCTGAAAGTAGATCTAAGGAATGTGCCTAAATTATTCTACTGCCAGATTTTGTGTAAGTACTATATTGCCCCCTAGTGTGTGTTTATTATAACAGTAATCAGAGCGTGATTGGCAATAATTACATTCTTAAACAGAGCCAACAATAATTCTGTTTAATTGCCACATACACCCATCAAAATTTGATTGCACCCTAATAACCACTTATTAATCAAAATATATTAAAGCATGTAGATATACAAGACCATATACATAGAATAAAAAAGAAAAGAAAAAGTCAAGTTACTTTTCTTACAGAAACATATCAATTGAAAGTGTATTGTCAGCCACAACCACAACAGCTGAATTTGTCTCTTTAGAGACTTCAATTAGCCTATCTGCAAGTCTTTGGCCTGTGGGAGGAAACTGGAGTACCCAGAGGAAACCCATGTGGACACAAAGATTACATGCAAAGAGCCAAGGCTGAGATTCAAACCCAGTATAATGCTTATAACCTATTTAACAATGTTACATTATGAAAAAGAACATTGAAAAGAACACTACATAATTTTTAAATATATTTTATTTCACAAATGTACAGTCTGTGTCACATTTATTACAAATGCTGAAATAAGAATTAGCTAAATATTTAGAAACGTACAGCACCAGGAGAAAACATTATAAGAAAACAGTTTTAAGAACTGCATTTCAACAGAAAAACGACGCAAGGCAAAATCCTCATCCACTGACCGATGTGCAGTATAACACGCAGTAACCACCCTCCTGTCTGGTTCATATTATGGCTGTTAATTAATACAGGTTAATCTGAAGCCGCAGCTGAAAGCAAACACCATATTTTGGGGCAAGATGTGGCCAGGGATTGTTGACTGTGCATATCTGTGACGCTCTTGGACTGGAGCCCAGTATGTTTCTTTAGACTCAGTAACCATCGTTTGAGAGCTAGAGACTACGGATAGTCATCATCAACTACTCCCGTTCACCGCCTGTGTCTGCAGAAGTCTCAGGATTCGCTCGTTTTGTGTGAGGTCTCTTGGCAGTTCATTGTTCTGGAGGCAAAACAAACACATAAAAATAAAATAAGAAATTAAGTTTTAAAGTAAGAATACCTTTTACTTTGCATTTCATACAACTGTTGCATTACAAACGTCTAGCACATTTATACTGCTTGTGTATTGCTGGGATAAATAACTGCAAGAGTGAACAGTGGTAACTTCAAATGGCATTTGATGGCACAGCCCTTCAGATCTAACCACTGAAGTGTTTTAACTCATTAACACTGTCACATTGTATACAGTATGCTGTGTGCTAATATACAGTTCCAATACTGTGGCAATATCTCATATTTTTCATGCATTTGATTACAATGACCACTGACACCTCCTTGGAAACGATGTAGTTGATGCAGCATGTGATGGGACAGGGCCTATCAGGGCAGAACCCCTGAGGGGGCGGAGCCTAATTTGGGTGGAGACTGAGAGAATCACAGCATCCAACCAGTCACAAGCCTAGCCAAAAAAAATCTTTTGTTGTCACAATGAATGGAGTTTCCATGGCAACACAAATTTCAAATCTTGCCCCACTTGTTTGTGAACCAGACAACCTCTCAGAGCCTCACTCTGACAGCCCCCCACGGCGACAGCATTTAGACTGCTTTCTCTTCTTCTATATTCACCCTGATGAAGCTCCACACTCCTCCTCTTCATTTTCTCCCACTCTCCCTCTCTCTTTCGCTCCAGCATATAGTTACACAGCTTCACTCCCTCCGAGGGGAATATATACAAATGCCAACACAGGACAGTTGTAATACCCATGTGCCACTCTCCTCTTGGCAGATTTTATCTTTCTAAAGCTAACATTCCAATGTGAATGCCGCAACAGTTAAAACAGCTTTCACCACCCTCAGAACACTATTTCCATAATTCCTGCACTTAAAACCCACACAATATGCCACAATATTTTGAATGGTTTTTCCTTGGAGGCAAGACAAACCACAACATATTTGCCTGGTCATATGTGGAAATTCACAATGAAGTTAACAATAGCGCTTGCTACTGCAAAATAAATTCCACAGGGAGAAAAGATAGTGTAGCTCTGTCTCTTCCACTCTGGATTGAAAAAAACTCAGTGACCACACTGCAGCCAGGAAATTTAAATGTCTGTGATACTCTGGCTCTGTGGTGATAACCAACCTTGTTAGTTAAAACGGGATCTGCGTTGGCAGCCAGCAGAAGAACCACTGATCGGATGTTCCCACCCATGACTGCAGCGTGGAGAGCAGTGGAACCGTTCTGGGCATTGGGGTTTAAAACAATACCCGTGTGTCATGATTTTACCAAAGTAAGTACACATTTTCCACTGCTGTGTTATATAAGACAAGAAATTTCTTTGAGTGCTGCTTTGCTTCAAATTCATTAATTAACATTAAACTGTATACTGTACCTCTAGCAAATTATTATTGTCATTTTTTTCACTGCCTGTGGGATGTGTGCATGCCATGCATGTTTTTGTGTGTGTGTGTTTGTTTGTGTGGGTGGGTGTGTTTGTATGTGTGCATGTTTTGTGAGTGCGTGTCTGTGTGTGTTAGATATTTAATGGTGTGACAACAAGAGAAACAGGTAAGTAGAATTTGTGATTCTGGTTGTTCTTGGGCTAGTAAAGCTCCATTAACTCACTCCAGCGGCAGAAACCTAGAAGGTCTCCAGTATTCTGTACCTTCAGAACGCCGAGAGAAGGAGAGAACTTGAGCAGCTCCTCGATGACATCGGTGTGCCCTTTGTAAGCAGCCTTGAACAATGCAGTTGAACCATCCTGCATGGGGAGAAACGTGTAACTCGCACCCATTGTTTCGATCAACAGCAGGAGTGCAAGGGGATCACGTCCTATTTACAGGCACAATAACTGAATGCTTTTTAATACACCTTTCCCTCTGAACAGGGGAGCTCATTAATAATGCAAACCTGGTCACAATAGGATATTTGGTGTGCTAATGCTGTGCCTTCAGGGAGAGGGGTTTAGGAAACCTCTGGGGCACGCGTGCATGCGCCGTACTTTTCTGTTGGCGTCCCGCTCGGCTCCACGTAGCAGCAGGACCTTCACGACCTCGCTGTGTCCCATCTGGGCTGCCATCCAAAGCGGAGCCGTACCATCCTGCAGTGAAGGGGGGGGGGGGGGCAGGGAGCGGAAAGGGTCAGATAGACAGGAGAGGAGGGATAAAAAGGTGGAGGAAATAATGTGAGGAGAGAAGTATGCAGGTATGGACAGTAAAGTGGGTAAGGAACTGGGCTTGTAACCGAAAGGTCGCAGGTTCGATTCCCGGGTAAGGACACTGCTGTTGTACCCTTGAGCAAGGTACTTAACCGGAATTGCTTCAGTATATATCCAGCTGTAGAAATGGATACAATGCAAAATGCTATGTAAAAGTTGTGTAAGTCGCTCTGGATAAGAGCGTCTGCTAAATGCCTGTAATGTAATGTAATGTAATGGGGAAAACAGGGTTAGAAAATGAAAGGAGCTGAGAAAATGGAAGGAATGGAGAGAGAAGGATGTGACCGTGGCTCAGCTCTGGCCTGTGCGCTGTGAGCACGCTCACCTCCCGAGGGTGGTTCACTTTGGCCCCCGACGCCAGGAGGTGCCGTATAACAGTCACGTGACCTTCTTGGGCAGCGAGGAAAAGGGGAGTCGCACCATCCTGAGACGCAATGACACGGGAGCGATCACGTTACACGCGGGCCGAGCGGTTACATGATACAAACAAGCAGCACACAGCATGACACGCATACCAGAACATGCACTTGTAACATGACCTTGTAAGTTCAAAGCACTGGCCATACAAAGGAATGTTTTTTTATGTGGGCATTCATACTTGTCGGCTCAGAATTTACAGTTAGCCCATTTGCAGTTATTTTTTCCTCTTTAAATCACAGGAAGTAATTTCATAGTGAAATTTCATTATGAGTTGTAACATTCTGTTCCCTGACGTTAAAATTTTTTTTAACATGACAGTCAGCTATTATTTAATAATTAATACGCATTATTTTCAGAGTGACTCAGCAAAAGCTGTACATCCAGTCTTTCTACACATCCTCACACCCAAAGCATCATGGGAGGAAAAGCAGTGCATGGTGGGGAACGCAGTGCGTTGGCAGGCACTCACGCTGAGCTGGTCGTGAGCGTTTGCACCGTTCTTCAGCAGGGTCTCCACCACCTTGGCGTGGCCATGCTGGGCGGCGGCCGAGAGCGCCGTACCTCCTTCCTGCCAAAAGACAACAACAGCGGCAAGAGCGGAGAGTCTCATTAATTCAAGCCAGTCTCCCGAAAGGCCCGGGAGTTCTTGGCGCGTACGTTCTTTTGACGCAGCAGACGTTTTCAGACATGTCAGCGTGTTCTGAACGTCCTCTCACCGTCCCCTGAGTCACCACACTGGGTTAGAAAGATTTATTCACACTTCCTTTCTCCTAAAACTGTCAAATCTTTAGCAGCAATGCGAATTGGCCCCAGGCAGGCGGAGTACCTTCGTCTGCAAGTCGGTGGAGGCCCCAAACTCGAAGAGGAGCTTGACGATGTCGTTGTGCCCCTGCTGGGAGGCGAAGAACAGGGCTGTGGAGCCTGTCTGAAAAATAATATTTAGACACATCAGCTCTTCAGGCACAAGGAAATACCAAATAAACACAAATGTAATGCGCTATTCAAGGGCTCTGACAAGTTTGTGGGATTCAATTATTAGTGCACGCCATCTAGTGGTAAAAGGGAGGTCTCATTATGTTGGGGTGTGCACTAGTGAGGGAGGGTGAGTAAATGAGGGAGTGACTGAGTGAGAGAGTGAGTGAAGTAGAACCAAAAAATCCCAATACACATTAGATATTTCTATTTCCATATGTGCAAAGCTAAACGTTTGAATATTTCCCAATTATTCTCATGGAAAATGTACAGAATTAAAAGTTATACCTTGCTTAAAATGAATCATTAAACAAACTATGATAAACTATGAGTCCATGATTTTACGCTCTAATATATGGGAACACTCCCAGTGTATCTAAAGACCTCTCGCACAAATGGCGAGCATTGCTGGGCTGAATGACCTGTTCTTGTCATTAATTTATATTATGGCTTAATGTTAAATCTTGTGTTTGAAACTTTGACAGAATTACATGAACATAAGTCAATTGTGAGAGGTACAAGTGTTGCTCATTTTTTTATCCTTTCTTACAGTGTGACACAAACAGCTTCAGAAACATTCTGGAAAGAGCCAATGGAGGATAAAATTAGCGATAAAATTAACGCAGACCACTTAGAGAGCCATCACACTTGCATTTAGTCTCATCTGGTCTCGAGGGCAACGCACACATGCAGCAGTCACATGAATAATGCATCCGCCTCTGTTCCATACTCAATAAGCTGTTGCTGACCACAGCATATTTTCAAAGGGCTTAACTTCCCTCCAGTCTTGGATTCATGCAGGCTAACAGGGCCGGCCTGACAGTCTGGACACAGTGAGGGACAGTCAGCAGGAATCTGGCCAAAACCAGTCAATGTATTGACAACCGAGAAGTCTCATTTCATTCTACTGTTAGTCAACAAACATCTATCACCACTACCACACAACACAGTAGTAGTTACTTATTACATCACACTTATAGGAATGTTAAAAATGTTTAAAAATAAATATATATATACTTATTTATTTATTTATAAAACTAAACACTTTCATGAACACAAATAAAACTGGTTCACAACTTTGTCAGTCCTTTTCCTGAACTGAATAGCCAGAGGTTATCCTTTAGAAAATATTATAAGCATCCTGTCTCATGCTGGTTCCTTTCATCTAAACTAGCTGTTAACTTTCTTCTATCCGCAGACTGACAGGAATGTCAATCTGTTAAAGTGGGGGGCGGGGCGGGGGTTTGATGTGTTATTCCAGAAGAATCCTACAGAGGCCTATGAAAAAATAGGGAACATATTTACCCTTGTAGAGACAGCGAATCATACGCACATTCAGCTAATATGGTGCTGGACTGAGAAGCGCAAAAGAACGGCAGGAAGTCCACACACTGTGCCATACAAACCTTTATTAGAGCCAAAGTTTCAATCCCAGTTATACCTGGCTTTGGTTTGGAAGTCTAGCACTCGCATGCAGAGTCATCGTCATTGTGAGCCACACCCCCTCCCCACAGTACCTCTCTCTGTAGGTTAATTTCAGCTCCTTGCATAATCAGCTCTCTCGCACACTCATAGTGGCCGCTGTAAGATGCCACCATCAGCGCTGTGGTGCCGTACTGTAAGGCAGATGACATCACAATCAGGACAGTTCAGAACCACTCCACAACACACACACACACATGCATGCACACACACAACCAGACAACACTCACACACATACACACACACACATGCACACACGTACACATGTGCACACACACACACACACACAACCAGACAACACACACACATGCACACACACACACCCCACAGATTTGTCATTAACATCTAACTATAGTATGCATGCCATTCAAAAGATCATACAGGACATCTTGCAGTGGGGAGGGAACATGACATTTAGCCATTATGCTGCAGGTGAGACTCTCAGATTGTGCATTGCCCTAGCACCATCGAATGTAATAAATATCTAACTGTATAAACAGAACTGTTAAAATGTTTAAATCACTGCTAAATTACCCTGGAGGGCATCCACTACTCAGCAAACGAGCTAGGCACTTGAACATTCTATACACATTGTTTTCAAAGATAACATATGGTGAAGCAGTTCCAATTATCCAGACAAATGAAAGTCTGTCCCGAAGCTAGGCGTGTCAACCTTGAATCAAACTATTGCATTAGTTATCAGGAGAGCAAAGTCTTTTGATTGGTTCCAAAACGTAAGAGGCTGACAGCACATTGCAGCTTCACAAAGTCTCCCTCCCCCTCCAAAACACAACATTCCATCCTGACACAAATTTTGTTAACACTGTGTATTTCTGCATGTTCCAGTTTTATCTCTTCAAAACACACATTTATGCTAGCTCTACAATTTTATATAAGGAAAAACATCAATTCCTTGCTTGTACCTGAAGGTTTACTATCTGTGATTTGTTTTAATTTGTTTCAGTGGTATTCCTGGATTTCACAAAAAAAAATTATATTTCTTATTCTTTTGATCTGAGGGAAAGATGTTCTGAGGACTCAACAGATGTTCTATTTCAGTAACTGGCTGCAGACCTCCTTTCGATAATTGGAACAGACATCCTTGCCTTTTGAAAGAGATCAAATGAAATCCTGGTTATAGTACCGGTGGTTCTATCACTTCCTTTTCACATGGACACACAGCCACTCACACAGATATTCACACCAAACCACACCCACACATACACACACAACCACATGCACATACATTTACATGAAATTATTTAGCGGTGCAAATATATCTATACATGAGCATGTGCACGCACACACACACCCACACACACACACACAAAGACGTAAAAGCACCCCCACCCAACAAGTGGAAATACACACATTAACACATGCATATGCGTCACAAACACATAGTCAGATACACATACACACATTTCTCTCTCTCCTACCACAGGTAGTTTATAGGAAAAGTGGGCCGTAGTGCCCTGGCATGCATGGTTCGTACACTATCTTTGCAGTCTGCATCCACCCGACCACTGTTGAGTAGCAGCTGAAGCAGGGCCAAGTTCCCCTTCCTCGCTGCCCAAAATACAGCATTGGCTAGAGGAGTTTCCTTCTGGAAAACACACATTTAGCCATTAGAGACTAGAAAAGGGGGATCCGCCCACCCTTCTGCTTCCACTCATTTACATAACACTTGCTGCTAGGGTATCTACGGAACTATTTTGGCTTATGTCTGCATGCAGAGAGACTGACAGCACATTGGTTACAAGAGAATATAAAGAACAAACAAAAAAGTAGACTACACTCCTGTCATACAACTGGCTAAAAATCTAACATGGGACCATGTCAGCCAATTTAAACATGAAAGCCTGTAAAGGCAATATTATAGGCTAGTGACCAAACCTAAAAGTTGCAATCAGTAGCAACCAAAGCAAAAAAGGCAGACAGACATGTTTCAGGCATCCGTCACAGAATTTACAGAATACAGAATATACAAGCTAAGGAATTTGCCATTAGATACTGCCGTAAATCACATGTGCTCCATTTTTCTGCCAAAAGCCATAATCAGTTACATGGAAACATTAATAAGACTGTTGTATTAAGTCGTGTTTTCACTGCAGCTCCCAATGAAGCAAATCAGCCACTTGACACGATCGGACTCCTGTGGACAAACCAATACCACCCATAAAATATGAGAACCCCTTGCTTGTCCAACACGCCCTTTTTGTTGTCGTCACGTGTCTTCTTAATTTTAACCGATAAAACTCGAATTGGCATTTTATAAGGGCTAGCATACCATTAGCTAACAGTTCTCAAAACGTTGTTAAGATGGTCCTAAAGAAAATATCGCAATGCAACGCGTCAAATGCTGCAAAAGTCCGCATCTTTAACGTAGATGTAGTCTACTGTCTTTTCTACGTTTCAGGTTTCTAATATTTACCCGTAGCTACTATTATATGCAGCCATTGTAGAAAAGAAAACGGATTGCGCGGTTCCGATTTAAAGTCTATTTCTGCACGAACGACTTCTTGATAACATAACGTTTGCTGCCAGGGTATTGTAGTATCGATAACTCACACTTTCCTTTCTACACTGAAGGTCAGGAGACGGATCCCTTTATGGTCCATAGACAGTTTATGGCGCATATTGCGTCCCAATATACTAGAACATTACATAAGGTTAGACCACCCTTACAAGCAGGTATGTAATAGCCAGCGGGTTAGGTGTTAGAATGCACAGTGGGTGTGAGCGACAAAATTAGAAGAGCGGCAGAGAATACGTCGTTTACCTTGAAAGACATCCTGCAGAACTCATTCGTGACTCATCTCACTTTAACGTGCTAGCAGGGGACGGTGCATCGCCCTTTGCTGCAGTTAGTAGCTAATACCCACTCGTGCGATTTCGATTTGGAGTTCTAGCAGAGGCGCTGTAGGTACTGAGACCGATCCAGAGCTATGCCCTGCAGCCATCCACTGCAGTGCTGCACACGCACACCCACAAGCTGACACAAATGGGAGCACATCAGCAGCGTCGTACTCTGGCCACAGGGCGTGCACGCCCTGCACGGGACATCACAGTCAGGATACGGCAATGGCTGCGTTATCGGGAGGTACAGCATGCAGTAGCCCATGTCCGATTTGCAACCTGGCCCACTTTTCCCCCGAAAAGAAAGGAGACACGTGAAATAGCGTTTTGTATGTATAAAGAGCTGAATTACTACCATATTATCTAACATTACTATAAAATTTACAAGTAAATATTTTTGCCTTATTGGGTTTGCAACTTGAGAGTGTAAGTTTTGTTGCAGCCTAGTATGCATTTCGCTATTGGGGAAAAATAAAAAAGAACAGGTATGTGAACAGGTATATAATGTAATATGGGCAATAAAGAACAATCCATATTTCATTAACATGAGTTAGATTGCTTTCACACAAAGGGGATGTTCTATTTAAAACAGTTCGGCCTACATTTCAGAACGGGATAACATTGCTGAAGATGATACGAGCCTATACTTAGGTCATTTGTGAGCGACTCAAGGTGGAAAGCACTTTAGTCTTCTTCACAAATGAAATGACCCCTTATTATGCCACTATTTGTTGTGAAACTTTGTCCTGCGAAATAGCCACTGTCACATGCTTCCCTGCATGGATGACTTGTTGATGGCTTTGACTATTACATATATAAATATGCAGGCACATTCACAACATCAAAACAGGTGCAGCAGTTAGGTTAATGAGTATTTTTACATCCACAGGTGGGGAAGGATCAAGTCATGAAATGTATAATATATATTTTGAAATATCTCTGTGTCACAGTTAAACAGGATGTCTTAACTAATGTTCAAAGTGTGGGATATTAGATGAGTTATGGATTGACATTTTGGATAAACCCCACTATTATGGACTTAAAAAAAAAAAAAGAAATACTGCACAAAATGCAGTCAAATGGCAAAACAGCATGAATAAATCACTGGTGAATTATGTATATGTGATTGATAATATGTTTGAAAATGTTCCACGAATACTTATGGATGATATTATCACTACTGTAATTAGCTTTAATATTTAATATTTAGCATTACATGCAAATGCTGAATCAAGTGTTCCTCTATTTTCATGCTTTTTGACTTGCATTATAGCCAAAATAATTGAATCGAATCATTTATATACAAAAAATAAACACAATCTTCAAACCAACTAGCCATTCTGAGGATATACCTGAGTGTGACCTCAGTTTACAAAAAAGGAGCTCACCACCCTGAGGAGTGTAATTTGATAAACATTCTGCCTAACTGCCCCATTGCATCATAGCTCTGATAATCAAGGGTTTGTGAAAACCACAGAAAAGCAAGATAACACACACATAAAGATTTGATGATACAGTGGCAAGTTACACATTTGAATGCTGTAATAACCATCAATTTTTCAAGGGTGGCCTGTAGTTAAAATGCAGGCGGAGGGTGACACCTCAGAGGAAAACAGCTAATTAGCAGGTTTAGAATACACCAATTACCCAGCAGCTTAGAAAAACTTGTATTTTTATTTTAAATTTTTGCTTCCTCAAGGGTTCTGTGAATGTCAAAAATATACATATTAATGTACAACACGTATACATTTTACATTCCCTCGAGTTGCCCACAGAAAAATGTAAAAACACACATTAAAAGCAAGTACTCTTGAAGGTGAAAGCATAATGGCACCATTGATATTTCATAATGTAATTCATTCAAGATATTCCACAATGTAGTGAAAATATTTCCACATTTACAGTAACCTGATTGCAGTGTGCAGTAGTGTGTCACTTAATTACTGCCCTCCTTGCTTCATGCCCCCCACGCCCCTTTGGTTAAGATGGCCAGCACTCGTCACAATTCTGCAGGCGCTGCTAAAGCACACCCACCAAAAAGAGGAATAAAAGATGGGCTGATAACACCTTATTATCAGTCTGTGCTGTGAACACACAAACCCAGAAACCAGCGCAACCATAGACTTTGGGAGAAGGGAGAAGTGAACAGCTCGGCAGGTGAGTATCGGCCAACAGATTGGAGGCATGTACCTGTCTGTTATTCAATAAACAAAGTTTTTCCTTTTGTGCTGTGACAATAATAATTTAACAATGCTTTAACTACATGTTTGTTTGTTTGCTTTATATAGTAACTCTGACTTTTTTCCGTACAGGAAAAGTAATTTACTGCTTTTCAACACAAATATTTAAATCAGTCTGTCAGCTATGGGGTGGGTCTTCTGCATATTATTTTAATTTGCAAGTAGAAGCTATAATTGTACAGGTGACATTGGCGTTTGAGTTATAATATTGTCATTTCTGCTGGGAAATCTACAGTACATACAACGATGTACAATAAGATAATTTTAAGCAACATTTTGAATTCTACACCAAGTCACATGTCTCCACAATAAACACAATATTTGGTACATATAAAAGTTTCTAAATCACTATTATTGTATTCCTGACTCGTTTGGATAAATGCACAGATGCATAAAAAGTGTATATGTGCATATGTAAAGACTATTTACACAATTTAAGCCACTCTGGATATGAATGTCTGTGGAACAAGAGAATAATGTAGTGTACTATATTTGTGGTCAATCAATGCTGTTTTAATGCTCTTTTGCAGACATGTCTCTGGAGTGGTTGAGCT
Organism: Anguilla rostrata; assembly: GCF_018555375.3. NCBI lineage: Eukaryota > Metazoa > Chordata > Actinopteri > Anguilliformes > Anguillidae > Anguilla > Anguilla rostrata. The sequence continues at coordinate 38,285,282 of NC_057936.1, read as the reverse complement.
CTGCTGTGGGGACTGCCCTTGTGTCCCTGCTCTTGTGTCAGTGTCTCCTCCCTGTGCTGTGTTCGGAGGAGGACATGGACACAGAGTGGAAGGCATGGAAGAGGAGCTTCGGTGTGTCCTACAGTGAGGTGAGACCCTAACCCACCCAAAGCATACTTCTCCCTGTGGTGATAAAAAACAATGTATTGCAATACAGTGTAAACATGGAATGTGTGAGATATGAACCAACCAAACCTCTGCTTTGTCAAAAGAAACCATAACTAGATGGCAACCTGAAATGGTTTATTTGAGTTAATCAATGGAGGTAAAAACCACAGATATTCTCCATGAGAGTACATTTTCATAACACACCCGTGTGTGTTTCCTTAAAATTGTATTACTTATGTGTCTATTTCAATATACATTTTGTGCATCCAGGGCATTGTATTGTACATTATGTGCAATTCAGTGTGGCTGGTGAGCACATAACAGTTTACATAGATAATTATCCTGGACCTGTTTCTCATTGGCTTTGCATGATTAACAAGAACCATTGCATCCATTCAACTAAGAGTCACCCACTGATTCCTTTTTACCATATTATATTGTGCTGCCACCATTTCTGATGAGTCGGCTTGCAAGGCTGGCTGCTTTCTCTGCAGTTTTGGTTTTTGATGACACCAATATCAAAACAAAAACAGTATCTCATCTGTACTAGCAAATCAGTAGCATTAGCTTGTAAGCTGACTACATTAGATAAAACTGATGGTAGAATGTGAACTCCAAAATGGATTAGAATGAAATTATGCCTACATAAATCATTAGAAACTGGTATACAAACTCATTTTATAAACTGTTTTTACAGTTGGGTCATTGCTACGCATCTTAAGCAGATACAGTAAGGTATTCCCTTTCGTTTCAGACTGATGATAATGAACGTAGGGTCATCTGGGAGAGTAACATGAAGCTAATCGAGGAAAACAACGTGCACTTCTTCAGAGGCACCAAGAAATTCAGTATGGCCATGAACAAATATGGGGACCTGGTGAGTGAGCAGTCCTAATGCTGCTCTACATGCCATTTGCACTGTCCTGTGCCATGCTTTTTACCTTCACCCAGAACCGGAACTCAAGCTCAACCTTGTGCTTCTCTGGTTCCCGTCGGCAGAACAGAAATGAGTACGGGAGGCTGCAGGGCACCAAGATCGACGCTCGGAGCATCAGCCGCGGGAAGCACGTGTCCGCCCGGAAGCTCCGCGTAGCCGGCAAGAAATCAAAGAAATTCAGTTTAGACTACAGGAAAATGGGCTACGTCACCCGTGTCAAGGATCAGGTACGGGGGTGCGCCGAGAAATTATTTTCGGTTGAAGCGGGCAATCAAAATAGGTGCAGCAGAGAGAGGAGAGAGAGAGAGAGAGAAGAAGAAGAAGAGAGAGGGAGAGAGAGAGAGTGAGAATATATCTATTTGTTCTGCTGATCATTTGAAAAAGAAAAAATATTTGTATATGCCTTTCTGAATTTATTTCACCATTCTTATTGTTATTCTTAATGCAACAAACTGAATATACTGTTAATTAAATTATAGTTTAGTTTCATTCATTGTTGCACCTAATTTGCACATGATGCAGCATGTACACATAAAAACATTCGTACATACATGAACATTTGCACAAGCTAACATTCAAAAACAGCAGATACACATTCATACACACACACGCATTCTAAATATATTTGCAGAATTTTTATTCCCTGCTTGTATTCTGTTTGTTTATTTTATGTTTGTTGTATTTTGCATGCTTTTGCAATATGTATATATGTATTTCATGATGCCAACAACGTGAATTTGAATTTGAGAGAGACAGAGAAAGAGAAAGAGAATCAAACCCACCCAATCAAAATAGTGGTGGAGCAGCAAGGAACTCTCTTCAAGAACCCTAGATTCAGGGAGTACAACATTGTACAAAAGCAAGAAAATCACACCAGTCTGGAAAGGCTTGCCCCAACAGACTGCCTGCCTCAACTACCAAACCCTCCCAACGGATTTCGCTCTGGGCTCTGTTCCACAGGGCTTCTGCGGCTCATGCTGGGCCTTCAGCACTACGGGTGCCATTGAGGGCCAAATGTACAAGGAGACGGGACGGCTGGTGCCTCTGAGCGAGCAGAACCTGGTGGACTGCTCCCGGGCCTACGGGACGTTCGGCTGCAGTGGGGCCTGGATGGCCGATGCCTATGAGTATGTGCTGAACAATGGGCTGCAGTCCGAGGCCTCCTACCCCTACACTGCTGAGGTATGCTCTCAGGTGGACATGCATGTGCACATGGCGTCAGGGAGCTGTGTGTGCTCAGGTTGCACACACACACACACACACACTCATACACACACACAGACAACATGAGCTTTCAATCTGATGCCTAATATTGATTCCTTATTTCCCAACATTCGCTCAATGTGCACAAATAGCCCTGCACCTCTGTAGATTCATAACAGTAACGATGCTGAACAATGTTTTGTTAGGAAGACAGTAGATGCCCAGGTAAAATCTGCACTGATGCACAAAAATCCTCCCTAGCTAATGAAGCACAAACTAGCTCTGCGATTACATCATATGCAGAAGGGACACAAAGTTCATCCTTGTAATTAAATTTGTCCCTAGGATACCCAGCCCTGTTACTATAACAGCAGAAAATCTGTGGCCAGGATCCGAGATTATAGGTTTATTCCTGCTGGGGATGAGCAGGCCCTGGCTGATGCCGTGGCAACGATAGGCCCAATCACGGTAGCCTTGGACGCAGACCACCCCAGCTTCATGTTCTACAGCTCAGGTATGTTTGTATGTAGGAAATAGAAATCATAGTGAGGGTGGATCATTTGGGCTGTGTTGTTTTTTGCTCCTCATGAAAAGAAAAAGGTTTGTCTCATAATTTTTTGATGGTACAGGTAGAAGCCAAGCGTAAATACAGGTTAGAGACAGAGTGTCTGTGTCCCCGTCTGGAGTGAGTTCATGCTTATGGCGTTCCTGAAGCATGCAATTTTCCAGACAGATCTGCTTAAACCTCAACCGTTAGCTAGCCATAAGTAGCAATGATCAGGCTCAGTTCTGGGAAGAACGCTTTATCCACATTAAGACCAGGCTGAAAACAAAAACAGTGCAATGCATTTGTCTCACAGGAATCTATGAGGAACCCAACTGTAACCCTAACAGCCTGAGCCATGCTGTCCTGCTGGTGGGATATGGAACTGAGGGGGGAAAGGACTATTGGCTGATCAAGAACAGGTTGGTGATTCCGTGAGCATGGTAACAGGTCCTTGCCCCCAGTCGTTACCTGCATAAGGATGCAAAAAAATAATGCAATACAGATCACATTTTAGTATACAGTTGAATCGTTGTTTATGCAATTCGGATGTAGATGAAATCAAACCTACAACCATCACATTACTGGGCTACCACCAAACAGGCTTAAATTTACAGGGCTCTGTCTGACATTTTTGTGTTACCTCATTTTGTTATGTGACAGGATAAACACCATATAGAATATAAATCTGCTATAATATGGGATTTACAAAGGCTTAGCATACAGCTGCATTCATGATAACTGCCACAGTCTGTTGATTAATTTATTTTATATAAACATTGATGCAGCAATCAAAGCACGTTAGGCCTTGTAAAAGTGTTTAGCTAAAATAAGCCTTTTGGGGAATTGAACCTAGAACCATGATACCATGTTCCCAAACCTACCACACACTAAGCGCTCCTTCTGCTCCCCAGCTGGGGTACTGGATGGGGAGAAGGTGGCTACATGCGAATGATCAGGAATGAAAACAATGCCTGCGGCATCGCCAGCTACGCTCTCTACCCCATCGTTTGATGGCTGCTACTGCTGCAGGCACTGGAACCTACTGCTCCTCTCAGGGACTCCTGATGCTTTTAGTGGTGGATCAGCTATCAGGGAAACGCATTACAGTATAAATCAATCAGATCATGTCCAGTGGATGAATTAATTGGCCACTGCCTACCTAAAACACCATGTTGCAAAGTCCTGGTAACCTATTGACTTATTTATACCCAATTCCATCAGTGTCACAAGGGGAGAAAAAAAAATATTCTTTTATATTTAGTTATTGTTTATCCCAACATATTGTCCCCAGCAAAAAAAAAAAAAAAAAAATTGGCTTATCTTGGCTGTTGTGCAAACAAGCAGGAAATGGGCTGGTGAAACAAAATAGATCATTTGGATTTCTTGCTATCTTGTCTTTATTTTTTTTTAACAATTGTCTCCCTATGGTAAAGACTTGGCTTAGTTTCATCATTAATATACAACTATTGTTACAAAACCAACCATAATTTCACATCCCATTATTGTTATCACATAAACACCAAGCCTGGTTATTAAATGGTTCTTATTTAAGGGAGAATTGTCACCTATTTCTTAAAATCTATGTAAATAAATACAAACTAAAAATTGATGTGTTCTCTTTTTTTTACATTATTAGCACTGCAGGTACTGACAGAGTTGTTAGATGTGTCAGTAGGATTATTATGGATAAAAAACTGAACTAGTTTTATAGTACCAAAGCACACAGAACTGGTTTTTAGTTGGAGCCCGCTCTTCTTGATCCTCTGTACCTGAGTGCCATTTATGAGGCAGGAAAGGGGGTGCAGTGACTGAAAGGGCATGACCAAAGAACTGAACCATAGTAAGTTTTCCAGCCTTTCACAGAAGACGTGAGGTTATAATAAGGGTTCCGTGTTTGGTGAAACTACCTGGAGATGGGAGAAGATAGCAGAATTCATACATGGCTGCAATGATAATGATAATGTCCAGCAGGGGGACACCTGTCCACATGTTCACGCAGACTGCAACCAGAGTCTGCAAACAAGAGCAAACAAATGATCATTTCTATTTGTTCCAGAACTCGCCGGTATCTTCCCCTCTGTCTATTAACACATATACCATTATCACAATGACATGTAATAAACTAAAAAAGGAAGCATCAATGTCACTTATCTGTTATTTCATTAGAGGTCTTCCTCATCTAAAATTTAAATTTCTCCATTTCGTCTATGCATATATTTTCCTAAATACAGGGAGAGCTTTCCAAAATAGCAATGCTCTCATGTCATGTGTAATCGAACGGTTGCTTGAGGAATATGACACTGACAGAATATTTCCAAAACTTCACCAGACCTGAATCCAATCAAGCATATCTGAATGCCTTTCATCAACTAAGCCTTTCTTGTGGACAATCTCTTGATCAATAATGGTTTCTGAAAACTGTCATGTTTAAGTTATTTCTCAATTTAAAAAATAATAACCTGATGTAGGGTTGGCTCATTACCATTTGCTCTGTATTTCACCAATTTTATCTTCCACAACTGATTTAGTTTCAAAGACTAGACACCCTTTCAACATTTAGGACAATGTGACCTCTTTCAAAAGGTTTCATTTGCCACAGTACATTTCAACATTGAAAACATCAGCTGTTTGAGGACTGATCTAATGAAAAGTCTTTCAATTAATGTTTGTTTCTGACATGGTGTGACATTAGGACAAGTCTTAAAACCTTTATATAAAACTTCTTGGAATGATAGTGACTTTAGTATGGGGTATGTTTGAGTGGGTTTTGAATAACAGTTCTAGTTTAGTTTTGCGAGAAAACATAAGCCTAGATTTTGAAACCAGACAGATTGTTCCTCTTGTTTTAAAATGGTAATACAAAACAGTTTTGCTACATTTAAGTATCCGCATATAACTTTGTGTGTTGAGGTGTGTGCCAAACTGTGGCCTAAACCAAGGTGTCTCTGCATCCTGAAGGATCTCCTGAACGGTTACACACACCCCTGCTTTGTATTATCAATGTTTAACATCAGGCTGGTTAAAGTAAAACAGTGGCTTCTTTGCATTTTCACTTTCTTGCCTAAACTCTTATTTTGAGAGGTGGGCGTGGGGGCTAGGTGGGCAGTGCTCATTACACACTTATACCGCATGTCAGAATCGCAGTGTCTGACTACTTCATATGTGTTTATTGTAAAGCATGAACCCATGGCTCTCTCTTGTTTGTCTCCCTGCAGCAACTTTTATGAAGATTGAAATCTCTGAAGGAATGTTGTGAGAGAACATTGTTTTGGTTCAGCAGTTATGGTTCAGCTGTTTTTGTCTTTTCTGGTCCTGGATGTTTGAACCTTGAATGTTTGTAGCTGTACCTAGTCCAAGGGATTCATAAAAGGCATTTGATTTCATTCAGCTGTGGTTAGGAGTGAACAATTTTTGGAGTTTCACACACACGTATGGATAATTACTATAGTCATACAGATATCAATTAAATAATGTGTTCTGCTATATGCATATTTATCGAATACAGTCTGGATGCACTTCCTGTAGTTAGATGTGAGTGTTGTTTATTAATTAAAGTTATGTTCTCAGAATACTGACCTTTATGGTTCCTATAATTTCAAAAACAGTCACTTATCTACAAGAGAATTCTCATTCTCTACAGAGAATTCTGGATTAATTATTAACTTTCACTTGAAATTATATATTATAATTATAAACCCTAACATTTTCATCACTCCTTTCAGGTAATGTTTCATAATATATTATGTTTCAAAATATATGTCACTGTATGAAGCCGGTGTTACTGTATATTCAAGCATGAACATATAAAAAAAGCTATATGTTTGATTCTACTATATGCAATGATACACTGTAAATAGTTTTCACAGCAATATTAATGTATAATGAACAAATCTCAAGTATTTTGTTGCTGAAGAGAGAAGCTAATGCTAGCCTAATATAACTTCTCGTTAGTCTGCCAGGGATACCATTTCTATTCAGTCAATATCATGCAGTATATGTAATACTTAACCAGTTTCTGTGAACTAATGTACTGATAAGTTAAAGCACACCTTGATTCAATAATTACAGTATTTGCACTGTGGAAATAATTGATGAAAACCTTTTTAGATATTGAAAGAGGGCAGTAAAGAACTTCTAGCACTCATAAAAATAACTTTTGGGTTATCATAGCATGTTTTACAGTTATTTACTGTATTCATCATGCTTTTAATGAAGGCCTGTGGACCAGAGTGCCAATTTTTTGCAATGTTTTCAAAAACAGTGCATTGAGAAAGGCACACAGTGTGTGTGTGAGCTGTGCCCTTTTATTTATCAAGAATCTGAGGTGAAATTGGTCGATATATTCCTCAGAATCCGTGTCCTTATTTTTCTGCATGCTATATGCCAGCATGCCGTACAACAAGTCTAAGCAACATGCCACCATACATAATGGTTCCCTCTGATCTAATGAATGAAAAATCACAAACAAAATAAACAAGAGAACACAGCCCTGGTGGAAGAGTCTGTATGGTGTGATTCACAGCTGAATTCTGCCGAAAAATAAAATAAAACTACAGGATGGAGCAGCATGTGGAGGCAAAGACACAGCCCAGTGACCTTTGCTCATTGGCTCTTACTCAAGCCAGCACTGTGGAACTGCATGGCCTTCCACACCTCCATACTATACATATTCCCCTGCTACCGGCCTATCAGGAAGCAGTGGAGCGGAGCCAGCTTCATTCTGAGTGGGAGTGCTTTAAGAAGCTGGGCCAGGTGAGGAGTGAGTTTCTTTTCTTCCATATCCTGCCTGCATACTTGAGAAGAAGAAAAGGAATGGGGTGGCTGCTTCTCTTGTGTGCTATGTGGGGTCTCTGTCCCACCGGGGCCCAAACACCACAGCCCGACCAGCAGTCCGATTGGGGAGGCTACGACAACCACCCGGCCCAGGTTCAAATCCCCAGGATCCACACTCACAGAGGACTGAGGGTTTGTGTCCCTAAAGCAGGACAGGTAATGAGGAGGAATTTCACCTAACATATCAACAGCATATTCAGGAATGTTTGTCTGTCCTTTTAGAAGCTTGTATTTTCAGAAGTTTTTCTGTTGGCATATATTGCTCCATATATCTTTTCCCCTCGTTTGTGATTGTATAGTTGCATGGCACCATTATTATACTAGACTGCTGACAGCAGGTTTGCAGCATAGTGTAAAGGTTACAGAACTGAGCTCCCAATTTGCATGTTGCAGATCTGATTCCCTGATTGGTTACTGATTTTTTATTTTCCTTGAACAAGGTATTTGTTCTGAATTTAATTGTTTCCCTAAATAATCATCTCATAAATTGACTGAATGTAATAAATTGATTGAATGGTTCGTAAGGCACTCCGGACAAGTGCATCTGGCACATGTAAAATTGTAATGCAATGCTTTTAAGGACAGGACAACAGAACCTCGACAGAGCTGTGCATTATGCTGTCTCAGAGGGTAACACACCTCTATTTACACCTGCACTTTGCCTGTAACAGCCTCTTATCACCTCACTCTCGTTGGGTGTAGCCCAGCAGCTGGCCTAATTAGGAGGGGTCAAGGTCGGTGGAGCGCAGAGTGTGAGGACTGGGGTGTGGGTGGAAGGAGGCTTTTGGCGCGAAAGACTACAGATTCTGGATTCAGTCCTCGTCTATTTTTCACCTCTTGCCTTGTTTCATGTGAAAAGTGCGTTCACAAGGACATACACATAAACACCTTCAAGATGTTTGAGATTATCTATGCAGTAAGCGGCATGTTTCTTTTGTAGTATGAGTGTGTGTGTTTGGATAGACATGAAATAGAAGGTAAATGCTGTCCCAGGCCTGTGTTGAAGACATGAGCTGCAGTAATAGCATCTCTCTTCACTTCTGCAGGACTGTGGCCCTGGCTTCTACAGAGTGAGGAGGGGGTTGCACTATAGCGACTGTGCGCCTTGCAAATGCAACGGTCTTTCTGAGTGCGAGGATGGCACAGGGCGATGCCTGGTATTTCTCTCTCTCTGTCACTCTTACACTATCTACTCTCCTTAAGGCTAAGCCTGATTTCAGTAATTTAACCACACATGAATGAAAGAGCTGGAGACAAGTAGAACAAAAACAAAGCCGAACAAGACTTTTTTCAGGCTGTATCATTAAATACCGGTTTTTATTCTTTCTCCCATGAGTGCTATGATTTTGAGGACTTCATTAAGATAACAAGTGGCAGTCCCAAATGACACAAAAAAAGTTAAAATAATGAGTTCAGTTGGGGCTGGTTCAATTTTTGATGAGTACATGAAGCCTGTATTTTCCTGCCTAACAATAACAGAAAAGTTGAGGATTATATCTGCCAAAGGCATAGATTTGAGCCATTAAGTTTTCCTCTTTCACATTTTGCCACTGTTCTTAGTTTCCTCCCACACAAGTTCCTAACATGAAAGGCACTACACACACATTTTTGTAAGGATGTATTATGTACAGCAAGTATGGAGGGGAAGGGGTAGTTACAGAGAGTTAAAAAGAGTTTGCACTGATATAACTTTAAATATGCCAAAGTCTTTCCACAAGCAACACCACTAAAAAACAACCGGATTAGGAAATGTTTTGTTTCATTCCAGTTTTTAGATTGGTACCTACAAATTTCCTAAAATGTTTTCTTTATAGGGAAGCACACCTATATTTATATTTATGCCTATAAATATTTAATTATATATAAGATGTTCAACTTGTTGCAATGAAAAATTGGAAATATAGAGCATATCAAAGACTGAGATACTAGCTCTGGCTAAAAACTAGATAAAAAAGTAAAATGAATCTGAACATGTTTCATTCTTGTACTGTATTTAAATAAAATGGAATCATGAAATTAAACATTGATATCAATAAATATTTAGTTGATAAAACTGTCCGTTCATACGGTCCAATTCTGGGCTCTAATGTCCATCTTCTGTGTTACTAGAACTGCCAATATAACACAGCTGGTGACCATTGTGAGCACTGCAAAGAAGGTTACTATGGAAACGCCATTCAGAGGACCTGTCGAGTCTGTCCATGTCCCTACACTGTGTTGTCCAACAGGTCAGTGTAAGACATTATTTACAATATATATCAGATGAAAGTCAAAGTCGCACTTGGGTTGGACTGACTTCAGTTTTGATCCCACTTTTTTATTTTCCTATTCCCTGATCATGCACAAATGCCATCCCATAGTTGTAACTGAGAGCTGCATTGCCTTATGCCTTAGTCCACCAGCAGAGGTTCCTGGCCATTGCCATGAAGAGCAGACTTTGTGGTTGGCACAGAGCTTGCAAGTGCCTGATTGATCAATGGAGTCCCTCTTGCATAATGCCACAGAGATTACACTGCTAACATGATCCCTCCCTGTTGACTATGCGCAATGACATGCTGTTCTGTTGGGCAGTCAACCACAGTCGGCTCCGGTACAGTCAGAATTCAATATTGAACTATGTGTGGCGCATCACTAAACTGGAAACCAGTATTTTAGAAGGACCACTCAACAGCCCAGCAAGTCTTTTTTTGTATATCTTTCTCATAACAGCCAACATCATTTCAATAGTGTGTGCTAAGTATGCAATGATTTAATTGTTATTGTTGTTTTCAAATGTGTAATTTATTATAGTAATCCAGAAATTGTATCAAATATTAAACTGGGATTCAAGGTTGAGTAATTTGTTATGCTTTGTTACTGTAGCCTGCTGAGTGCTGCAGCTTCATTGTTATCTGTGAAGGTGTGTTGAATTTTTACATTGGGGAATTCTGCTGTATTTCTGTTTGAATAAAAGGCTTGTCTTGTGTTTACAGTTTTGCTACTAGCTGTATGGAACTTAATGAAGGCTTTAGGTGTGTGTGCAGACCAGGCTATGCTGGACCGAGATGTGAAAGGTTTGTCTTCCACCAAACAACAAACAAGACCTGAGCACTTTCCATAAATGTGGGGATTTATACTTAATACACCACATTGGGTGTGGAGCATCATTTGCTCTAGCTCCAGTCTGTTGACAAAGCAGAATTAAAGTCAGAATATCTAATTGCATACAAAATCTAGAGTACAATTATGGACAATGATGCATCAAATGTAAATGGCACATTTCAGGATTAAAGCATAACAGGGTGTGGAGATATTCTCAGGCTACAAAATAAATTTTATGTTTACTTGTTAAATTTTTATTACTTTTTTCTATGATGGGTAAAGCAAAGCTGCCATTTTGTGTCATAATGCTCATAACAAATCAGTTGAGGTGAAGAGGGAGGGATGGCGGCTGATTACATGGCCAGATGGGGAATTAGTCCATTTTTTCTTAACACTCCTGTTGCCTCAGCACTGAGGTTTTTTTGAATACGGACACAGGACTTCTGCTCAAGTATTGTTCTGGTCCAACTGACGAGTTTTCACAGCCAGGTAGCACTGTGGTAAAAAGCTATTAAGCTATTAAGGTGCTTAAAACTGACTCCACGAGGAAAAGAATACACATGACAATAAACTAGCTTTATACTAAATGGTAACAGTCAGAACAAAAGGTACTTTGCAAAAACAAGTACTGTTGTTGTTTCTCACAAAGCCATATCACTTCCTGTCCTGCAGATGTGCTCCCGGTTTCTATGGTGACCCTTTAGCATTCGGGGACAGCTGTGAGCCCTGTAACTGTGACAATGGCAACCCCAGCGCCTGTGACTCGAGGACTGGGGGTGAATCTAGAATGCACACCTGGAATGTGCTCATGCACTTGCGTGCACGCACGCCCCTCACACACACACGCACACACACACAATACAACAAAATGCAAGCATATGCAAACAAATGAAACTGAATTATGATAAGTCATAAGAATTATGTTGTACTTCGTCAGAATTTTTTTTTTTCAAAAATCCACAAATTACCCAATGCCAATGTACATTTAATACACTCTTAGTCCAGATTCAATCTAACAAAGACTTATTTTGTCCTTGAAATCGAGCTCTATATGTTCATGTTTCTTACTCATCAGCACACATCCAATAATTTGTCACTTTGTAAGTTTAAAATAAGGTCAGAGCATGTAGCAGTTGGATTGAACACAAAGCCACAACTGAATGCAAAGAAAATTATTATGCTCTATTTATAATTCTACTGTAGAGTGCATACATTCTCTGGAACCTAGTGACCCTGATCCTGGAGACCAATGCCAAGGTCTGTGATGTTCCTTTTCTTACTGATATTTTGTATTGTGCCTTAACATCATCCATAAAACAACTCCGTACAAGGTCAGAAATCAGCAAAAGAGAATTTCACACAGTAGAGACGTGCAGTGTAGATTACGAAATAACAATCTGTGCCTCAAAGAACTGAAAATGTATTGTAATTGTAAGGCGTGTTAAATGTAAGTGTGAAAATTGCAAAAAGATGCAACTGTTTCAATCTGTAAAATATTCTTACCACACACAGGAATAATTCAAAAATCTGTACTAGATATAGTATATTCTTGTGCACTAATGTTCCTGTCAGAGTGAACTGTTCCAGATCATATTATAAACTGCACTGGATGTGCTGTAGTGTGCCCTTACATACTGTTGTCACCATCAGAGTGCGATAGCTGCATTCAAGCCTTACTGGATGCTCTGGAGGGGATGGACATAGAGCTTGCGAGGCTGAAGACCCAACTGAAGAACCCCAGCATTGGTCCCATTGCCCAGGGGAGACTGGAAAAGCTGGAGGAGGCCATCACCACCACACAGGTACCAAGGTCCTAAAGTACTCTTTATAGGATTGACCCAATGCATGAATGCAATGCACAGTACAACTCTTTGAAGTTCACCAGAAGCAGAGTATTCCAACATTTTATAATAGACTGTCACTAAATTGCTTTCAAAGAATACACAGCTTTTACATAAAGCATTTAATTATGAGTGCACATAAGGCACATGTGCAGTACCACAGCAACTCACACAATCTGAGCCTTGGCTGAAGGGGATATAAAAGTAAAGTAATAAGCCTGATAATTATGCCCTGCTATGCCTACCACTGCATAAGTCTATCAATGACCAATACACTGTGCTGACCTCCCAGAAGTCCAAATGAGTACTAAGTAAATACATTAGCTACTGTTTTGTACGGAAGCTTTCAAGAATAGGGGAATTACTCAAGCAAATAAATTGTGATAATTAATCAGGTCCAGGTTTTCAACCATAAAGTGAGACAGACGTGTGCAGTTCAGTCTTTTTTTCTAATTATTAAGAAAAAAAAAAAGATTTGGTAGAGCATCTTAAAGCTTTTCAAGCTAAGGTATGGGACAAGTCATTTGAGCTGTGAGCCACAGATGCGCGACAGATCTGCGACAAGCATATAGATGGTGTCGAAAATGACTATTTCATAAAATAGTAATATTTCTACATGTAACAGCTTATAAACAGCAGAGAAGTAATGTAGAAGTAATCTAAGAGCAAACGTAACAGGTGGCAATCGCATTACAGATGAATTAAAATTATCTTTTTTTGTTGCAGGACCTAGTCAGGAAATACAAACACTCCATCAAAATCCAAGGGTCAAAGGTCAAGGAGCTGCAGGCAGATGTCAACACTCTCCATGCAGATATCAGCCAGCTCGGGGACAAGGTTTCTGCTTCTCTTTATCGGGGTGTGCCTTGGGAAATTAGTCTGTTGATATTAGCCTTAAGTCAAATACAGTACTGTGGGTTTGATTTTGATTTTTACTGCTGTAAGCACGATGTCCATTTTTTTAGGGGTGATCTCGCCAAACTGGAAATATAATGTCTTTATATGTGTTTACATATTGGCTGATTTATTATGGGGTTATTATTGCCTGAAAAATAAATACGTAAATGTAACTGATCCACAAATAAATGTAACTGATGAACAAAACAAAATGCAGCGGATCCACAAATAAACATAACTGATTTACAAATGAATGTGGCCAATCCGCAAATAAATGTAGCTGACACACAAATAAATGCGGGGGATCCACAAATAAACATAACTTAACCACAGATAAATTTATCCAAACCACAAATGAATGCAGCCAATCCACAAAGAAATGCAGCTGGTTCACATTTGAATGTAGTCTGTTGCTTGCATTTATTTCTGTATTTTTGAGACAATTCTCATGGCATGATTTGGAAAGAAATCCACAAATAGCAAACTGCAGATTGATGTCAGGATTGCTTACCATTTTACAGAATCATGCTCAAGTGTTGAAAGTTGCTCATTACAACTTCTTATATTTAACTAGTTAGCTTGCTAATTAGTGCACTTATTGAATACAGTCCTAGATGAAGTTACATCCCACAATGAAGTAGCTACTGAAAATAACATTTTGCTGACATACTTAGCCAGCAGTAGCTAGCCAGCTAATGTTAGTGTTAGTCAAGCTGTAGTTTACTAACTTTCCTTCAGCACTATAATGAAACTCACCCCGTTCAGTTACATTTATTTGTGCAGCAGCTGCATTTATTTGTGGATCAGTTCCATTTATCTATTTCTTTTTGAGACAATAATACCCCAATGCTTTATTGTCTAAAAAATAAAGGTAAGCTGTTAATGTGTTTAAAAAAGGTTCCCACTGCATTCATTCAAGAAACATTGATAAAATGTCCATGGCTAAGGCTCACATCAATGTGTTTCTGTTCAGGCAAAAAGGATTTTATTGAATGCACAGAGGGGGCGTGAGAAGACCAGAAAGACCTATCAGAGAGCTGAGCACCTGGTGTCCGATGCTCGCCTTCTGTTCCTGAGTGTACAAGGTCCAAACAGAATTGTAAATTACAATAACTTAATAAATGTAGCTGGTCAAGCTGGTGTACGAGACTGGTCGAGCTTGACTGAGCTGGTATACTAGCCTTGTCAAGCTGGGCCGGGCTGGTGTACCAATCTGGTCACGTTGGTTTTAGCTGGTGAACCAGCCTGGTTGAACCGGGATGAGCTGGTGTACCAGCCTGGTTGAGCTGAACCAGACTGATGCAGCAGCCTGGTCAAGCTTGTTGTACCTGGTGTACCAATCTGGTCAAGCTGTACTGAGCTGGTGTGCCAGCCTGGTTGAGCTGGTTTTAGCTGGTAGACAAGCTTTATCATACTGAAGAACCAGCTTGGTCAATTTGGTTCGTACCAAAAAAGGTGGACGCAGAAAAAGCTGAGCCAGCTCAGGGTAAACGTCCAGAATCCGGGAGAGCCTATGACACAACAACACTTCCAAGCTGCTCTATGAGAGGGTCTGCCATCAGATACCCTGATGATGTTGAGGCACGTTGGAACTTTCTTAAATATGCCAGGGTTAATTCTAGCAATATAATCCTTAGCCTTAAAACAAGGAAACATTAAGACTGAAATTCTGGGATAAGGAGGAAATACAGCAAGAGATGCCGTGATTTGTTACCTTCTAAAAAAGGGGACAAGGCTGACAGGCAACTACAGGGGCACCTCCGTCCTGTTGACTACTGGGAAGACAATTTCCCATGTCCTTTCAAACCGACTCCTTACCCTATCCAAAGATATCCTCCCAGGATCTCAGTGTGGCTTCCGTCTAGGCAGATGCACAACTGACATGATCTTTGCAGAATGCAGAGCAAAGCATCCATTATACATAGCCTTCATTGATCTCACCAAAGCTTTTAACGCCCTGAACCAACAAGCTCTCTGGTTAATTCTGTCAAGAATTGGATGCACTGAGAAATATATCAGAATGTTGCAACGGCTTCATGACCACATGTCAGCCGCTGTTCTTGGTAGCAGTGGCAACGAAAGAGCCTTTTAGCGTTGAAAAGGGTGTCAAACAGCGATGCATCATTGCACCCATCCCATTTGCCATCTTCATTGCAACCATTATCTAAATCACCAGCTAAAACCTGCCACCTAGTGAGACAAGCGGCAATCAAATATAGGAAGGCCAAACCACCTTCCACCCCCAACACTACATATCCATTCCCACACTGCAGTAAAGTCTGTGGTTCCAGGATTGGCCTTATCAACCATATCAAGACCGACTTAAAGGGCCTCCCATGAGGAACATCACATTTGATTCTGAGTGATCGCCGATGATGATGATGATGATGATGATGGTGTGTGCATGCACATGTGTTGTACTTCTTGGGAATGTTCCTGCTTCTGTCTCTGTGGTGTGTGTGTGTGGGGGGGGGGGCATGAGTGTGTGATATGGGGCATATTCAGCAATGAAGCACTGGATTAACTCCTTTCTAAAGCAAACACCTGCCTTCGACTCCCGCTAGACCTCCTGGAGCAACTGAAAAGGGCTAATGCCAGCAGCAGCATGGTGGACACAGAGGAGCTGTCCCGCATGGTGAGGGAAGCCCAGAAGATGGTGCAGGAGATGAAGCAGCATGATTGCTCTGCTCAGAAGGAGGCAGCTGACAGAGAGTGGGAGGAGTCAAGCAAATGTAGGGCTTTGTACCCCCCCAAAATCATTGACTTTCTTTGTCTCAACAGCACTGTTGGGACTCTCTCTCTCCTCCCTTCCTATCCCCTCTCTATCTTTCTCCCTGTCACTCACTTGATTTCAAAATCCTTTTTTAAAAATATGAAATGCAAAATACAAATAAGAAAATAGAAGTTGTTTAACTGCTTTTTAACTGTGCATAATTATGTCATAAATGGTCACTTTCTCTGTTGACTGTTGGTATTTTAGTGTTGCGCTACATCAAAAACAACATCACCAAGCCGCTGGTCAGTAACCAGGGTGAGGTTGACAGAATTGCTGACTTGCTGAATTGGTCTATGTCCAAGCTGATGGATCTGGAGGTAGCCCTGAAAGAAGCAAATGACATCGTGGGGAGGGCAACCCTACAGAACAGCCAAAACGTTCCCATGTTGGAGGACATTCAGGTGTTTGCATTGCGTCTTATACTGGTGATGCAGTCAGCACTCCAGATATTCCAGATTAATGTCAACTAACGTCAATGCACTATTTCTTAATATTCTTTCATGTGTATACTATAGGAAAGGACAGAGGACACTAGAGTTTGGTTGGGACTAAACTTCACAAAGAATCTGACTTTTCACCTATTTGGGATGAAGCACTGTTTAAATCAAATCAGAAAGCTAACAATAATCATTTCTGTATGTCTTTCTCAGCACCGTTCAAAGGAATTGGGAGAGGTGCATAATTTGGTTACTGGGCAGATTGCAATGGCCACGGATCAGCTGAAAGGCACAGCAGGCCTTCTGAAAATGCTGAGGGACTTAAAAATGGTAAAAAAAGAAAAAAGACAGAGACCAAAATAATGACACTGCAGACTGGTACAAAGTATAAACTTTGTAGTAATGTTGCAAACTTTCATCATTACTGAATAAGCCTAATGTATTTGTTGTAGTTTCTATTTCTTTTTTTTATTAAGCTCTGAACTGAATTCAGCCAAAACAGTAACTTTGGGTGGTTTTGGATTTTGTAGTGTTTAAAGAGTCAAGTGTTGATATTCTCACTACTGCACTTAAACAACATTTCCTGTCTTGTTGTTTATGAAAGGGATATGAAAGACTTGTTGCACAGTTTGATGGGGCCAGAACTGAACTCATCAAGAAGGTCAACACCATCTCCCAGGCAGCGTCCAAAGAGCCCATTGTTGTGAGGGCAGAAGAGCATGCCAAGGAGCTTGACAAGCTTGCCAGGGAATTGCAAGAGTGAGTCCACCTGCAGTCCTTCTGTTGGCTTTGAAGAGCATGCAGTAGGAATGACCAAGGCATTGATTGTCCCATCTCCATGGTTTTTCAGTGCTTCAATGGGGTTTTTTTTACATATTTCTATGTTTCAAATATTTGTTTACTTATGAAATACAATTAACATATTTCAGAGCTAATAATAATAATCTGCAAGCTAATAAAGTAGACTGAAGAGACACATGAGCTGGAGTTGGTAGTGTCTGCTAATAAATTCAGCCAATTGGCTTTATAAGATCATTTTATGTTTGACCAATTTTCTAGATAATCTACTGGTGCATTAGCTGTGCATAATATAAAATTCCTTCCATCTAGCTAATGATTTGTATAACAAAATTCTGCCTTCATTCCATCTTGAAAATTAGCCTAGCTGTCATACTATTACCTAGTAATTATTTATAACTCTCCGGATTATTTCACCTCACGTCAGTTTGAACATTTACTTACTAATTCATAACATTTACCTTGAACAAAATGTTTGTAGCAAACAACAGTTCTGTCTCATTGTTCCTTAAAAAGACTAGACTTGTTAACCTGAAGCCTACTACGTTTGTTTCCTCTCCTCACTTTTATGTTTCTTTGCTTTTAAAAGATTGTGGGAATTTTATAAAATCTTATGTTTTTGCCAGTACCAAACCTTTACAAACAAGCATCACACAAATTGACATTAAAAAAACCATCTAGCTTGGCTGGTACTGGCAACCTTATGTTGTGTTAATGGTGAATGAGAAACATGAAGGAAGGAAAATGGCACCAGAACCTTTGCTTACATAAATGGCGGCATCAATGAAAACAACCCAAAGTATTTCTATTCTCAAGTCTATCGGTGTGCGGCAGCGGAGGGTCACAGGTTCTGTTATCCTTAGTGGGTCACTGTTATGGTACTCTTCATTAAGTTTCTTAATCTCAAGGAAATTATCTTAATCACCCCTCAGTTAATAAATTGTTTTGATTTGCATGTGTCATGTCACAATGTAATGGAGGCATTTATTTTGCATTGAACCTGATGCAACAGAGAGATCACTGGCAAATTGAAGAAACCCATTTTTGTGCTGGAGAAAGTTCAGCACAAAAATTCACCAATTGGAGCAGTGTGCATACCCACCACCTGGAGCGAAAGTTCACCAGCATTTTTTTTTAATTCATAGGCTCGTGAAGAACACTACCAACAGTTCAGATGTGCGGCACGCCATCAATGCCATTGGGATCTACAAGAACATCACTGATGCAGTCGCTGCGGCGAAGGAGGCAGCCAGACAGGCAAAGGAGGCAGCTGACAAAGCCCTGAGTGTAAGATATCTGAGATGTGACCACTTTTTCCCTGAACAAGTTAATTACGTCTGGTCTCAGGGACCCACCCAGTGCTCTGGTATTCACTCCAAGTAACAAGCTCATCTTTCAGTAGAGCTATTTATTGATTTATATCCTTGATCTGTCTTGGCATTTCCAGTCATAGGACAGGTGAAGGGCTGGATGGCTCATCCTGTTAAGGCAGTGTTCTATTGCATGGATTGGCCCCACAACCTGACAGTGAATATGTACTGTGCCAGTGCTAACTAGGCAGCAACTATGAATCTCCACAGGGAGATGCACAGTTGGCTCTAGTCTCACCCTGGGATGGGAGGCTTTTAGCCTGCCAGAATTACAGCATGTAAAACCTGCAAACAGCATGTTACAGCAAACCACACTGTTCAATCGGCGACCTGCATGTCTACCTGTTAAGCTGCACATGAAGTGTCTTCTTGTGACTTATGTCTGTGCAAGGCTGACTGGTGTACTGTGGTATGATGAGAAATGACGGCAACATCATATTCTTTGGAGTCGCCTATATGAGGTTAAAGTGCAAATTATCAGCTTTTAGTAAAGGGTATTTTAATACATTTTGGTTTCATACATAGCCCCCACCCTCCCCCTCCCCACTCATTTTTGAAGGGGGCCATAACATTTGGGACAAATGGATTCACATATGTTTCTGATTGGTCAGCTGTGTTCAATTGCTTCTTTAGTACACGTATAAGATAGCTTTCAGCATGTATTCTTGATTCTAGGCTTTTGATTGCCTTTGGAGTCTGTTTTTTGTGTTTGTCAACATAAGAACCAGAGTTGTGCTAATGAAAGTTAAGGAAGCCATTATGATGCTGAGAAATAAGAAATAATTTGTGAGAGACATAGGCCAAAATTTAGGTTTACCACAATCAACTGTTCGGAACATCATTAAGAAGAAAGAGCCCTGGTAAACCCAGCAATCTCAAAGTGCCTTGTAGGCTAAGGAAGACCTCTGCAATTGGTCTCTGACAACACTTTTACTTTCTTTTCATTGACACAAACACACCACCAGCCTCCCAATAATTATTAGAACTATATTTCAACAGGTAGCATTCAATGGATCCAATCCAGTGTATCATTAATTTCCGTAATCTAACTGAGTAAGAGGAGCCTGAATTAATGCATCTATGTTTGGGAAGCATTGCTGTGCAATACAGTGTCATTAATTGTATTGTGGTTAGTCCATGTAAACCCGAGGTTGGCCTGTATGGTTAACTGTCACCCTGGCTGTCAGTTCAAATTCCAGCTGATATAGCCTATAGACGTGTGGGTATGGAGAACCACAGGAATTTCCTTGAATAGGAGAGTCATTTAAGCATACAAAACTTTAACTCTTTTGAAGCCAGTGAAATTTGAAAGTACTTCTGCACATCAGTGAGAGAACTGTCGAAGAAACAAGTTACTTACTGCAATGCGGAATTTTGTTTTTCTGTAGTTTATTCAGTACCTGAAAGGGTAAAATCTAATCCCAGTGAAATATCTGTGCTGAAGCATAGCCTCCAGTATAGGCATCAGAAGACATTATGAGCAGTGTCAACCTATATTTTGACGCCCTAATGCAGTACCAGCTAACACCAAATGTTCTCACAATTTTGCCTCCATGTATTGGCAATGTTATAACATTGACAAAACATTCAAGCAACATTGTGAGCACATATGTTTGCTGGGGTGGTGGCCAATTGTGTGTCATAAAGGGTCAAGAGTTTGCTGGTTTTCATTCCAAACATTCAAGTCAACTGTTGATTTCACTAATCAGTTCCCTCCTCTCTGGTTGAAGGTGTGAAATTCACAGGTGTACTGATCTGTTGCATTGAAAACCTGCATACTCTTGGCTCTCCATGGCATGGCAAATGATCGGGTGTCACTGCACATATGGATACTGAGTGTTCTTTTCATAATGTATCATTATTGTGCAGTCTGGGCTTTTTCTTTCACTTCCTGTAAAGTGTATATTGGGATCATTTCTGCAGGATGTGAAGGGGGAAGACTTTCCCAAGAAAGCCAAGGGCCTGAAAGACCAGGCGGAAGGACTCCTGACCAAGGCCAATGATGCTCAGAATGAACATGAAAGTATGTTTATGCAAAATTATTTGATATTCCATTGATTTGATTTTTTAAAATTATTTTTTAGCAACAGTTTATGTTAAGGTCCCATTACATCACCATTTATCAATAGTAATAAATAATAATATAAATAATAAAACAAATAATCATTAACTGATATATTAATGTATTTTAATTGGCTTCTATTTCATGATGTTAAGTGCCCTGAGAATAAGAAAACATTGGACACGTTTTTAAGACAGCGGTTGAGTCAGGAGTTCAGGATGCGCCTTTACAACCACAGGTCCAAGCTTGGGCTATGCTCATTGTTGGACTATTATCACAAATCCACAAGAACTGGACATAACTGCCAGGGGTAGGGTAGGTATAAGTGAAAGGTAATTTCTTTGGGTTCAGCAGCATTAGTTCCTCCAATGACATGCCAGCTGCCCACAGCCTACTAGTTGTCATCATGTGTTTCTTCTTCAGTGCTCTGCTACAGTATATGACTGTGTGGGCAATAGTCCAGTGTGGGAAATAGTCATGGCTCTGCTCTAAGACTGTGTGGGCTCTAGAGTGTAGTTGTTCCAATGACCTTGAAATTCACTTTTATACGTTGCTTTGGATAAAATTGTCTGCTAAATAAATGTAATGTAGTCATGCCCTGCTATGGGACTGTGTGGACTCTAGAGTGGGAGATAGTCACGGCTCTGCTATAGGACTGTGTGGGCTCTAGAGTGGGAAATAGTCATGACTCTACTATAGGACTGTGTGGGCTCTAGAGTGGGAAATAGTCACGACTCTGCTATAGGACTGCGTGGGCTCTAGAGTGGGAAATAGTTGTGGCTTTGCTATGAGACTGTGTGGACAATAGTCCAGCGTGGAAAATAGCCACGACTCTGCTATAGGACTGTGTGGGCACTAGAGTGGGAGATAGTCACGGCTCTGCTATAGGACTGTGTGAACTCTAGAGTGGGAAATAGTCATGGCTCTGCTATAGGACTGTGTGGGCTCTAGAGTGGGAAATAGGCACAGGGGTGTTTGCACCAGACTGAGTGCAGTATCTCAGGTGCAGAGCTACTGTACCTGTGTGAGGTGTGGTTGAACCAAATGAGGTTCAGGTACAACTGTCAAGAGATTCCAATAGGGATAAAAAAGAGAAAACAAAATACAGGGATGGTTGGAACCATGCATTTGAATGCTGTATTATCTGTGCTTTATCTGTAAAATCCAAAAAAGAAAGCTGATTTTTATGGTACTGACTGAAGTTTGCACCGTAAAACATGCTTCTGTCAATAAAAACAACCACTTTAAAATTTCACTGAAAACTGTAAAGGTAAGTGATTCCTATCAATGAGTTGCAACATAATCCCTTCTCTATGTATTTTTATTTGATTTATCTTAACCTTTATTTTACCAGGAAGTCCTCCTGAGATAAGAAAGATGTTTTTTCAATGGAGATGTGGCCAAGCATATCTCAGAGATATAAATGAATCATTCAGATTGGTCTTTGGCCTTAAGATTTAGGCTATGATTTCAACCAAGTGTGGAGAGTCATCTCTACACTTAAGTGCCCTGCTCTACAGTGCCCACGTGTACCTGTCCCCTCACTGTAACACTACAGTAACAGTCTCTCCTCGTTTTACGGTGCAGAGTCCGCAGATGAGCAGGCTACTCAGATTAACCAACTGACCCAGGCCCAGAGAAAGACAGAGATGCTGCAACAAGAGCTTCTGCTAGCCCAGAACAAACTGGTCAAGATTGGAAGAGGCAAGTGTACTTATTCAGTGCAATGGAGTGGGTCTGGCGATTGATATTTCAGAATGCCTGGATCTCCTTCAACACTTCCTTTTACTGTCCTCTATGTTCTAGATATTTACCAGGTAAATGTGTGGTAAGAATGGCACATAACTGGGTAATTACTGGTAAAAAGGTAAATACTATGAAACTAAAACTGAAATACTTCCTCCACTATTACCTATTCTAACGTCTATCTTGGAATTATCAAAGGTTTAGCATGATTATAGCCTGTGTGTAATTGTGTACTTCCTAGGGAATTAAACAATGATTACATTCTAATAGAGGTGTTTTCATGAAAGTGTTATCTAAATTCCAAGGATGTATACAATTAAACTCAGGATCTAACAACCTAAATCTCAACTACAAGAGTTACTTGAATTGACAGGTAATAAAGAAGGTGTTTTTAAGTATTTCAATTCAAGCGTCATAGTGTTTACCTTTTTTTTACCAGTGGCAATGACCCAATTATGTGATATTCTTACCATATATTTACCTGGCAAATACCTAGTACTTAGGTGACTCTAGAAGGAAGCAATTCCAAGACAACATTCAGTAATAACACATTTGAATTTATCACAACATTCAGGTTGAAAGCATTATATCAAACAGTCGTCAGGTCCTTTAAGAGCAGACAATCCAGGCACGGTGGTACATTTTACCTATAGAGTCATCAGTGAAACAATTAAGTCCAAACTGGCCTTTTGTCTGTGATGTGAAATGTTGTGTGTTATCATTGTCACAAGACCCTTATCCTTTGCCCTTGTTTTAATTAGATGACATTGGTGCCATCTTAGACGCCGCAAAGGCAAATGTGGCTTCTGCCAACAACAGCATCAATACCGCGACGGACAAGATTGATTCTATCAGAGATGACTTGGAGAAGATGAATGTATCTGTTCCTGATTTGAATTTTGTCAATTTTTTAGAAGATCTGAATAAAACAGGTCAGTCCAGACTTAGACATTGTCTTTACCAGCCCCACATTGGCACACACACTTTGACCCACAGCACAAACACCTCACTCGGTGTCTTAGACCTTGACCACGGCCATGCAAGGTATTGTGTTCCATACCTGGAACGATTTCTCTTTTAACCGAAAGAAGAACAGACAATCCACCCTCCTTATGCATGTCC
Organism: Anguilla rostrata; assembly: GCF_018555375.3. Classification (NCBI taxonomy): domain Eukaryota; kingdom Metazoa; phylum Chordata; class Actinopteri; order Anguilliformes; family Anguillidae; genus Anguilla; species Anguilla rostrata. Next base: position 38,261,485 of record NC_057936.1, on the reverse strand, counting down.
TCATTTTGTGCTAATAGGGGGAAACAGAGAAAGATATAGGTATAGATGGGCTCACACCATAGAGAGATGGAAGATGGAACCCCCAGCCAATCAAGGGAATTTGTAAGGATTTGTAGTTGAGAGACTACGGACTTGACCATGTGATGTCCCCATGCCTTCAGTGATGTTAATGAGCACTCAGCACTAGATCATCGGAGACACCAGTAACCACCTCTAACACATTTCTTTAATTGTCAATCAGCATACTGCAGTCTATTTCCTCCATCCAAAAACATGGGATTCGATCCATGTAGGGTAGCCAAAGCGAAGTGCAGGGCGTCATGCAGAGGAAGCTACATTTTTAATCCTTTTCCTGCTCGTTTGCTCAGTCAGTAACCTGACGGCCACCATCCCCTCGCTCCGAAGCCTGCTGAACCGCACAGAGGCCGATAGCCATCTGCTGCCTCCGAAGAACAACGTTTCCCAGAGCATCAGGAGGATAAAGGAGTTGATCTGGCAGGCCAGGGACGCCGCCAACAGAGTGAGCCTCTGACACAGGACATGCAGTACATCACCTTATACTGACCCAGAACAAGAAGTACACCACATTATACTGACCCAGGACAAACTCTACATCACATTATACTGACCCAGAACAAGCAGTACATCACATTATACAGACCCAGGACAAATACTACATAACATTATACTGACTCAGGACCAACACTATTTCACATTTTACTGATACAGGAGAAACATCACCACATTATTCTGATCCAGGAAAAAACAAGAGCACCATACTGACCCAGGACAAACCATACCATCTATTATTATTATACTGACCCAACAAAAACTTACAATATGTGCCATTGACGCATGACAAACAATTACGTACATCTATTATATATAGAAGGACACTGGGTTCTCCTAATCCTATGTATTTCAGCAATACACTTTTCCAGAGTATTCCTATACACAGCTGCCTTGCTACATGCTTGTTTATAAGCAAACAACAGATAGATTTGTGGAAGTCCAGTTCTCTAACCACTCCACCACTCCACTAAGTGAACCAATCTGGTTCATGATAATAATTATAGAACTACCTGTATATCTAGAGTGGTACAGATAATTATTAATTTTTGTTTTAAACTTCGTAGGCCAGCACTACTCAAATTCACCCCTGATTTTGGGGAACTGCACCTGTTAAAATAGTTTTCTGTATGTATTTCTCGCCTTTGTGTGTCCGCAGATCTCGGTCCCTGTGGACTTTTCAGGCGATGGGTTTGTGGAGCTGAGGCCCCCTTCTGACCTGGAAAACCTGAAGGCCTACACCAACCTTGCCTTTTCCCTGCAGAGACCTGTCCTCCCAACACGCATCCCCCGACAGAAACCTGCTGGCTCTGGAAACATGTTTGTGCTTTACCTCGGCAACAGAAACGTGAGTGGCCACCTCAAAAAGCCCCCAGAAATGACTTAGCAGGCATCCTTATCCAGAGAATCTTATGCAACATATGAATGTATATATGTGTGTATATGTATTTTTTATGTGTTATCCATCAAAAACTGACAGATACAGAAGTACACCAATATGACAGTGAAGATGTCAAGTGTGCTTGAACCTGTAACCTTTCAAACCCTGTTTTACTTTATTATGCTGCCACCCCTTTTATTGGTCTCAGAAACATCATAGATTTCAGGTTTTTAACAAAATATACTTTTTTATCAGTCATAGTTCAATTACTTCAATGAAAGTAGGTACATTGTTTTCTTAGTGAGTAGTATGTTGTGCGTGGCTGATTTCAGTGTGTTACACATAAGTACATATTTGAAAGCACAGCAACACATTTTATGTTCATACTGTGAATCTGGGAGAGACTTGAGCAGGTACTGTCTGGTAGTAACAATAGCGCCTATTTTTTGTTGCCAAACCCTGAGCCATAATCTGCTTAGTAACCTGTTGTAGCATTTAGCTTTCGCAGTAATGGTGGGTAATGATGACCTGACTGGCTTGTGTTTTCCTGTCAGTCGTCCAAAGACTACATTGGAATGGCCCTGAGGGACAATGTGCTGTACTGCGTTTACATGCTGGGTGGAGCCGAGCACCAGATCAAGTCCAGCTCCATCACAGAGTCCCCTGCAGAGGCGGCATTTTTCGACAGGGTGAACTTCCATAGGTGCATGAAAACCTTTTTCACAAAGCTTCAGGGGTTTTGATATTGATGGGCCTTCCTGTACTGTTTTTGAATGTTGCAAGTTATTGCATCCCTCCTTTTTAAAATGACTTATGGTCTCATGGTCAAAGGTGAAAATGTTACAAAATGTAAATATAAAGTCCTGATTTCTTGTTTGAGAAACAGATTGAAAACACTCAGGTCACAAATCAGTCCATCCAAACCTTTTTCTTCTTTTTTATTTTTTGTTCTGAATTTGAAATGAATTTAAATCCAAGCTTCAGACCTGTTGGGAAATACACCTAACCCTATCCTTAACCAATCTTTTGATCCCATCAGAATCTACCAGGATGTAGAAGTGAATCTCACAAAATCCTTCACATCATCCAACCCCCACCCTCCGCAATCCAGCAGTTCACAGGGGGATTCTACTGGAACACTTCTGGACTTGGATCCTGGAGAAGTGGTCTTCTACGTTGGTGGATATCCAGATAAGATCTTCACTGTAATGAAGCTATTTCCATTTTTTTTTTCAATAATTGTAGTAATAAAGGATTGGATGTATGTGGCACTGTTCATCTCATGATCTTAATGTGCTTTAAATCACCTAAACCACCTCTAATAGAATGTATAGCATCTACTTAGATGATGCACGATAATGAACTTTCTTCAAAATGCTCATCATAGATCAGCTGAGTCCATCAATCAATCACTCAGTCAGTCAGATCAATACAAATCATTAAATATATTTCAGATGCAAAGCCTTTAAGACATAAAGTTTTGTAGAACACTTCAGAATTCACATTTGGAAATACAATATAATTTTAGCAAATATCACTCTAATAAGACGACCTGAAATAGTACTGTACAGTTGTTCACAGAAGTTATGTGATTTAAAATGTATTTTTATAATTATTTATATTTTTATATTTATATTTTTATTTATATTTATTATTTGATTATTTATGTAATTTATGTATGTATGTATGTTTTACAATTTATGTAAGTAATGTTACTTAGTATGAGCAAACTATTTTGTTTTGTATGAAACAACAAAGCAGTCTTTTACTGTTCTGTCACCGCAGTCACCTTAAACAAGATCTTATTCTTTACCCTCCAGCCTCCAGCATCACTACGTGACCATGAGAAGTACACAGGGTGTATCGAATTCTCCACTTTCAATGATCGATTCATCAGCCTGTACAACTTTAAGAATGTCAGCAACATAAACAGAAAGCCACCTTGTGGAAGGTACAGTTTTTAATGAACAGAAGCATATAATCTCAAAAGCCTAAATGCCATTTGATGTACCTTTTGAAGAAAAACAGAAAAAAACATGGGTATTTTCATTTTGGTCCCAACCAAGAACAGCACATTGTTGATATCAAATGAGAAGCAAATCTTTACTGGGTAAACAAGAGCAGAAAGATGTAATTATGACATCTATAGTTGTGTTTTTAAATGATCTCTTTTTACCACAAGGGGATGCTCTATTCATTCCAAAGGCAAAAAAAAAAGAAAAGAAACAAGATTAATCTGGCATTTTATTGAAATAATGTCACTTCTGGATTCAGTCGAAACCACCTAGACACCCCAAGGGATATGACCAGGTTCCCTTTCATTTGGTGCTATATTCATCTTTTGGTATGTTTTTATTGAGTGAAATTTTGTGAAACTTCCCCATAAGTTTGTTTGGCAGCTTTGACTGAATCAGGGGGGAAAGGGGTGGGGGGGGGGGAAAGCTTTCACATTGGACTGCTAAGCTTGTTGTGCATGTGAGTCCAGTGTGGACAGTGAAGATAAAACCTGGAGCAAAGATAAAAGCGACTGAAATCCCTAAGTTAATTGCATCTCTTGCTGTGGTGCTGCATTTGCGCGTGCCAGTTTCATTCCCACATGGACTGCAGAAGCTACACAAGCCTGAGGCAATATTACACAAACATACAAACCAAGAGTGCTGCCGAGATCCATTTCTTACTTTCTTTTACAGATATTCCCAAGGACATATCTCTAGGTACTTTGAAGGAACTGGGTATGCAAAGGGAACCATCAAAAAACAACAGGATTTATATGTATTTTTCCAACTCGTCCTTAGCCACTCAGAAAATGCAATGATATTTTACATTGGAAATGAGGTATGTCACATCCCTATATACTGTATCTTAAAAAGTACCTTCATCAGTTGTTATTGGTGCAATAAATTGTGTATTCAGGTGTGTATTCATATAAGCACACATACTTTCAATTTATATCATACAGTCTTTTTAAAATAGTAAATACACATTTGATGTGGCTGACCAACCATCAGCTGGCTGCAGGTTATCTCTCCTCTTTTTACACACAGAAAAGGTGAGTTAACAAAGATAGTTTATTACTCAAGAATATTGCTGGAACAAATCACTGGAAAGAAAGTGGTACTTATATGAATAGCCACAGGGTGGTGCTAAATGAAACATGCTAGAGAAGGACTTGGTGGAATTCTACTGCAATAATGAGATCTTATATTTCATTTATTTAATAGGCACTTTACTAGCTTTGCTGCTTGAAATGCACTATTCTAAACTCACAAAAGCTATAATTAATCAGCTTTCTCTTCTTTTCAAACAGGACTCTTACTATAGTGTGATTGTGGAAAAGGGGTACATTGTATTGCGATGGAAAGTAGGTAACAATGTGATGGAACAAAAAAGTCCAGAGAAAGAGTTTCCTATGGTAAGATCACTTACTCCATTCATTTGCGATGTTTGCTCTGAATGGATTTAATTTGAACAAGGATGTCTCGTAAATCATCTTTATTACAATGATGTCTACCCTTACCAAACCCATTTCTAAAATTGACTGTGACCATAGGTACCAGTCCGAAGGGGGACTTTTGTTCTAAGGGGTGTTCTGTTGTAAGGGATTGTACTGTTGTAGATGGCTGTCACAAATAGCATTCTTTCAGGCAATTGAGAATGAAGATATATTTGGGTATATTAGGTAGCTGCCTGGATTTTGGCATGGTAGTGCATTGTAATGTTGATTTTGTTACCTGTTGAGAGAGGAGATGAATAGAGACAATGAACGTGTTGATGCAGCTAATTAAGAAATAGTTTTATGATGTTATTTGACTTGAAAATCCAAAGTGATAGAGTTTCTATGTACAATGTTTGATAAATTTGCTTGGTTTACTTATTCTGCAGACTAAAAGTAAAGAGATTCAAGTTGTGCTTCTTGGCAACCAAAAGAAAATCTTGGTTCGGGTAACAGGGCGGGATGTGATCACTTCAAAATACACCCAGGGAGTGTATAATAGTTATTATATTGGAGGTCTCGCACCCTCATTGAGAGAGAGGTATGCATCTTTCCTTTCATAGTGCGCTTCAACCTCTGATACAGGCCTTCTCTAAAATAGTCAGATGTCAGAAGGTGTGGTCAAATCCAGCCTATTAGGAATATTTTCTGATCAGTATTTACACAATTTCCGGTACATGTTGGGTGCTTTCAATTATAATAGAATTGTTATGATGCTGGCCAATGATTTAGGTAATAAAAAGAACTAAATTTAAAAAAAGATGAGAAAGCTAAAAAGTAAGTGCATCAATAAAAGTATAATCGTTGCACTGCAGGTGTCAGCATACAGTATATCAAGGAAATAACAATAAAATTAATTTCTGACCAATACACCTAATTTCAAATGGCTCCTGGCAAGTATCCAACAGTTTGACCCTGGGACATTCTAATAAATTAATGAATCAATTAATGATAATCACTCATGATTACCTATAAGATTCTTAAAATATGATTCCACACTCCTATACTTGACCATCGTCAGTGTGTGCATTATTGGAATAAAGCTTTTCAATGGTTTGATTTCACAAAAGAATATGCATTTATTTTTATTCAGATACAACATTACTGCCACACCATTTAAAGGATGCATGACAAACATCAAGTTGGATAACATTGTTGTCAAGTTTGAGGATGAAATCGGTGTTGGTCTGGGGTGTTCCAGTGAATTCCTGGTATGTCACAGTGCACAGGAAATTAAATGACCCTACTGTAAACAGAAATAAGAAATAAAAATAAAGTATTTGTTTTATGCTGTAATATGACCCTCCAAATTTTATATGCGTAGTGCAGTGGTGACAAATCAGTTCTATCAACAATTTATCAACAACAATATCAACTATCAGCAAATGTTTACTATCCAAAAAGTAAATATTCTCTGGAGTACTGTCAGCATTGTAACTTCGCTTTTCAGAACTAATATTGTCCCTATATGCTGTATAGTGTTGTTATCATCTCATTAGTAAATGCTGTATAATACTTTTAATCATGATACTATACTGTTGCCCATCAGTAAGTATGGAGCGCAGTGGTGCTAATAGCTCATCAGTAGGTCAGTGTTGTAGGGGGAGCCCTTTATCCGTGGCCCTCTGTTTAACCTCAGGCAATCCGTGAGTCCACGTTTGGCCTGGGTGGCTTCCTCTCTGCTCCACCGAGGGGCTTCAAGCTGACCGCTGATGTGACCATCTCCCTGGGGTTCAGGAGCATGGAGAAGGGGGGTATTCTGCTGAAAAACAGCCAGGAGGTACATTTCTCACCGCTAAACTACCCCTCCCACCAGGCAAAATTTAAGCATTTGATTTGACAAATAAATTTGATTGTTAGTCTGTCGTATTGAAGGTGAAAGATGTGCAGTTTTGCTTTTTTTTAACATTTTAAATGATCAGCGTCTATCAAAAGATGCAAATGCTGTACCTCAGTTGAAATTGTGCATATTTTTTTCCTGATAGAGCACTGACATTGAACTTTCCCTGGTTGATGGGTTTGTAGAATTCAAATTGAACAACAAGGCTTTGAAGTCAAATAGACTGTACAACGATGGTAAATGGCACTACCTGACAGTAGAAAAGCGTGGTTCAAGGTAGGAAAAAACCCTTTAATTATTCCACAGTATATTGAAGTATTTGTGTGTGTGCCTCATCCAAATCTTTGAACAAGGACGTTAAAAAGCATCAGGATATTTGAGTATTTACTCGCAAGATTATGATTTTAATAAGTTCCCATTTTGATAGTCTGGGAAAAATCTGGCCTTTTTCTGGCATTTCGTTTGTGAACTAAGCTGGCTGTTGATGAATGTGACTCAAACAGGAAAATTGCAACATTTCTATATATATGCACAGTAAAATATCCAGTGTTAATTCAACTAATTCATTTGACATTTTACTGTGTAACTATGTGAATGATTTACTTTGAGATATGATGGGTAATCAGTATTTGTCTATGCCTTCCTCAGGATAGAAATGAGGGTTGACAAAGAGGATTCGGGACAGGTGCAGCCTCTCTCCTCTTCAGTCCCTGCTAAAGGACAGGACGTCCTGCTGGGGAATGGCACCTTCCAGGGCTGCCTCACCAATCTTTACATGAGGAGGTCCTTTACCAGTTTCCACATTTTTTAGACAGCTCACTATTATATTGGATTACAAAATGAAGCACCTTTCAGAACATACTTCTAAATGTATCCACATTTATGGCATAAACAACACTTAGCTAATATTCTGCAAATAGAATAATATCATATAATAATAATATACAATAATAATATTCTTTTAAGATTGCTTTTAATACATTATTTTCAGAAGTGTTTTAAAACCAGAGCTGGGTGAATAAATGAAATATATGTTCAGTAAAACAAGAAAATAAAAGAATACATTTTCATATATTATTTCATAAATATACACTGTATAAGTAATTATAAGAAAGCATTATGGGGTTTCATATGGGAGCCATGTGTGAAAAACACTGGCTGAACAATAAATGAGTGCAAAATATCAAGAAGAATATAAACCAAAATATGCCAAAGTAGACTACATACACACCAGCATTCATGTTGTGCATATTGCTTATATTGAAAGTAATATTAATACAATATACATGTATTGAAAGGGTAAATAGGGCGGCATAGTGGTGCAGTGGGTAGCACTGTCACCTCACAGAAAGAAGTTTGTGGGTTCGAATTTCGGCTTGGGGCCTTTCTGTGTGGAGTTTGCATGTTCTCCCTGTGTTCGTGTGGGTCCGGGTACTCCGGTTTCCTCCCACAGTCCAAAGACACACAGGAAGGCTAATCTCTAAATTGCCCATAGGTATGAGTGTGTGAGTGAATGGTGTGTGTGCCCTTTGATAGATTGGCGGTCTGTCTAAGGCAGTGGTTCTCAACCTCAGTCCTGGGGGCCCACTGTGTATGCTGGTTTTCGCTCCAACCACAGTTGCAATCTCAGTCTTTTAACAAGCTGTTCATTTTTTTTTAATTACGTGTTTTTCATGTTAAGAGGAATTATTTGCCCTCTTAAGTCACATTATGTCAGAAATTGCTATGCATGGCGTGAAGAATAATATTCCATTGTGTTATTGTGTTGCTTTTTAAGTTTAGGAAACAATCACTTAAAAAGAGGTAGCATTTTTTTAACAGATCAAATTAACGAGGGAAATTAATAGGCTCCTAATTAGGTTGCTGAACACGTGTTTAATTGCTTTAAGTGCATAATATATCCTTTAAACTAATTAGCACAATACACATTTGACTTATCATTTTCTTTGTTTTAGAATTTTTTCGTTATCTATCAAATGATTAAATTTAATGGCCAGGTGTCCACACTTTAGGAATTAGGAACCTGTTGATTTGCCTCAGTCTTTATTTTGATTAGTTAAAAAGTTTTTTTAACCTCTTTATGTAATCGTCTACAATATAGCACAATGTGAATATGGGACTTTTATTCTTCATGGCATGCATAGCTATTTCTGACACAAGGTGGTGTAAGTGGGCAAATAATCCCTCTGACATGAAAAGCACCTAATTAAGGAAAAATAATAGCTTGTTACAATTCCAGGATTGCAATTGTGGTTGGAACGAATACCAGCATACACAGTAGGCCCCCAGGACCCCCCGTGATAGTGCTCAGGATAAGCGGGTATAGATAATGGATGGATGGATGGACGGATGGTTAAATATGGACATTTACAAAGGAAGTATATCAAGTATATCATGGATGACATATAACAGTTTCTGCAAAACAAGTATTTAATCAGTGTTGCATGATCATGCAATCGTAGCTCAGAATAAATAATGAATTAAAAATAAATAAAAATGAATGAATTGAAACACTGCCAGCCCCCACACTGAAAGCCCACTCTGACTGGTCCTGTCCTAGGCCCAGTGCCCTGTACAAGCCAGAGGACTTGAGTGCCTTCAACTCCAGCGGGGATGTATTTGTGGGTTTCTGTGCACCAGAGCGCCCCTCGCAGTTCATTCTCGCCAACGGCGACCAGAAACGTGCCCGCTCTGCTCGGGTAAGTGTCATTTCTGCACAGAGAAGCTAGCCATGGTTGGGGGCACAAAGCAGCCACCAACAGTGGAAAACATGGCAGTGTTGGCACTGTCAGCACCATCAGTTATCTTTTCTTTACCCAATGAGCCCCACTGAGGTAGATAAAACAGAAAGAATCTTAATCATTTTACTGGCCAACAGTACCTTGTATGTCAAAACAATATCAGATTTTATGGTGTGTAGTAAACTTGTAAAACCACATGAAGAGGTGTAGTATTCCCGATGAACTTGTTTCTGGAGAAAGTTCTAACAGCATGAAGCACAGTGACTTAAAGCCATCTTCCCAAATTAAGAAAAAGGACAAGGATCTGTAAAAAAAGTGTAGTATAATGGGTAAGGAATTGGTCTGGTGACCTAAAGGTCACAGGTTTGATTCCTAAGTAAGACACTGCTGTTATACCCATCCAGCCAAGTTAATAGCAATAATTTTGAATTAAAAATATAAGTGATCTGATAGTGTCGGCAGTGTGAACATCACAAGTATAATATGTGTAAATATTCATACACATTTATACTTGTCCATCTTGCTACAGCAAAGCAATAGGGAGTACAGAAGCTTTTCAAGTCACAGTCTATTGCTTAAATGCAGGAGAAAAAAGGTGTTGCATTGACCAAGTGATCTGCACATGTTTCTGTTGAATAAATCTGCCTAGTTCACAGTGAGCTGTGTTCACCTCTATCGCCCTTATTTGTATTGGTGTTGGTGACCTTGTGCAACACTAAAATGAATACTCTCTGAAATTAATACTGTTTGTAAAGTAGGTGTGTGACACAACAACACAGTCACACAACAATGAAAAACCATTGATCTTACATGTCTCCATAAGCACAAATTCACAAAGTTAGCATATACCTGTGGGAAACTGTGTGTTACAGTAATGTACTTTAGGGGTCCCCAGTCCTGGTCCTGGAGAGCCACAGGGCGTACATCATTGTCTGTCATTATCAGTTAACCAATCAGTTGTCTTGCTTGAATTTGTTACTGATTTTACAGGATCAGGGTTGGGGACACCTTAGCTTCTGTATGATCACACAAAATAGTGCTACAGTTCATAGTAGCTCTCCCTCTATGTTTATCTCTCTGCACTGGGCAGAAGAGAGAAGTTTGGCGGGGTGCCAGCACTGCTAAGTGCAGTCTTCCCTCTGCCGTCAAGCGTGCTTACCACCTTGGAGGTCCCACCAGCCACCTGAGCTACAACATCACTCCACAGGTACTCAATCACAGGTAGGCAGCATCTCTCTCTCTCTCCAACAGAAATGTACTTAAAGAAAGTACTTTGCCTATCTGAATAAATTCCTCTGTCGTATAACATAAAGATAGCATAACACAACAAAAACATAACATAACAAAACATGTGATGTCACATTCGTCCTTAGGCATCATTTCTCACTAGCCTTCAGGACCAGGTCAGCGGAGGGGCTGTTGCTTTTTGTCGGCAGTAAACGAGGTCACTGTCACGTGGCCCTGTACATGACTAAAGGCAGAGTCAAGCTATCTGTCGGGGGGAATCGGCCAATCGCCCACAAGGAAAAGTGCAATGATGGGAAGTGGCACACGGTAAGTCATTTACATTGTTATTAAACAAAACGTAAATCACCTTACTTAGCTGAACTATGTGTGCCGTATGTATTGTGTAATGTGATGTGCTAGAACGATGCTTCAGTGAGGGAAAGCAAAGCAGAGGCATATGTGTGAGTATGTTTCACAGACCGGGCTGTGGGAGATGCTATTCTATAGCTGATATTTAGGTTTGTTAAGTATGTCCTTTAATTATATGCAGCAAACACATTCTGGCCATTACCATGCCAAAGCCAAAGGAAGTCATGACACAAAAATGATTAGCCATGTGCAAGAGGTTTCTGATGTAGCGTGCTATCATTAAATTCATACTGCAAGACACGGGACATGAGTCTTTCATGCCACAGCTACAGTACAAACTACATTTTAAAATATATAATTCTGAACAATATTTTCCACCGGTGGTAAAATATAAAAAAACAATAAAAATTAATTAATTTTACAACTTTTTCTTGCTTCAAATCACTACAGATGAACTCATATGTAATCGTGATTGCGGTTTCATATTATGTCAAGTGCTTACACAGGAATACCTCGCTTAAGATAAACATAATTATGTTACAGCTGTTATGTTTCTTGCTGATGATGTAATCATCATGCTAACCTCTCTACGAACAGGTCATGTTTAGCTTAGAGATGTACACATTCCACCTGGTAGTGGATCACCGTCGTGCAATGGATGGGGTCTTATCTCGCACTAACGGCTCCTCTCTGGAGTTGCAACCACCAGTTTTCCTGGGTTCTCTGCCTCAGTCCACTTACACTGGGAGTCAGGTAAAGAGTCTTATTTCTTACATACTTTTCGCACCTAGATACCATGCATAAAAACAGACTCACAATCATAGTACATGTCCAAGCGCTATGTACATACATTTACCACACATTCAGACAGACGCACACATGCACTCACACACTTTCTGCAGGTGCATGCACCTAACTCTGTAGCACTTGGCTCTCATACACCATGGTGATTTCAGGAATCCAGTGTACGTATCAGAATTTATTATCTTCCCACCAAGATATGCTTCTTTGTGGATTTTATTGTACACAGCAGACTGATGACAGCAAAAGACTCATAGCTGTGTTTATTCCTGCAGATGCTTTTCCCTAGGGACAGTGTGGTGGGGTGCATTCGAAATTTTAAGATGAACAGCCAGTGGATTGAGGAGCTCCCAGCCAATCACGGAGCCCCCCTATGTTTTGATGGAAATACAGAGAGAGGCACCTATTTCTCGGGAAATGGGGCATATGCTGCTTTAGGTTGTAAATATTTCCCATTTAAACCAATTTTCCTCATGTTAAGTGCCACATCACTGTTAAATTAAGACAGCAGGAACCCTACATGCACGACATCTGAAATAAACCCCTGGTCCACAGCAATAGGGAAATTCGCTTTTTACCAGAAGGTCTATAAATTCAAAAATGCTGTTGTATCTATGAGTGAGATTCTTAACCTGAATTGTTTAGTCAAATACCCAGCTAAATAAATTTTTAAACGTAAAAAAAAAAAAAAAGTTGTACACCTTTTTTAATTGACAAAGTGTATTGCAATAATCGCACAGATTATGATTATCCATTTAAAATTTGATTGCAAAGAATACAAATGAATTTTTAAAAATCAATTTTGTGATAGTGTTTCCGTTTTTCAGACTGCCCAAACTCCATTTTTATGGGTGTTGATTTTCACCTGGAGTTTGAGGTTCGTCCCAGAAACCTGACAGGCATCCTCCTTCACATCAGGGATCAGCATCACCCCCACCTTGCTTTGTTCATGAAGAAAGGGGAGGTGAGTCCAGGACTTGGCTTCTCTGAAGCATGACGTCATTGGTAACCCCTCCTTTGTTGACACCTAATTGCAGGACGAGTATTACCTGCTGTCCACTTCTTGCACATATAACAACAAATGACTTGTGCACTGATTGAGCGGATGAATCAACTGCTGCTGTTTATTGCATATGCTATCTCAGTTCAAAGCATGGCTGTCACTAGTTTTCCAAATGGGAGGAAAGCAAACCAAGACCACTGGCTCAAATCAACGTTCTTATGATTAATCCTGCTGTGTATTGAAGGAATACTGAGCCTCTTAGAGGAATACTGATCCTCTTAGAAAGGCTTAAGCCTTTTGTTCTGCCCTAAATATTGTATCCATCTCTGTTCATATCCACAAATGACTGGGGCTGCATCCATACCTACCTCCCCCACCATGCTGATGGTCACCATTGACAAAACGAAGCATGACTGACTCACTACTCTTGCCCAAAACGCTATGGTACCCACCAGCACCACTGATGCCAGTATGTCCTTTTCTCTTGTAGGTTGTGCTCCAGGTGAGTGGTGCAGCAGGTGAATCCAACGTGTCTGTGACACAGGACGGCCTGTGTGACGCCCTGTTCCACCGTGTGACAGGTACAGTGCAGCTCAACCACCTTGCTCTGCTCCCCAGTGTGTCCTTAACTTCTACAGCTAATCTACAATAGTTAACGGGTTTTAATTTATAAACAAGTCATGCATTGCATTTGAGTCTGAGCTAGCTGCTGCTACTTTTTTTTTACCTTTACTTGACTTTGCAGATCTGTTGTATATTAATACATCAGCTCAGTGTTTTTATGTTAGATACTGTTCATCATAGAGCTTTGAGATTTGTTTCAAGCTGTAAAGCCCTTACTCACCATTGCACACTGTGTTCCAGGGCTGGTTAGCCATCACTGTTCATGTGGGAGCTCAGCCACTGGAACCTATTTAGATTATTCTGGGAGAGCTTTCTTATTATTTATATATCTACTTTACTCATAAACTTGAAGGAGAACATAGCCTGAGGTCCCAAGGTCCCCTTCTGCCAACTGTCCCCAAAGCTTGGATGGAGATGGACAAGAAAGATTTTATGATCTCTGCCCCTCCCCCCACCCCACCCCCCTGCATGGAATAGCCTGCAGAAAGATTTGAAGCTTAAGGCACTAATTCTTCTCAGTGAGTTCAAATCAGTTATTAGGGCAATGGTAGCAAATTCAATAGGAAATTATCATTGCTTTTGATTGTACTTTTGTTCCTGTTTTTCTCTTGCTCTCTCACACCCTCTCTCATGTGCTTACTTGCACACTTGCTTCGAATATATAATATGTTTTATTTCACTTTTTATATCATCTGTAATTTTGCGTGGCAGCCTTCTTGTTCAGGTCTCCCTTATAAAAGATATTGTGGATTTCAGCAGTTAATACATAATGTGCCAAATGTCTCATAACAAAATTAAAACCAAGAGACAGTGTTCAGTCTTACTAAGCATTTACAGCACAACCTTCTGAAAGGCCTTGAGTTCTTTTGCTTTGGGACACCGATACATTCTCCCTAGGGTTCATTTACAGATTATTACAGTACAACCATTTTCAGAAAAAGAAATGTTTAAATAAATTTCATTTATGCACCCATATTAAGTGACAAATGCATGGCAAGCCACCCAGAATTCCATAATATGTTTTCAGAGAACAGCCCATAAGGTCTTCTCAGATCTAAATGCACTGTATGATTTTTTAAGTTTCCAGAAAGAAGACTGGGGTTCAGCTCACAGTGGACCAGAAGTCTGGGAGCACAAGAGTTTCCTCCTTCTCTGGCACAACCAATGAATGTCATCTCTATGCCGGTGGTGTTCCAGGTATTGTCACACATCTCACTGGCTCCAGATCATTTTCTGGCCAGAGGTGGATTACCCAAGGGTCAGAAAGTAAAAGCCCTGCTATGTGTTTCTCCCATGAACTCAGCCAGCTGATTTCACTCATTAGTTCTACCTCATGGCTAAAGAATTGCACTCAGTAGTAAATCCTGATGCTTGGAGCAAAATACTGGGGAGGACTTACTTTATGAACCTGGATTTTCCACGTCTGCTTCTGGCAAATTGGTTTGTTTCTGGAAGGCTATGATAAGCTTTAAGGCACTGCATATACAGATTGCACAAATACAGATCTGAGATATACAGTAAGAAGCCATAGACCATTCACTGTGAATTAGTGATGGACCGTCACTGTTACAGTGCTTAAATTACCTTGGCTAAGAGATCATTGAGCTGTTAGAATGAGCCACTTGTCATTTCAACACACTTCCAGACTCTCTCTAAGAGACATTTACTGCATGAAAAGGCTATAGCCCTGAAGCAAACGTGAAGTGGCAAACTGTCCGTGATTACAATGAATAATTATAATTCTCAAAATAAATGGTATTGTTATTTACTGGCAGATTGCCACATACTCTGTAACACCCTGGGAACGAGATGCAGCAGTTCTGGGTTTTCACCATAATTTTTTACATGGAGAGAGTGCGCCCAGACAAACCATTTCAATGCCACACAGTTGAAAATAAATAAAATTTTGTGCCTTATTCTGGGAGATACAGGTTAACTTTCATGTAAAAACACAAAACGTGCTTTTAAAATACTTGTATCCCCTTGTCCAGACACCTTGCAATACCACAAACTTCCAGTCAAGTCGTCTTTAATTGGCTGCATACGCAACCTGCGGATAAACGGGAAGTCCATCTCCCTTGGTGAAACATCTCAAGTGTTCGGCCCAGTAAATCTCCAAGAGTGTCCTTCAAGCTGAGGACAGCACTGAACACTGATGGAACACTGAATACTGATGTATCACTGTGCACCAATGGAACAATGACATCATATTGACAGCTGACAGAACATTGGTCACTAACGCTGACACAACGATCGCTGGGAAGAAGTGGTGGGCGGTCACACATGGTATCCTTCTCACTCAAGTGATGGGACAAGCTTACACTTGTAATAAAACATTTCTAATTGTTGAATAAAGAATAGAAATTATGGAAAAAGTTGTTTTAAAGTGTCTTGAATAATTCTCTATGAAAAAAAAGGAAAATACCATTTTATGCCTAGGAATATTTCTTATTTCTTCTTTAAATGTCACATAAAACTATATGCAAATGAATACAGTATGTTAAAAATTGCATATGCAACAGGCTCCTGAGCATAGACTTGGTGTCATCGGATTTAATGTGGTATACTGGTTATGCATTTATTCGGCAGAAGCTCCTGGTTCACAGCATAAGAAAAACAAAACTGAAATGGAACATTTCATTTTTTAAATTAACATCATCACGAGTGACTTATGCAATCACATGCAAAAACCTCACCCTCAGCCATTTCATTTTCATTTGGCAGCGCCTCAAATTATGACATCATAAATATCTACAAGGAAAAGCTGGGTCTTACATTACTGCAAGAGGCCTGTTCGAATAGGATTAGAATCAGAATCAGTCAATGCTTGACTGATTTATAAAAGTTTTATTGAGTATCTTAGGTGCATATGTAACGAGGCTGTGTTGGACTGTTTTTACTGTGTAAATATACATAGTTTAGTGTGGTCATATGACACTATGGAACCTATGTATACGGCAGACATGCTTATCGGGAGCTGGTGATGACGTTACTCTAAAATGCCAGGCCGTATGCTGGCTGCTTCCCCCCGCATTCATTGATTGATTGATGTTTCCCCTTGATTGATGAATTGATCATCTTCTGTTTCGTGTCCCGGACGAGGGGTGGGTCCGATACCCAGCCGCTATCCATCAGGCCAATTACAAGGGCAGCGGAGAGCCGTCTTGATGTCCTTTTAGAAGGAAGTTTTGCAGTCATGCGACAGAGATCTCTCCAGGGCGAGCAAGCTGGGAACAGCAAAAGAGCACATTGTTTGGTATCTGGCATGTAGAACATTAATTATCGCAGTAGTTCGCCTCGCAGTTAGCCGCCTTGGCCGTGTACGTTATTGCATTTCCCAGTCCTGGCCGCCCTGTGCAGACACGGTGCACCTGTTCATGTTTTAACTGATATCGTTGGTTTTATATTGTAACAAAATTATTTTACTGTGGTTTGTATCCTTGTAATACCCTGCCTTGGAACAGTATTGATGTACTTTTATTATTTTCGTTCCTTTGGGGGAGGGCTAGGCTGTGTCCATGTAAAATAATCACTGGTAGCAGGTTAAAGTGCCCTGTAGGGGTGTGGGGTTTATAGTGTGTATCTGCCCAAACTCTTCTGATTGCTGTGTAGGGCCTAAAGCTATTTAGTGTGTGGGAATTAGTGTGCATTCCCCCTAACTCTTCTGGTGTGCTGGGCCGTGCTAGTGGCAGGCACCACGAGACAGCCCGCCCGCCCGCCCCCCCCACCCCTGTTTACTGTTTCCAATTCATTGTACAATAAAGATTGTTACTGCCTACATCTGTATACATTTCCTGTATGTACCCTAGTCACTGAAGTACTTCCCAAATTTAAAGGTCTCCCACCTTCCTGGGAGTGGCGTAATCCACTATCTAAAATAAGTAAAGTAGGCTATTGTTACACACATTTCCATTTTATATCTTTGTTCTTCTGTAAATTATAATCACCTTGTCTTTGCTTCAATCATCTACAGAAGAGCAAAGATATAAAAAACATATGTATATGCACCTGAAACTCCATACAAAACTATTAATAAAAATAATTTTAAAAAGTCAAGTATGCACTGTGAGTCTGATTCATATCTTTTTAGAATAGACCTCTTGCAGTATGCTAAAACCCAGGTTTTTCTTGGAAATATAGATTGTCATATTTTGAGGTGGCGGCAAATCATAAATTAAATTTTGTCCCATTTCCAAAAATGCTCTTGCTTAAAAGCAACAGTGTGCATTCTTCTGAACAATGAAAAAGAAAACCTATAGAGTTCTGCTTTCCAGTCTCATTAGCAACCAGAACAGTACAGGAGCACATTATTATTAATAATCATAATAATAATTAATAATATTAATATTAACAACAACAATAATAATAATAGCAACAATATCTGCTTTACAGAGATTAAAAACTGTTTTAAGAGGACACACATTTAGTGAAAGCAAACACAGTAAAATAAAGTAACAAAGGCATTCATGAAAGCAACACTATAAAAATGAGTTTTAAGACATAGCGTAAAAAAGACACTAACTCAGACACTAACTTGAACCATAGCAGGAAGGCTGATCCAGAGCCTATAAGGGGCCCTAACAGAGAAGGCACGATTACCTTTGGTTTTTAGCCTAAATTCTTGAACAGCCAGGGGTGCCTGAACAAATGACCTAAATAGCCTCAGTGACTGGCAGTGAACTAAGAGTTTGTTAATGAATTCAGGTGCCAGGCCATCCAAAGCTTCCGTAGTGATTAGTAGAATTTTTAAATCAACTTATTATCATCTTATTTTTGCAATATTTTGGAGTTGGCAATTGCAAGATTGAAATAGATTTTTGTGTGTTGTTCTAAACTTAGGTCTGAACAATTTTTTTGAGGTTTGAAGGAATTTTTCAAAAATATTTCTATTTTCTATCACTGTTAACAGTTGCTTAGTTACAGCTTTCTATTATATCTTAGGAATGCAAGGTAGCTTTGAAATAGTTATTTAATACAGAGGCATCAAGGTTAGGCTTCTTTAGAAGGGCTGGATAATAGCCGATTTGAAGTAGGCTAATCAGACACACATCCAGTGCAAGGAGAACAATATAAAATGAATAGCAAGTCGGGGCCAATTGGCCAAAGTCTTGTATGTATGATGTCTAGGATGCCCGCTGCATGTTGATGGCAACCATCACACTACATACTGTGGATTGTCTGAATCTGCTTGGCCACAATTCCCAAGAGATCTCAAAAAGCCTTCATCCTGCAGTGGACAATTAAAGAGTGAGCCATTGTGCGTTCCAAACACACGTTGCTTTTCCGAAAAGAAACTATACGGTCTTTTAGGGGGCTTCTTTGCAGATGAAATTGCTCACCACTCGGCAGGTCCTATGAATGGGTTGTTACGGATTCAAACGGTTTCTCCAACAGCTTTAAATAGCCTACCGTATTCAGAGGCATTGTGCAACTACAAACGTGTGGATTAAAGACTAATTACATAGACTGTACTGTGCGTGTTATGCAATTACCCTGTGAATAATGAACTGACAACACATTTTCAATTGTCCTTCCTTGTTCAGATAACTGTCGGTTACACAAACCTGTTCTACCCTACCCTACACATTCTGTAGTAAATTACCAGAACTTTAAATTACAGTAGCTCCTGACGGCAGCCGCGAGGCTAATCGCTGATTGGCCAGTTTGTGTGTCGTTGGGGTGAGAGGTTGCTGCTGTCACCACAGCGGCTCTCGCTTTTGCCTGCGCTGTTGCAAAGGGTGAGGAAAAGAAACTCATCTGGGGGTCCGATAGGGAAGTGCCGTCTTTGACATCTCTCTTTGCATTAAATGAGTGTAGAATGTTTTGGAATTAGAATAACAAGAAGCAAACGCAGCGCACAGAAAACAATCTTTAAATATGTTACCTTGCGTATTGAACAATTAGCTACATAAAGGTAACCGGCAAACAAATCATAGCGAGAATGAAACGAAACCCGAAATTTGTGTAGCCTAAATACGATAGCCTCGATGTCCTGCTTTTGAAAGTGCCATGGGGAGAAGCTGCGATCAAAGCTCTTCAAAACGAATGTAACATTAATGATGAAAGATCTTTTAAAAAAATCTCACTTGACGCAGATTTTTGTTTGAGTGTGTCTTCAGTCTACAATCTAGCAAGCTAATCGTGAAGCTTCGGAAAGGGGCTGGCGTCTGCGGCTTCTGCTTGCAAGTGAGACTGGGCACGCATTACCCACCCATAGCCTAGTGCACAAGGTAATACCACTGTTCTCCTGTTGCATATTTGGCTAGTTTCTGTTTAAACACGGGGGTGTGGATACCGGTTCATCTGTTTGTTTCCCACATAACCCATTTGTGATTATTGTAGGGTACGCAATGGCGGGTCCCGAACAGACACAACAGGAGGTCGAGGCAAGAGGGGAGCGGATAGACGATGCGGAGCTGGCTCTCCAGGGCATAAACATGCTACTCAACAACGGGTTCAGGGAGAGCGACGAATTGTTCAGGAAATACAGGTAAGAATATCCAATAGTGTTGTATTGCCTCGCCGATTAATCAGCTACCGGCATCTTGCGTTGCCGTTCTACTGCTCTATTACATCGGATATGCGTACTGTCTTGTTTCTACCAGTTGCTTTTTAGCTTAGCTTTGACTAGGCACTGTGGGCCTGGTTCAGTCAATTATAAGGTATTGCAACTGACTAAAATAATAAATTATATCTTCTAGTTTGTACTTATTTTCTTCGCCTGTATGCAAATCAAAATATCAGTTATAAACGAAATGCTAAATAATTGCTTGAGTCTCTTTGTGTACCGCGACGTTCGCTATGAAGTGTTGCACGTTACTGTAAATTGCACCGATGTAGCCTGTCCACCTGCTAGCCGCCTACCTGAAAATCTTATATTTGGTGTATCTTTCACATTACCTCGCACTCACTCGTAGACAGAAACACCAGTTGGTCCTGGTTGAGAGTGAGACGCACTCAGGAATATTGCACCTGAGCTCCCAGGTGAGGAAGCAGCTCATGTCATCGCTGGAGGTGTGGAGCGAGTGGGCACGGGCATTCTGCTGTTGCCAACGAACAGAGCCTAGGCTGCTGCAGGAGGGCTCAGATTCTCTTGTCTTCTGCTCAGAGTCGTGTAGCTAGCTCGGGAAGTCAAACGGTGTATTTCTGCTTTAGAGCATTGGGCCTCATTCACCAATATCTTCCTAAGTTTTTTCTTAAATTTGTTCTTGAGAAATTTCCTAAGAAAATTCAACGTCAGATTCACGACGTGTTCTTAAACCGCAGAATTGTTCGCACGTGTTCTTAAAATGATTAATCCCATTGTCCTCGTAAGTGTAAAGTGCGTGCCAGTTGTTCCTAATTAGCAAAGGTAAACGCCCCGCCAATGCCCATAAAAGGGCATGAGACTGCAGGGCCGTGTGCGCACACAGAAATCGAAAAGAAAAGTTGAGAGCGAACGAAGTCAATAATGCCCAAACGAAAATCTAAAAACGGTGGAGCACCGGACTCCAAACGTAAGAAAAAAATCAGTAGTTCTGAAGTGGAGGTTTTGCTGCGGGAAGTGCACAGCAAATGACGTGTCATATTTAGTAGCGCCAGTAGTGGATATAAAATAACACAAAAAAGATGCATGGGATGATATTACTCGTTCAGTGAAGGCTGTATCCCGAGAAGGGCACACAACTGATGAATTAAAAAAAAAAAAAAAAAAAGGTTTGATCTCAAATCTGAGGCAAAAAAAAAAATTAAATAAATAAATAAATAAATACCGGTGGGAGTGGGCGCAAGGAATTGCGTGTTATGCATTCAAACGACAAAGCGCTTCTGGTCACATTAATACCGCTAATTAAATCAACCGGCAGTAAACTGCATCGGAGTAAACCCGTCGCTGCACAAAACACTGCACAAAAAATGTATTGCCAGTCATTTTGGTGTCACCCCCCTAGTGACGTTCTCTTCTTCAACATGTCCATGTGTATAAAGTGTTACTTAAGTGCTTAGTTTGTATTCAAAATTTAAACATTTGCTTTTGCAGTATAGACCAAACATTGCATAATTGAAACCCCCCAAAATAAAAGGTCACTACAATGGTTTGATTTTTATCATTTACTCCCGCTGAGGCAACCACCCTCTGAGGCGGAACCTAGCACCTTAATGCTTTGTAAAATAATGAAAATAAATATTAAAAAATATTATAAATGATAATTTAAATCCTATAATATTATACAACTGTAGAATTGAAGAAAACGCAATAACCAATTGTTTTGCACAAACATGTCAGCACTCAAATGTGCGTAAGTGTGCTCTTGAGTGTGCGTAGATTCTGTTCTTACCTAAGAACAAATGCCAAATAAGAAAACATTGGTGAATGGTAGAATCTTCGTGAAAGATAGATAGATAGATTCCTGTATTGTCATTGTACAACAAAATTAAGTAGCAATCCTGACGGTGCATTCACACATAACAAACGGCAATTAAAAAAAAGAACAGAGTTCAAACTAAACTAATTTAGAGTGCTAAATATATAAATAAAATATGAAATACAACATGCATGCACAACATGTATAAAATGTATATATTTGCAGTAACCTATAAAACAATAAGATATAAAACAATACAATATGGTATGATTAGCAGCTGAGATATTGAATTTCGGATATTGCACATTTCTGAACTGGCCCTATGTACAAGTAGTGCAATTAGGAATATATACATACAAGGTGCAGTTGAAATATAAACATCTGTGCAGTGTTCTTTAAATGTAACTGCAAGTATGTAGTGCTGATAGTCACACAGGTCCCAAATAGTCAGGGTCGGTGTTTGGCAGTGTTCAGTTCTCGTATGGCTCTGGGGTAGAAGCTGTTCTTAAGTCTGTTTGTCCGTGATATGATGGACCTGAAGCGTCTGCCAGAGGGCAGCAGGTTAAATAGATGATGTCCAGGGTGGGATAGGTCAGTATTTCAGTATGTTGGCTGCTCTACTGAGGCAACGAGAGCTGAATAAGTCCTCCAAAGAGGGCAGTGAGCAGCCGATGATCTTCTGGGCAGTATTTATGACCCTCTGAAGGGCTCTCCTGTCTGCTGCAGAGCAGCTGGCATACCACGCAGAGATACAGTATGTCAGCACACTCTCGATGGAGCAGCGGTAGTAGGACACCAGCAGCTTCTCTTGCAGGTTGTTTTTCCTGAGGATCCTCAGGAAGTAGAGTCGCTGCTGTGCCTTCTTGACTACTGCGGTGGTGCTGGTAGTCCGAAGCTGTGTAAGTGGGTTTTAAGAAGAAAATTCTTCTTAAGGATGGTTGGTGAATGAGGCCCATTGCTCTTAAGGTCACAGGTTTGGACTGTGGAGTGACTACATGTCCAGTCTGAAACCATTGTAATAATGTATGAAAATCCACAGATAGCCCTACTGCCAAAGCCACAGATTTCTCAAGTTCCTTTTGTCCCTTGAATCACATCATTTTCAGAAGATATTCTTTGTTGCTTATGCTATCTGTATTTGTTTATGTGAGCTTATATGCATTGTCTATACACTGGGCAGTGCTGACTTGCATGCTTTAAGTCTTGCAATTCACACATTATTAATGGCATTTATGTGCACAGCACAGCTTGTAACTATCATTACAATATGACATTAGTACATGACAAAGCATTTCAGACTGTTGATGACATAATTTGTGCCCATACTTCCGAGGCATCATTATGACTCCACTTGACTTGCAGATGGTCACATGCTTATGTTGCTTTACATGACATAATCACTCACGGAAGTAAGCTGAACAAATAGTTTCATTTTTTGTTTAGAATACAGAAGTTATTCTGACACTCTGCTTTTAATTTGGCTGCTAATGGTAATGAATGCAGGCCTTTGCCATTTTAAATGGGAACCAGAGTGACATTCCCACAATATAGTTTTGGACTTAATAAGAGTTTTCATTGGCTGACTTTGTGTCACATGTTAATGAGAGGAGTTGAGATTGCTATGAGTTTGACATGCTAAAATGTCTAATCAGGGAAACCCAGTGTGTGTGTATTTAAACAAGCACGAAACCGTCCAGACCCATGGCACACCTGTACTAACTAGAGCTAGCTACAGTGAGAGCACCTATTATCGACCACCCGGGGGGGGGCACGTGTATATACCACCTTAACCACTGCGGACAAGCCAGCCGCCACTTCGGAAATCACAGTCAAGCCAGCCGCCACGTTATTTCTTTCTGCATGCACACTTGTGTTATTATTACGGTAATTAATTGAATAATCCGTCGAAAAACACGGTTTGCCAACGCTTTCATTTTGCCTACTTTACAGTCGACTAATAATATTAGGGTATGATTCAGAAAGTGAAATGAAAAAAATACACTATTTATCATTCTAAACGCCAAATCAATTTCACTGGCTCACCAAGGAGGTTATGACTCGGGAGAATTCACTGTGGAATTTTAATATTCAGAGCCTTGACGTCTCTTATACATATATCATATGCAGCATATTATGAAAAGGAAATTGTCTGTTTCCAATCACTAATTCCACTTCAGATTCTAGAAGACCCCAGGTAGCTGCACAAAAAGTTCAAGAACGATTCACTGTAATTTCAGAATAAAGACATTTCAAATATGTTATACACCAAAACAAGATGTTGTACTCAGAATTTATTTAAAGAAAACAGTCTGTTTCCAATCACTAATTCGACTTCTGACACATTCTTGAGGACCCCAGGTAGCTGCACAAAAAGTTCCAGAACGATTCACTGTGGAATTTCAGAGTAAAAGTCCTCCAAATATATTATACACTAACAAAGGATAATCTACTCAGAATAATGTAAAAAGGAAACTGTATGTTTCCAATCACTAATTCCACTTCTGGCACAATCTAGAGGGCCCCAGGTCACTGCACAAATATTTCAACAACTTTTCACTGTGGAATTTCAGAATAAAGGCCCTTTGAGAATATACTATACACTAAAACAAGATGTTCTACTCATAATACTATTAATAGGAAACTGTCAGAATTTCAGCTACGAATTTGTGCACGTGCATGTCTTTTCCATAAAACATTGGCCAAACACAGCTGCATATTGCATAGCCTATCTGATAAACTCTGAGGCCAGCATGTGATCAGATGACACATTTTGATTGCTGGTCTGAAAAGTAAAGAAAGAAACTGGCCAGTTTGCAGTTTTTTCCTTAGACTTCTCCATTTGTTTCAGGCATCAAACAAGGGTAGTCTCAGATCCCCTCGTGACATCATTACCTCACTCACCCATGTTATCCAGCCATGAGCGATTCCCATGCTAATGTGAGGGTCATAGTAGCAACCTACATTCCCAGTGCCACTGACAAAATGGGGCACAGTATCAGGTTCGTATGTAGACAGTGTGGTTGTGTTTCTGTGCTAAAGAACTCTGTAGCTGAAGGTTGAGGTAGTGCACTGATCAGCTGCACCTGCTTTTCCCACTTCCCTGTACTAATTAGGACCTATTTGATAGTGGAGTGCATAAATATATTCATGAAGTTTCTTTGAGCATACATGTTGCAGAGATATTCTCTCTCTCTCTCTTTTTCTCTCACACACACACACACACTTACACATTCTCTCTCCCCTGTGTGAGAGAGTGAGTCAGTTTGTACCATGATGTAATGGTAATGAGCATGGACTAGAGGACGTGAGATAACTGCTTAGAAGAGTGTGTGTGAGGAATATGTGTGTGTGTGAATGGATGAGAGTGGGGTAGGGAGAATGTGGCATGGTGCCTCAGTAATGACAAGAGGTGGAGTCCATGATGCATTTTGGGTATTATCTCACAGTAGCTCTAAAACAACACACACTGTATTCCTGTCTCATTTGCATGTTGCCACAAGGCAATACAATCCCTAATAGTCCATTATTTAATGCTGTGTTTAGCTAGCTTTCTCAACCAGAGCAATAATCATTTTCAGGAATGAGTCATCTAGTCTAGTGTTGTGCATAATATTGTACTAAGATGTTGTCTGATTTTAGCTAAGTGATGGTGATCCATTCCAGAGTAAACATTGGGATTCTCTCAGATTTGTCTAACTGGTGACTTGTGCGGAAATGGATGAAGTGTTATTTAGGCTCCTAGTGCTGCTCCAGACTTCAAGCACAGTTTATATATCATTGATTGTATATGTATATTGTATATATATGTATATTGTATATTGATTGTATAAGCATTTTGCTTGTATTAGGAATAAGAGGTCAGACAGAGAGAATACAGGGAAGAAAAGTGGTATTGATGACTTGAAGATAATTGGTGTTAAATTTATTGTCAATGTAAGCTAAAAGCGTATATTCTCAGGATAGTAAATCAGAAATATACAATTTATATGCATGTTTAAATTTTTAAATCAACATTCAGATGAAGTAGGGCCTATTGATTTTTGCCCCAGAATATGACGAGTTGGAGAAGAAAAGTTCCATTTAAACATATTTATTTATTTATTTATTTTGATTTCTTTTAGTTCTGGAAATAGGGCAATAAACTCTGTTCTTTAGCCAGTACTCTGGTACAAAATGCCTTTTTCAACATGTCACCTCCTGCTTCTTCCCCCTGTCTGAGTGTAACAAAAGGCTCTGTCTTTTTCAAGGGCCTTGGCTTTCTCATTAAAGGCCGCATTGTCACTTCTAGATACGTGTGTCTAAGTGAGATTCATAGGATCCTTCTAACTACAGCTGACGACAATAAAGAACCTTTTCTTTTTGCAGAGGTTATTGCTGAAGCCAATTAAAAAGTATTTTGGTGAACTGAACAAATTAGCATTAGCTTGTTAGAAATCTTTGTCGTTCTTGGAGAAGAATTCGTTTTTTATATAATTTTTGTGCATTATGCTTTAGACATAAATCATACCAGGGCTGTAGAACATAACATATAGAATATATTAATATTAGTGCCAACAGCATAATCTTTAACAACGTGGCATTAAATACCAATATTCATGCACATTATGTATATTACAAGTCAGAGTGTTTCTGTTAATGTTTTACCATCATTACTTTAGCATAGGATACTTGTGCTTGCTGTAATTTAAAAGTACCATATTTTTATAATTCAAGGTGTAATATCATAGCTTTCAGCTTCTTGGAAAACAGGCTCTAGCCTCCATGAAAAGAGTGTTCCTGTGTTGTTATTTTTTGCATCTTTCAGTTACCAAGCTTAGTAATCTGTATATTTCTTTACTAAAAAGATGCATGGGTTGTTGGACAGTGCAGTCAGAATTCTTGATTTTACACTCATTTGAAAGTTTAAAATGTGCCTCTGAGTGTCATTGTTTTGCCATGGAATTGCCTAGTTATTAATATGAAGAGGGCTAGGGAAAAATCAAAGACCAAACAGTATTTAACTGAAAAGGTGATCTATTTATAAAGCTAATCAGACCTGGGTCAAATTACATTACATTACATTACATTACATTACAGGCATTTGGCAGACGCTCTTATCCAGAGCGACGTACAACAAAGTATATAACCATAACCAGGAACAAGTATGACAAAACCCCTAGAGAGAAGTACCGGTCCAAGTGCAGGGAACAACCGCATAGTTCAACTTGGACCCTGAAGGTTAAACTGATTAACACTAACACAACGAGAACGGCAACAACGCAGTCTATGGAAAAAATACAAGCAGTAGTTAAGACAGTTAATGCACCTAAGTCACCTACGAAACAGCTGCCTAGTTACAACCCTAAGCTTACAATCATTTACAGGGGGGTAGGGAGGGATGGGGAGAGGTGCAGCCTGATTTGTTTTGGCTTCAAATAGCCTACTTTTCTGTGCTCTATTGATCATGCCTGGTGTAATTGAGCCTGCCAATATGACCAGAAGGCAGGGTTTGCACTTTTTGAGAGTATTTCATTGGTTCCAATACACCAGACAAGATCAGTAAAGTGTAGAAAAGTATTTGAATTCAAAACAAATATGTATTTGACCCAGGTCTGAAGCCAATCAAACATATTAATGTTTTAGCAAGGTCCTTTTGACTTATTTGAGCTAAGGTTCCTAGTTACACATTGAGTGTAGCCAATAAAAATAAGGCTACAATAATATAAATAATGACTCCATAATTAAAAGTTAAAAATGTGAAACTTTTAATTTAATTAAATTGTATTTTTATATCATTTTCAAAGTTAGGAACATTTCAGAGTTCCAAAGAACCAGTGCATTTGTATCTCTGAGTTTCTACAGCAATTTGCCTTATAATATGCCTGTCAAATATAACAGAGGTACATAAATCACAAATCACAAATCACAAATTAACTGTGACAGTTTGTCACAGTTAATGACATTAAAGGAGCAGTTCACCAAAATATGAACATTTAGGTATGATTCCTCTTACCCAGTGTAGTATCTGTCCATCCAGATAGTTTCGCAAAGTCTCGTGCAGGCGGACTAGTATGAAACTTGAGTGGTGGTGACGTGGTGAAACGTGACTGTTTGTTGTAGTTTCAATATAGCAACGTGCGAGCAACTTACTATATTAAAGCACATAACAGCAAAGTAATTTGCAAACAAGTTGCTATAGTGAAACTACAAAAAGTCGCATTCCACCAATGTCACATCTCCACCGCTCAAGTTATGTACTAATCTGCCTGTATAAGACGTTGTGCATATACAGGTTACACAGTTGGCATGCTTCGGTTGAAGATCAATGAAACTGTACAGAACTTAAGCTCTGTGGATGTTTTTGAATAATCATGGGATAATGTTAGCAAAGACATGTTACTGTTGAATTTTTCAAATGTTAATTTTTGGAGTTTTAAAGCCACACGAAGGTGGGCCCGTGAGATCCATTTTGTCAGGGTGAACTGCAGCAAATGAAAAACTTGTCACATATCTGGATGGACAGACCCTACTCCGGTTAAGTGGAAGCATACCTTAATTTAATTAATGGGTGAACTGCCCCTTTAACTATGACAAACTGGTAGGTGAGGCCGGGCTGCAGGATTGCTCCCAGCCCCCTGAATACAAAAGCCCAATACTCCATGTTCTCGTCAATGTAAGTATTTCCACATTAGGCCATTCCCTTCCCACTGGTCGGGTAAATGTCACTGTAGCACTAATTGCAGTTGAAGATGGGGTCGACTTGGGGGGACACAGCATGATCAGGCGACATTGTGCCAAGGCACTGAATTTAGTTCAGGCATTAACAAGCAATTCCCTTCTGTAGTAAATTGAAGGATTCCGATATGATAGGCTGTAAAAAATAAATGAATAAATGTTTATTTAAATATTTATTTTTAATAAATGTTTAAAAGTGTTTCATTGGTACCTCTACTGTTTGAAGGTTGATAAATGTATTGTTTTGAGGTTGTGGTTGTGGAAATTATACTTGCTGCATCCTGTATTCGAAAAACCCCTATTTGACTCACATTTATTTGCTAAGTTTACCCGCATATTTGGTGTAATTACATTTAAAGTTATCCTTCTTGTATCCTTGAAGTCCAGGAATTAGCTTATGTGAAATTAATACAGTTGAATGACAGTTTGTGTTCCTGCTTCATGAAATGCTCAACCAAGTGCCTCAGAGAACAGTACACCCAAATGAATGAGTTCTGTAAGCTGACCTGGATCTTCGTGAGAATAGTGTTTACTTAAGTTTCACCTTTCTGACAAGCATTGCATTCTGTCAAGTCAATCATTTATATATGGAGTAACATGCAGTATTATTCTCGAAGGAGCAGCCATGTACTGTGCTTGGATTCAAACTTGCATCTGTCAGGGTCGGTAATCAGACATGATGTTAACTTTCCCATTCCCAGAGTGATCATTTAAGCCTAAAGCATGTAGTTTGGCTCTTGTGAGTGGTTCAAACATGTTGATTCAAGAAAACTGAGGATCTAGGCTCAGAACATGCATACCGAGAAAAGGTAGTTGTTTTAATCTTATGTAATTGTATCACTACCTTTCACCTTCTTTCTTTCCCTCCCATATCTCTAATTATTATTCTCTGCCTTGCTGTCCTCATGTATTCTCCATTTCCCCTTTTCCTCCCTTGTTTTTATCCCTTTTCCCACCCTCTCTTTTCACTCCCTGTCCCCTCCATTCACTGTCTTTCCTTCTCTTGGTATTGCTCTTTCAGGTTCTCTCTCCCTACCCAAGGCAGCTGTACATACTGTTGATGGGGAGAATATGAATCACTGCAGTTATGAAACTGTGCCAGTTCCCTTCAAGTGGTGTGGGTGGCACTCTTGACACTGACCCTAGCCCATGCTGTAATGAGGCCTTTAAGATGACATACTCTTCATTCTCTCCCCCCCCCCCCTCAGGAACTACAGCCCGCTGATGAGTTTCGGAGCCAGCTTTGTCAGCTTCCTAGTGAGTAACCCCCCAGTTCTCTACCCTGACCCTATCATTTCACACACAGGGGATTTCATTCCATCAAAAGCAGTGCCGTCTTGCAGAAAAGCACAGGTGCTTAAGGGGCGGACCGATCAGGAAGAAGTCCCACGTTTAGGCACCCTTCACAACCTGTCACTCTGCTTTCTGTTGCTGACCAGTTCTTCAGCAGCCCTGTTTGCTCCCAGATCAGTGCATTTGGTTAAAACAGCTCCTCTCTTGTATCCTGTCTCCCGTCAAACCTGCAGGCTCAAGATGCTGACTCTGCAGGGGAAGGTCAGACTGACGTAGCACAACCCTAGTTAATGAGAGGTCCTTTTTCCATGCAATTTACATAGCTGGCATTTTTTGCACATTATGCACTTAAGTGAGCATCTAATGCATAACTAAATTTAAATGTATTGACACATTATTCACATATAACTACAGATTGCGCTTGATTTTATTGATAAATAATAGCCATGAGAAGTTTATTGTGCAAGCCTACAGTTGAGGCCAAAAGTTTACATACACCTAGGCTAAAGATATTCAAACTCAGTTTTTCACAACTCCGTTACCATACATTTCTTTTGGCAAGTCAATTAGGACATCTACTTTGTTCACAACAGAGGTCATTTTAAAACAATCGATTACAGACATATTTATTTCAGCTTTAATTCACTATATCAGAAATCCAGTGGGTAAAAAGTTTACATACACTAAGTTGACTGTCTCTTTAAACAGTCTGGAAAATTCCAGAAATTGATGTAGCCTAATGACTTTGTAGAAGCTTCTGATTGGCCAATTGTCATAATTAGGAGTTAATCGTGAGCTAATTGGCACCTGTGGCTGTATTTAAGGGCCTACCTTTAGAGCCACTGCCTTTTTGCCCTTGATATAACATGGGAAAATCCAAGCAACTCAGCCAAGACCTCAGAAAAAAATTGTGGACTTCCACAAGTCTGGTTCCTCCTTAGGAGCAATTTCAAAACAACTGAAGGTACCACGAGCATCTGTACAAACAATTGTATGCAAATATAAAAATCTTGGGACCACACAGAAACTGCATCATTCAGGAAGGAGGCACAAATTAACTCCCAGGGCTGAACGAACTTTGGTCCGACAGGTTCAACTGAACCCCAAGACAACAACAAAGGAACTGATGAAGGATTTGGCAGCATCAGGTACAAAAGTATGTAGGCTACATCCACCATTAAGAGAATCCTACATCGCCATGGCCTGCAAGGAAGAAGTCCCTACTCCAAGACCGGCATAAAAAAAGCCAGAATGAAGTTTGCGGCCTTAATGATCAGCGCTATGTATGGAGAAAAAAAGGGTGAGGCTTTAAATCCGAAGAACACCATCCCAGCTGTGAAGCATAGGGGTGGCAGCATCATGTTGTGGGGGTGTTTTGCTGGAAAAGGGACTGGTGCACTACAGAAAATAGATGGCATCATGAGGCAGGAGGAACACTTGAAGCAACAGCTCAAGACATCAGCTAGAAAGATAAAGCTTGGTCACAACTGGGTCTTCCAGCAGGACAGTGATCCTAAGCATAGCTCCAACGTTGTAACACAATGGCTTAAAGACAACAAAGTGAAAGTATTGGAGTGGCCATCACAAAGCTCTAACCTGAATCCCATAGAAATTTGGCGACTGAACTGAAAAAGTGTGTCCGAGCAAGGAGGCCCACAAACCTGACTGAGTTACCCCAGTTCTGTCAGGAGGAATGGGCAAAAATTCCATCAAAGTAATGTGATAAGCTTGTGGAAGGCTAACCCAAGCCTTTGTTTCAAGTTAAGCAATTAAAAGGCAATGCCACCAAATACTAACAAAGTGTATATCAACTTTTGACCCACTGAAAATCTGATATAGTGCGTAAAAGCTAAAATAAGTCTTTTAGCTATTATTTTGAAATGACCTGTTATGGAAATAAAGTAGATCCCCTAATTGACTTAACACAGGAAATGTATGGTAACATGAAAAGTGGGGAGTTGTGAAAAATTGAGTTTGAATGTCTTTAGCTTAGGTGTATGCAAACTCTTGTCCTCAACTGTAATATAGGCTAATGGACATGAAAAAAACAAGAGAAAAGTGTATTGTCTTCCAATCTCTTAAGGTCTTTGGAATAAAGTTTGATTAATTACAAGTTTGTCATGCTTCAGCTCCCTAGACATCATTGCTGACAATGCACAATATTCCAGTTCTTGCGGCAGCCTTGTTTTTTTCACAAAACAATGTTTCTGTTGCAAATTCAGTTAAAACATTATTTTGTAGAAAGAAAAAAAACTTTTTGAGAAACTTAGCTAATTGATGGGATGCAAATCAAACACTTTGATTTCACAGGATTCATATAGCCTAATATTCATTAATAATATAGTTCCCAATGTCCAATTTAGACCAAACATCGTGTTCAAAACTAGTACACATTGTGTCATAGGACTGCTTTTTGGCCTGCCTGAGAATGATTAGCATAACGATGACTGACATAGCCTCATTTGCATTGTTTTGTTATTGATGTTGAAACTTTTCCTTTTCAAACTTGTTAGGGACTGTTATGAACATGCTGCATCGCAACAAATGTCTGAAAGACTTGTAACCATTTTCTGGTAAAAGGAAGAAGGCTGAATAGTAATAGAAATGACAATAACAGTAGGCTTGCACCCTAATGTATCTTCAGTAACTTGCTCAGATGCGCACAGGTGCACATTATACTTGGTTCAAAAAAAAAAAAAAAACGAAAAACTGCTGGATGCGTTTTGTGCCAGAGCAGTTTTCGAAAAGGAGAGCAGAGGTAAGGGATGTTGCTCAATGGGGGCGTGCAGCAGCAGTGCTCTCTGGCCCTATCACCGAGGGCTCTCGTCTGTAGTCACTGTAATCACTCACCAGCCATCAAAGCTGGAACTGGAGCCGCCCCCATCACAACAGCCCACGCTTATTTGCCATTTCCGTTGCATTACAGCAAATTATTTTGTACAGCTGTTTGGAAGCGCATGTTCCTGGTTTCAGAAGGGACCGTATTGTTCAACTTTTCTCTGTATAATATGTACTCTCCATGAAGCAGAAAGTTATTATGTGGTGACATGCCATTGCCTTCTTTTACAGATTGGGGTTGAAAAATTATTTTGTAATTTTTGTAGGTGCTCCTATCCAAATTTTCTAAGCATGTAACACACTCGTAAGTAGTATATGGATTGAAAAACTTATAAACAGAAAGCTGAATATGTTTTTTCACATATTAGCCTATGTTGTAACTGGTTGAATGGATGTAATGGGAAGTGTATGATATACTGTAAATACTTTTCCCCAGCACACAGTTTAGGAACCTTTGCATTCGGGTACACATTTTCCATTGCACTCAGACCTGGGGGGAGGAGTTGGACAGTATGACATAATGCCATGCATCCAAGCCTGACCTTTCTGAGCCCCAGTCCCCCTTTGAAGTTTTCCTTAATTGGGATCGAAAGGGCCCTTGCAATGCTGAACTAGGTCCTACTGCCTCATGTTGCCAGGACAACCTTGACGAGAACAATTCATTAATTCATCAGGCGTGAATTATTAAATACACTGTTGACTCAGTCCTGTTTGCTATCATGGTGGGTGGGTTTGCTGTGGGGGGGGGAGCTTGCAGAGAGCTTGTCTTTATTTCATGATTATGCCATAGGCATCAAGTTGTTTTTTTTACGTTCGTTCAGGTTTTAGACTGATTAATAGGTGTGTTGAAATAGTTCACACATCAGCAACAAATAGACTACTTTTTTCTGTTTCCTTCTGCAGACACTTTGGTCTGTCTGCTTCTCAAAACTTGCCCTGTAGTGGATTGCCATGGAGGGGGGGGCAATACACCCATTGTCTACAAACTAGAGATGTTGAAAGACAGGCTGTAGCAAATTTGTTTACGTAATAAATAAAAAAAACAATTTAAATATGATGTAATGAGTGTGATTCCCATGTTTTCATTTTTATGCTTATTTAGTTTTTAGTTTCTATTTTGTTTATTTTTTTATATAATTATAAGTGATTTCACTCCGTAGTTTTTGAAATTGAAATTCCTTTCAAATTGCTTCAATATTAATTGTATGCAGAAGCCTGGCCATATAGCTACAATCATGAGCTATAGGTTAAAAAAAGGTATAGTTGACTGAAAATAACTTGCTTGACTTGCTTTTCTTAACTGACTTCCGATTGGACACACGCAGTCATGGTGGAGACTAAGGCTGTCAAAAGTGCCATGAAATTGAGTTCGAATATTAGCTTTTGTAATTAGTTAGAGTTCAAATATCATTTGCATATAATTAACAAAAATAAGCTGCTTATTGTCGGGCGCAATATGCACGTGACGCTCCCTCTAAACTGGCCTACGCGTTATTTTTCACAATCGGGCAGGAGAATAGAGGACATCGGTGAACTTTAATACTAGGTTACTACATCTGGGTCCTCATTTATAAAACGTATTTTACATCAACTGTGTGGCGCGTGCGTAGAAAATCACGTCAAAGTAGTGATTTATAAAAATTTCAACATGACTCGATTTGACCGTGGAAACGGTCGTGGCTCTACGTCAGGTCTTCACTTGACGTATGCACTCAAGTTCATTTCATATATGAGCCCCCTGCACTATAGCCTAATGTGCAAATGAATAAATCACTTTATCGTTGATGTAATTTGCCACAAATCGGCAGTTAATAATCATAAGGAAATGATTGTTTATAGTAAATTGCTGTTTATTTCTAACTATTCAAACGGCTAATAGCCTACCTGTAGCCTAAAACAACATAAACAAACTAAACAGAGTAAGTAATTTAACTTCTTTCATCATCCAATTTTATCAAAATCTTCAGAAAAGAAAGGAAACATAGCCTGCCATGGGAACATTATTTATCCTAAATTGTTAGCTGACCAGATCTGTTGAACGAATTGAAAAAAAAGACTGGCTCGTGAGGCTAGCTGACCAGTAACGTTAGGTGTCCATGGAGCTGAGTATCACCGGAGGTTATTGGTAAGGAAAACCAGACGATCCACTTGCTCTGGGTACAGGGCAGAACGTTTTTTGTTGACAGCGGAAGTAACGTTAGCACAGGAAATGAACTTTGTGTGCATGAACATGATTCACCGCATTAAATTAAAGCCTGCGTGTTAAGTACAATACATGGGATCCAAAACTAATATTCGAATACACAAATTTAGGTTCGAACTTTAAAAAAAGAAAGATTTTCGAATAGTTTTCAAACTTAAAATATTTTTTGACAGCCCTAGTGGAGACAGAGCTCAGCCTGTTTCTGGCCTACACTTTGCACACTGCCTAGGCACACTGCCTGCATTGAGTTGTCTTTTCATTTCCAGTTGGGTCTGCTTGCCTGTTCAGGAACTTGAAGGCATACTATGCAGGATTTTTACCTTTAAAATATTATGAAATAACCATGCTAAGGCATATTTATGATGCACTAGCAATCTCTGCCTTTATGCACTTTAATCTAATTTGAGTTTGTGTTTGGGACGTTTCTGGGCAAGGCACTCTTTTCTGTGTGGGGAGGGTTGGGAGTGGCTACACAGCAGCGGAATGTTTGTTGCTAGCTACCGTAGCTAGATGCTTAATGGCCCAGACACAGCAAAGCAAAACGGCAAGCTGACAGCGCTTGCTCAAGAACTATAGCTAACCTTGGAATTGCTTTTCCTCGGTGGCGTCAGCTGTAGTTTGCCAAGGATATGAAAAGCGATGTGGAGTTAGCTTGTTTCGGTTGGACCTGTAAGTAATATTACCTGTAGCCATTCAGCTAGGGTTGCTAGATGTTTAGAATTTTGACTGGAATGTCCGGTTTTTAAATTACAATGTGATATCCAGTTGGAGTAATTGATTGGAAAAATTTACCAGGTAGTTTTTAATGAATTTGCATGTTGATTTGGAACTCGGGGGCGAGTCGGCAGGGTTTAAGATGGAAGAGGAGACTTCTTTTATTCTAAATACATGGCCATAGCAAGGCTGAAAAAATCCTGCTTAGTATGCCTTTAAAGGACCATACCGGTATTTTGGATACTAAAGCCTATTTACTATCAATTTTGTATTTACGTTATATTGCTGCAAAGCAAACAATAGCTTTTTAGATTGTTGAAGTTGTTTCTTCTACCTTCCATGCAACCATTGTTTTCCATTAATTTCCGTACGGTATGAAAATCTACTTGCAGAGTTTCTTTTTCTGTGGGGAGTTTGCATGATCTCCCTGTGTCTGTCCAAAGACATGCAGGTTAAGTTCATTTGAGACTCTAAATTTCCCATAGGTATGAATGGGTGAGTGAATGGTGCGTGTGCCCTGTGATAGATTTGCGGCCTGTTCAGGGTGTATTCCTGCCTCTTGTCCAATGCACACTGGGATAGGCTCCAGCACGCCCTGCGACCCTGTCCAGGAAAAGCTGGTACAGATAATGGATGGATGGATGTCTGTCTGCAGAATGTAATGACTGAAAATAAGGTTAAGGGCGCGGTCACACATGTGCGAATGCAGGCAAATGACCATCGCCTGCCGAGGCGAAATTCGTATCTTGTCGTGCTGGATGTGGGCAGTGCAGGATGTGATGCACATGGTAATCGGTTTGCTGGTTTGTAGTCTGTTTGAGTGGTTGTGGTTGTTGGTCACACATGAGCGGTTGTGATATCACATGAGCGGTTGTTGGTTTTGCGACGGGAAAATGTACACTGAAGATTGCACAATACCGGCTGGTTAGACACATGCAACAATCAAAGTCTCCTCCATCCTGGCTCACTAAGAAAACTACAGCCAATTACAGCAAAGTGGGGTCAACCACACACACTTTGCTATTGGTTGAGGCTGTGAATTCACCGGTCAAAGTTCACCAAAGTTGAACTCCACGCGAATCGAAGATGCAAATTTTCTTCGCCACCGGAAGCGAATGTTTTATTCGCTCCTTCGCTCGCACAGAATGGAAGTGAACAGGAGGCGAATATTCGCCAATGCTAATTTTGCGTATGTGTGACCGCGCCCTAACACACCTGGCTGTCTTACATGTGCACAGACAGTGACATTCTGGACAGATTGAACATTAAACCCTTTAGTAGAATTATTCGCAACACACCAGAGTGCAAGGCCCGAAACATACGGGACGCAAAAATGCGGATGCTTTCAAGCTACGGAAAGTCAATTTCACGTGTTGTTGTGTTCTAAACTGTCACTTGAAATTGTTAATGCAACACTAGTGCAAGCTGCAGTGTCAACCGTCAAGGCGAGCAGGCAACAGCAGGATGAAGCTGTCTACTTTGATTTATGCATTCTTCCATTCAGTCTTTTGTAGCTGTCCTGGATCGCCCCCT
The DNA here is from genome assembly GCF_018555375.3 of Anguilla rostrata. Lineage (NCBI taxonomy): Eukaryota > Metazoa > Chordata > Actinopteri > Anguilliformes > Anguillidae > Anguilla > Anguilla rostrata. Next base: position 38,224,300 of record NC_057936.1, on the reverse strand, counting down.
TGATGACTTGGGTTTATTACCTACACAGGGACATAAGAACGTACATTGAGTATGTACACCCAGGCCGTGCGTTTGCAGTGTGTCGGCCTGGTGTTGTCATTTGCATTCCTGTACATACGTTGGGTTTGTTTTGGGCCTAAGTGTAGGTAAGACATTTGTTTTCATTACTGCACTACACTGCCTACCTACAGATGTGATTGGTCTATTGTTGTGAAACTGGTCACTTGTTGTGAAGCAGGGCTTAGCACTATGATATTGTTATCAAAATAATATCCTTCAGGCTAAATATTTTCCATGTAAGAAAACCAAATTGCACTGCGTTGGTTTTCCCTTGAAACTTAAACCGCTTCTAAAAATGTAAAAATAAATTCTATCAGGCCATTATCATTATCAAAAACCATTATCTGTATAGACATTAAGATTTTCAATGATTGCAAGTAAATGTCACAGATTGCTTTAAAATTTTTAATCAAAATCTTTGAAATGTGTTCTCTAGTAGAGATCTCTGGCCCCCAAGAGTTTGTGTTCTATGTTCCCGCCAGAAGATAAAAGTAGCCTATAACTTTCAAAGGAGAGAAAACCCCAGGACACCATGTGTGTGATTTTAATTGCACCAAAGATGATTCCTTTGTGGAGGGGAGAGCAGGGATAGAGAGCATTTCTATGGTCAAAACAGAGCTAGATCAGATTATATTGGTCTGTTTCTCAAAAGTGATAATATAAAAACTAGATATACATCTCTGCTAACTAAAAGTCTTTGAATTTTGAGTCAGATAAATGCATATCAGATAACTATGTAGGTGGCCGTGAGGCCATTCTGACCTAAAACCAAGAATTTTAATATTGGCTAGGTGACAAGTGACGGCGAGCCTGTCATAAAGCTAGCTGGCATTTAAAACCCGTTTCAGAGGGTCTTAGAAAAACGTTAGCCTATGTAGGCTACATTGCGACCACACCATTTAAAAATTAAGACAGTGCTAGGGAGATGAATTTGATTGACTTATGGTTTCATGCAGTTTTATTAAATAATGTAATGACAAAAATGACCAAAATTGGTGCTATACTGTATGGTACAAAACGAAAAGGAACTATTTTTTCTTGATAGAATCATTGTTTTCATACAATTAACGACCTGAGGTTTTTTGTTTAACAACGCCGGTGCAAATGGAACTAACCGATTTTGCTTGACAACGGTAAAATAATATGCCCAAACGCCCGCGGAAGACTATTTCACTTGCAGCTGATTAAATCGATAAAAATTGATAAATATAAAAGTAACCATGTATAGTCATTGTTGGTAACCCGTTGAATAAGTGGAGTAAACCCATCCGGGCTGTCCCGTTATTGGAAAATAACGTAGCCTACTTCGGGGGTGATTAAACGACCCTATATTATTTTCCAATAACGGGACAGTCCGTCGTGGTTTATTCCTCATATTACAACACAAGGATGAATATAAAAAAGGGGCCAGGTGAACGAGAGGGAAAGACACATATAATTACTACTGGCTCTGGAACCTCGGGGTGTCACTAGAATTAGCATTTTTGACCATGGTTATCTGTGGAGCTGGTCGTCCAGCAGTCTTGATCCTCACCTGCTACGTAATCCAAATTGTGGAATGGCTGTGACAACAAATAATCCACAAGATGTTCTTCCCCATCCCACGTTCTGCGTCTGCGTCCATGTCTCCGCTGACCCCCCTCACTTCACGCTGCCGTTTTCCTTGACTGCCCAGTTCGTTTGCAGCATCTTAAAACATTTCATAGTTAGTTTTCCAGGAGATTAAAATACTTTAAACTGTTGATTGGCTTATTACACAATTACTGCTTAAAATGAATCGTAATCTGCTCTCAAAAAAAGGACAACCTCCTCTGCCTCTGTGGACCAACCTCCTCTGGTTGAAAAGGCTTAAATAAAATCTAATTTTTTAGTGATGTGTTTTAAAAAGTAGTTGCAATGTGCACGTGATAATACAATACAATGGTAGAGAATTGAAGATGAAATTTGGAAATTATCATTGGACCAACGCGATGTCAATATTGTACTCTGGTTGTTGATTGGTTAAGGAGGATGTCCTCCCTTGGAGCATCATTTTACGTGTTTTGGCCAATAACAGATTAGCATGAAAAAAATGAAGTACATTAAATTATTTTAATTTTTACAGTCTCTGATTAAATTGATATAGGAGATCCCGCCCTAAGGAGGACAGCAGGAGCCCGTCCTCCTCTGCCATCGCCCCCCCCCCCCCACCACTTCACACAGACTGCCCTTTTTCCTCTTGCCTGCCCTGCAGGTGTCGCTGTTGAAGCATTTTAATAAGAATTTCAATAATAGATTTTTTTCCAAAGAAGAGATTAAAAATATTTTATAAATGATACTGAGATTTGGTAATGGTTTATTTCAACAAATTATTCTTTTTTTAGATTTTGATCTCAATCTTGCCTCTCAAATATAGAGGAGGAGCAACCTCCTCTGCCTCTATGGACCAGGTTCCTCTGATATACATGAAGGTAAAATAAAACTACCCCAATAGATATGACATTTTTTAAAAGTACACGGCCATTATATGTAGTGAGGCAATTGTATGTATTGGTGTGAAAGCCATCAGTTTTTGTACAGCCCAGAGGAATTTTGTGGTTCCCCTTTTTTTTTCTTTTTTACAAATTCATTAGAGGTTAGGTTTTAAATATTCCTAATTATGAAAAGTTTTGAATGATAAGAAAATGGCTTCAGCAGTTAAAAATGACTGTGTTTGCTAATCCCTGTGAAAACAGAAGCTGTACACTCTTGCGTACAGTGCCTGTGTTATTGCTGTTCTACTGTACTGTGCAGGAGAAAGAACCTTTTGTTACAGGTCTAAGAGCCACAGATCTGTGACATTACAGGCTTAACTCCATTCCTCCAAACGCATTATTGCGTTGCATCTACTGTTCAAGGTTTTTCCACATCTCCCCCCCGCCCACAGGCAGCAAATCTATTCAAGTGAAAAACAGGAAAATTACGGCTGAAGCAAAATTGGTGGTTTGAGAGATGTTTAGTGCGTAAAAGAACACAGGAGTGAATGGCCTCTGGAATTTTTTGTATTCTCTCCAGTAAATTTTTATTGTCGTTGCCAGTGAAATAACTGTCCTTGAACATCCTGCTTCATTGTTCCCTGTTCAGCGTAATGGCACTCGCCCAACCATGGATTTGATTGTTTATTTTTTTCCATTGACATGATTGTCCATTACCGCAGTCCCCGGAAAAGGCTGGCTCATGCTTTTCTTTCCTGACAGGGGCCTAAATTGCAGGCTTTAATGCTGTTGGGGAGGTACTGTAGGGCGGCTGGGGTCGATGTTGACATATCACATTATCTCATATGACATCATATAACATTCTGCTAATCATTGTTAGCTGGTCAAATTGTAATGTAGGCATTGCTTAACAAAACTGGGCATTTATGAAAATGCTGTAGAGAGGTCCATTCTGCAGTTCTATTCCCTGTACAAACTGCTCAGTGAAATGTGGGTCCACAGGCTGCAGCGGGATGCTGCTGCGGGATGACTGAAATGTGCCGTGTTTGTGTTTCGCAGAACGCCATGATGACCTTTGAGGAGGAGAAGATGCAGACCGCCTGCGAGGACCTGCGGGCCACGGAGAAGCTTTGTGAGAGCGACAACGCTGGGGTCATCGAGACCATCAAGAACAAGATCAAAAAGAACGTGAGTGCCTGGGGAGGGGGCCATTTCCCTTTTCTGACTGGGAACTGCGGGGTCTCACGTCTCAGAGACGACAAAGGGACAGTTGAATCTGAAGTCTTTAAAAAAAATAAAAGTAAAAAATAAAAACCTTTGTTGTTTCCAGTCCGGTTGTCATAAGGCCCTGTAATCCTTTTGACTCTTTCTATGTGTTTTTGTCGTGACGGCACAGACTATGTGATAAGTGCTTAGAGCTGTGGTTGTAGCATAATGCATCCCCCTTTCCACCTCACTGTAAGTCCTGGCGTTCGTGCATGAGCGTTTGTTTATGGAAAGCATGCAAATTGAAAGCAGGCGCCTGCGGCAATTTAGTTGAACGCTGCCGGATGGCGCCTTTGTTGAACGGCACCCAGCTGCTCTGTCTGAATGTCCTGTACCCACGATGCTGTGCGTTTCTCTCTCTCTCTGACTCCTCAGGTGGACTCCCCGAGGCCTGGCGTGACAGTTGTGGATCGCCTGCAGAGACAGATCATCGTAGCGGACTGTCAGGTATACCTGGCCGTGCTCTCCTTCGTCAAGCAGGAGCTCTCAGGTGCGTCTCTGCTCTGCACCGATACCCTCCTGAGTTTTCTTTTTTCTTTAGTATTGAACACAAATGATTATAAGGTTTCTCATCAGAGGAGTGACCAAAGCTTTGAGTTCAATTTACTGAAAAGGAAAGTGATTACTTTGAACCGTTTTAGTAGTGCAACTGAACAGTTAAGCATGATTAATAAAATGCATATTTATAATTAAAATATATATATGCTTTTAATGATGGCAGGTCCTTTGTTTCCTTTTGGCTCTGAACCACTCCAGCGTACATCAAAGGCGGCTGGATCCTGCGCAAGGCTTGGAAGATGTATAACAAGTGCCACAGCGATATCGTCCTGCTGCAGGAGGCGTACCAGAGGCGGGCTTCCCAAGAAGCTCCGCCTCCTGGCCCCGTGAATGACAACGCATCCCCGAGGGAGGAGGTGACGGCCGAGGCCCTAGGACGCCTCAAGGGCTCGGTCAGCTTCGGCTACGGCCTCTTCCACCTGTGCATCTCCATGGTGCCGCCGCACCTGCTGAAGATAATTAACCTGCTGGGTTTCCCCGGCGACCGGCACGAAGGTCTCTCCTCCCTCACGTATGCCAGTGAAAGCAAGGACATGAAGGCCCCCCTAGCTACGTGAGTAGGTGCGCCAGAGGGAAATGAGGGTTTTTCCACAGAAATTCAGGTTCTTTCCCTTTCATAATTAATTCTTGCATAAAAACGTGGGGCGGTGGGGATTACGTATGTAAGATATAAACCATGATATGCTGTGCATATACAAGAATATACACACAACTGGGTGGTGATACGTTTACCACCCTGAAGTGCCATATATTCTTGTGTATATACTGGCATGGAATGGTTTATATCTCTTATACTGTGGCTACAACTAAAATTCATGGAAAAAATATTATAAATTGTATTATAAAAACATTTTACATGTTTATTATTGCCAATAACCAAATATAATGCACACCAGTCAACCACTCAGAATTTAGTATTTATCCAAGCCTTGGTATAAATGTAATAATTATAGAATTTTTCCCTTTTTATAGTCAATTTGTGAGTAATAAGGTGAGGGGAATGGTTTCTTATTTAACTGTGTAATTGTGCTTTTTAAAAAATTAAAACAGTAAGATATGAAGTTCAGGACTTCACTAGCCCATTCCATAACTTTATTACATCCAGTTCTAATACTCCCAGACAATGGAGTATGCAGTTGAACTAGCTCAACTGCCCTATTTTTAGCTTTTGGGTGAATTAACTTGGAATGCAGTAACAGGCCTAGAGCGCCCTGTGACTGTCAGATCTAAGAATAGAGATGAGCTTGGGGGTTGCTAACTGAATATCCAGGGCTTAAATGCCAAGAGACTTTAAACCTTCAAAAGAACTAAAAATCATTGCTGATGTAGATCTGTGACTACCAAACATTGTAATGCCAAGGTTTCTTAAAATGGCCTCCCTCTTTCTAAGGATCTATCAAATTAAATAATTGATGACTTTTCACACAGTTGGTGACTCGCACGCATACGTGGAAGTATCTCCAAAATGTGATTTTATATGCTGTAGATTGATATCATACATTGAGTACAAAATTGTCATGAATGACAATGTTCATAATATAACCAAGGATGGTTATTTCAGACACAATTCATTTTATTTATGTGTGTACTTCATTCTATTTTGCTGAGAATATCCGATCCAGATTAAGTTCCTTTTTTAAAGCACGTCCAATACCCTCCTGATGGGTATTTTATGAAAATTGTATCACATTTGAATGTCTACAGCACATTTTAGCAGAACATTCAGTTGAACGTGCATGTAACAGTAGTGTACAATGTATAGCAATCAGATGCACTCTGGTGGTAGAATATGGCAACTGCATCCATGTGATGCAGACAGATGGGGAGAGTCTACAGATTAGATTCAGGGAAAACCAGAAGACTTTGCATCTTTCCTCCCCTGCTATATGTTTCTGCATGTCCTGTGAGCCCTCTGATTGGTGGCGGGGGAGGTGAGTTCCCACTCATCACTAAAGCACTTTGAGCATTTAGAAAAGTGCTATATAAATGCAGTGATTCATTCATTCTGATGGTGATGGTCCTTACTCCCTTCCTTGACTCCTCCCCTTTTCATCTTTCCTTCCGTCTTATCCCCCACCTTCATTTCCTACCTCCCTATGCCTCCCTCCGCAATTCTTGCACGTTCTCACCCTTTCTCCCTCCCTCCCCCTCTCTTCCCTCTCTCTTTTTCTCCCTCCCTCCCCCTCTCTTCCCCCTTTCTTTTTCTCCCTCCCTCTCTCTCTTTCCCTCTCTCTTTCTCTCTTTCTACCTCCCTCCCCCCCTTTCTCTTTCAGGCTGGCCCTGCTGTGGTACCACACGGTGGTTCTCCCCTTCTTTGCGCTGGATGGCTCTGACACACAGGGAGGTCTGCTGGAGGCCAAATCCATCCTGCAGAGAAAGGAGGCAGAGTACCCGCACTCGTCCCTCTTCATGTTCTTCAAAGGCAGGATCCAGAGGTTAGAGGTGTGTGTGCTGTCACTGCCACTGGGGAACTGACCCACACCTATACCGACTCATACACATACTGCCTCTGCCACAGGGGAACTGACCCGCACCTATCCTGACTCATACACATACTGCCTCTGACACAGCGGAACTGACCTGCACCTATCCTGCCTCATACACATACTGCCTCTGACACAGCGGAACTGACCTGAACCTATCCTGACTCATACACATACTGCCTCTGACACAGCGGAACTGACCCGCACCTATCCTGACTCATACACATACTGCCTCTGACACAGCGGAACTGACCTGCACCTAGAGATTGTTTTACCACAATTTCAGCAAAGACCTGAAGGTCAAAAATTGTATATGTAATTTTGGCAAACATTATGAATCTGTGTATATGTAGCATGCACACCATGACAACATGACCTTGCACAGCCAGGTGTGTTTATGGGGACCCAGCTTCAGATAATATTAATTAATATTAAGAGGGGGCTGAGATATACTGTACATACAATAAATCAATTTTCCATTATTGAGTCAGCTGCATAGGGCTTACTGAACATTTCACTTTTTCCCAATTTTTTTGACTCTTTAAGAGGATTTTTCTCTAATTGTAACTTTGGCATCCAATGTGGGGCTGAAAACATCAAATCCCCTCCCTAATTTTCTGTAACCACAGCCCCTCACTGTGTGCAAACCCCACTGTGGATTTGAGAGAGCGTAAACATCCACAGTTCTCCGAAGAAGCACGTGGTGTAGCTAGCTGCTCCTTTTCACTATGTGGACTACAGCTAAGCTTGCTTAGAGTGGAGTAGGAGGAAGACCTTTCATATGCTGCTTTCAACACAATCTATGAGATCTAAGAGCAAGCTTTAGCCAGTGTATAATTTAATGGTACAGTAAGTGTATTGCTGATTCCATGTTTTGATTTTCACATTCTGGACGTAAATGTATTATTGAATTATTTGTGATGTGATATAAATGTATGTCAGAAAGGTATGTAAAGGTCAAGATGGTAAAAATGGGCCTTTTGGAGAATTGTGACTTATCTGCTCACCTTTTGTTATGTGAATTATTTGCTTATAGCTAACAAAATTCTGTATTTACTTGTAGAGAAACAAGAAGTGCTTTTGTTTACATTTTTCCCCATGATCGTCTAGTGCCAGATCAATAGTGCCTTGACTTCTTTCCATGATGCATTGGAACTTGCTACTGATCAAAGAGAAATCCAGCATGTGTGCCTCTATGAAATCGGTAGGTGGAAGATCATCATTTCAGTATTACGAACAGCATGAACCAATGGAAACTTCCGATATACACTTTGTGACATTTTTCTGAAGCCCTGAATGTTTAATAGGTTTTATTCTAACAGTATGAGATCATACAATATGCCTTTTCTTAGCCATGCAACTTTTATCAGACGTCACTTGAAGCTGAAATTTCAATGCCAATTTCTGTGCCAGTTTTAGAATGATATAAGATTGCCATTTTACATTTCATATACTTTACAATCATTTGGCTGATGCGCTTATCCAGATCGATGAACAGTATTGGAGAACCTCAGTGTTTTTCTCAGTAATACAAAAATGCAGTATCTCCAAAAAGGCACAGAGACCCAGCTGTAGTCACTAAGGGCCAGATGTACATGCATATAACTTGCAGTGCCTGATGTGGGTATTCTGGTGCATTTGCAGTCTTCCTGAAATTACATCTCATTTATTAGCATGCTTTTTGCCTACTGTTAAAGACAAAAAGCTCATGCTCTTTCCATGTTGGGCTCAAACAATTAAATGCACAACCCTATCAATGCATTTACTCATGTTTTTACTAGTGGCATGTGCCCTCTGAGTTTTTTAAACTTCAAGCACCTATTTCAGTCATTCCCAACTGCTACGCATGAGATCCTTTGGTTAATTTGATAAATTGTTATTTTTTAAACACTCCATGATTTCTCCTTCAGTTTTCTGTGATTTTAACAAATTTTCCATGACTGCTCTGTGACTTTAGCCAATATTTGCTAATCTGTGTTGTTTGATGATTTCTTGCTCAAGTTGTTGAAAAAGCGTTGTTGCAAAGATTCTCTCAGTGCGCTGTGAAAAATGTATTCTTACAGTAAAATGTTTGAAAAAATTTACAGTAATGTTGAATCACGGTAATAACTAAATATGTAATGGCCATCCCATAAATAGCAGGATTTCATTGTTTTTTCCTTCACTAAATGGTTTTTCATTGGCGGTAGTCTTTTGATCATTTCCTTATGCCATGTTTTTACGATGTGCGTCTTCAAGGCCTATACCTGTGCCTCAGTCTTGCTTGCATCTCGATTCACTGTATATCTGCTCTTTAGAGACAGAGAAATTTCACACAAGTTGACGCTTGTTAATTGTGTGAACGTTAGTAAATGCAACAGGATACATAATCAGCCATACTTAGTGTATAATACTCTATCTCTGCCTGTTATTTACGTGATCCTCAGTTAAATGCATATGTGTAAAACAGCAGGTCACCAGCAAACGTTTTTAGTATGTTTCTTCAACCAAGCATTGTTTTGTAGTAGGAAGGACCCCCATTAAAAAGCCTTTTGTCTGTACTTTCAGGGTGGTGCAGCATGATTGAAATGAACTTCGAAGATGCGTACAAGTCCTTTGAGAGACTAAAGGACGAGTCACGGTGGTCCCAGTGCTACTATGCCTACCTGACCGGAGGTTAGCATGACTGCCCCCGGTGGGCTGGGGGTCTGTTTTCCTTTCTGGACCTTATAACATCCCATGTTCGTGCAGGATTCTCCCATACTCACACCACAAATTAGACTGAGGGAAGGAACCAATTTATCCACTTTATGTGAAGTGCAATTTACTTATGTTGCTCCATTTATTTCAATTTCATTATACTGGAAAATGTTTTAAATGGATCAAGCGCAGAGAGGGGGCTTGTGTACTGTGGGTTTCCTGTACTGCAGAAAGGGTAAATATAAACCAGTTGTAAAAAGGAAAAAAGGTTTATCTAGGAAAGATATGTGAAATGTAAGTGAGAAAGCAGACTAGATGACAGTGGTGGAAGATTACAGGAAAGGAAGATGCAAGGAAATAGTGGGGATTTGGTGTGTGTGTGTGTTTATGTGTTTAAAGGATGTGAGAATGGTATTTCTTCTGAGAGTGTGGTATTTTATCACTGAACATTAAAGCACTGATGGCCCTTTAAGGTATGCAAGCTATAGTTTTCAGTGTAGTTTTAAACCCACCAGTGGAAATACTCAAAAAAACTCTACCCTCTTCCCACTCTGTTCAAAGTGTGCCAGGGAGCCACAGGAGACCTGGATGGGGCGAAGACCATCTTCAAAGACGTCCAAAAGCTCTTCAAGAGGAAGAACAACCAGATTGAACAGTTCTCTCTGAAGAAGGTGGGCTTGTGCGCTAGTTTTTCAGCTTTGCTCTGTGTCCTGAAGAGTTCTTAAAAAGTCTTTTAACGGTTTAGCGTGATTTCAACATTTTGGGAAACCCCCGTCTTTTTGAATTAATGAGGTGCTGGGTGCCCGTGCCCTCTAGCAGAGAGGTGCTTTAGCCCAGTTTGTACTGCTTGTCTTTCCTGTTGTGTGTGTGTGGGCATGCGTGCGTGCATGTGCACATGTGCATGCACATGTGTATTTATGGCCGCACATGTGTCTCTCTTCTTTTTGTGCGTGTACATGTGCTTGTACTTTTGCACGTGTGTATGATTGGGTACATGTATGGATTGGCATCTATTTGTGTGTTCAGGCAGAGAGATTACGGAAGACTTCTCCCACAGTGGAGCTGTGTACACTGGCTGCCATTGAGGTTCTGTACCTGTGGAAGGCTTTGCCCAACTGCTCCATCTCCAAACTGCAGCTCATGAGCCAAGGTGACTTCACTGATCCTCACCACATACTATGGGGGGCCCCCAGAAAGAGCTGTACCACATTTATTTGTGTCATTCTGTGGCTTTAGTAAATGGA